>NC_135649.1:123072410-123756160 GCF_053574225.1 Canis aureus
TCATCTATCCACCCATCCATCCATCGACCCATCCATCCATCCATCCACCCATCCACCCACCCATCCATCGATCCATCCATCCATCCATCCATCCATCCATCCATCCATCCATCTATCCACTCATCCATCCATCGATCCATTCATCTATCCACCCATCCATCCATCGACCCATCCATCCATCCATCCATCCATCCATCCATCCATCCATCTATCCATCCATCTACCTATCTAGCCAGCCAGCATGTGCCCTCCCCATTCATCCAGGCACTCACGCATGCATCCATTCCATCTCTCCGTTGATGGACATTAGGACTGTCATCACCTTTTTGCTGTTGTGAATCCTGCTGCTGTACACGTGAATCTCCACGTTTGCTGGACTCCCTGTTTTCCAGTGTTTCTGCTATATACCTGGGAGTGGTATTGCTGGATCATACAGAAAAACTTTTTGGGGTTTTCTGTTTGTTTGTTTTTGTTTTGCTTTGCTATTTGATTTGCTGCCAGAGGGTTCTCCACAGTGGCTACACCAGTGCCCATTCCTATGAACAAATGTACCGGGGCTCTGATTTCTCCACACCCAGACCGATTCTTGTTATTCTGTATATTTTGGTTCTAGCCATCCTGCTAGGGACGCGCTAATGTCTCTCCGTGACTAGGTTTTGCATTTTCCCGATGAGTAGGGTTTGCTGTGAACATCTGCAGCCCCTTTGCACACTCAATGCCCCTGTGAACAGCCTCGCACACGCTTTGAGCAGCACCAGCTCCAGGGCGCTCGCTCGCTTCTCGCCAGCTGCCTCATCACTCACCTGAGCTTGGCTTCTTGGTGGGTTCTGTGAAACAACAAAGAGAAAACGAATTCAATAAATCATTGACAACGTGTCCAAAAGTCACAGAAGGAACCATCAACACTCTAATACAAGGTGTAGATTCCAAGTCCCCTATTTTGTGTTTTGAACACACATCCCATTGCGTAGGTAGGGGGGAAAACGGGACACGGTTACGATCTATAGCTACCAGTCTTCCCCAGGAGCTGGGCAAAGTTACGGGGGGGGGGGGGGGGGGAGGAGGAATTTAGCCAGAGGATCAGCTCGGCTCATTAGCACGTAAGTTAGAGCCCAGCCTTTCTGGAGGCGATGGAGAGAGACTCTGCACACCTGCAGAGAGGCTAACTTAGCCAAGACCATGCACAACAGGTGGGAGCCCACCTGGTACTACGCAGGCCAGGAAAGCGGCCCCATTTCTGGTGAGCAGAGGTAGGAGAGGCGGACGCGAGCTTAGGGACCTACTTCCTGCCTCCGCAACGATGCTTATGTGCTTATCCATTCAACAAACGTTGTGTGAGCGTCCACGGGTGCAGCCTGAGCGTGGACGTGGCCCGAGACCCCGCTGGCGAGGGAGGCGCCCCAGACCCCAAAGCAACCCCGGAGCTTCTGCAGAAGCAAAGCCCCCGGGAAACACGGCCACTTACCAGGGTCATCCAGAGCGTCGGCCAAGTCAAAGTCACGTTGACCTGTGGAGGGGACAGTGGGTAAGTCGCTGGGACGTGAAGCGTCAGGGGTGCTGGCTCCTGGCTGCTCCCTCTTTGCCCCGTGTCCCCGCTCAGCCAGACAGGAGCCTTGGTGCAAAGCTCAACCCCCCGCGAGAGCTCAGCGCAGGGTCAGAGGGTCCTGCTGTCCCCCTGTTTGCTGGACGTGTGCCGTTTGCAGACACTGCTGGGTGCTGGGCATGTGCCAATGAACCCCGCAAGCCCTCCGTGCCCAGCTCTTTCAGGGGGACAGGCGCGTGAGCACCCCTCAAGGCAGGGGCGGGATGCCTCGAGGACCACAATGCATGCCACCGGCAAGGGCACGTCCTGTGCAAGCACATATGGAGGCCTTCCTGGAGGAGGAGGTGAATGACCGATGCACTGTTTTGAGAACAAAACACCCAAAGGAGAGAAAGTAACATGTTTAATGGGGCTGAACGGCAGACAAGAGCAGTCAGGCGGACGCACACGAAAACCCACAAAATCCACACACAGGGCCTTGCAGCCCTTCTGCAGAGGCGGCCCCCAAGAAGGCGGCTGTATACCTGCTGCTCCGGCTGCTGCGAAGCCCCAAGTCGACGAGGCTCAGAAACGAGGCTCAGAACCGGCTGTTTCCCCGTGTTTCACCCCAACCCCAAAGCTCCTATTTCACCGCGACCCCAAAGCTCCCCAGAGCTGAGCCCCAGGCAGTGGGTTATTACTTTTGCTTTGCAAACAGGGCCCTGCGACAAAGCCTTCCGGGGGGCGGGAGTGGGGCTCCCGGGGGCGGGGCGGGCTCCCTGGGGGGGGGGGTGGTTCTGCTGCTCTGCAATCCCAGGCCTCTGTGCTGCAGCTGCTTGCACCACCTGGTGCTTTCTTTACCCGCACTCCCTGACCTGCTCCCTCTGGAAGAGTTAACCTGGTGACCCACGAGCAAGTGCATTTTGTCTGAAACAAAACAAAACATTAAAAAAAATAATAAGAACCAGAAAATGTTTAGGATGAGCTGAGAGCGGCCCCGGCCGCCCCAAGTTTGTCTGCAGCCCATGGACACTCCTTCCCGCAGGCCTTTCCACCTTCGGCCGCATCCAGCGTCATCGAGGGAACATCAGAAGACGTTTCCATCATTTTTTCTTTTTAAACCGCTTCCTTGAGGGGCGCCTGGGGGTGGCTCAGAGGTTGAGCATCTGCCTTGGGCTCAGGGCGTGACCCCAGGGTCCCGGGATCGAGTCTCATGTGGGGCTCCCTGCGTGGAGCCTGCTTCTCCCTCTGCCTGATTCTCTGCCTCTCTCTCTGGGTGTCTCATGAATAAATAAATAAAATCTTCTTTTTAAAAAAGAAATAATAAAGCAGCTTCCTTGGGCTAGCATCTGGCCATTTGAAGCGCTCCCGAGCGCCAGCAACCACCAGCTCCATCCATTTCCAGAATGTCGTTCGGCTGCGTGCCCTCTGCCCTTCCCCTGCTGGAATCAATCCCACTGAGTGCGTCGGGGAGGGAGGGTCGCCCACGGGGCACCAGGTGCAGGTGCCAGACCAGGAGCTGGTTTCTGGGGGACTTGGGGGGCGGGGGGCGCACAGGGCCAGGCGGCCATGGGAGGGGGGTCTGCTGGCCCCCTGTGCGCTCCGCTGTGCAAGCGCCCCTCTCCAGGGGGAGGCCCTGCAGGTTGACTAATAACCATCGCCCTGCTGTGCTGGGGGTGCCTTGCCCCCGAAGCTCCAGACACCCCCCAGCCCCCCCAAAAGCACACCCGCGCCCACTAAACTGCTCCAACCAGCTCCGACCACGCCCGGCGTCCCAGATCAGCCAACGCCTCTGCATGTTATCTGCGCGGGACAGCCGGCCGTGACACCCATGCCTTCACGTGCCTGTCCCCGCGTCGCCACCCCCCACGCTCCACGCCCCCTCCTTTCTCAGCAGCACCGGGTGAAGCCCTGGGACACAGGGATGAGGGCCGGTGACCAGGCAGCCAGAGCTGCACCCTAGGTCTTGCCCTGCGGGCCGGACTCAGGTGTGCAGGGCGTTGTCCCCAGGGGCCTCCTGCATCAGCTGGCGACACAGCGTCAGGCACTTGTGTGCAGCACACTCCGGTCCTCCAGGCCCGGAGGGACCCAGCGGGCATGCCCTGTGCTCTCCCGAGGGGCTGCAGCCACCCCCCCAGCCCCGCGGCAGGGGTCACCATGCATTTCGGGTCCTAGCTGGGCCGGGAGGTGTCGCAGGCTCCCGATGTTGCTCCGGGGGCTCAGCCTGCTCACCAGGCCTTCGCTCCCGTGGCCACGATTTTCCGATTTTCCACCGTGGAGCCCAGGAGGTGGGGCCGCATGTCCCAAGATGTGTTTGTGATCGTCTCTCCGCTTAGCGAGCTCGGGGACGTTTAATCAAAGCCACATGTCTCGGATTTGTGACCCCAGGAGGAAGCAGCATCCTGTGTGCCGGGGTCGTGAGGCTGGCGATCCCGCTGACATCCCGGGGTCGGGGGGCTTACGGTGCAGTTCGTGCTGCTGGGGAGGCTGAGGTCACCATTATGCACAACAGTCCCCTGCTCCCCATTCCCCATTTTGTGTGTGTGTGTGTGTGTGTGTGTTTTTAGAAAAAGCTATTCTGGGGTCTTTGAGTAGCATTTGCAGGAACTTTGTCGTCTCCAAGTACCAGACCGGGAACACCAGCCCAGTTTGACCCCTGATCGGACCCTCCCGTCTGATCCCCACTGCACGTGTGACTCCGGGGTCTCTCAGCTTCTACACACACCCTTGAGCTGACACGACAAACGGCAACATGCAGACCGCAGGACTGTTGTTGGAATAATAAGGACACCGCGCGGACGCCATGGCTTCGCAGCAGCGCGTCCCCACCACTTGCCCGCCTGGCCGCGGCCGCCACGCACAGCACACAAGTGCACGCCCGAGCATCCCCTGCAAGCGCTGAAGGACCGCCCGCTCGGATCTAAGGGAGAGAATGGGCCCCAGGCAAGCCGTGAGCAAAAGGCCGAAAAAACACCAGCAAGCACAGCATGAGTATCACGCGACGCCGTGGACTTTAAAGAGGGTGGACCGCGTCCGCAGGGTGGCCCGTCACCCACACGGGAGTGCAGACGGGCTCTGAGAGGCTGTGATTCGAGCCCACATCCCTGTATCCGTGTCCCCCGCAGGAAATAAAAGAAATGCTTTTCCAGGCATTTATTTATTTATTCATATTTCTTCATATAAGGTTTTCTTTCTTTATTCAAGGCCCAGGCGGGTGTGGGTGCACGGCCGCCGGAACAGCTCGGCGCATGTGCATGAGTCTCTGGGGCGCTCACGAGGTTTCCGTGTGCACCGGGAGCAAGGGTTACGCAAGACGGCCGGGTTGTGAGTCAGGGCACTTCAGTGCACGAACGAGCGGGGATGCCATGAGGGACACTGCCCAGGGGCGGCCCGGCGGCTGCTCCGTGGAGCCGAGCAGGTGACCCCGCGGCTCAGGCCGCCCCTGGAGCCCCACCCCGTCCGGCGTGCCCTGCAGCTGAGCACAGCTGAGCCTCTCCGTGCAAGGCCAACCAGCTGTCCCCGTTCCCAGCGTCCCCAGGTGCCCTTTGGACGAAAGCCCGTGGGAGGGACATTCTGGTGGGATGGAGCGGAGGCGCTCACCCCACCCCAGGGCTCGGCGGAAGGGAAAGATTTTGTGCATGGAGAGCTGCGTGCACACCAGGGCTGTTCCTCAACCTCTGACCTTCTGCCTGTGTGGCTCTCAGACCCTCGCGGGAGTGTGATTCAGCCGTCATCTGCTCCCGTGCAGATTCCGGATCGGATCGACAAGTCTGGGCGAGGCCGAGGCTGCATTGCTCAGCAGCTCCCAGGGGGTGTTGCGGTTGCTGCTGGCCTGGGGACCCCACTTTGCAAGTCCACCGTCCAAATAGGAAAGACATGCTTCCTCCCTGCTCTGTCCAGTGGGCCGAACCCTCCAGGACCCACTGAAGAAGATAAGAGCCGAAGAAGAGCCTCAGGCTGCTTCTTCTCAGAAGTAGGAGGGCAGGCCGCTGTGCACCGGCCATGGGGGCCCCCCGGGCATGCAGCGTGCAAATATTCCAAGTCGATGCCACTGGGGCCACCTTGGGAGCAGCCCTGTCAGTAAGTCCAGGAAACTCCAAGGGATGGTCATGGGTCTTGAGCACACACAGCTCTGTTCACTTGCAGAAGGAAACCCACCCCCTTTTGGTGACTTGTATGCACATGGGACCCTGCTGTTTCCCCAGACACCCCTGAACACGATGCATCTGGCCTCATATCCACCCCGAGCGTGAAAAACTAGAGGCCCATTGATGTCATCTAGGGTGGGGGCTCTAGATGCTCCCCACGTGCTTCTGAAGTCCTCTGGGTAAGAGGCAGGGGCTCCCCGAATTACCGACAGAGAAGGACCCCCTGGGAAGCTAGGAAAGCACCCAAGATGGGGCCCCAGAACCAGGCACTGGGACCGGGGACTCTGCATCTGGACCCCATCCCCCAGCATTCCTGACTCCCGCCACCCAGCAAAGTTTCCCATCTACCTCCCCAGAGGATCGGCACTCTGTCCAGGTCATATTTCACGGCGATCCACCAGGATAAAAACAAAACACCATCGGAAGAAAACGTTTTGAAAACTCTTGAGAACGGTTTGCCCCAGGGTCGCCCGGGAAAGCCGTCTGCACGCTCACGGCACGAGAGGACAACGCTTTGCACGCAATGCACCCTGTTCTCTCTCTCTTTTTTAAAGATTTATTATTAATTAATTAATTAATTTATTTATTTATTTATGAGAGACACAGAGAGAGGGAGAGGCAGAGACACAGGAGGAGGGAGAAGCAGGCTCCATGCCCGGAGCCCGACGTGGACTCGATCCCGGGACTCCAGGATCACACCCTCGGCCAAAGGCAGGTGATCAACCGCTGAACCACCCAGGGATCCCCTGTCCCCCTCTGTTCTCAAGAACGTGGCCGTTTCTACAGCAGCTGCGCTCACCACTGAGGCGCCCCCTTCAAGGGCGCAGCTCAAGGTCACAGGGAAAGTAGGGACGCAACATGATTAAACAGCCCTGGATCCACCCCAGTCCTGCAACAGAAACAAACAGCGATATTTCTGCGAACACAGCTGCAGGAGCCCGGGTGCTGAGAATGGGCAGAAAGACCATGGAACCCTCTGGAAATCCAGCAGCGTGGGTGTCTCGGGCAGTAGAAGTGGATATATGAAAACATTCTGGATGGTTCATATTTTGTGTGGACGTGGCCGGGCAATGGTGCCTGGATGTTTGGTCAAACACTAGTGTAGATGTCACCGCGCAGGTGTTATCATCTGTGGTCACGTGCCAGGAAATCACATCCCCCTCCGTAATGTGGGTGGGCCTTCTCTCATCTGTTGAAGGCCTTAAATGGAGTGAGGTTTCCCGGAGAAGGGACTCAGACTCAACACGGCAGGGTTGCATCCTAGCTGAGCTTGTAGCTGCCCTGGAGGTTTCGGACCTGCCAACTACACAGTCCTGTGGGACAGTTCCTTAAAATATATCTGATTCTGTAGATTGATGATGATGATAATGATGAGAGAGAGAGAGAGAGAGAGAGAGATGAGTAGTTGGTTGTATGGATGTATGGATGAGTGAGAGAATGCATAGATGCATGATGGATGACTAGATGAATGGATGGATGGATGGGAGGATAGATGGGTGGGTGAATGGATAAATGATGGATGGATGGGTGGTGCATGGATAGATATGATAGGTGAGTGGATGGATGGATGGATGGATGGATGGATGGAAAAACGGGTGGATGGGTGAGTGCATGGATAGATATGATGGATGGATAAATGGATGGATGGATGGATAAATGGATAAATGGATGGATGGATGGATGGATGGATGGATGGATGGATGAAAAAATGATGGATGGGGATCCCTGGGTGGCGCAGCGGTTTGGCGCCTGCCTTTGGCTCAGGGCGCGATCCTGGAGACCCGGGATCGAATCCCACGTCGGGCTCCCTGCATGGAGCCTGCTTCTCCCTCTGCCTGTGTCTCTGCCTCTCTCTCTCTCTCTCTGTGTGACTGTCATGAATAAATAAATAAAATCTTTAAAAAAAAAAAAAGAAAAAAGAAAAGATGATGGATGGATGGGTGAGTGCATGGATAGATATGATAGGTGAGTGGATGGATGGATGGATGGATGGATGGATGGATGGATGGATGATGGATAGGTGAATGGATGGATGGATGGATGGATGGATGGGTGGATGGATGGATGGATGGGTGGATGGATGATGGATAGGTGAATGGATGGATGGATACATAGATGATAGATGGATAGATGGATGGATAGACGGATGGATGGGAGGATAGATGGGTGGGTGGATAGATAAATGATGGATGGATGGGTGGTGCATGGATAGATATGATGGATGGATAAATGGATGGATGGATGGATGGATAGATAGATATGATAGATGCATGGATGGATGGATAGATGGCTGGGCAGATAGATGAATGGATGGATGGATGGATGGATGGATGGATGGGAGGATAGATGGGTGGGTGGATGGATAAATGATGGATGGATGGTGGTGCATGGATAGATATCACAGATGAGTAGATGGATGGATAGATGGGTGGACAGATAGATGGTAGATTGACAGACAGACAGATGTATGTACGTAGAGGTGGACAGATATTAGATAGGCAATATTTAGGTAGGTAGGTAGGTCAGACAGACACACAGAGGCAGACAGCTAACATCAGATTTCCCAGCCTGAGGACTAGCAACATTTGGGGCTGGATCACTCTGTGATGTGTGCAGCAGACACCGGGCGGCACCCATTGAGGACACCAGCCCCCCTACTCACAGTTGTGACAACCACACATGACTCCAGATACTGCCAAGGGTCCCCTGGCAGCAAAGCCACCCCTAGTTGACAATGGCGGTCTGTCACATGTCTCCGGAGGGGATGTCACTTCCGGCCTGGCCGTGCAGGCTGATGATGCATCACTGAACGGGAAACCCCAAAACAGCCGCCTCCTGGTGCCACATATCCATGAGTCTCCACCCAGGGGTCAACCAGATGGCCCAGTGCTCAGTCATCATCCCTTCCAGGGAGCCCTGACGCCGCGCGGCGTGACTCTGGGTGCTTCTGAACCTGCAGATGCCGAGTCCCACCCACATGCCCAATGAGCATCTCAAGGGGCAGGGCCTGCGTGGTGCCTTTAATCCAGCTCCTCCCAGATGACTCTGCAGCAAGGATTGGGAAGCACCGCCCTACATAGCTGGGCAGATCCAGCCCTGCCGATGGGCCTGGTGACAAAACAGGCTCCAGTGACCCAACTGGCTTTGGCCTTCACACTCCTACATTGGCTACATCCAACGTAGTCGGAGGTGTGAGGAAAGAGGCAAAAACCAAGAGACACTCTTGGTTGTCTTTAGAGTGTGGCCTGTCCTGGTGGCCTTAGGCAGGTGTCCCATCCTCCACATATCACCATCTCAGAAGCAAAACCAAACGCCCTGCACAGCTCCATGCAGCAGGCGACACGAATAAATGCCACAATCCGTGGAAAATAGGAGAAAAAGGTGCACGGGAACACGGGAACGTGGGTCACGGAAAACAACAGCATGTCTATAAGGTAACGTCGCTCTGGCGGAACGATGGAGAGATATCTTAGATACGTGGAAATATTTCCTTTTTTTCCTGACAGACCGAACCCACAAGCTGGCCTCGGCAAGTTTCTCTTCCGCTTCGGCTTCCTCATTGGGACCGCAGGCAGAGGACGGAACCCTGCCGGGCCTCAGTTTACACATCTGTAAGGCGGCGGCACACGTGGCAGCGACATGGGGCTGCGTGGCGAGCAGCGGCGTGCGTGGTGTGCTGGATGTGTCAGCGTCGCGCCACGCTCAAGGGCTCTCTGCTAACCGATCCCGCAGGTGCCCGAGGACCCGCGTGGCCCCTGAGGGCGTTTCCCTCCCTTCTCCCTGCACCGTGCAGGTGCACTTGTCCCAAGCGGGGACCTTCCACCTCCCGTTGACCCCACGAGGTCACGACAATAGACTCCGGGATGCGCTTTCCGCGGGAGGCGCTGGGTTTGCAGCTGCGCTAAACGCGAGCTGTCCCGTGTGACCCCTGCGCCCGCACACCTGGCCTGGCATCACCCCGCCTACGGAGGCTCCCACGTGCCCTTCGGCACGTGCACACGCAGGTGAGACTCCCAGGTGACCCTGCCCGCAGCGGTGGCGTCTCGCTGCGCCTCCCGCGACAGCACATCGGGGACAGAGACAACCAACGCCTCGTCCCTGAACGTGTGTCGGTCGAGATAAACGGGAGGCGCCCCGGCTAACCGACACCCCCCACACACCCCGTGCCACCTGCCGCCCGCGCTTCCATGCGTGCAATGGGGTCTTCAAATGCCCGGAGTGGAGAGGGGGTCTCGATCCCGCACCCATGGGTGCGTTCCGGTTCCTACACACCCCGGCCTCGCCCCCGACACACCGAAGCCCCGCATCCGGAGGCAGCCCGTGTGCCCCTCCCCGCCCTCGCCGCCGCCCTGGGTGTAAACAACTCACATGTTTCCATTTGTGGCCAGGGGCGGGCCGTTCACCCGAAAGCTGCACAATCGGGCAGAGGCTCTCCCCTCTGCCCCGACCCCGAAGCCCAACCAGCCCCGGAGGCGCCGCCCGCACACCAGCCAGCTGTGCTCCCGCTCTGTGTCTCTCAGCCGGGCGGTGACAGCTAATACCACCCCTCAGGGGAATTGAAAACACCCATCGCCCCCTCCCCGCGGAGATCAAGCCCCCAGAAAGACAGGCCGGGTTTGCAAAGCAGAACAAAACAGCAGAGCCGGGGGCTTGCCTCCAGGCGCTGCCGGCCTGCACTGGGCGGGTCCAGGTCCGTCCCCCGGGGCCGGCAGGACTCCTGTCCCCTGTGCCTTCCCAGAAGCCACATGCCCGTCCCTGCCATTCCCGTCTGGCAACGCACAGTCGTGTATTCGGGGGAAGCTGCGCTGGAAGGAGTTTTGCAAAGCGGCCAGAGCGCCAGCCCAGCACCCACGGGGCTCCCCCTGGGGCCTGAGCGTCTCTCACCTTGTGTGCGCATCAGAAAGCCCAGCATCGTGATGCACAGGAGGCCCCACCGGCTCCCCATGGTTGGCGGCGGCAGGAAGGAGCCTGGGTAGAGGCCGCAGCCCAGAGGCTGGTGAGATCCGGCCTCCCGGACCCCACCCTCGATGTGTTGACTTCCTGTCTCCCGGCTTGGAAGGAAGGGAGGAGATGTTTCAAGCGGAAAGTATGAACCAAGCTGCAGTCCCTTTGCCAGAGGCTCGTGAGCCCCGAGCTCAGATGCCAAACCCCACGCCCTGGAGCCCGAGAGGCAAGTGCTTGCACGCGCAGGCCGACCCGGAGCGGCGCCCGACGGCCAGGCCTCGGCCCGGCAGGGAAACTGGCATCGTCACCTGGTGCCAGTGGGCCTCCCTCCGCTTCGGGAAGCGGGCGCACCTGCTTGGCAGCTCTGCTCCCTGCAGGCGTGGGAGGCGCCACAAGATCAAAGGTGCCAACCCTGAGCCCGGGAAGGACACTCCCTACCTCTGGACTTCCAGATGCCCGGCTTTCTGCCTCCCGCCTCCAGAGCGTGGGACTTGACACAAGTTCCCACGTTCACTCAACAAACGTGGTCTGGGTCTGAGCCAGGCCCACGCTGGGGGCCCCCGGGAATGCGGTGATGGAGAGTGATTCCTTGTTCACCAAGAGGAGGGGACGTGGAAACTTAAACCAGATGGTGGCAGTGTGACATTATGTAACATACAGATGAGGCCTTGGGCGGGCCCCCGCAGGCTCCGAACTCAGCTGGGCGTTGCAAGGGCTTCTGGAGAGGCTGGTAGCCTCCAAATGATTTTGAAAGCGGAGTAGGAAGGACACAAAACGGGGAGGGACACAGTGTGGGCTTAAGGCCGCTCAGGAGGAAGCAGGAAACCCAGGGCCACTGTGGGGGGGGGGGGGCAGCTGTAGGGGCGCTGTGCACGTCAACTGTTACAGACTGAAGGTTTGGGGCGGGTGCAAATTCATAGATTGCAGCCTTGTCTTTCCACCAGGTGGTGATGCAGGTGGGCCCTGTGGGAGTGATTACATTGACATCAGGTCATGAGGGTGGGGTCCCCATGATGGGATTCCAGTCTTTATAAGAAGACAAAGACGCAGAAGAGCTCTATGACGTGAGGACACGAGGAGAACACGGTGTCTACACCCCAAGGAGAGGCCTCAGGGTGAACCAGTCTTGGTCCTAGTGAGATCCCACACTCCCAGCCTCACCCTGCCTGGATCTCAGGTCATGAGGGTGGGGTCCCCACGATGGGATTTGAGTCTTTATAAGAAGACGAAGACGCAGTAGAGCTCTATCATGTGAGGACACGAGGAGAACACGGAGTCTACACCCCAAGGAGAGGCCTCCTGGTGAACCAGTCTTGGTCCTAGCGAGGTCCCACACTCCCAGCCTCACCCTGCCTGGATCTCAGGTCATGAGGGTGGGGTCCCCACGATGGGATTCAAGTCTTTATAAGAAGACGAAGACTCAGTAGAGCTCTATCATGTGAGGACATGAGGAGAACACGGTGTCTACACCCCAAGGAGAGGTCTCAGGGTGAACCAGTCTTGGTCCTAGTGAGGTCCCACACTCCCAGCCTCACCCTGCCTGAATCTCAGGTCATGAGGGTGGGGTCCCCACGATGGGATTTGAGTCTTTATAAGAAGACGAAGACTCAGTAGAGCTCTATCATGTGAGGACACGAGGAGAACACGGTGTCTACACCCCAAGGAGAGGCCTCAGGAGGAACTAGTCTTGGTCCTAGTGAGGTCCCACACTCCCAGCCTCACCCTGCCTGGATCTCAGGTCATGAGGGTGGGGTCCCCACGATGGGATTCAAGTCTTTATAAGAAGACGAAGACTCAGTAGAGCTCTATCATGTGAGGACATGAGGAGAACACGGTGTCTACACCCCAAGGAGAGGCCTCAGGAGGAACTAGTCTTGGTCCTAGTGAGGTCCCACACTCCCAGCCTCACCCTGCCTGGATCTCAGGTCATGAGGGTGGGGTCCCCACGATGGGATTCGAGTCTTTATAAGAAGACGAAGACTCAGTAGAGCTCTATCACGTGAGGACACGAGGAGAACACGGAGTCTACACCCCAAGGAGAGGCCTCCTGGTGAACCAGTCTTGGTCCTAGCGAGGTCCCACACTCCCAGCCTCACCCTGCCTGGATCTCAGGTCATGAGGGTGGGGTCCCCACGATGGGATTCAAGTCTTTATAAGAAGACGAAGACTCAGTAGAGCTCTATCATGTGAGGACATGAGGAGAACACGGTGTCTACACCCCAAGGAGAGGCCTCAGGAGGAACTAGTCTTGGTCCTAGTGAGGTCCCACACTCCCAGCCTCACCCTGCCTGGATCTCAGGTCATGAGGGTGGGGTCCCCACGATGGGATTTGAGTCTTTATAAGAAGACGAAGACGCAGTAGAGCTCTATCACGTGAGGACACGAGGAGAACACGGAGTCTACACCCCAAGGAGAGGCCTCCTGGTGAACCAGTCTTGGTCCTAGCGAGGTCCCACACTCCCAGCCTCAGCCCTACCTAGGTGTCACACTCCCAGCCTCTTTCCCACCTGGATCTCAGGCACCCAGCCTCCAGGATAGTGAGAGCTAAGCCTGTATTGTGTAAGCCGTCCCGTCCTTGGCATGTTGTCATACCAGCCCCAACACACGGACGTGCCAACTAGGACAAATGCTCTCCAGGTGAGGACTAATCATTATTTGCCTCGTTCCTCAGTGACACAGAGCGTGACTCAGCTCCTGTCCACGTGACAGCACCTGATAGATCACTCGCGATACCCTGTACATCCCGGACGTAATATACTTTCCCTGCCAAAGCCTGACTTGTCCGAGTGGGGATGGCAGGATGGCATTTGGATGCCAACGGTGCTGCGCAGTCGACACTGGGACCCATTTGCCGCTTCGTGGGCCACCACAGCAGAGAATGCATCTGCCCTGATATTTATGAGCTTTGTCCGACTCGGCATTTACGGCTACTCCGTATTCCTAATCAAAATACGCCATAGCCAATGTCTCCAGCCGCCCGAGGTCCATTGTCTTTTGTGTCTCGTTTTGTCCTGGAGCAAAGGAAGCTAATGACCGCGTGGAACGGAAGGTCAGGACCTCTTGAAAATGATTTTATGGCTGTTCAATCCCCCCTCCCCGAAACAAAAATCAGGACCATGGACTGAATTGGGCCTTCAAGAGCGAGGGCAAATTCCACGGAGGGAAAGGGAAGGGAGAAGGTTCTGGGTGAGCAAAGCGGAGGGGGTGCAGCTCTGTGCTCTCGTGTCTGGGCTTTGATAATAAGGTCTGTGTGGGGTCCCCGGAGGGTTAAGCCGATGACCGGCCGGGTCTTGACTTTGCTGGCCCTGAATGCTGTATAAAGATTGTGGGTCTTCTGCAGGCAGGGCGGACAACACCCCACTCATAACCAGGGCATGATGGAGACGCGGTCCTCACGTGAAGGGAAGCCCACTAGTCGCCAGGAGATGAGTTACAGATGGGGCTAAATTTTTTTTTAAGATTTTATTTATTTATTCATGATAGATATACACAGAGAGAGAGGCAGAGACACAGGCAGAGGGAGAAGCGGGTTCCCTGCAGGGATCCCGATGTGGGACTCGACCCCGGGACCCTGAGATCATGCCCTGAGCCAAAGGCAGATGCTCAACCGCTGAGCCACCCGGGTGCCTCCACGTGAGGCTAAATTTAACGGAAGGATATCACAAAGGCTGTTGCTGCCACGCTGGGGGAGGCGACGTGGGCAGAAGTCGGGGGGGGGGCGGTTCAAGCATCGTTTAGAGAGAGAACCAGCGGAAACACGGTGGTCACATTCCATCACAAGGGGACCTTCAAAATACTCTTCTACGGATCTGGAGAAATTTCAGTCACTAGCGTACGGCAGAGCGAGGATTCACACCCAGGCAGCCTGGGGGAGCATGGGTGGCTCAGATCGTGATCTCAGGGTCGCGGGATCGAGCTCTGCGCTGGGCTCCGTGCTCAGCAGGAAGTCCGCTTGAGATTCTCTTCCTCTCTCTGCCTCATCCTCTGCTCTTTCTCTGTCTGAAATAAATAAATCTTTAAAAAATGTAAATGTAGGGAGCCTGAGTCCAAGACGTGTGCATCCTTAACCCGTCCCGCTGGTGGCTAGCCCCAAGCATGTGCTCAAACATCGCCCGTGAAGGTAAACTGAGGGGAAAATTGGATGAAGGCGGCTGGTGAAGGGAATGGAAGTGACTGTGGAGTGGGTCGAGTTGGCCCCAGAATGAGAGGACGAAGTCAAGCGTGATCGGCAGCGCTTGGCTTCAGGAGTGAACTGTTCTCCCCCAGTGGCTTGACTTTCCGGTGAATAACGGACGCATCTGTTTCCCGGTTTCCTGAGTATTTTTCACATCTGGACGACTGAAGTCTCTCACCCGGCAACTATTTAGCAATGACCTGCTTGATGAGAAGCATGGTGAGGTGACATGTGCCACTGAGCTAACTCACGTGGCGCCTTCAGGAGATACTCAAGTAGGCGTTTTGGGATGGCTTGTGTCTCTCTTCAGAGGGATACGTTATAGTCCTAACTGCCAGGAGCTCAAAATGGGACCTTATTTGGAAACAGGGTTATTGCAAGTGTAAGTAGTTGACATGGTCCACGTGGGCCCAGAGACGGAAGACGAGACATATCAAGTCTCTGGAACCTGAGAACTTCACCTTGTTTGGAAATAGGGTCTTTACACATGGGATTAAGTGAAGGGTCTGAGATGATCGCATCCTGGATGAGGTGGCCCTACATCCGACGACAGGGGTCCTTCGAAGAGACAGAAGAGGAGACGCAGGCGCAAAGGAGGAGCCGTGTGAGGATGGAGGTGGAGACGGGAGGGACGCGGCCACCAGCCCGGGGACGCCTGGGGCCCCAGACGCTGGAAGAGGCAGGAGGGACCCCCCCGCCCCGGAGCCTCCGGAAGGAGCGTGTCCCTGCCTGGCCTGGATCTCACCAACCCCATGTGGGTCTCAGATGTCTGGTCTCCACACCGGGGAGAGGATACATTCCTGTGGTTGAACCCACCTGACTCGTCATTCTTTGTCACAGCAGCAACAGGACATTCCTACAACTTGCATTTTTTGAAACAAAAGGGGGGTGGGTAGTAGGCATCAACATTTTTCTTGTAGCACAGAAATCCACCCTTGAACCCCGACGTGCTAGCCGTTGGTGGACCCCACCACTGCCACGATATCAATGCCACATCCTGTTAATCAGCGCAATCATTCCATGCATCTCGTTTGTGTTGCTCTGTGTGACTTTTTTTTCCCTGCGCCTCTTTTGTTGGGTTTTTGGTGTTTTTTTTTTTTTTTTTTTCCCTTTCATCAAAGAAGATTTGGACTCGGACAAAATGTAATAGTCCTGAAAAAGGGTTGGAGCCGAACGGAATGCGTCTCCCAAGCCCACATCAGCCCTCCCTGACACGGTGACCTGCGCGAAAAAAGCAGGCGATTCACCGCAAAAGCATTGTCAGGACACAGAGCCCGGCTTTTCCGGCGGCCGCTCCGAGGTGGAGAAGGCGTCCAAGAGGACGGCAGGGCTGCCACGCCAGACGACTGTGGCAGCCTGCGGCCGGCATCACCGCCCAGAAGCACTCAGGTGCCGGGAACGCGGTCCGAGATGTCACTTGCAGTGAATTAACCGCTCTGCCCCCCCCCCCGCCCCCACCGCCCGCCGTCCAGGACCTGCGGTGCCATCCAGGACGGGAACCCAGGCCCAGAGCTTTCAAGCTCCATCCGACTCTGCAAAAATTTGCCCTTTCGTTCCTCTTTCCCCACAAAAGGCAAACAACAACAACAAAAAAAAAAAAAAAAAAGGGAAAAAAAACCCAATAAACACATCAGTGAAGTCGGAGGCACTCCAAGGAAGCACCAAGTTCTTCCCAGCTTCTGTTTGGAATCCATCTGGAGAAGAAATACAACAGGGTGGCAAATCCAGTGATTTATTTCCCCCCTATTTTCTCAGTTTATTACGTGTTCTCCCGCAGGCTCTGTGATTAAGCCGCCGTTGCACAGACACCCGTTGACCGACCCTTGCTGGCTGCCTACCTCCACGTGGCGCAGAAGAATACAAAGTCACCGTTTCCGGGAGGCTTCGAACCTGCCTGATAAGTGGAGTTAGTGCACAAGTGCATTTTATTTATTATAAAATAAAATAATAAAATAAAATAAAATAAAATAAAATAAAGTAAAATAAAATATAAAATAAAATAAAATAAATAAAAATAAAATAAAATAAATAAAAATAAAATAAAATAAAGTAAAATAAAATAAAATATAAAATAAAATAAAATAAAGTAAAATAAAATAAAATAAAATAAAAAATAAAATAAAATAAATAAAAATAAAATAAAATAAAATAAAATAAAATATAAAATAAAATAAAGTAAAATAAAATAAAAAATAAAATAAAATAAATAAAAATAAAATAAAATAAAATATAAAATAAAATAAAATAAAGTAAAATAAAATAAAATAATAAAATAATAAAATAAAAACTAAATCTTGGTTGTGAAAGCTGTGTCTAAACCATCTTATCCCTCCCCCCCAAAAAAAAACTAGATTTAGGTAAAACAGACATAAAAGGGGAAACGAATCCTGATGTTTTTTTGCAAGTTTTGTTTCTTTGCACTTAGAATATGTGTGCATGTTTCTTGAGCTCCTGGTGCTCTGGTCTGCTTCTGCGCAGAGCATCATTGTAGAGCGACTTTACCGATGCAGGTAAGGTGTGGGTGCACACAGCAGTGTGCACGCTTGTGTGTGTGACGCTTTTTATGTATTTTTTAAAAGACTTTAATCTATTTATTCATGAGAGACACACAGAAAGAGGCAGAGACACGGGCAGAGGGAGAAGCAGGCTCCCTGCAGGGAGCCTGACGTGGGACTCGATCCCGGGACCCCGGGACCCCGGGATCATGCCCTAAGCGAAAGGCAGACGCTCCACCACTGAGTCCCCCAAGCTGCCCCAATACTGCATGATTCAGAAGGCCATGGGCACATAGACACAGAGGTGGGACAAGCCAAGGGACGCTCAGGACCGCCAACAGCCCCCAGAAGCTGGGACACAGACATGGAGCAGACAGTCCCCTGGAGCCCCAAAGAGGAATCAGTGCCGTCCACACCTTCGTCTCAGACTTTGGTGTCTGGATCTGAGCAAGAACACGGTTCTGTGGTGGAAGCTTCCCCATCTGTGGTCCTCAGTCACGGCCACCTCAGGAAACCAGAACACGACGGTTTCGTATGTGGTGACAAAAATATCTTGGAACCAGACAGATGCAGTCGGAGGCACAATGTTGGGAACGTGCTACATACAGGGCAGGCATGAGGGTTTTGTTTATGCTCTTGGCCCTTGGCGCCAGATGATGACCTAGAATGACCCCATCCCAGCATGATGAGGGTGGGGAGCTTGGACGTGGATGAAGGGATGTGGACAGCTTCCCTCAACCCCATACAGATGGATATAAGGACAAAAATTTGCAGAATATAAAATGCCTGTTTCAATCACCCCAGGCTAACGATAAAAATGCAAAGAGCTGCAGGTGTCGTGGGAAGTGGACGCAGCCAGCAGGGTGCAGGGAGGTGAGGAGCCCAGGGCCGCGTAGGGGGCCCACGACCTCCAGAGTGGGACCTCTGACGACGTGCCTCCTAGCAAGTGTTGTCTCTCTGGAAAATAGAAGTAGGAATGATCCGTGTCTACACGTGAGCTCAGAGGCTGGAATATTTACAATATTCAATAAGAAATGATGGAAAAGCATGGAGATTAGTGTTGGAATCAAGGTACGTCTGCGTGGAAGGCGGATGAACCCGACGAAAGCCAGCGACATGGATCAGAAATTAAAAGCGCAGAAATGGGGAAGCGTATCCTCCAACCCTCATTTGAGAACCGAAACTGGAGACACAACAATAGTACAAAGTCATAAGGATGTAGTGAATGTTGAACAATTAGAAGGAAATTCTTTGTTCAAATCAATGCAGTGGCATTTGAAATCTCAGGAAACATGGATGATTTTTCCAATGAAGAAGTGGAAATAAAATTTAAAAAAAATTTTTTTTTAATTTTTCTAAGACAGAAGCCAATTACCCCCCCTACACACACACACACCCTCTTGCCTAACAAAGCTGCCCTCAGACAATAAACATACAGACGCTCCGACAAATGTATAATGTCAGGGATTCCTTGGTGGCAACAACCTGCACACAGCTCACATCGCCTGGCTAAATACATCATGACCCAGGTTGAAACCCTCTAACCGTAAAAAAATAAAATAAAAATAAAATAAAAAAATAGAAAGAAACCAAACCCTCTAACCATGTTACTGTGTCCCATTAGCCCTTACATACATTTTCTAATCCTGATTTCAAAACCGTGACACTATGCCTTCTTCATATAGAAGCCTGAAAATGATTAAACAAAGCCATTTTTGTCAAGATACCTAATGACCAAATGAGCCACCTAATTCCAATTTGATTTCTCAGAAGATGCTTTCTTTTCATGTCAATGTGAACTCAAAGCGGTTCTACAAAGATGGGCATCCACCCTCCATTAAAAAAAAAAAATCAGTGCCATTGATGTATCGCTTAAATGTAGATTTATTTACAAAGGAGTCATGATTTCATATACCTTAAAAAAAAATACCCATGGTCTCTGTATTCTCGTCTTTAAGGAGACATTTACGCTGATGGTATGACTGCAATGCTTACAAAAATGTCAATGTTGTTCACAGAGTTACAGAGTTTATGCATTTTTAAATTACAAAGCAAGTTTGCATGTGGAATCTGACCTTAAAGGCTCATTTGAGAAGAACGTGGATACTTCTGTGCTGTGTTTGTCACCTAGGTTTCGTGCTAGCTAAGCAACAGGGCCCAAACGTATTAGATAATCCAGCCCTCAGCCCTTGACAACTGGTCGACCCCAACTCTTGAGAGGTTTGTGTTATGTCCTCCAGAATCCAGTGTCCTGTCCAACTCCGTACACACTTGAGCCACAGGGGGGTAGCTATTTGCAGAATGAATTAATGAATGGATATGATACACACTCAGGGGTCTCAACCATTTTTTTTTTATTTTACCACTTCACAGACTCAAAGGTTACCATCGATGAAAAACAGGAAAAAGAAGTTAAATGCAAAAAGAGCCAGAGACCATGCTCCCCATTGGATCTTGAGAATGAAGCTTGAAACCTCGTGGGCAATGGAGGGAAGTAGGAGCTAATGGAGGGATAGTGTCCGGGGAGGGATGGAGTCCTTAACACAAGGGACGAAGGCTCAGGGGCCCACCGCCCAGACTGCCAGCAGTGTTTCTGAGCTTCCAAGTGACAAAGACCCATGATGGATGACTGATACTTCCACCCCAGCCCTTCCCCTAAATCTGGTGATATGTGATGGCACACCATCCAGGTGTGATGCCAGCATACCCCTCGATGGGGACTGATGTGTGTGAACCTGGCTTGGACAACATGCTGCACCTCTGAACATCACTACTGATGATGAGATGTGCATCCTCACGAGCATGCCATTCTCCGCACGACTGTCCTAACAGATTTGCATGAGCCTGCCGTGTCACTGGAAGCTGATGAAGGTGTCCTAATTCTTCTTCAGCGGAGGGAAGTGTACGCACCTAGAACATCAGGGCTTCTGCACGTCATGATGTGAACACGAAGATCTCAACGAAGCCCTTTGCAAACTGCCACATATAAGTATGCATCTCTGTCGCCTTGTGCGTGCATATGCATGTGTGTGTGTGCAGGGCCCTACATTGGGGACGTGCTTCTTGACGTAGAAGAGTCATTGTTTATTTCAAGGAGGAAGAGTTGATGCTTTCAGTTCATTTCGAGTCTTTAGGACACAAAGCAGGAGGTCCTCTGCCACAAAGCACTTTTACCGCAAAGTTAAAGCAAGCTCTCACATCAAAGCAGTTAAAACACTTTGTAAGGACGTTACAGTTGGCAAATTTCTACAAAAAAAAAAAAAAACCCACAGAACAAGAGGGCAGTACCTGAATGCAGGGTGGTATCTGATGCAGGGGAGAATCTGAATCTACAGGAGTATCTGATGAAGAGGACTATCTGAATGTAGGGGAGTATCTGGATGCAGGGCAATAACGGATACTGGGAAGTATCTGATGTAGGTGAGTAGCTGAATTGCAGAGGAGTATCTGATGTAGCGGAATGTCTGGAGGCAGAGAAGTATCTGAAACAGTGGAGTATCTAAGTATAGAGAAATATCTAATGCAGGGGAGTATCCGAATGTAGGGGGGTATCTGAATATAGATAAGTATGCAATACAGGTGAGTATCTGAATGTACAGGAGTATCTGATCCAAGGGAATATATGAATGCATGGGAGTATCTAGACATGAGGGAGTATCTGAATACAGAGAAGGATGTAACCCAGGGGAGTATCTGAATGTCCTTGGTGTACCAGACCAGAGGAGGCAAATAGGCAGAGAAAGAAAATCCCGAAAATGCAGGGGGATGCTTCGGTCAATCAACTGTCTTACAGTCCCAGAAAAGGCACCACGGGGTCTATTCCACTACTCTCCACAGCCTCCTTTAAAGGTCACCCCATGGCAAGACATTTAAGTAAAAAGTACTTGGTTTTTTATTTTTTTATTAGTGTGGTGTGAAAAAAAATCTTACCCAATGAAGGAGGTTCTGAGGACGCTAACTGAAGGCTTATGTCACTGTATCCAAGGGTCAATGCCAGGGGACGGTTGTGTTTAATTCACACGTTGTTGGTCACACGACCCAGAGTTCCAGGTGGGGGAACTTTGTGGGGTCAGCGTTGGATTGATGGGCTGACTGTGATGGACGATCGGCCTTTCACACCCCACGGGGAAACGCCTAACGGCCACGGATAGCGTGAGCGCCATTCCCCTCGGGATGCAACCCGCGGCACGAGTATCCCTCATCTACCCAGCGTGGTGCAAACAGGCACAACGCATGTCAAGGTCAAAAGAAAGAGTCTCAGCGTGAACAAAGGCATGGACAGGATGGGGCTGGATCCCGGCGTGGCTGGCTCTGCCCTGGTGCCTGCGTTTGTCGGGAGGACGCAGCAGGCCAGACTCGTCCTCCTGCGGGGATTGTCACAGAGTCGCATTTGTGGCCAAGCTTTTATTTTTCCAGAAGAGTCCACTGAACTGTCAAGGACAAACAGACAAGGAATGACTTCACACGGCATGCCCAGGTCTCCCGAAAACCCGCATGTCACCATCTGCGCCTCAAACACTTCAGACGCAGGTGACTCCCTCGCTGCGGAAGACGAATGCAGGCCAAACACATTGCCGACAGAAAGCAAACACCGACTCTAACCTCCCAGGGGAAACAGATTCAACAAATTTCAGAGTATGATCAACTCTAGCTAGAAAAAAAAAAAAAAAAAAAAAAAAAAAAAAGATACCCCAGGAAAAGTAGGGAAAAAAATAGGAGAAAGCAATTTCTCCCAGTGACTTCTCTGACACGGCCAAAAACATCTGTGATCTGCCAAATCTCACCACACATAATTTTCTTAATCAGGTGCCGTGGTTTTTATTAATTTAAAATGATTTGGGACTACCATTTTTCTCATCAAGTCATTTACGGTGTAGAGGTCTACTGTGCATTTTTGGGGACTTCAACAATGATGCCTTGTGTGACACATCTCTCCCCATTTTGAAGTTGCTGCAAGTAAGACACGCACTTCCTAAAAGTGCCTATTTTTCAAATTCAAAATAAGTAAAAATCTCATGGAAAATTCATTTGCACACCAGCCAGCCTACCTCCCGAGCATGTAGTAGCCACGAGGGGGGCACCGCGGGCCAAGTCTCATCATTGATCGTTAAAGAGAGTCGGAGACAACAGTGGGTGTCATCTGAAAGCCTCAAGCCCCAGAGCATCTACACAGCATCACTGGAGCCCGTCCCCTCAGAAACGTGGGTACAGAGAGGAACTCATGCAATGCCCTGCAGTGCGCCATGGAGCTGCGCAGAAGCACGGCGGGAGGACAGAAGATACAAGGGCTGGTGCCCGGCTGCTCACCTGGTTGCTCGGCGTTGGTGCTCTGCTGGTTTTTCGTGCTGGTGTCACCTTGGTCGGCTGAAAGGAAGCAAAAAAGATGCCCCAAGGGGATGAATACTAAGAATGCACCCTAATGTCACTGTCATTGGAACCAGCTCCCCGCCCTCCTATCCACCCCCCACTATCAGTGGGGCCAGGAGGGACGGAGATGCAGACCCGCTCAGTGCAGCCCCATCCACAGGGAATCGAAGATTAACAGGACATCACAGGGTCCCGTTGGCTTGCTTTTGGGTTTTCTTGTTGTTATCTGTTGCTTTTTTTTTTTTAATTCTTAATTCTATTTTGAAATCTGCCAAACACACATCAGAGCAGACACGACCAAGGCCCCTAATCGTCCCTCCACCCCCAAGATCTACAGCACGAGTTGACCGAATTCAAGACAGCGGACAGATTTCACAGGCAAAGAGGCGTTTATTTCTCCATAGTGGTGTCGCTCAGGAACAGCGGCCGCAAAGGGGCCCGAGCAAACGACATCCAAGACCGTTCACAAAGCTCAAACTGTTATACAAAATACATTGCTTTTAGCGGGGTGGCGGGTGGGGGGAGAATCCTGTCATGAAAAGACACACCATGTGACTTCTGCTCCAGGTCACACAAGAACGGGTCCCAGTGGGCGTGCGAGAAAGCCCGTAATCTGTCCCCCGTCCCCCAGCCTCCAAAAAAGGAGACCCAGACGGTTGTAAGAGAGCCGTAAGTGCACACATGTTGGGTCTCGTGCTGGCAGGGCAGGTGGCGGCCATGGGAACACACAAGGTGTAGAGCGAGCACATGGCAACAGGACAGCTCATCCGGTGGCGACTGAGAACACAGCGGTACACGCCCGCAAGGAGCGACGAGATGGACTAATGGCTACATCCGTTGTGGGGGCAACACGTCAAAGGGCATCTTCTGATGCTTCTTGACGTTGCCGTCACACACCGCCAGCTTCCGGGGAGAACCTTCTGGAGGCAGCGGTGTAGGGAGGGTGCCGCGGAGCGAGCAGGTGGATGCTGCATGGTCCACGACCCGTGTACGTGCCCTCTGGGGAGAAGGACACAACCTGCGCTCCCCGGAATCAGCGTGCACGGGGGACAGAGCACTAACGCCAGCACCGTCGGGGTCAGTTGGCTGTGATTCAGACGTGGCTTTGCCCCCCAGGCGGTTCTCCCAGATTCTGCCGGTAATGCTGTTTGCTGGAGCGCCACACGGCCATTGGCAAGCGCCAACTCTTGAGAAGGACCCCAGCTGAGGTGCCCACCAGGGATACACAGCCAGATTCCCCGTCTCCCCAGAGGAGACCCATGCAAGCCCTCGAGACCCAACCACCCGTAGCCCCGTTGTGCCACAGGCTCTTACAGGGAGACCGGCCAGGTTCTGGGGAATCCACTCTGCATCCAAATGTAAAAACCCAAGCACACCGCATCTCAACATACACACAAAGGCAATGCGCGTGCTTTCCTGCGGCCCTAGGGACCACGTGTGGCTGCTAGAGCGGTTATGGAATTTGCAGCTTTCGCGGCTCTCCGTGCCTGGGGATTATTTAAGTATACACACAGCATGCATTTGGAGGCAAAACCATGGCCCTGGGGGACCACTGACCAGCAGCACCTCATCGTAGGCCACACTGAGGACTTGCTTCTCGGGGGCACACGGGTCCAAGTGCTAACCTGAGAGCAAGCGTCCTTTTATAAGAACTAAAACACACACACGCACATCATCCAAAGCACCAGTCAATGGCCACGGTGACAACTGAGGGGTGACCAGACTCAAGAAAAAACCATGCAGGGCCCCCATGACAGCTCACCTCCCCATCCACCAGCCATGCTAACCCCAGAGCCGGCCAGCGATCCAGTCCCGACATCACCACCACCCACCCCACCCCAGGCCGGAGGCGATGCCAAGTCTCTGCATGAGGTTGAGATGAGAAAAGCGATTTATATGCCCGAGGGAAGGAGATGCCCAGATGTACGCAGGGGTAGAAAAAACCTTTAGGAAAAAAAAATAATAAAGAAAAAGAAAAAACCTATAGGTGATTTTACGTTTACGGGGATTTCCAAGATGCACGGATTCTCACGTGTCGGCACAGCCACCCTGATGTCACCTAACTTCAAAATTCTCAGATCGTGACGTTTGTGGGTCATTCCTAAATAAGTGGATATTTTTCTTCCCCCCCTGGAGAAGTGGGATAGTCACCCATTTAATTAAAAAAAAACTGGTCAGAGAGACAGCAAGGACCTGCTTCGTGGGATGCGGCGTGTGGCGGGGAAGTCAGACGTTAAGGGCTGCGCTGCAGGATGAAACGGAGTAAGCGGTGGGCTTTGCGTCAGGAGGACGCGGCCAAGGCTCGCGGCTCCGGCGGCCCATTTGCGGAAACACGAACGCGGCAGCCAGGCGGGAACTCGAGGAACACGGGGAAGCGCCCCACGTGCGCCACCCGCCACCATCTCTCTTCCCTTGGCTTTAAGTTTACTAGAAAATATTCTGCATTCCTCTTGGTGTCCTGAAGCTACGTATGCGTGAACGCCGTACGCGGGTAGGAGCTTCCGTGCATGTGGAAGGGGGACACGGTCGGCTGGGAGGCGTCCCAGCGCCACGGCAACGGCTAGCCACGGGGACGAGGGCAAGGGCCAGGCTTTGCTTTAGACTCTGCGTCTCAGCGGACAAGCCCTGATCGCACAGGAGCGGCTCCGGGCTTGCACACGGCTTTCTGCTTGTCCCTACATCTTCGGCTCATCTGAAACGAAAGGTTGAAAAATGAACAAAAAAAAAGAAAGAAAGAAAAGAAGAAAAGAAAAGAAAAGAAAGAAAAGAGAAGAGAAGAGAAAAGAAAAGAAGAGAAAAGAAAAGAAAAAAGAAAAAGAGAAAAAAAGAAAAGGAAAAGAAAAAGAAAAAGGAAAAAAAGAAGAAAAAGAAAAAAAGAAAAAGAAAAAAGAAAAAACAAAAAGAAAGAAAAAAGAAAAAAGATAAAAGATAAAAGAAAAAGAAAACAAAACAGAAAGGAGGTAAACTTCGGAGAGGTCCACACATGTCCAAAGCCCAAGGCAGCAGCCGCCGCTGTTACAAAGGCACTCTTCGGGCAGGAGCAGAGCATGATTTTAGGATTTTCTCTTTTTTTCTTTTTTTTTTTTTTTTAAGCGATGCTGAAAGCCCGAAGTGCCATGGAGGAGCCAAGGAGAGATGAAAGCAAAATCAAGGAGGACAGGGAGGTGGAGATGGGGATGGATGCAGCTCACGCCAGCAACGCCTCAAGCATCCGCTGCGGACATCAGGCGGACAAGCCCGCAAGCAGCCAGAACCAGCCGAGACGACAGCGTCGTGCCCGCCAGGTGACAGCTCTGTGAAAGCAGGTCACCACCCACGCCATTTGCCGCTCAAACCGGTCACGTGGAGCCAGCACAGCAAACCACGCATCACGTCGGCGGGGAGCCCACGCCCCCAAACGGCTCTAACAGGCCAGCACGCGTCATTTGCAACAAAACCACGTTACACTCTTGGGGACACATCCAGACCTCCAGGAAGACAGGACACATCTACCAAATCCCATCGGCCATGGATGCCGGGCATCAGCTCGGAACGAGATACTCAAAGCGCTTCAGTACATTTACAGCAGGTCGGCTTGTATTTGCCGGATGCGTCTCGGGGCTGAGAGCGCCCCCGTTTGCGCCCAGTTGATGGCGCCCGGGTCAACAGACACCACAAAATTCAACGCAGTGACAAGGTCCTGGAAAACCACCCTCTTTATAAATAATCACTCTTCCAGAACAATGGTTTTCCCCCCAAAACCATGGTTCCTTCAAGCAGTGGGATGCGCCGTGGCCACACCCTTTTTAGGAAACGTCCAAGCTCGCAGCTACCCGTGGATGCGCACTTCTTGACCCCCATGAAGAAAACCCATCAATATTCCTATACAGATGCCCCGAAAGCTCTAGGATCTTCCAGGGCCCAATGCCCAGACCCAACACTTCATTTCTACCTCTGTTCATAACAACGCATCACGGAGACAAACACCGAGTTCCCCACTAACACAGGTCAAAAACACCAAAATATCAATTCCTGGACTCCAAAGAGATACTCACTGTCCCGCGTTAGCGTCTTGGGGTTTATAGAAAAAGAGCACCCGGTTTTCTTTATCTTAACGCTGGGCATTTTATGGCTACAGATAAAGGTCCTTAACAACTGATATCGGAACTACCAGCCTACTTCCCTTCTTCCAATCCACCTCTTTTTTCCCACTAATTTTTTTTTTTTTTACTTTTTCTTTGTGTGTCTAAATCAGCTGAGATCCCCAACTCCAATAAAACCAGAAAGCAAATCGAGCTTATAAAGTTGGCCCCAATATTCAATTGGCTCATGCAGGAGAAACTGTACGAAATCCTGGGTAAATGAAGACTTTAGCTCGCTGCTCAGTAAGCATGTGTTGAGTTCCAGAGCGCCCTGAGCACATTCTTTTGGGAAGATGCTTTTATTTTTGAAATTTGTTAATTCGACTATTTCTACCTGGGGAATTTTCCGTTTTCACCCCATGTTAGGAACACGAATGCTTCAAAGACCAAAATACAGGAATGGGGTACAGGGGGATGGAGAACACTTGCTTTCCCAAGTTCCTAACCCCACTCCAAGTATCGGACAATGTCAAGTCCATTAAGATTTTTGGGTCCTTCCCCCAAACCGCTGTGCCTTGGCATAGTGCCTTGGCATATGAATGTCAAATTGGCACCATAACATCCAAGGGGAGGGGTGCGTATATCCCAAACACAAGGTGATATAAATGCCTTACAACTCCAGAATCCAACTGGATTTGGAGATCCAAATTGGGTTTGAAAGTCACCTACAGATTTTCAGAAAATCATTGTGCCTGGACTTCCCATACCTCCTTCCCTAGCAGACGTGCCTTCCCCCTCTCTGGGCTGGGCATCATGCTCTGAGCTGAGCATCTTCAGAGAGGGGGCAGAAAAGAAGTCCATTTTGACACGTCCTTGACCTTGGTCATCTATTTGGGCACGTCCTTGACCTTGGTCATCTGTCCATTGGGCACGTCCTTGACCTTGGTCATCTGTCCATTTGGGCACGTCCTTAACCTTGGTCATCTGTCTATTTGGGCACGTCCTTGACCTTGGTCATCTATTTGGGCATGTCCTTGACCTTGGTCATCTGTCCATTTGGACACATCCTTGACCTTGGACATCTGTCCATTTGGGCACGTCCTTGACCTTGGACATCTGTCCATTTGGGCACGTCCTTGACCTTGGTCATCTGTCCATTTGGGCACATCCTTGACCTTGGTCATCTGTCCATTGGGCACGTCCTTGACCTTGGTCATCTGTCCATTTGGACATGCTGGACGCTCAACATTCAGACAACCAAGCATGGTTTCCCAAGCAACTCTGATGGAAGGCACCCGGTCACATGTGGGAAATAGACATAATGAAGCACCCTTACCCTCAAAACAGCAGCTTATGTTAAATCTCTGAACCCATAAGCTCTTTGGGTTCAGGCTACAGACAGAGTCTGTGCATCTAAAAATCTCTAAAGATGGGACATTAAGGGCAGACTCCCTGCCTATAGTCAAATTTTGTATCACCATCTATTCAAATCTTTTTTTTCCCTAAGATTTCATTTTATTTACTCAAGAGAGGCAGAGGCAAAGGCAGAAGGAGATGCAGCCTCCCTGCAGGGAGCCCGATGCAGAACTCGATCCCAGGACCCCGGGATCACAACCTGAGCCAAAGGCAGACACTCAACTGCTGAGGCATCCAGGTGCCCCATCTTTTGTGTATTTCCCTAGAGTCCTCGGGCAGTGATCCATGAGAATGGAGCTCAATGGCTGAGTATGAATCTGGACTTGAAACCACAGGTAGGTTGAGACGTTCAGACACTGTGAGACTCCACCCACAGCCCAATAGGACCCCCATCGGAGTCCACCCCTCGTGTTCACCTTACAAGAGGAAAGTCAAAACTTTGAGCAACCCAGAGATGCATGAACACGAGCTATGTTCAAAATACAGCTAACTGACACCATGGCAAATCCTATGTAATCCAGGAACTCTTGCCTATATGGTCTCAAAACAGCCAACGATGAAGTTCCAACCCCTATGTTGTTGGGTGTGACATCCTCCATATTCCCCTATAAATTTTATATCCTACCCAAAAACCCTCCCAAGCACTAGTGAGTACGGGGTTATACCAGAAAGGGAATCAGCTGCCCCACATTTTAATTCCCTTGGTTGGGGTATCCCGGAGTGGCTCAGCGGTTTACCACCTGCCTTCAGCCCAGGGTGTGATCCTGGGGATGCGGGATCGAGTCCCACGTCGGGCTCCCTGCACAGGGCCTGCTTCTCCCTCTGCCTGTGTCTCTGCCTCTCTCTCTCTCTGTGTGTCTCTCATGAATAAATAAATAAAATCTTAAAAAGAAAATTCCCTTGGTTGGGGCAAACAATATGGCGGCCATCCCAGCCATCACTCTTGTCATAAGAGTGATGAGGAATGACAGCGATTATAAATAAGGATGAATTAACATTTCCATGAGCTAACATTTCTTCAACCAACCTGTCAAAACTTTCACACACAACCTATGGATCCTCACAAAAGTCCTATGGTGTGTAGATGATCATCTCTCCCTTTATAGATGGAAACCCCAAAGACAGGGGTGGTTAGTGACTTGCAAAATCCACACAACTCCACCTGGGCGGCGCTGGAATGGAAGCTACAAACTCTGGTTCTAGTATTTCAGCGATCTCTTTGACTATCAGCGGCCTCACACAGGTCTCACGCCAATCGGACTTCTGGTGTGTTTTAGTTTTGAGAAAGCACAGATCTCAAGTTAGTAAGGCACAAACGAAAGGAAGCAGCCCCCAAAACCTTACCGTTTTCTTTGAAGCACAACTTTTTCTTCTGGTAGGCGATAAAGCTAGAAATCGCTCCGGCCACGGCCACCACGACAGCCCCAATGATGCCAGGGACTACCCCAGGGGAGTCAGCTGTGGGAAGAAGCACACGGCACCATGACTGGGGACACTCGTGGACAGCAGACCAGGCACAGGGCAGGTGGCTGGAGGCCCCGCTCACGGGAAAAAGGTGGGATTGAGTGTCAAGACATAGGGTCACAGGGTGACCGTGGAAGAAACCCCACTCCTGAGCCGTGTCCAACTCCCAACACCACATCTAATCCGTTTGCATGATACGAAGGGCCAGCCATACTGCTCCCCGAAAGTCACATCTGGAATCGGAATTCATTTGACTACATGCACCGCTTCCAATGCAAAACTGGTTTCCCGTGGACGACACACCCTGCCTCCTCCGATCCCTATGGCCAGTGCAGGGGCCCTAACAGGTTGAGGTGGAAGCTCTGAGGCGAGGCAACATGGCCCACAGTGTGTGGTACCCACCTGGGACTACTCAGAGGCTGTGTGGCATCATTCTCACCATGTATTTTCTGAAAGCGAAAGCCGCTGACCCCCTTCGGTACTTTTGTTTGATTTACGCCACGATGGAGTTTCCATGCACCATCAGTAACTCTCACGCTAGGTGTAGCTGTGCCTCGTTGACTTGACAGCTAGCAATTTTTCGGCATGGTGGGTACACAAGACGTCCCGCTCCATGAGTCGGTCAAGGATGGTGTGGTGGTTAATTGTGTCTACTTGACTGGGCTAAGTGGTGTCGCATGGCTAGAAAAACATGCCTTCCGGATGTGTCCGTAGGGATGCTCTCAGAAAAGCTAAATGTTTGTATCTACAGACTACGTGAAGCAGGTGGTCTTCACCAGTGAGGATGGGCAATGACCAATCCATAGGGGGCCTGAACAGAACAGAGTGCAGAGATGGGACATCCATCTTCGGCTGCCCTTGTGCACAGGCACTCCTGGTTCTTGGGATCTGAGACTCGGGCGGAGACTTACACTCCTGGCTCTTCTGGTTTCCAGTCCAAAGTACTGGGACTGAACCACACCAGTGCCTCTCCTGGGTCTCCAGCTTGCAGGCAGCAGACCACGGGACTTCTCAGCCTCATAGTTATGTAGGACAATTCCGTATAATCAATCTCTTTCTGTACATCTATACCTATGTGTATCTATAGATAGATCCCGATGGTTCTGTTTCTCTGGGCAACCCAGGGTAATATAGATGGTATTCCTTCTTAGGGCACTATGGGAAGATGAGTCAACGTAACCTGTGGGTCACATCAAGACTCCCTTGCTGAGTCTCTTAAAGAACGTCAACCAGATACTCCAGCAGAGCGCTTGGGACATGGCCTGGCACAGAGCAATCGCACTTTGATGCTTCTCGCCATCATCTTTAGGATGACAGAGCCAATGCTACAGGTTTGGTCCTGACCACTGCATTCCACTTTTTCTCAACAGTGCATATAAGAAACCCAAGGCATCAGAAACCACGTGTACGTACCCTGCTCCTCCCCGTCGGGCCTTTGGCTTCCGCCGCCACCACCGCCACCGCCTCCTGCAAGGGAGGAACAGGCTTGCAGCAAGTTGCATTGGGAAGATTTTTGGTAAAGGAAATCTCGTAGCAAAGATCAACTCCTGGGACCTTGAGTTGTGAAGGAAGTCACAGAGTCCTTTGTTCCCTTTGTTGAGTCCCTGCTTGGCTAAACGTAATCATCGGACTTGTTCCCATTTACCTGACAGAGGGGCTCAGCTCCTGAGTCAGAGCACCCGTCCCATGGTAGGCTGCAGGAGACCCAGTAAGTCCTGGGTGCCTCAGGGATCCTGACTGCTCTTGGGAAGAATCCCATCCAGGGCCTTGGAACCCACCCATGGAGACGCGGCCCATGGCTATGAGGTGATCCGAGGGACATTCCTGTTGACTCTGAGGATATATACAAGTGACCCTTAAACAACAGAAGAGGATTAGGGGAGGCAACACCATACAGAGTCGAAAATCCAACTTTTGATTCCTCCCAAAACTTTACTACTTACTAAGAGCCTCTAAACTGCAAGGCTTCCCGATAACATAAATAGTTGATAACATATACGTGATGTGTTCTATGTGTTATACGCTGTATTACTGTATTCTTACAATAAATTAAGCTAGAGAAAAGAAAACGTCATTAAGAAAATCGTAAGGGGGAGGCCTGGGTGGCTCAGTGGTTGAGCATCTGCTTTCGGCTCATTTCATGATCCAGGGATCTGGGGATCGAGGCCCACATCGGGCTCCCCGCAGGGAGCCTGCTTCTCCCTCTGCGTGTGTCTCTCATGAATAAATATATAAATCTTAAAAGAAAATCATAAGGAAGGGAAAATACATTGACAGGAGTGCATTGCATCCATTGAAATAAATGCACATGTAAGTGGACCCACGCAGACCAAATCTGTTTTGTTCAACGGTCAACTGCAATATACGTTAAGACAAATTATAAGTAAATATAATAAATAAATATAAATATATTCTAACTTCCATAAACACAGAAATCATTACATTTATCTTATGTGTATATTTTTATTGACTTATATTCTATGTATTATATGTAGCTTTGGACCCTAGTCTAACCTAAGATTTTAAAGAGAGAGTTAGGAAATCTGCTTTTTGAACTGTAATGCTGCCAACGAGGGTCACATGAGCTCATTCTCAGGGCTTTGATTTCTATGTTCATTAAATAATAGGACATGCCATTGGAGACACCCAACAGTCACTGAAAAAAACAAACAGGTGATCAGCAGTTCAGATGTCTGAGAAGTGCCCGATCAGCTGACCTCCAGCCCCATGGACATGGTGGGTAACTGAACCATTAACACAGCTCCTAGGGACCAGCCTCTCTGGGGCAGGTCTTACGGTCCCCACCCTTGATGCATTTACAAATGCTGGAGATCCCAAGCGAATTCCAAGCAGCTGACTGTAACTTTGCTGACGGCTAAGGGTGTAGACCCTAATGTCATTGTGTTCAGCAGGCGGGTGATAGGGAGAAAAGAGAAGAAGTAGTAACTTTACCTCCATCTGAAGCTCCATCGACGAGATCGGAATCTGAAAAGCCACCTAGAAGATAAAAACACAGCATCATCTGCCATATTGGGGCTCTCGGGAGGGTCTCGATGTCTCGGAACGAAGAAAAACACTATCGGAATCTAAAGCAGATCTGTGGCAGGGGGAATCCAAGAGGGGCTCTACTTTATAGAAAAAAAAATATTTCAAATATACAATGACAACTGAATTCCCAATTCTACTTTAAAACTCCTAAAATTGGGGATCCCTGGGTGGCTCAGTGGTTTAGCGCCTGCCTTTGGCCCAGGGCGCCGTCCTGGAGTCCCAGGATCGAGTCTCACATCGAGCTCCCGGCATGGAGCCTGCTTCTCCCTCTGCCTGTGTCTCTGCCTCTCTCTCTCTCTCTATGTCTATCATGAGTAAATAAATAAAATATTTTTTAAAAATAAAAAATAAAAAAAATAAATAAAACTCCTAAAATTAGTCTTACCGAAGACTTTGCTAGAAAACCTGAAAAAGATACCAAAAGAAATGGAAAGCATCCAGCAGTCTTTTGGGTGGAAAAAAATAAAATAACCTCCAAGGGACCTGTCTGGTATAGATTCAATGCCCTAAGGGCCCTCAGTCTTCACTCTCCTCATCTTGGTGGCATGTCGATTGCAAATGATTTTTTTTTTTTTTGCAAATGATTTTTAAATCAGATGTATATGGATCTTTATATTCATATTTTTCTTTCCAGTTTTCTTGTATTTGAATCATTTTGCCTTGGCTAGAAGACCCATATTAAATTTCACCTGTCGATTCTGGACTCAGCCACGTGACTTACTCTGGACAATGGTAAGTCGGCAAAATGGGAGCCAGGTCAGCATCTTAAATTAGCCTCTGTTGGGGTTGATGCTCTTGCCTCTTGAGAGGGACTCATTTAAAAGCTGGTAGTGGGGTGAAGGAGACACATAACGGTGACCTTAGTCATCCCAGCTGAGGTGACCCAAAAAAGCCAACCCCAGAAGACCCACCAGCTGACCACAGACACCTGACAGCCATGCCAAGGTCAACCAAGGCTCGCCTAGACTCGTGACACATACTAAACAAACTTTTAAAAATATTTTATTTATTTATTTTAGAGACTGAGAGAGAAAGAGAGCATGAGCGGAGGGTGGGGGGGAACACAGAGGGGGAAGGAGAGAGAATGTCAAGCAGACTCCATGTTGAGCACAGAGCCCCACGTGGGGCTTGATGTCACAACCCTGAGGCCCTGACTTCCACTAAAACCAAAAGTGAGGTGTTCAACTGACTGAGCCACCCAGGCACCCTAAGACATAACAAGTTAAAAAATTTTAAACTACATTGGAAAAAAGAAAAAAGAAAAAAGAAACTACATTGGGTTCAGGCACAGTGTATTAAGCAGCAGTAGGTAGCTGATACACGTCAGACTTAATCCGTCAGTTTAATAAAACCTATCATGACCCAGTATGATTTATTCCAGCAAGTCAAGGGTGTATTTTATAGTGAGACATCCTTCCATATACTTTGTCATATTCACGAGTTAAAAGAAAAAAATTGCTCATATGCATTGATGAGGACATGCACTTGATGAAATTTAATATGGGTCTTCTGGCCAAGGCAAAATGATTTAAATACAAGAAAACTGGAAAGAGAAAAATATAAAGATACATATACATGTACATCTGATTAAAATATATGAAAAATAATATCATAGTCTTTTCATAAATGCTGAACAAGGAACGTAAAATAATTAACAGGTAATAAGGATTCGTCATTCAGCGGCTAGTGAGGAAAGATGGACGAAATTCACTTCTGTATCACAGAAAGAAGCAGGAAAAATAAAGGGCTTACAATGTGTTCACAGACAGAAATACAGACAGGGAAGAGCAAATCCAGAAATATGCTTATAGGAATAGCAACATGAAAGAAGCACAGAAAACTGAATCCAAAAGAAAAAAAAAAAAAAAAAAGCTCAATTTTGCAGACAGTCGGTGTTCTCCAAATTGATTTCTTGTTGGAAAGCATTCAAATGAGAATAAAGACAGGGTTTTACTTCTTCCGAGAAGGATGAGGGACAATGAGTAAGCGATTGTTACATTAAAAGGAAAAATCAAAGAGCCGCAAAGAAGCGGGGGAAGCTGTTCAAGCATAAAAGACCCCAGGGGAAAACACACACATATACACACGCATTAAAAGACTCACTTGCCAAAAATCAAATAAATAAAAATAATCACTGCCAAAAATACTGAAATGCTAAAATGGGGGGGGGGAATGTTTTCATAATAAAAGAATGAAAATAGGATCTCCAAGTGGATGAAGCAGGCTTCTCAATCAGGAAGGAGAGGCCGGTTATCCTCAAACGTAACCCAGAAGTGGAGACAGAAGCAACCACAAAAGAGAAACCATACGAGGCCAACAGAGACACCGAATTTATTTTCCTTAATTTGAGAAAGAAAGTCAGGAAATAAGGGCCTGGGGCCATGCAGCTTTTCACATGATCCATCTGGCAACCGTTTTCAGGCTCGGTGATGGTGTGCAGGAGGGATGCCCGTTTGCACAAACAGGTGGACCCGGGTGAACTGGTACAATTTGGACAATTTGGAGAAAAAAAGGTCAAAAACCAGAGCACACACTGACCTGAATATTTTGACTTCCAGAATCTCTTTTAAAAAATAAGAAACAGGGACACCTGGGTGGCTCAGTGGTTGAGCGTCTGCCTTCGGCTCAGGTCGTGACCCCGGGGTCCCAGGATCGAGTCCTGCATCGAGCTCCTTGCAGGGAGCCTGCTTCTCGCTCTGCCTGTGTCTCTGCCTCTCTCTGTCTCTCTCATGAATAGACTAATAAAATCTTAAAAAAATTAAAAATAAGAAACAAAATGTATTTTAACTTTATCCTTAAGAAAGAAGGCGTCTTAAGTTTGCTTTGGGAATCATCATTCTCCAGCATCAGAAGAAACCAACATTTTCGACATGAAGCATGTTCCAACAGTATGACCGTCATTAAAAGTCACACGATAAAAACGGCCAAACAGAATGGAACAAATTCTTATGAAATTTAATAAACAAACAACAAAATTAGGACAATACGAACAAAAGATTGACATTGGGACTTAGAATTCGGGGCATTTAAATTTACGCCTGAAACACTGGCAACCCAAACCACCAAAATCTTGGCGGTGGTATACAACATGGAGAATATGTGTGTTTTTTCCGTGTTAAAAGTTAAAAATTAAACAAATCTAAAGGAAGAAATGCACTCGGAATCGGAAGTCTTGACAGTCATTCAATTCAGAAAGCAGGTGGTAGTCAGATTATTCCAAGTATATCAGGATGTGTCAAAAAAAGGCAAAAGGGCTGAAAATCCACTAGCTACTCTAGAAAGAAACCAGGACCTCATACTTCTCTCCAAATCCATTCTATACACTGAGGGGCGCCTGGGTGGCTCAGGCGGTTGGGCGTCTCTGGATTTCGGCGCAGGTCATGATCTCCAGGTGGCGGGATCCAGCCCCATGTGGGGCTGTGCGCTCAGCGTGGAGTCTGCTTGGGATGCTCCCTCTCCTCTACCCCTCCCCATGCTAAGCATGCTCGCTCCATCAAAAAAAAAATTCTTTTTAATTGAAAAAATAAAATAAAATCTTCCATCGCATTTTTGAAAGAGTCCATGAGACCTCACACGTCGATCGCAGGAAACCAAAAGGTCAAATCCTAACCAGAAATATCGTTTGGAAAACTGGTCTCCTGCTCCTGGAAAACCACCATGGCCTTGTGCCAGAGAGACCCCCACCCCCACCCCATGAAGCCCACGCTAATCTGAAATGACCTCTTCTTGACTGTAGCGTGAGACACGCACAGCACACCTCGCAGGGTAGGGGGTCTTACCAGAAGATCCAGGCTGGTTGGGGTTGGGATTAGGCTTCGGTTTGGGTGGATTAGGCGGCACTGGGTCATCTATTGGTAAAACACAAGCATTACCATGTATGTGTACTTTGCAGTCAGCAAAAAAGACCCTCAAAAACACAAAAAACGAAGCCAAAAAACCCAAAAACCCGCATCGGTTTGCCTACGGATGGTTTAGCAGACAGTAGACGTCGGTGGGAAGCCGTATACGGCCACTGCCCATTCTACGCGCCATGGCCCAGCTGCCCTACTTACACTTACCTTTGAGAAAACGGAACCTTTCTAATACTTCCACGCATTTCCGACAGAAATGAAAGCAGGTGTCTGGACCAGAATTGGAGGGACCCGGCTCCAAACCAAAACGCGGGGCCCCTCGTTCCAAGCGCACAGAGCATTTCAAGATGGCGGCAACAACACCCAAGGGAGCGACGGGCTCCTTGTGGGAGAGGGCACGGGTCCCACGGGCGGGGAAGGGCGCTCCCATTGACCTAATAAGTGGTTGCAAGGCCGACAAGCCTGGTTCTTTGTTGTTGTTTTTTTTTTTTTTTTAATAAAAGCAAAAGCAGACCTGCAAAAGCCAGAAAGCCAACCACGGCCAACAAGACGCCACTCCCTCCGTGCACGTGGTGGCCGCTAGCTCTTACTTCACACCTGCAAGGCTCTTGGGGATGATGACAGTCTGGTGATCACCAGCAGCTCAGCCACCCAGGAGACTTCCGAGAGGTACTTACTGTTTCCTCCGCCGCCGAGGGCGTCCTCCAGACTGAACCCGTCATCGTCTGCAAGGGAAGCAGGCCGTGAACACCCAGGAAAGGATTCGGGGCCCTAGACAGATGGAGGAGACCCTGCATCCCTGCCTCCCTAAACACTTCTCCGAGTATCTGACCCAAGTCCCAACACAAGAGTCAAGTCCCTGAAAGGAGCAATGGAGCAAAACAAAACCCACAAAACAGAAGGTCCCAATCCACGGCGCCGTGCCTGCGGGCTGAGCTGCAGTTCCACGCTCCGCCTGCCAAGAATGTTATGGAAAAAAACCTATTAAATTAAGAACAATTTTTTTTAAAAAGCCAACAGTGGTAGATGTCCATGGTTTGGGCATCAGTTTTTGTCTGGGTGGCAAAGCAGGAGCGGATCAGACCCCCATTCCAGATTCCTGGCTTTCCTGAGAAAGACACGGGGACAAGGACTGGCAGGTGTGTCCTCGCAGTCGGCAATGGGGTTCACTCACAGGTTCTACGGGCATCTCAGCCCCAAAAATCGCTTCTCCTAGGAAACGAATATCCAAAAGCAGAGTGAAAGCAGGCAGAGGTGCTGCACAAGGGACCCGCGAAAGCATCCCCGAGGCACGTCAGCCCTGTGTTGCACAGAAGTCATGGGACTCTATGACCGGGTCACAATGTCCATCCAGTAGGAACCAGTCTGCGTCCAGAGCCCCCGAAACCGCTCGTCTCTGTGCTTGTCTACGACTCGGGGCGAACAGGAGGGCGCGCACCGCCGGGATCTCTCCCGTCCGTGCCACCCGCGTGTGCTTCTTACCAGGGCTGGGTTTCTTGGGGGGCGCCGTGGGCTTCTTGTCATTGTCTGCAGAGAAAAGACACAGAATCAGCAAGTCCTGCGGGTGGGAAGCGGTGCCAACTCTCAAGGAGTTGCTCAGATTGCTGCATGCAATTTGTAGAGTCGGCAAACGTCCAAAACACCACTTTCCCTGATTGCTCAGGCGGTGGCAGCGGTTGGAGCATGAATTCCGAGCCCGCCAGGACCCCCATGGACAGGTGCGCAGGCGGACGTTGGCCCCGGTTTTCACTGAGACCAGGAGCGTGGGTGGGGATTATCCCACCAGGAGGGTTAATATCTCCCACCCGGAGCGTCCGGATTTTCCTCGCCCTGTGTGACTCCATGAACTCCAGCACACGCGTCGCTATACCATGTTCTGATAAAACACTCATCCTCTGTTTTAAGTCAAGACTGTAACGGTTCACCTCCCATCTTATAAATAAATATTAAATTTTAAGAGGACTCACCGCCAAGGGCATCCGACAAATCGAAATCTTGACCTACGAGGACAAAGAGTGCGGTTAGAAATCGAGGACGTAAGAATGTAAAAATCAAGAAGAAAACACCCCAGAAAAGGGCCTAGGTTTCGTGATGCGTGTGGCATTGAGTCGCTCTTTAAAATGTATGGCGCAAAAAAAATAAATAAATAAAAATTAAAAATAAAAAAATAAAAAATAAAATGTATGACGCTTTCTAAAATATAGAGAATGTGTAATAGAACTCGTCATCTATCCGAGAGGCTCACGTCGACGGCGAAAATAAGACGCTAGTTCACGTCTGAATGATCTGGAAGTTCAGCAGCAGTGACGACAGTAGGAGAACGTGGTGATTTTGCCCGAGCGTCATTCGCGAGCAGCTGACGCTCTGAGATCATGAGTAACAATTTTCCATACGTGGTGGAAAAGACACACGAGCAGAAAAATCCCCTTTTATGACCGACTTCCCTGACTACACAACTAACACAGGTTCCTGCAGAACCACTAGACGACCCAAGAAATTTGGAGGAGTGTGCACAGGCTGTCTGGTCAGCGGCGAGGGCAGTGACCGCAGGCCGGACAGTAGCCGAGAGGACCAGACCCCAAGGGGGCAGCTTCCCCACCTCAGGGAGCGCTAGACGTTCAATACCCCACAAACGTGCCATGGGGCCACCTCCATGTGTTCAGGAAGGAACGTGCATGGGGCACGTTTCCGTGAGGCAGCAGGTGGAGAGTTTATCAACACCAAAGACCTCACTGGGCATGTGCATATACATGCGCGTGCACTGTGTGTGGGACTCCGTATGTGCCGTGGGTGTGAGCGTGTGCGTGCACTGCATGTGCACATGCCTGTATATGTGCACACTGCACGTGAACCCTGCGTGTGTCTGCACTATGCACGTGCATCCGTTTGCACTACAAGGGAGCACGTACGTGTGCACTGCTGCATATGGGTGTGTGCACTGCACATGAGCCTGTTTGTGTGCATTGCCTACCAACACTATGTATATACACTGCACTGAGCACACGTGTATACATGTGCACTTCACACGAGCATGTTTGTGTGTACTACATGAGCACATGTATGTGCACTGCACGTGAGCATGTGTGTACATGTGAACACTGTGTGCACTGCACGTAAGCACATGCGTATGTGTACATGTGAACACTATGTATGTGCACTGTGCGTGAACACATGTGCACGCATGTGCACTGCACGTGAGTACGTATGTGTGCACTCCACTGAGCACATGTGTATGTGTACTATGTGTGAACACTATGTATGTGCACTGCACATGAGCACACATGTATGCATGTGAACCGCATGTGAGCATGTATGTGTACATGTTAACACTGTGTATGCACTGCATGTGAGCACGTATATGTGTACATGTGAACACTTGTGTGTGCACTGCACGTGAACACGTGTGCACTGCACGTGAGCATGTGTGTGTGCACTGTACTGAGCATGTGTGTATGTGTACTGCATGTGAACACTGCACTGCACATGAGCATGTGTATGTGTACTACATGTGAACACTTGTGTGTGCACTGCATGTGAACACGTGTGAGCACTGAACGTGAGCATGCGTCTGTGCACTGTACTGAGAACATGTGTATGTGTACTACACGTGAACACTGTGCACTGCACATGAGCACGTGTGTATGCGTACATGTGAACACTGTGTGTACACTGCACGTGAGCATGTGTGTACTACATGTGAACACCGTGTGCACTGCATGTAAGCACATGTGTATGTGTACATGTGAACACTATGTATGTGCACTGCAGTGAACACGTGTATGTGTCTGCACTGCACGTGAGTACGTGTGTGTGCACTCCACTGAGCACATGTGTATGTGTATTACATGTGAGCACTGTGTGCACTGCACATGAGCACGTGTGTATGTGCGCTGCACTAAGCCCGAGTGTATGCGTACTACATGTGAACACTGTGTGTACACTGCACGTGAGCATGTATGTGTACATGTGAGCACTGTGTGCACTGTACGTGAGCACGTGTACACTGCACGTGAGCATTTGTGTATGTGTACTACATGTGAACACTGCACGAGAGCACATGTGCATGCATGTTCACTGCATGTGAGCACGTGTGTGTGCACTGCACTGAACACGTGTGTGTCCACCACACATGAGCATGTGCACGTGGGCTGACCATGACCACTGACCTGGGACTCACTCTCCCTAAAACGTCCCCCTTGAGTCACCACAAGCAACCCGGAGCCCACTGTTCCCAGGACCCCCAGGTCAGCCAAGGGCAGCAGTGTCAGTGGCCCCCTCCTTCCCAGCCTCGTCCCCAACGCCTGCGTGACCCCGGAGGACGCGCTCGGCCCCACAGCAAGGGCTTGGCTTGCAGCCCGACCTGGGGGCTGGCGCCCCTGCAAGGTGGCCGTGGGCTGAGGTCACCATGCAAGACCCTGAAGCCTTCAGCTGGCATCATTGCAGCCTGGACCCCATGTCTCAGGATTCTCCCTGCCCCGTGCCCCTGGGGACCCCTGTGTCCTGGTCACGAAGCCACACCCTCATCACGTGCTCCCCACGAGGCTACAAAATCCCACCGCACCCTGCCCGTTGTGCGGATACCCGGAGGCCAGCTGCTCCAAGGCTGTGCCGACGTTTGCACCAGGGGTGCGCCACATCCTCATCAGCTGAAACCCCCCAGGGACAGTCGGGAAATCCAGTGATCCGACAGCAGGAAGCCCTCCCAATCTAGTTCTATCCGAATGCAACCTATCCGTCTACACAACTGGTCTACCCGTTGCAAGCCCAGACTGCTGACTCTGTGACATCAGGGGCGACCACGTCAGGGGACTCCGGGCTCCCCTGTGCCCGCTGCTGCCCACACTGCCTCCTGGGGCCAACAGAGCCAGAGAAAACAGCACCAAACCACCCGGTTTGTCTGCCACCACCCAGACCCGGAGCCTGGGCCCCGTGTCCAGTGTGCAAGGCACGTAGCTCCCTGGTCCAGCTGCAAGTGGAGCCCTGTGCACAGAAGCCTGTCCAGCCCCGTGGCTCCAACAGCCCTCCAAGCTGCAGATGTTCACGGGAACTCAGCGGTGAGTCACGCAGGGCGAGGCTCCCCCGGCCGAGCGGACACATGAGTCACCCTGATGGCACCACCTCCCCAGCAGCCCCTCCCGCCGTCTATCACCCAGTCATGCGGGGACACAGGCTGCGCCACGTGCCGTCCCCAAAACCCCCAGGGCGGGCGTGTGGGCGGGTACTCCGGACTGCAGATGCAGCCCTGCCTGGATCTCCATCCCCCCTGGATCCCTGTCTCCCCTGAACCCCCATCCCCCATGGATCCTCATACTTGCTGGATCCTCATACCCCCAATTTCCTTCCCCCTTGGATACCCATCCCCCTGAACCCCCATTCCCCCCAATCTCCATCCCCCCGGATACCCGTCCCCCCTGAACCCTCGTCCCCCCCCGATCTCCATCCCCCCTGCATCTCCATCCCTCCTGGATCTCCACTCACCAGATCTCCATCCCCCTTGGATACCCATCCCCCCAGTTCCCCATCCCCCCACTCCGCACCTCCATCCTCCCCAGTCTCCGTCCACGAACCCAGCCAGAGTCGAGTCTCTCTGAAATTCTATCAGGACGGCGCACCATTGCAAACACAAAGCAGGACAGAGATAGTCGTAATAATAAATGACAGAAATGACAAATGACAGGATTCATATGAGGAACTTATGTGAATAATAGAAATAAACTATAGGTGTATATTCAGAAGAAATTATGTCTGTTTCATATATACTGAACAGAATCCTATATAGAACATGGAATAAAGAATAAAAATAAATAAATAAATAAATAAATAGGAAAAAAGAACATGGAATAAATGGTAGATATATATTTGGAATAAATAATATTTTTTCATATATAGAAAATATAATATTGTATGTAAAATATGGAATGAATTATAGACATACACGTAGATTATATTATGCATATTATATCTGATTATGATGTGCAGGATATTTATAATATGAACTCAGAAAACATCAGGTATGTAATGTTTTATAAGACTTATAATGTTTTAAAATAAATTGTGCAAATTGCTAATTATATAACTTACACAGGTCTTCTAAATCCTATAGATAAATTATAAGTCATAGAAATAAAATTTGAATAGGAACAAAATATCGGTGATGAATTATAGAAACTGTAAATCAGGTTATTTATGATCATACACAGAACTTACACATTTATAAATAATATGTAAAATGAAATACAAGTAATAGAAGTAAAATCAGAATACAAGTGAAACAAAGTATAACAGTTTCTGAAAGTCACTAATTATGCAACTTATAACCTATACACGGAATTCATAAACCATGTGAGAAACAAGTCATAGGATTAAAATATGATCATTTCTGATAAAGCACAGACGCTGGTTGCACGCGATCACGTGTTATCATTTGCACAGAGCTTATTAATTACATAAATACGTGAATAGAAATGAATTCCAGAAATACAAGGAGGACAAAACTCCACGACACATATTCACCGTAAAGGCTAGAAAGCGCCGATCGTGTCATTTGCGGACGTCACCCGTCCATGTAGACACAGACACCCAAGTCAGGGAAGGTGACGGGAGCAACAGCAAGGACGCAGGGAGGGGCTGCTCAGGTTTTCGCGCATTTCCTGGGAGGAGCAGCGTCGGTGAGTGTGCACAGTCGGTGAGTGTGCACAGTCGGCCGCGGAGCCTCCTACAGGGAGGGGGGCCTCCCGGGTGACCACAGGGGCACAGGGAAGGCCCCAGGAGTGCAGACACCCCCCGAGTGCGCCCGTGTGAGCCCCGCAGCTCACGAGGGCGCAGGGCGTTGTGCCCCCGAACGGCACGCGGTGTCACTTGACCTTCCCGCCTCGGGGACGCCCGGTCCCCCGGGCAGCGAAGGGCGCATCGCTTCGGAAACACCTCGGCGCACATCCCGCCCGTCCACCTGTCCTCAAGTATTCGCTGCAGACAGAAGGACAGCACGAGCGGGTGACGGCGGGTGACGGCAGGTGACGGCGGGCAGCGGGCAGCTCCATCCCACGGTGTGAGCCAGCCCGTCCCCCGGGCGGAAAGCAACACTCGGGCTCTGAACCCACGGCGTCTCCCCGGCGCCCCCCACGCCGCCCCTACGGATCTATGAGTCCAGCTTCCCAGAGACACTCGAATTCACGACACCGCATGAACTGTCTTGCACAATGACTCAGTTGGCGGCCGCTGGCCGGTGAGCGATGAAGACCAAGGCGACCGGATACGGGCGACACCCCGACAGCGGCACGTGGGGCCCTGAGCACCCCGCGTGGCGCCGCTCAGCCGTGTCACCTCGCCGGCCGCACAGAAGCACCTGCCTCAGGACCCCCTGGCTCATCGTCTTGGGGACCCTCACAGCCCCGGGGGCCGGGCCGTGGCGGCTGTGCCAACATAGTCCTGATACGTGGGGCCGCCACCTGTGCACCTGCTTTTCTCACCATCTGGATGCTGCTGGCCCTGCCGGCCGGGACCCTCTGTGCCTGACACCCCAAAACACACCCGAACCTTCCGTTCACTCATTGCTGTGCCTTGTCATCGGTCACGGAAGGCACGTTCTACACATTGTCGGGATTGCTGCACATGGATGCTCCGCCGTCGCTCCTACGGGTACGGAGACATACGGGGTAAGGACCCCGCAGCCGTGGGTCGGTGCCCACCGGCGACTCGACCACAGCGCCTGGTTTTCTGCGTGTTCCGGCTTCATCACACCTCACTGATCGCTGTTGTTGACTCCTCGGCTCTGCCAAGCCCAGGGCACAAAAATGCAAAAGACGTGGCGCTGCGCAGACAATGGAGAGGACGCTCGTTGACGGCCCGGAGGCTGGGCGGTGACTTAGATACTCTGCACTTTCTGTGCCCGTCCCCGAACCCGGAGGGTCCTCATTTGGGAGCTCCAAATAAAGGTTAGCGGGCGGGCGAATTCACAAGGGTCGAATCCATCACTATGGAGGAAGCCCTGTCCGAACTTCTGTGACACCCAACACGTGTTGCTGTGTGTTCCTCAAACCTTTAAGCCCTACCCCCAACAAAGCCTGCCAGGACTCTGTGGGTCTGGAGTGAGAACCATAGCCTGAGATCACCTACAGTCCTCATTCGGATCCTCCCCTGCCCATACACGCCAATCCCTTCTTTGCATGCCAGGAAAACTCCTATTCATACCTCAAAGCCCCGGGGAAAATGCTGCCTCCTCTGGGAAGCCCTCTGTCATGCCTGCTGGACACCGAACCACGGACTTGCACGTCTAGCTTTGCTTTACAAAATCAACACCCCCAGCCTGAGAAGTCCTCTCTCCACTTTGTCAGGCTTCCACTGCTATGAAGGGCTGTCTATACATGGAAACTTGGTGGCCTTGGAGGTCCCACCTGCGAGGAGCCCTCTCTGACCCCCTGGGGGAGGGTGGTCGCTGCTCCCCTTCACCACAGTGCAGCAGAACGGATGTCTTGCTTGTTACTGCCCAGGAAGAGAAGAGAGGATGGGGGCCAGGTATCTCCTCCCCGGGCCCCCAGCACACAGCATGCAGAGAATTCAGATACCACTGGGAGTTCAATCTATGCTGCCTGAAGGCATGCGTGAGAGCCAGGGCCTGGGTGTGGGCATAAGCGCACAGATGGACAGGTGAGTGGGCTTGTGCGTAGATGCGAGAGTGGGTGGATGGATAGAGAGTAGACAGGCACATAAAGCTAGATAAAACAAAAAAAATGGTGTTAGTTATGAATAAATGATGGAGGATAGATGAAGCATGGGTGGACGGATAAATTAATAGATGGACAGGTAGGCAGATGGATGGGTGGGCAGATGGGTGGGTAGGTGGAAAATGGGTGGATGGATAGATGGATGGATGGATGGACTAATGGACAGATGGGTGGATGGATGGACAGATGGGTGGAGGGAGGGACGGGTGGATGGAAGGAGGAATGAATGGATGGATGTGTGGATGGACTAATGGACAGATGGGTGGAGGGATGGATGGACAGATGGATGGATGGATGTGTGGATGGATGGATGGACTAATGGACAGATGGGTGGGTGGGTGGATGGATGGATGGACGGACGGACGGATGGATGGGTGGATGGATGGATGGAATAATGGACAGATGGGTGGAGGGATGGACGGATGGATAGATGGATGGATGGATGGATGGATGGATGGATGGATGGATGAGCTGATGGATGAGCGGGTGGATGGGTGGATGGGTGGATGGATGGATGGATGGATGGATGGATAGGTGGGTGGATTAATGCATGCACAGAGGGATGGATGGACAGAGCATGGAATCCATGAGGAGGTGAAGAAGCCTCAGTGACTGGTCTTGGGTACGCTGGCTACTAGGATTCAGAGTTCTGTTCCACGTGCAGTGCAGTTCCACTAAACATACAACAATCTCCTGTCTCCTCGTCAAGCCACATTACTGAGCGAGGCAGCTCCCTCTGTGGTCTACACAGCTCCACGTGGAGAGCTCCAAGCAGGTGCCAATGCCGGAGCCCAGTGGCCCCAAGGCCCAGGTCTGGCCATCCAACATAAATCTGACATCACAGGTAGGCCCAGGCAAGAGTGACTTCTCCAAGCTCCCAGGGGTCCCTGCTGTGGGGCCAGGCCCCAGAACTCGGATATAAGCCTCCAGTGGCCACTGAGGGCTCCTGAGCAGGTCTGCAATGGCAGCCATCACCCAGGCAGCAGGACAGAGAGCAGAGGAGGGAGGCAGGCAGGGGGAGGATGAACAGCCCTGAGCCCGGGATCTTCTTCACCTGAACACTCAATAATTGGTTTAATATAACCAGTTTCCCCCACAACTTTATGCATTTTATCTTGGGCATTAAAAAACATGAAGTATTGTGAGGAGCAGTCCCCACAGCCGTCCTAAAAGTGCCTGATTTAAGTCCAGGGAAGACACTAGTTAAGGGCTGTTTCATTTATCTGAGAAAAAATGTCAGGGGTAGGGGTGTGAGTCTTGAAATAAAGAAAAGGGAAGGGTGGGATCCCTGGGTGGCGCAGCGGTTTAGCGCCTGCCTTTGGCCCAGGGCGTGATCCTGGAGACCCGGGATCGAATCCCACGTCGGGCTCCTGGTGCATGGAGCCTGCTTCTCCCTCTGCCTCTCTCTCTCTCTCTCTCTCTGTCTCTCTCTCTCTCTCTGTGACTATCATAAATAAATAAAAATTTTAAAAAAAAAGGGGAAGGGGAAGGGAAAGAAATTACAAAGAAAAGGAAGAACGAAGAAAAAGAAAAAGGAGAGAAAGAAAAAAAAGAAAAGAAAACAAGGCAGAAATAGAGAAAGGAGCATGCATCGAGACTCAAAAAAAAAAAAAAAAGAGAGACTCAGAAGATGAAATCAATGGGATCTGCTAATGGATGGAACAGGGGGCGACGGAGCTGGCAGGACTGAAGGGTGGCTCTTCCTTCTGAGAGTCTGGGCAAATGGCCACATCAAAAAGACAGGAATGAAGGAGGAGGCGTAAGCCGAGGACAAAATAACGAGAAGTTCCAGATACAGAACATTGGAGACACCACGGGTGCAACAACATAGACCTGGATTAGGGGCTAACCTGGGGACAGTCAGGGCCGGGGCCTCAGGGGAGGGTGCACTGGCAGCCCAGGAGGTGGACGGGGAAGCTTCCTGACCTGTGGCAGGACACAGGGTGCCCAGCTAAGGCTCATCCTCCTCTCTGTCATGCCCGCTCCCCGACCCCTTCCCCGACTCCAGGCCAACTCCCTCTTGTCGGGAGGCAGAGAATCTGACCCACGCGTCACCCGGTGCTATGCTCATGACTCGCCAGGATGAGCCCAGCTGCTTTCAGAGCAAGGAGACATGTCCACCTCCTGGGGGCCATCTGGGACAGGCTGGGGCATCTGTCTCAGCTATGTGTCTAGCACCTGAGTCTCTGTCTGTCCATCCATCCTGTCTATGTATCGTCCATCCATCCATCGCTCCAATCTATTTATCATCTATCCATCTATTCATCATATCTATCATCCATCCACCTACCCACTCACCCATCCATCCTTCCAATCTATTTATCTATTATCCCTCTCTCCATCTACCCATCCATCCATTCTATCAATCAATCTATCTATCATCTATCATCCATCCACCCACTCACCCATCTACCTACTTATCCACTCATCATATCTGTCTGTCCATCTATCTATCCATCCATCCATCCATCCCTACATCTATGTATCTATCCATCCATCCATCCATCTACCCAAACATCCATCTATCATATCTATCTGCGCATCTATCTAGGTAGCTAGCGATCCACTGTACCACCCATCTACCCATCTTATCTATCTATCCATGCATCCATTTCCCCATCTATGTATCTGTCCATCCATCCATCCACCAACCCATCCACCCATCCATCCACCATATCATCTATCTACCTGTGTACCTACCTATCCATTCTATCCATCCATCCATCTACCTACTTGCCTATTCATCTATTTATGAATCCATCCATCCATCCATCCATCCATCTACCATCTATCTATTCCATCTATCACCTATCTCTCAGCATGTATTATCAACCTATCCATCCATCCACCCATCAAGTGTACTATCTCGATCACTTATCATCGACCTATCAGTCATCAGTCAATCCATCCTCTATCTCACCCTTCAAGTGCTACCTCTCTCCAGCCAGGCCACAAGTCCTCACGCAAGCCCCCCAGCAGGAAGGAGGAAGGGGCCACGGCCTCATCTTTCACGCAGCGTCCAGCCTGGATCTGAGCAAGAGTCAGCTGTTCACAATGACCTCCCGCTCGCTGGGACCCCAGCGTGTTGTTCCTTTCCTGCCACATCATGTGGTGCTGCCTCACATAGCCGACTCTTCCCCTTCCCATCTCCCTTCCTCCTGCTGGGATGCCCTGGGCTACACTCTGTGCTGAGTTTGGGCCAAACACCACAGTTTCCATTCACGCTGAGCACAGAACCCACACCTTCCTCTAAGACAGCTAACAGCCTCAGAAGAAAACTGGCAATACCAACGTTCTTCCTTCATACTGACGAAATGGACCTGCCTCCAAGACCCCCAAGACAACGTAATCTGAGGCCCCCAAGACAACGTAATCTGTTTATTCTTTGTCCATGCATAACACGGGTCCACGGTGCACCCTGGCAGATGGATGCATCCTCCATTCTGCAGCCCTTACGCTTGCCAGGGAGCAGCAGACCAGCACTCAGAGCCTGTGGTAAATGCAGCAGCAAAGGGAAGCAGCCAGAAATCTCCTGGCCGCATAGTCTCAGGATGAGTAATGCCTTGCAAAGCATCGGAATGCAGCCTCTCCTCCGGTACTTCAGCCGCCCTTCTCAGGGACGGCAGTTCATTTGAGAACTTAAAATCACTATTTCAGAAAGCACTTGCTTGGAGTGACTGTGTTGCCCCTCACGCAGATCCTGATACGCTGCAGTGTGAAGGCGCCTCTTGAAAACAGAGGGGACCATCCAGAACGTCCAAAGCAGAGGGGACCTACCCGAAACTTGCAGAACGGAGGGGAACCATCCAAAACTTGCAAAACAGTGGGGACCTGTCCAACACTTGCAAAACAGAGGAGACCTGTCCAAAATTTGCAAAATGGAGGGAACCTATGCAAAACTTCCCAAATGGAGGGGGCCTACCCAAAACTCCCAAAATAGACGAGACCTATCCAAGACCTCTAAAGCAGAGGGAACCTATCCAAAATGTCCAAGCAGAGAAAGGAACACGATTTGGAGGGGCTCTGGGTTGGCACGGGCGTTGAAGCACTGCTGCCTGCCCTCCAGGGCCACAAACGCAGGTGGTGTCTTGGCCCAGCCCACCTGGACGCAGAGGAAAAACAAAAGCCTCAGAGATGCTTACTGGGCGGGGCCTGGGCGGGAACACACAGGTGCTTTCACCTCCAGGGAGTTTTCTTCATTTCAACCGTCTCAGGCCACACAGGGAACTCTCGCCCCGTTCCCCCACCCCCAACCCCCCGTGGGTCCCAAGGTGCCACCGGAGAAAACACCCTGGTTTGATGGCTCGCATCTGCCTCTCTCTGCCTCGGAGGTGGGGGGGGGGTGTGCAGGAAAAAGGAAGTCTCTGGTTTCCTGCGTAGGGGATTTTAATAACCCCACTAGCCAGCGAGCAAGTGTGAGCACACCAGGGATAATAGCAGGGCTGAGTCATTCCGAGACAAAGCTGAAACACTCCCAGGTGCCATCTCCCCAAACTGGTCTAACGACCAGGCAACGGAAAAACAAGAAACTCGACAAAGACAAGTGCTCCGTCCCCCTATGAATTCACTCAGTGTAATCAGGAACTTTGGAGAGTGACCATCTCTCATCCAACACACCCGCACACACAGGGAAGGGCGTCGCGTGTTGGGTGGCGAGCCACGTGAGGCGCCCAGAGCAATGCGGCGGGCCTCCCAACCTAGCCCGTCGCCCCCAGCGGGGCTTCCTGCCCCTCGTACCTCTGTCACAAAGCCGTCCCCGTGGGGAGAAGGCTTGTCGCCTCGTGACCACCACCCACGACACGTTTCCTGCCCCCTCACAGATTTCCCAACGGATGCCACCAGCAGGAAAGAGTGGGCAGGCACTTGTTCCGCGTGGACTTAACATGCTCCCTGGTAGCAATCCTGACTCGCGGTAGGCGTCGTCCCGAGACCTTTAAAAAACCATCCCTTGCAAGAATCAAAGGACGTCCCAGTGCGGTCTGTGCGGATTCACTTGGGACGGACGCCCCAGTGTCTGAACCAAGCACATGCAGACGCAGGGACATGTCTTGTGCCCCGTGTGTCTTTCCGACCCCCACAAAGGCCGGGCATCCTAAAAAGCACTCCTCCCACGTCTGGGCATCCAAATAATCCCACTTCGAGCCGAAATGATGACTTTTTAATTTTTAATTTTTTTTGAGGTAGGCCTTCTGTGGGTCGGATCTCAAACTCAGCCCTCCCCCCCCACCCCGATCGAGACCTGATTGCAGATCAAGAGTCAGATGCTCAACCAATGGAGCCAGCCAGGTGCCCCTGGGATGCTGAGTTAATTCTGTAGGAGTCCTGGGGCTCGCCATGTAAGTCATAAAACACGTACCAATCTTTTCCCCCTTAAAGAAGCCACAGCACGTTGGAAAAGCTCAGTAGGTGGAAACACTGCGACGCCCACGTGCGTGGGCTGCTCAGTGTCCCGCGGGGAAGACTTCTGCTGACAAAAGCGCCGGATTCCATGCGTGAAAACCAGCTCAGGTGGCACTGGTCACACGGCTCCCCGAGCCACATCCACTCCTGAACGAGACCAGGTGGCCAAGAGACAACCCAGATGAAGGGGGAAAATATCTACCAAGGTCAAGTGTTTGCATAGCTCGACATGCAAAAAAAATAAAACATAATAATAAAAGGAGGCGCCAGCCTCGTACACCGAGAACGGGAAAAGAGCCCAAGCACGGAGGCCAACAAAGCGCAATTAAAAGTTTTATCAGAGCCCAAAGGGCAGGCCCCTGCGGGCAAATAGGCGGACCCGAGGAACCCCATTTCCTGTGCCCGAGGGAGGGAGGGCAGAAATGGGCATGCAGGCTGCGGAGACCGGAGCCACCAGGACACTGCCGACGCCAAGGCCACGGCGTCCTGGGCGCTGCGGGCTGCTGAGCGGAGTCCCTGTCTCGGCTACCACAGGACACTGGCAGCCCGCCCCCAGCTGTCCTAACTCAAAAAAATAAATAAAAAAATACATAAACAAGAAATAAAAATCCAAAAATAAATAAAATTAAACGACCCTAGGCACGTCCAAGTGAAACGTGAAATTGCCTCTTCCGGGTCGTTCCCTCTGGATCCCGCCTCCCATTCCCATGGGAATCTCTTGAGCAAGCCAGGAATCTCGGCCTGGGGGGTGGTGGGTCCCGAGGACTTTGAAATGCGCTCCTCCTGCTCCGGGCTGTTAAAAGCCAAGGTCTGTCCCCAGGCTCCAGAGGGCAGCGTGCAAAGCGAGCCAAACACCTATTTCTGTAGGAAAGCGTGCTCGGAATTGAGCCGAGAACACACTTCCCTAATGGAAACCCGTTGGCATCCTTAGGGCACCTGATTCCTGCCCCCCAGCCCCCCAGGAGCACCAGGATGGTGGGTGAGCGGATGGCGTGTGCATCACCGTGTACTAAAGCTCCATCCTAAAAAAAATAAAAAATAAAAAATAAAAAATAAAGCTCCATCCTCCCACATTTCTCTGCTTTTTTGGGGGGGGGGATGGCGTGTGCATCACCGCGTACTAAAGCTCCATCCTAAAAAAAATAAAAAATAAAAAATAAAGCTCCATCCTCCCACATTTCTCTGCTTTTTTGGGGGGGACGAGGCTGGCTCGCCTCTCCTCCTGCCCTCACCCCGCGGCCCCCAGCAATGTCACCCGTGTTGCACTATCTGCATAGAAATCAGGTAATTCCGGGATAATCGAGCTGCGGGTTTTTCTAAAATAATAATAATCATAATAATAATAATATAATAAAATCACGAAATGACTTCTGGGGCCCCCAAGGATATAGGGCTGCCCCAGATCTGTGATGCTTTTCCCTGGAACCCCGGCACACGAGTGGGGGGGGGGGACGTGCTCAAAGAAAACCGCAGGAACAGACACCCAGACCGATGGGCGAAGGCGCATTGCAAAGAAAGCAGCACCGAGACCGCCTTACCAGGGACCAAAAAATTAAGTTGTAATACGGTAAAATAAAAAGCAGCCAGGGCCAAAGGAAAAAGGGTATTTGCATAGGAGGAAAGAGGGAAACCGCAGAGCCAGCCGGGGGTCCCCCCCGACAAGCGCCCTCCCCAGCAGCTGTGAAGTGCTCCAAGATGCTCCCCCCAGACCCACCACAGCGCGCGGGGCGTCCTGCGCATCCACACACCCTCCCTGCAACACCCAGGGAGCCAAGGGCGCCAAAGTCCAGGCCTCCCCCCGCGCCCCGCGCCCCGCCCTGACCTGGAGGTCCCCCAGAGCAGGAGCATGCCCAGCACCACCGGGCCTCCCGTCGGGGTGCGCGGCGGCACCATGTGTCCAGGTCCCAGCAAAGCTGTCCTGAAGCTCCCGCGCGCTGCGCAGCGCACCGTGTGGCCTGAGTCAGCGGGTGGGTGGCTGGCTGGGTGCACGGGGGGGGGGGGGGGGGGGCCAGCGGGGGGGGGGACAGAAGCCAACCCAGGGGCGGGGGCGGCTTGAGCCTTGCCACGCCCCGCACAATCTGAGCTTTCCTTTAGAGACGACAGAGAGAGAGGGAGAAAGGGGACGCCAACTTCCACTTAGAAAGGAGAGCGAGTGGACGAGGCGCAAGGCTCAGAAGCAGGCCCGGCTGCTGCGTGCGCAACGGGGGGGCCTCCCCTGCGCCTGGGGCGGGGGGGTCTGTGCCGGGGGCGGGGGCGCACGGGCAGGGCGGCCGCTCAGGACGCGGGTGTGCCCCGCGCGCGCACGGAGCCTTCCCCCCACCCCGCGGCCCCCGGCTCGGGCACCCGCCTGCGAGAACGTGCCCGGCGCTCGCGGCTGCCCCAGTCCCCCACCCCGCTGCCCGCTGCCCGCTCCCCGCTGCCAGGCCGCACAGCCTCGGCCAAATTTAGGCCGGGAACGCAGGGCGTGGCTGCGCGCGCTCCAACCCGGCCGGGGCGCGCGGAGGGGGGGCGCCGAGGGACGGGGGGCGCACCCGGGCCGCTGCAGGGGCGCCGAGGGGCGCGCGCGGGTCCCGGGGCCTCACTAGCACCAGCGCCCACGCGCGGCCCCAGCGCCGCCAGCTGTCGGAGCTGGCGACTTCGCAAAGACCCGCCCAGGAATAAGTTGGAGGAGAGTTTAGGCCGCATCCCCGGGGCGTTGGCTGCCCGCGGGCACGCGCGTCCCGGCCGCCCGGCCGCCGAGGGGAGGGCCCGGGGGTCCCCGGGCGCCCCCGGCCGCCCCCCCAGCGCGCCCCCGCGGCCCTCCCCGCCGAGCGCTGGCGCCGCGCGCGTCCCGAAGCGGGTCCCCGGGCCCCGCGCCCGCCCCCGTGCGCCCCCAGACGCTCACCCCGGGCGGGCCGCAGGGTGCCCAGCAGGCCGAGCAGCAGCAGCGCCACGGCGGCCCGACGAGCCATGGTGCGCCCGGCGCCGCGCAGGACCGTCCCGGGACTGGGGCGAGCGCTGGGCGGCGGCGGGAGGGCCCGCGGGGCGGGGCGGGGCCGGGCCGGCGGGGGGGCTGTGGGTCCCGCGGCCCCGCCCGGGCCTGCGCTTCCCCGCCCCCGGACGGCGCCGGGCGGGCCCCTCGGGGGAGGGGCGAGCGCGGGGGCGCGGCTACCCCGGGCGGCGCGGGGGCGGCCCGGGATCCCCTCCCCGCTCGCGCCCCAGGGCGGCCCGGGAGACGCCAAGACTCTGCTTCCTCCCTGCTGGGACACCGGGGGCCCCCCCACCGCCCCCAAGGACCCCACAGGGCCGGGCGGGGGCACGGGACCCCTCCCCGCTTGGAGAGTGCGGGTCCCCCCACCGCCCCAAAGACCCCAGGGCGGCATGGAGAGGCCAAGACTTTCCTTCCTCCCTGCTGGGACACCGGGGGCCCCCAGACCGCCCCCAAGGACCCCACAGGGCCGGGCGGGGACACGGGACCCCTCCCCGCTTGGAGAGTGCGGGTCCCCCCACCGCCCCAAACACCCCAGGGCGGCATGGGGAGGCCAAGACTTTCCTTCCTCCCTGCTGGGACACCGGGCCGCCTACCGCCCCCAAGGACCCCACAGGGCTGGGCGGGAGCACGGGCCCCCTCCATGCTCAGGAGGTGGGGTCCCTGCCTGTGTCCACCTCCAGCGCCTGACGCTTCCCCCCCGCGTGGAAGAAGCAAAGAGAAAGGACACTGGGAGGACTTCCTCCCTGCTCCTAAGGGGTGGGGACAACGTGAAAGGCTCTCCTTTGCCGGGAAAGCTGCTCCCCTGCCCCCCCCCTCCGTCGGTCCCCCCTCCCCTACCCCAACCCCAGTCTGACGGCACAGAGCCTGGAGCTCGGGTGGGGGCTTCGGGCCGGGGCAGTGGCCCACTCCCCAGCGTTAGGGGGGCTTCCCTGGGGGGCGTCCCAGAGCCTGTCCCCACCCGACCTGGGGTAGGTGGGGGGTACGGAGGGGGGCCAGGAAGCCCCTCCCTTTCCCGTTGGGAGCAGCTGGCATGCAGAGGGACTCTGGCGGGGCCTGGCCGTGTCCACTATCCACGTTCTCCCGAGGCGTTGGCTCAGGTTGTGTCCGTGGGCCCTCAGGGTACAGAACGTGCCAGACCCAGGGGGCCGCAGCCCAGAGGGTTCCCGCGGGCCTCCCTGCCGCCCTACCTGCCTCCCCTCATGGCCGCCTGGCTGCACCCCGCAGGACCCCGGACCCCTGCTCTCCCCGGGCCTCCCCGCACCTGTCCAGCTGTGACCCACGGCCACCTACAAGGCGGCAGGCATCCTGCACCCCCCTGGGGCAACCACACGGACACTTACCTTTAAAGGGTGGCTGTCGGACCCTAGGCACCTGGCACCCGGAGGCCTTCTGACCCTATGAACCTGGGGGCCTTGGCCTTACACACCTGGAGGCCTTCTGACCACACACCTGGAGGCCTTCTGACCACACACCTAGAGGCCTTCTGACCACACACCTGGAGGCCGCCTGACCACACACACCTGGACTGGAGGCCTTCTGACTGTAGGCACTTGGAGGCCTTCTGCCCCACACCCGGAGGCCTTCTGACCCTATGAACCTGGGGGCCTTGGCCTTACACACCTGGAGGCCTTCTGACCACACACCTGGAGGCCTTCTGACCACACACCTAGAGGCCTTCTGACCACACACCTGGAGGCCGCCTGACCACACACACCTGGACTGGAGGCCTTCTGACTGTAGGCACTTGGAGGCCTTCTGCCCCACACCCGGAGGCCTTCTGACCCTATGAACCTGGGGGCCTTGGCCTTACACACCTGGAGGCCTTCTGACCACACACTTGTGGAATCCTTTTGACCGTACACACCTGGAGGCCTTCTGACCACACACCTGGAGGCCTTCTACCATACACACCTGGAGGCCGCCTGACCACACATACCTGGACTGGAGGCCTTCTGACTATAGGCACTTGGAGGCCTTCTGCCCCACACCTGGAGGCCTTCTGACCACACACTTGTGGAGGCCTTCTGACCACACACACCTGTAGGCCTTCTGGCCATACGCACCTGGAGGCCTTCTGCCCCACACCTGGAGGCCTTCTGACCACACACACCTGTAGGCCTTCAGGCCGTACGCACCTGGAGGCCTTCTGCCCCACACCTGGAGGCCTTCTGACCACACACTTGTGGAGGCCTTCTGACCACACACACCTGTAGGCCTTCTGGCCATACGCACCTGGAGGCCTTCTGCCCCACACCTGGAGGCCTTCTGACCACACACACCTGTAGGCCTTCAGGCCGTACGCACCTGGAGGCCTTCTGCCCCACACCTGGAGGCCTTCTGACCACACACCTGCGGAGGCCTTCTGACCGTAGACACTTAGAGGCCTTCTGACCACACACACCTGGAGGCACGGAGGTATCCTGTTTTCTAACAGCCAACGGAAACCCGGTGATAAGATTGTGCTTTCAGAACCATGAAGACAATGGAATCATTTCTCAGGAAAACCCAATAATCTGCCTCTGAAGTCAACCTGAGTTGACGCCCAGCCAGAGACCACCTGCCCTCAGCCCCCACGCCTGCCGTCTAGACACCTCTCTGCACCTGCCCCTCCATGCAGCCTGGACTCTGCCAGCGCGCACCTCCCTCCTCCCTGGCCACAGCCTTGGGACCCGTAGAGACTGTGTGGACCCCGGGCCACGGCAAACAGGAGGGTCTTCTGGAGCAGCAAGGGGCTGCTGGGGCTGCTGCAGCCATTCTGTCACCTTGAGGAGGGCAGCAGCATGAAGGAAACCACATGCTTTGTGCCAAAGTCAAAATCCAAAGAGCCCTCCCCAACCCAGGGAAGTTTCCAGTTCAGCCCTGTCACCTTCAGAATAGAACCTCAACCTGAACAATCTTTCACCTCTGTCCCTCGGGCCGCACCGCGGCTACAGCTGCCCTGTTCGCACCACCCTTAATGTTCCAGCACATTCTGCAGGCTGAGCGTCCGTTTTATCCCGGAGGGACTCGATCCCCATCACCAGAGAGAATAAATATGCTTTGTCACTTGCGCAGTGAATGCCAGGCCTTGACTTCCTTTCTTTCTTTTTTTTTTCTTCATTAATTTATGTTCATACCCACAGGCATTCTGAAGACTTCTCTTTCTAATTCATGCAGTTGACTTTTGCCTTTTTTTTTTTTTTTAAGGGCTACCTTCCTTGGCTCAAAATAAAAATTTCCATCATTTTTTGCAGTTGCTCTGACATCCAGAAGCTCGAAGCTCCAGAATAAAGATGACATTGATTGAAGCGGCCTCGGGAGCTGTATGCAAGCACCACAGAGCACGTCTTTGAAGGTCGTAAGGTATGATCTAGAGAGGGAGGGGGAGAGGGAGCGCCTTTGGAACGGGCTTCTTGCTCTGCCGAATGTGTCCTACTGATTCCAACTCGGGACAGGATGGAGGTCTGAGCATTTTTGACAGTCCCCGTGCACACGCCTACGGACTAGCCCGTCTCCCACCTTCTAGGGAGGATCCTTTGCTGAGCACGGGGCTCTGTTTACTGACATGGAAAATGGGTCTCAACGGGGACCCCAAGCACCCAACAGACGGAGAAAAGGAAACTTACAAAAGCAGAGCAGCAAAGACGGGATGCACGGAGGGCGTGAGGGCGGCAGAGAACCTCTGCGGTCAGAAGAAAAGTTTGCAGAAAGGGAAATCTGTCTAGGGAGGAGTCCCTAAAGGAGGCCTTTCTGGGGTTGCAGGAGACTGGGGGCTGTCCCCATCTCCTGGAGGGGGGAGACTCTGTCCCCACTGCAACCCAACATGGGGTGGTGCCTCCTTGGGGCCCAAGGAGCCAAAAGACACCACCAAGCCAAAGAACAGGAAAAGGAAGGGTTTTACTTGCAATTTCCCCAAGTGGTGTCTTCTCCAAACCCCAAACCCAAAACCCAAAACCCCAAAGCCAGGTGACTTTGAAGCTGGAGGTGCATGCATGATCACAGAAGGGATGAGGACCCGCTCACAAATGGGTTGTCGAGGGAGGGTCCCGGAAAGTGTGGACCGGGGAACGCAAGAGAAGGAGCTAAGCCAGGCGTTTGTGTTAGCTGGGGATGACTCTTAACCTCACCCCGCCAGACACTCTAGGGTGTGGACCGTACCTCTCGGAACCAAGAGGGCCAGCAGCTCTTTGTCCACTTGTGCCGCTCGCTCATTGGCCATAGCCCACATTGCACCCTAGGGAGTCGATATGGAGATACAGGTATAAATTTTTTTTTAATTTTTATTTATTTATGATAGTCACACACAGAGAGAGAGACAGGCAGAGATATAAGCAGAGGGAGAAGCAGGCTCCATGCACCGGGAGCCCGATGTGGGATTCGATCCCGGGTCTCCAGGATCGTGCCCTGGGCCAAAGGCAGGTGCCAAACTGCTGCTGATCCCTTTTTTTTTAAATTTTTTTTAAATTTCTATTTATGAGATACAGGTATAATTGTTAGGGTTGGCAGCTCGCCTCCAGCCAGGAGACTTGTTTGGATGGGGCAGTTGTGAACTGTTAACAGCAGTGGGTGGATATTAGCAAAGCATTCAGGGTGTCCACCGCAAGACATCAAGGGACACCCGAGTGTGGTCACTAGCAAGCTGGGCTCCTTCAGAGCGAGGGGTTGCTCATCAAACTGTACTGTGCTGTTACTTAACTCATCTTGGACCTTTCCCAGTCTGTGAGCTGACACCGTGTGTTATGGGTTGTGGATTCCCCCCCAAAAGATATGTTGAAACCCCAGCACCTGGACATAATCCAGAGTACCTGTGAATAAGATGGAAAGAAAGAAGGATGCATATATGGATGGATGGGTGGTTGGATGGATGGATGGATGGATGGATAGATGGATGGATGGATGGATGGATGGATGATGCACAGATGGATGGATGAATAGATGGAAGGATAGAGGGATGGATGGATGGAAGGATGGATGGATGAAGGATGGATGGATGGATGATGCACAGATGGATGAATGAATAGATGGAAGGATTTAGGGATGGATGGATGGATGGATGGATGAATGGATAGAAGGATGGATGGATGGATGGATGGATAGAAGGATGGATGGATGGATGGATGATGCACAGATGGATGAATGAATAGATGGAAGGATTTAGGGATGGATGGATGGATGGATGATGCACGGATGGATGGATGAATAGATGGAAGGATAGAGGGATGGATGGATAGAGGGATGGATGGATGGATGATGGATGGGTGAATGGATGGATCTTCTTAGCTTCTAGTCACACCAAATCTTATCCACCAGACTATCTCCTAATATGTGAATTATTCCCGGTTAGTCAGTGAAAATCACACATTTGCAATCTGGTGCCTATAGATTACCCTGAATCACATCAGCTCCACTGCACTTTCAAACTTTAATTTTTGATCTCTGAGCCTGGGCAGCACTAGACCTTTGGGCCAGGTGCATTCACCAGGGCAAAGCCCCTCAGCATGTCCCTCCTCTGAATCCCCACCTACACAACTCCTGCTCCCGTCCTCAGCCTCGTCTCCCCCAAGCTCCTTGGGAGCCCTCTTCTCATTGATTCCTTAGCACACTCAGCCCCTCAACAACCACCTGAGGGCCCTCTCTAAGAGATGCAGCCGTGAAATCAAGCAGCTATGGCCCTGCCTCAGAGAGCAGTGTTTAGTTTTAATAGCCCTTGATTTACGTGTATTTATTTATGTTTATCAGAGTCTCCCCAAAGTCTTTGAGCAGTCTCATTTTTTATTCTATCTCAGCACCTGGCTGAGAGCCCAACACACAGAGGCTGCCTTTCAGATGCTTAATTACGTGATTGAATGCAAGCAAAACAAAAATGAGTTTGCCACGAGGGGCTGAGCATTTAGATAATGAAGCTTTCTTATCATTACCTTTATCCTACAAGGGCACATGCGCACACACAGACACGTGCACAGAGTACACATGGCTATAAATGTCCACACGTACATTTGTATGTACACCTCCATCCATCCATCCATTGATCCATTCACCTTCTATACATGCAAGACTACACATTGTCCTTCCCATATCCCTTCTACATTTTTCCATAAGGGACTTTGATTTTATTGATGTTGGCAATATGGTAGCTAAAAGACAATTTCCTCATTCTCCCTTGCAGCTGGATATAGCCAAAAAGTAAGTTCTGCTCAAAAAAATAAATGTAAGCAGAAATTGTTGGAGAAAATCTCTGAAAAGTTCCTTAAAAGATGGATGGATGGATGGATGGATGGATGGATGGATGGCAAGGGGCCCTTTTAGTTCTCTCTCTGCTTTGTCTTGTCCTTGCCTGGAATACTAAAATGATACCTGTAGCCCCAGCAGCCAGCCTGGAGAAGGAGGTAACCTAGAAGATGGGAGCCCCTCTTGAAGGATGATACAACATAGAGGGAAAAAACAGCTGTGGTTGTTGGTCGCACTGCAGAATGGCCATACCAGCCCTAATCTGACTCTCTTGACTGCATTTATGGGAAAGAGAAGCAAATTCTCATCGTATCTTTTTTTAAAAGTCATATTTGCTTCAGTCTTATTTAAACCATTTTTTTCTTTCTTTCTGGCCTTTGTTACCAGAGGTCGAGCCCAGTCTATAGTGGAGACCTGCTATGAGTTCCTTACGGGCAAACAACTAAGAGGTGTCTGGGCATCATACTTGGTACCTGTTGAACACATGTTCAAGAGAAATTTCCTGAGTCAGTAGAATGGTAGGTGGGAAGATGGGTAGATGGATGAGTGAGTGGATAGATGGGTGGGGGAATGGATGGATGGATGGATTGATGCATAAGTAGATGGATGGATAGATAGTTAAAGTGGATGGATGGATGGATGGATGGATGGATGGATGGATGGATGGCTCGATGGATTGATTGATTGATGGATGGATGGCAAATGAAGGTAGTTGGTTGGGTGGATTGAACAATAGTTGGATGGATGGATGGCTGGCTGGATGGATGGATGGAAGGCTCGATGGATTGATTGATGGATGGATGGCAAATGAAGGTGGTTGGGTAGATTGAACAGTCGATGGATGGATGGATGGATGGATGGATGGATGGATGGATGGATGACAAATGAAGATAGCTGGTTGGGTGGATTGAGCAGTGGTTGGTTGGATGGATGGATGGATGGATGGATGGATGGATGGAAGGCTCGATGGATCGATGGATGGACAAACAAGTGTACCTTTTACCAGACATCCTTGTGCCATATATATTATTACTTCCACACCAGGAAACAATGAAGTAGGGATATTGGACTGAATAGCCCACTTCAGTTGATGAGGAAACTGCCTGGGCCGGTGGAGCTCATGAGCGGTGGTAGACTGGGATTAGAACCAAGACTTTTTGATTCTGAGTCCAGGCTGTTTGTACCTCACTACCTCTTGGCTGCCTCCAAACCACTGGCATTTTGCTCAGAATGTTCACAGCAGCCAAGGATAAACGGCGTGTTGTAAACCAGAGTTTTTACGTTAGAAACTTCACGGTCTGTGCCCGTCCGTGGTCCATTCTATTTTAAAAACAGCAATTTAATTAATTTGGCAAAAAGTTCATGTGTGATCCTTAGGTGTATACACATTTTTCCCCTCTTAAATGTAGCGTAAGTTGGGTCCTCTGCAAAAATCAAAAGATGTAGTGAAGCTGCATAATGTAACAAACAACTACTTTGTCGAAGGAGCTAAAGCTCGTGGTTAGTCCATCTGGCTTAGAATAAAGAGCAAATCAATTTTCCGGAGGGGGGGGGGTGCGGAGTATCCTCTCATCCCCAGGGGACACATTGCAAGGCTCCAAATGCATGCCTGAAACTGCAGATGGCACCAAACCCTACCGATGCTATATTTTTCCCTAAACATAACACCTTTGGTAAAGTTTATTGTATCGATCAGGCACAGTCTGAGGTTGAAAGGAATTAATCGGGGGCACCTAGGTGGCTCTATCCAACTCTTGAACTCAGCTCAGGTCCTAATCTGAGGATCGTGAATTCAAGCCCTCTGTTGAGCTCCACGCTGTGCGTACAACCGATTTAAAAAGCAAACAAAGGAAAAACGACGACAACAACAAAACCCAATAACTAATCCTAAAATAGGACAATTAGAACACCATGATAACAGGTAGGTGAACGTGGTCTTTCTCCCTCAAAATATCTTACTCTTCTGTACTCACCCTTCTCCTTCTAGGGATGACGTCAGAGGATACAATGTCCACGTGATGAAGTGATGTGGTCGACACAGGCGCTGTGACCTAGCGTCAGGCTACTGCTGACCTTCTGGTGATCCCTCCAGAAGATTATCTGCTTCCCAAAGTACAGATAAGGGGACAGTACTGAACTGCAGTGGAAGCATGAATCCTGTTTGTTTGTAGGTCTCAGTCCATGTGAGCTGCTAGCACTGCGTCTGGGACCTGGAGTGGGCTGTTCCCCATGACAAACATAGGCCATGATGGTCATGGGGATGGGCCAGACGGAGTTGTCCGACAGTTTCCCGAAACACAGACCATGGCACAAGAGCTGTTTGATTTAGGTCTCTTTATTTGTGTGTCTCCGAGTCTCTCCTAATAGGCTGTGAGCAGTGTCAATTATTATTGATATTTAGGGATCCCTGGGTGGCGCAGCGGTTTGGCGCCTGCCTTTGGCCCAGGGCGCGATCCTGGAGACCCCGGATCGAATCCCACGTCAGGCTCCCGGTGCATGGAGCCTGCTTCTCCCTCTGCCTATGTCTCTGCCTCTCTCTCTCTCTCTCTCTCTGTGACTATCATAAATAAATAAAAATTTATTATTGATATTTATTCTATGTCATGAATAAATAAATAAAATCTTAAAAAAAAAAAAAAGAATTTCAAAAATGGCGGCAACCGAGCATTAAGCCAAGCATGGAGCCCCCTTCTGACAGCAGGTCCAAGTGGACGGATTGCCAGCCCGTGCAATCGGCCCCAGCTGAGAAGTGTGAGGAGACGGTCACAGAGAGCACCTCCACGTGGCTTCCTCGCATGGTGACGGCTGGGTTCCAACAGTGAGCTTCTGGAAGGAGAGAGAGAAAACCAAGTCATCCCTTACACGGTGTCTCTTTGTGAAAGTAGCCACGAATACGTGGCCAATTTCAAGAGATGGGGAATGGTAAGGTTCTGTAAGCGGACACGGGACAGAGACATCCGTAGCGTATGCGGCACAGTGGCACGGCCGGCCCAAGCATGCTCCAGCATCTAATGCGAGACTGTGTGAAAGTTAGGTCCGTTTATCCAGCACACGTTAGTTGAGCACGTGGCACGTTGAGGATCTTGTTCTAGATCCTGAATATGTAAAGGTGAATTAATTACTTCACCTATCAGTAGATAACCCATTGGGCCTCTTGAAGGACACTAGACAACCCTCTACAGTCTACGCAATACGATGTTCTACAGATGGTGAGCACAGAGCATCACGGAAAGGAAGAGAAATTGAAGGCCGTGTCCGAGGGATTGGAAACGGCTCACCAAGGAGGTCACGTGTAAGCCATGTCTTGGAAGACTCTTGCGGGATTTCCAGATAAAGAAAGGGTGGGGATGCATTCTACAGAGTTTCCCTGCTTGAGCAACGACGTGGATGCTGGGGGGAGAAAAATCTATGGCACGCGATGAGTAGGAGAAAGGGTAGGAAGGTCTGGCTGGGAACGTAGCCGGGAACCAGATAGGGATGGACGTTGCATGTTTACCAAGCAGTGTCATCTTCATCTAGAAGCAAATGGAAACCCCAGAGACATTGTAAGGCAGATAAACGTCGGCTCGAATTTGGCTCAGACGGGTAGCTAACCGAAGGCAGAAAATAGGGGTGAGGGCTCGGGAACAGGAGGAAATTCTGGGAATCCTCCAGGTCTCTGCAGAGGGTGATTCTGAGAGCCTTCACTTGCAGCGTGGACAGAAGGGGATCCTTCCCAGAGAGCTTGAGAAGGGAGGAATTAAGTATCTCTTGTTCAGATCAGCATTCTTTGCGAGCCAAGTAAAGAACGTATTTCCAACTTTTTGCAACGTTTACGTCGTCCCTCTACCCCCTGAAACTAAAATCCTCATTTCTTCCTGACGGTTTTCTTGGTTTTTCCAGAATTCAGTAAAGCAATCGGCCTGGGATTGGTGTGTGTGTGGTCAGGGATGATGGCTGGTGAGAGCGGGCGGTTGTTGGTTGGAAGACCCTTCTACACCACAGGATGGCCATAAATCATTGATAAACCGGGTGGTTTCCTGCGATATGTCTTGTGGGCAGGAAGGTTTTGACATGAGTACACAGGGAAAAACAACCCCTCTCGCCTTCTAACGGTGTCCTTCTGGGGTGTTCCTGGCTGGGGGGTACCAAGACCACACAAGTCTCTCTCCATCTCGCCGATAAACTCATAAGAGTAAGACCAGCTGCTTACTGCAGATAAAGACATCCACAAGGATTGAGTGGACATTTACCTGAATATAAGCCCCATCTTTCTCTTTTCCTGTTGTACTGGCAAATCCAAGTGGGATCCTGTCCAACTACACATTTGCGGTGCTTTTATTTTGGTCTTTTCACCAAATTAATTCCCCTATTATAAAAACCAAGAAAAGGGACCCACGGTGGTCGACTTGTAACTTGACGCTGAAAAAGCTCTTTTCTGAATGCACGTCTCCTCCTGGACAGTGAGCTGCTGACGCCTGGACATTCTGCTTCTGTGCTCTTTTGATCAGCGATGTCAATAAATGGCGATTCTAGCCATGAGTTCTGAGCTGTAAGTGTATTTACACACCCATTCGTTTATCCCAATCCCCTCATGGATTCTAGTAAATGGTTAACCCCGCTTTCAAAAAAACCAGGAAGCTCGCTACACACTGTTGTAGAACTGCCTCTTTTCTACAACCAATCGCTCTCAATCGACCTCAAAGATACACACACACACGGTGCTTTTTGGTGGCAGAGACGCGATTTCATGATTCCAAAGGGAGTTTCGATTCTCAAATCTACCACAAAATATAAAACATACTCCTTTTCCATCGTTTTCTGTGCAATGAAACACACACACACACACACACAAAATACAACACTTTCTGTTTTAAAATAATTATGGACTCATGGAAAATTTGCAAGGACTGACGACTGGCGCCGGTCATCCTGTTTAAGCCAGCTGCCCCTCAACGGAGCCATTTACCTTGAAGCTACAGTATAAAATCAAAACCAGGACATCAACACGTCTGCTCATGCAACAACGCGTCCCACTCGACTTCACACTCACCAAGTCAACGCACGGTGACGCGTGTCCGTCAACTCCTGTCTATGTGCAGCATGGCTGAGGGTTTATCGTCTACGCGCCAACCAAGAGATAGTTACGGAACGCCTGTTCTATACTAAGTTTTGTGACAAATACTGGATAGGTTCACGGTCCCCAACTCCCCCATGGCACTGGATGAATGAGCCCTTTGAGATTGATGCTCAAGAGTCTTCTTGCTTCATACCACACGGGGTAGGAATCCCAGCGCTGGCTTTCTAGGAATCCTTGAGGGACGAGAAGGGCTTCCATTGTTTCGGTTCATCTATGGGGTCAGAAAATGAGGGTGGATGTGAAAGCATTGAAGGCATCAAACCGGCCCCATCAGAACCACCCCATACCTGAAAATGTGTGAGGAATTGCTCTTAAGGATGAAGGTCCCCAGGAAAAAGAAGGAGCCAGGCCACGTAGCAGGAAACGTGTGGTCTACCAGTCGCCTCCCGTGGGGACAGAGATAAGGGAACGCAACCAAGCGCCCCAGGTGTTAGCAGGGCTAGAAGACGCCGTGCAAGGATGGGGAAGCCAGGGATGGGCGCCCCTGAGCTGCTGCCTGGAGCTGCAGCCCCTTGGGCCAGAGTGGCTGCAGGGGAGTGGACTCCAGGTCAGGAACTATGGCTGACGGGCCGAGGGTGGAAATGCAGCAGCCTGAGGCCTCAGGGAAGAGAGCACAGTTATATATGAGCTTCCTTGGGCAGCGGTGACAAATTCCCACCAACTGGGGACTTACGATGACAGGAATCCATCCTCCCCCAGCTCTGGAGACCAGAGTCTAAGGTCGAGACTAAGGGCTGCTGAGCTCCAGGTTGGGCAGGGCTGCGCTCTTTCCCGAGGCTCCGGGGAGGGTTCCTCCTGCGTCTTCCAGTGTCCCGGGCTGGTGGCCGTGTCCCTCCCGTGTCCGCCTCCATCCTCACATGGCTCCTCTGTGTCTGCATCTCCTCTTCTGTCTCTTACGAGGGAGGACCCCTGTCGTTGGACGTACGGCCACCTGGTCCAGGATGAGCTCAGCTCAGATCGTTCCCCTAATCCCATCTGCAAAGATCCTATTTCCAAACAAGGTCTCATCCTGGGTTCTGCCGGAAAGCACTGCTGGGGCGACACTGTATAACCCATAACGTGACTTTTGAAACTCCCCCAGGTTGGTCAACTTCTCCCAGAAGCCAGCAGGCCCAGGAGCACCTGACATAACCCCTACACGTCAATACCCAGAACAGACTGGAGGGTACAGAAGGTTAGAAGCAAAGTCTGGGGACCTGGGACATAGACTCAGCACACAAGCTACACCTGCCGGTCAGTGGGTGGCCTCGGAAGCCACAGGATGGTAACAGAAACCCCTTCCCCTGGGGCTTGCCCTTCAGACTTCTTGCATGAAGAAAACTCAACTCTTGACAATAGACGACTACTGGGGCCCCCGGGGGGCTCAGTCAGTGAAGCGTCTGCCTTTAGCTCAAGTTATGACCTCCAGGTCCTGGGATCGAGTCCCGCATCAGCCTCCCTGCTCAGCGGGGAATCTGCTTGTCCCACTGCTCCTCCCCGTGCTCATGCTCTCTTGCACGTGCCCTCTTTCTCTCAAACAAATAAAATCTTAACAAAAAAATAGATGCCTATTAAAAAACCCACTTATTTCTTGTACTGATTTATACAATGTTGCTATTTTTTCTTTAAAAAATGTCAAATAAATAAATAAATAAATAAATAAAAATTAAAAATGTCAAACTAAAGCACTGACGGGGGCACTTGATGGGATGAGCACTGGGTGTTATTCTGTATGTCGGCAAATTGAACCCCGATAAAAAATAAATTTATTATTAAAAAATTTTAAAAATAAATAAAAATAAAACCATTACTTCTGAAAGCCCTCTCAAATACTTTTGTGGAATAAGTAGGGCAGGAGTAGAGAACTATATGAATAAATAAAACATGACGTTAGCAGCACGCGTGCTACACTTCAAGCTATGCTCAGGAGGAGTGAACACAAAACATGGAGAATTTGCAGGAATATTTCCCTCCCAAGTCAGGTTTTAGTGATTTTGCTATTTTTCTTTCTTTCTTTTTTTTTTTGCTATTTTTCAACTGCACGGGGGAACTTGACAGGAACACAAACAACTTGATTTTCTTAGGCTCCGCGCTTCCTGTCGCTGCCAGTCCCTCCATCCCGCCTCTCTGCAGTGGTGCTGATGTCGTAAGCGTTACTTCTGGAAAAACTGAGCCTTAAAAAACAAATTGCAAAACAAAAACAAGAACAAGAACAAAAAAGCAAAACAAACCCAAAAAGCCAAACTGCACGGGCGTTGGAAATATCCCCAAAATACCTGAAATATTATCTTTTCTCAGCGGGTGGGGAGGGAGTGGTCGTGGGCAGATGTCACGGGAACGCCTTATGCAGGGACCTGTTTTGAGGACAGAACCGTCATTCTGTCCCGTTGGATGACACTGGCGGGGAGCGGGGATGGTCTTGGTTCTATATCTGAAAAGGCGCTTTGGGAAGATAAAGGCGTTTGATGTGACTTTTTGACGTTTTGAGAGACAGCGGAAAGCCAAAACAGGGATGCTCAGCTGGAGGCCTAGAGTGAGGCCCATGAGGTGGTGGTGGGGGCAGGTCCAGGCTTTTGGGAAGGCTCATGCAGCACCCCCGAACCTCCCCTGAGGTCTCCTGCAGCCTCGCCTGGTCCCCAGCATGCCACTTGGAGGTCCCGTCATCACTGCATTGTGCACTGATTAAACCACATGGCCCTGCTCCATGCAGGGGGGCCTCACCTCACGTGTTGAGGGCCGGACTTGAACCGAAAACGGTGGAGAATCAGGGATTCGCCGTCTGTCTCGGCTGCAGCAGATCCATTTGTCTGGTCTTGTCACCCTTGCACGCGGAGCTCCGGGTTCTCAGGCCTTTGGATTCAGAGCAAATAACACCACCGGCTTTCCTGGGTCTCCATCTTCTGGATGCAGATGGTGGCAAGTGGTCTGCCTGCAGTATCGCAGGAGCCGATGCCTCTACCGACTGTCCTCTTGCATGAACTTACATGTCCTGTGTCCCGTGCAGAGCCCTGACTTAGAGGGGGTGCGGGTGTCGGCTAGCAGGTGCTCCAAGAAGACGTCTCCGAACACACGGGTGGTCTCCGAGGCCACAGGAATGGAGCAGAGCCCGTGGCATGGACGTATCGACCCCGAGAACCTCCATCCGTCCCCACGGATCCCTCCATTTCGGACTTGCGACTGCCAGCGCTCCGAGACAATAAATATCCGCTGTCTTGAGACCGTCCTCCGACCCCCAGCGCCGGTGTATGGTCCTGAGAAACAGACGCAAGAGACAAGCGGACAAGGACATCCCGTCTGCGCCCACCTGTTTCCTCCCATCACAGATGCTTCTGTGCAGGGTCAACGGGGAGGATGGAGCGGGTGGCCTGGGTGGAGAAAGCTCCCGGGTGCCGTTCCCGCTGGCTCGGCTGCGCGGTTGGCTCCTTCAGCAGCCATCCTGCAGCATCCATCACGTCTCTTCGTCACAAGCGACGACACAATTTGTAATCGGGGTGCAAAAGCCACCTGTTATTTATTGCAAGGAGGTCTGGGTGCTGGGGGATTTGCAAAGAGCGGGTGTGGCGCGCACAGATCGAGAGCGTGGGCGCTCGTGTCCGACCCCCCTGCGCTTGTGGGCGGGACCTGAGACGCATCTGCTTCTCATCCACACAATACGGCGGCCGGGATGGGAACCCACTGCCACGTGGGGCACAGGTGCCTCCCCGTGGGGCCTGTTCTGTGTCCTTCAGCAACGCCAGTCGAATTTCAACATCCGTGGACTAGAGTGTGAGAGGAGCATGGCCACACCCGTTCCTTTCTGTGCTGGGCCCCAGGGCTGGTTTGGTGAGTCATTGCAACAGATGGCCTGGCAGTCCCCTTGCACGTGTGGCCCCCCTCCTGCCCCCTGGCCTGGGGGGGAGGGACGAAGGGCACAGTCTTTCCAAGGAACAGAAGCAGACGCTCGGACGAGCTCACCCTTTTGCAAACCAGGCCACCTACTTGCACTTGTGGCAATTGCCCGCCTGTGACACTGTGATTTGTGCTAAGTGCATACCATTGGCTCCTACTCCCCGCAGCCTGGCCCTGGAGCTCCCTGAACCCTGCGTTGTCCTAAGGGCTGGGTCTTTGTTTCGTTGTGTGGAGGAGGTGACTTTGGGGGAAGCCCTATGGGTGGCCGCTGGTTGCCTTATGCCTGGACGTTCGCAGCTTTCAGTCACTCCCGCGGGCCGTCGAATCCATCCCCCGATGGCCAGCGACGACTTCCTCGATCACGCCTGTGCTATGGAGCCTCCCCCACAAAAAAAAAAAAAATCCCAAAGAAAAGGGGTTCAGAGGGACTGGGAAGGCAGGAGGATCTGGGGAGGGAGGCCCACCAGGTGTGCATGCTCGTGTGCTTTGTGGGCCGGACCCCTGACTGTCCCCAGGGAGGGAGGGGTTACTGGCACCAGACTGGCGTCACCTGCTTTGGGGGCAGCCCAGCGCCGCCGGGAGGAGGGTCTGAGCAGCTCTAAGGCCTGACTCATCCTCCAGGGCCCCCCACGGGCCAGTTTCTAACACCCAGGATGACCTCGCTGGAGGCCAGACCCCAAGGGTCCACGTTGGGGGAACGTCACCCAAAATACCTCCTTCCTTCTTGCTCCAGAGCCCAGACCTTGTGGAGGGTGTGCAGCCGTGCTGTGCCCCGGAAGATGCGTCTGCACGGCAAAGTCACCCGCTCACCCCCGTTTCCTTCCTCCTGCTGGGCTGCCCAGGATGACTCACAGGGCGTGCACCCCACCCAGAGAGCACGCCCGCCCCAATTTCACACCCCGTCCCCAGCCAAACATCCCAGCTGCGGAATTCCTACAACACAAAGTCCTTGTTGGAGGATGAAAATCAGTGAGCAAGCGTCTCTGGGGCGGGGAGGGCGGGGGAAACCCTGTGCTTCCTCTTTCTTCTCCAGACTCTGTGTTGACAAGGGGGCGAGCATCCTCCCCTGGGTCCCGCCGTCGCGCAGCGGGGGTTTTGCTTGTGTGCTCCACTACCACCGGCAAACGCCCCCAAGTCACCGAAAAGCAGGAAAACAGGAGGAACCACACCCAGATGTGACCCGCTGGGCCCCCCTCCAACGCCCCCACCCCGCCCGGCTCACGGGGTTTCTCTGCCTTGGTCTTGGGCCTCCCGGTGGAGACATTGCTCTGCGATTCTGGGAACCCGCTTCTTTAACCACAAAGCACGAGGCGCTGACGAGCAGCCCCGAGACGCACGGGTCTCTGGGAGGTTTTGCAAAAGCAAACGGTAATGGACCTAAAACTTGAAAAGGTATTTTCTTTGCAACGTGTGTCTTTAGAAACTCTGCAATGCATGCTTTTAAGAAGTTTGCAACGCGTGTTTTTAAAGAAGCCAAGACAAGAGTCACTGGGCCAAGAGAAGCCTTCTGCGTGTCGTGTCGGCGGTGGAGACCACTTCATCTCCACCCCACTGGTCCGCGGGAGGACGACACGGCTGGTTCCTATTCCCAAGGGGACGGCCTCCCAGTAGACGAGACACACTCGGGAGTGGAAGGCTCTGTGAGTCTCCACGCCCACATCTCAAACCTCCGTGAAGTCGGACACAATCCAGGGCCTTGTGGGGCGTCAGGAGGAATCACAGGGACAGGGCGGCCCAGGTGGATGGGTTCGGGAATTCCGCGGGACAAGCTTGCTCAACTGCAGGCTCCGATTTCACCCATGTGGGACGTGGGGGCCATTTGGTGTCTCCAGCAAGCACCCCGGAGATGCAGCGGCCGCTGGCCGCAGGACCCCACCCGAGACAGCAACGTGGAGAAGATGGACCCCAAGAACCTGGTGAGGAGGGTCTGAACGTGCTCAGGAGCAGGGAGGCTGGATGTGTCGCAACCTGACGGATGTTGGAGTTTGCTCCCTGGAACGATGGACCGTGGCTGGTCCCGCGTGCGCCATGCTTACGTCACAGCAGAACTGCACGTGCAAAGAGGAAAGGTCATCGTGTCTGCTTGCTTGGTCCTCACCGTGTCTCCGAATGAGCAGCCGCCTCTGCAAACCACAGACACACTGAGGTGTGGACATCCTGAACGTTGACTCCAGCGACTTTGTCCGAGCAAGTGCTGGCACCGCAAGGCCTCAGCTGAGCTGTTTGCAGAGCCTGCTCCCATGGAGAGACCCCATCTAGTTGGGGGTCCCCTGCCATCCATCTGTACCCAGCTCCCCAGCTCCTGACTTGGTGGCGCTATGAGCTTCCCTTGACCTTGATGCCACGATTTTTTTTCAGCCAGCCGCCTGGCTCAGCTGGAGGCTCTGTGCTCTCCTCCCACATGAGGCCACGATGAATGGACAAAGACGGCCCTTGGTTATTTTCCATAGCCTTGCACCAGGTCCTACTGGTTGGTTCATCACCATAAGGGTCCCTTGTCACTTTGACACACTCCAGTCCTCCAAGGAAATAACAAAACCTTGAGAGTTTTGGAATCTTCCTCTCTGGGCTGAGTCCGGTCTCTGACTCCTCCTCCATCATCAATGCTCCCTTGTTCCAAGGCCCCCCCTCCTGCTCAGGTCGGGCACCATGACCAAGCTCAATAGGCAAAGGGAGTTCATTGTGAGTTTCTGCACTAGACGCTCTTCTTTGCCTGAGTCATCCAGGGAGAGGATTTCCTGCAGGTGTGCAGAGCTCCACCCCCAACACAGGGCATAAGACCCCCCCCCCACACTGCTTCTCACCTTAGCTGAGAAAATTGCGATGACCAAGAGAACGTTTACCTCAAGGACGCCAGCTGAAATCCAGGCATGATTAACGTGCCAAGAAAACACTACACCCTGGGGACTGTGAGTGGTGCCCCCCTGCAAAATGCGTGAGTGCCAGCCTCCACCTGTGGGCAACACGGAGCTGGACCATCCATCCCTGACCCCCATAGTGCTTGACAACCATCCGGAGAACAATGCATCATCTTCACAATATGGAAAACCCTCATTTCCATCATGCACCTCCACCAAACTGACGATGAACCGTTGGGGGAATCAGAGATGCCCCGGTAGGCGGGGGCGCCCACATTCTCACCAGAGAAGCTGACAGGTTAAGCAGAAGTGAGCTCAACAATACATTCCTGTCTTCTCCACCCATTTTGTCCATCTTCTAATTTTTCTCCCCGCTGACAACCATCAGTGTGTTCTCTGCATTTGTGGGTCTGTTTCTGCTTTTTTGTCTGTTTATTTGTTTTTAGATTCCACGTAAGAGGGAAACCATATGGTATCTGTCCTTCTCTGACTTATTTCAAGAAGGATAATACCCTCTAGGTCCATCCGTGTTGTCTCAAATAGCAACATTTCATCCCTTTTTATGGCTGAATAATATTCCATTATATTGGAGAACCAAGGTGGCTCAGGTGGTTAAGCACCACCCTTCGGCTCAGGTCATGACCTCAGGGTCCTGGAATCAAACCCCACATCGGGCTCTCTGCTCAGTGGGGGTCTGCTTCTCACTCTGCCCCTCCCCCTGCTCATGCTCTCTTTCTCTCCCATTAATTAATTAATTAATTAGTTAATTAATAAATAAAATCTTTTCAAAAATTCCATTGTGTGCGTACACCATCTCTTCTTTATCCAGTCGTCTATGGATGGACACTTGGGTTGCTTCTATATTCTATATTTCTTTTTTTTTATTATAAATTTATTTTTTATTGGTGTTCAATTTGAGATCCTGCATTTCTGGCTCACAGGTAATCAATAGCATTTCTCTCCTATGGATATCCTGTGTGAAGCAGAAATAGAGATGCTCAGATAAATTTCTTTCTTTTTTTTTAAGACTTTATTTATTTATTTGAGAGAGAGCATATGAGAGAGCACAAGCGGGGAAACAGAGAGGAAGAAGCAGACTCCCCGCTCATCAGGAAGCCCGATGCGAGGCTCCATCCCAGAACCGCAGGATCATGACCTGAGCCAAGGGCAGGTGTTTAACAAACTGAGCCACCCAGGTGCCCCCTCAGATAGGTTTCTAATTTCTAAGAAGTGTTTTGATTTGATTATATTTTTGTGGGGGGACTTTTGACTGTAGATTTGGTTTTAATATGCCACATGGGTTTCCAGTGATTTGAGATCACAGTGTCAAGAGCACCGTCTCCACATATGCGCTAGGGTAAACTGGCTCTTCACAAAAGGTGATTCTATTTTAATGTATTTTGGTTCGGTCTTGAATTCAGACTGGTGTGATCCCCTCAGGTCCAGCCAGATGGTTCCGGGTTGATTAGAGACTTTGGGTCAGTGAACAGTATCGATGATTCTCCCTCATTTGTAAAACAACACGTTAGTGCCTGTTAGAAACAGATATAAAATAAAGCAGAGGTGTAGACCTTGCAAAAGCAGCACCCAATGCTTCCATTCCTCCTCCAGTTTCACTGAGCATAGCAAAGAATTGCAAATTTTCACACGTACCCACACCCATTTACACAAACCCCTTGCCAAGACCATACATGTTTTGCCCCATTGTAAGATCCACCGACTGCTGGAAACCCATGTGATGTATTAAAACCAAATCTACGGTCAAAAGTCCCCCCACAAAAATACATGCGTCCTCTAAAAATCTGATAGAAGACCCGACTGGATTAACCCTCATGCGTAAAATGGCTTCTAAAAATCACAAATGACCTGCTCCGGCTGTCAGAAGTGATTCAATTCTCCCGGGCAATTGCTAAGTCAGTCCTTTATCTGGTGTCTGGCAAACACTACTATGCATTTAGATACATATCACATCAAAGGATCTGGAGGCAGGTCTCATGCTACCTTCTGGTAACTTTTAAATGAGGACGACCACACACGACGTTTAACGATATTTTCAGTGCCATGAAGAAAAACCCAACATGCCACGTAGGCACACAAGGGACAGGCGAGTAGCCATGTTCCTTTGGAAAGAGTATTTAAAAGCTAAATAAATGTATGGCAGAAACAATTGACACGAATCCTTTTTGATTCACCCCCACATGAGCGCAGACCTCACGTTTGCAGACCCCGGGTTGGAAGGGATCTGGCTTTGGATGAAAATGTCTATCAGATTGCGAGTGAATTGCAGGTAAAAACAGGAAAATGGTGTCTTCTGCGCTGAGGAAAGCCTCGGACTTTATGTCCGTCCCAGATGCGCATCCAGACCTATGTCGGTGAGATGCACCTGGAACCTGGATTCTTTCAGAGTTAAGCACGCTCTTTCTGCAAGACGCCATTAGTCCACGTCGATGGTGGGATGATTTGCTCCATCTTAGAATTGCTGGTCCAACCAAACTTGGCTCAATTTCTTCCTTCTTTTTAAAATTTAATTTAATTTAATTTAATGTTTCAATTTCTTTCTCGGAAGAGCACCGTTCTGTGCGCATCCAAGGGCAGGCGTGAAATAAAATGTATTGAACAGAGCCTTTGACTGAGGCAGCTTGGATGTCGCCATAACTCTGATTCCACTGGAGCCATAATCACGTGGAGGAAACACCTATAGATGGATTGTTCTCTGCTGAAAACAATTAGGATTATCACAGCGAATGTGGTCCATGCATCTTCTTTATGTTGCCTGAGTATCCATGTGTTACGGTGAAGATAGTCAACGCCATGGAGTCCAGGTTGGAACAAGAGCAAACCAGAGCACGCGTTTGACGAAGGTCCCCATTCCAGTGTTTTAAATTCTAACCCACCTCTCTATCCTGTACTTTTCCCTTGTGTGAGGCCGCCTGGGGTGAGGTGGGAAGAGTATGAGCATGGTGACCTTCGACACAGATCTGGGCTCACCCCCAGTTCACACCAGTCCCCTGCACGGGTGATTCTGGAAGCAGAGGGTCTTCCTACCCAAGTGTCTCCAGCCCTTAGGGTCCTGACCCCACAATAAAGAAGCTGCTCCCAGACCTAACTGGAGGGGAGGGATGTGAGAGTGAAGGCAACACAGGCTGGTGTGGGGACCTGGGGAGACAAGAAGCGAGGCCCAAGATGGTGGTCAGAGATAGCATCTTCCAGAAGTTTCCAGAAGGCTCTGGAAGGTGACAGGTGGTAGAGACAGGGATGGTTCCCTGGAGAAGCTTCTAGGGAAGAGAGGGGCAGAAAGCAGCCATGGGTGGAGTTGTGCGGATGAAGGCGTGAGGTTGAGCACAATGAGCACGATGGGCCAGCAGCGTGGAGACAAAGCCAACGGTCAACGTCCTGCAAGCAAACAGCCTTTACCAAGAGTGTTGCGGATCACGAGCATGGCTCCACGGAGCTTGGGAGAGGCTGGGTCCACCATGGGCCTGACTTGTAAGCGGGCATGCCTGGGTGTTAGGATCTATTCTTTATTGGCGTAAAATTCACGTACTGTGACGTTCGGTATTTTGAAGTACACAATTAGCACATTCACCATGTCGTGCAGCCCCCACCGCGACCTGGTTCCAGAACATTCTCATCCCCCTGTCTCCATGAGCAAGCAGTCCCTCCCCATCCCCTCCTGCAGCTCTTGGGACCCACCAATCTACTTTCTGTCTGTGGACACACCTGGCATATAAGCAGAGTCTCACACAATGTGGCCTTTTGCGCGTCTGCTTCCTCCCTCACCGTCACGTCCTCAAGATCCATCCACATGGTAGCCGGTGTCAGAGCTCCGTTCCTTCTCATGGATGAGTAACATTCCCCTGTAAGGGGGAAAAGCACATTTTGCTCGTGCCTTCACCCACTGATGGACACCTGTGTTGTTTCCACCTTTGTCATGCACGGTTCTGTGAACATGCGGGTGAAGGTATTTGAGTGAACACCTGTCTGTTGTTCCTTTGAGTTAACACACGTACGAGTGGGATGATGGGATCATAAGGACCATAGGGTAACTCTATGGGCATCTGTATGAGGAGCTGCCAAACTGATTCCTACAGCAGCTGCACCGTGTGACCTGCCCACCAGCACTGCAGGACGGTGCTTTCTCCACAACCTCGCCTCTATTCTTACTTTCCCTCTTTTTTTTTTTTTTTTTTTTTTTACTTTCCCTCTTCTTTAAACGTTAACACCACCCTAGTGATACGTTAAAGCCTGAAAAGCTGCTCAGAACTCTGGTCCTGTACATCTAGAAGTGTAGAAAACAAAATTCAGCTATTTTTTTTTGTTTCTTTTCTTTTTTTTTCGGTCATATAATGAAGACTCAAAACATTGCACCATTACCAGACAGTGGAATGTATTTTTTCTCTTGCTAAATTTATACATCTTGCTAACATGCAACCCAAAGCCCTTGACAGGTAGGAGGAGACTGGTGCCCCGGGTTTGCAGTCAGCTGGAAGAAAGCCTGGTTCGAGCGTGACGAGAAAGACCCTATAGTTGGCAATTTATGCCTTCTCACACTTTTATGACCAGGTCTACAGATGGCGCATCCATCACGGCTGAAATTATAAGGCCGACAAGTAGACAAATCCGATAATGAGGACATGATTTCTGCAACCACCTCTGCAGCGAAATCCTTGTGGCTCATCGATCCTCCTGTTGTAATTATGCTTCTTTCAATGGTGAGCATCACTGGGGGAAAGAATACATATACAGCCAAAAGTGCTGAGTCTCCTGGTCCATGGATTGCCTTTGTCAGTGCGAGGTAGGCTGATGCCCTGGGGACCAGCCAGAGGCAAATACATCCCACTTCCCCAGGGAAGAGGAAAGAACCAGAGTGCTCCAGAGAACCGGGTCATGAAAATGCCACCCATTGGGGTAGGAAGATGGCACCCAGTCCCTAACTATCCCTGTCCTTATAGCCTTGGGTCCAGCTCTGTTTCCCCGATGGTCAGTCCACGAATCAGCTGGCTGTGGCCCGAAGCACCAACTATCTAGCTTCCAGGAGTTGCCAAAGTCCCTGAGTCCTCCTTTTGGAGGAGGCATGTTTCCTGCCACCCCGTAGGCAGCATACACAGCCTTCCCACTGTGGCTGTAAAAAGGTCAAGACGGCATGTGCCCCATGGAGAGGAGGGAATGTATGAATGCATTTGCAGACAGGATGTGAAGGACCAAGAATTTCCATGACTTTTGAAAATATGCCCTGCAGTCATCTGTGCCCGGCCGGGTTCCCACTCAGGAGACGGTGCCTACTCAGCAAACCCCGAACAAGGCTTCTGTGTCAGGGAACAGCTGCTGCTGACCAGAGGCGGCTCACTGGGCATGAAGGACAACACAACATGGTGAGGGAAGGCATCGGCGGAGTGAAGGGTCCCACAAATGGTCCCAATAGAGGCAAACAAGCCCATTCTGGGGTTTCCAGCATGGTCCAGAGAGGCTTGGGTTGCCCGGCTGGGTGGCAGAGGACCACATATTACCAAGAAGGAGAAGACTAGAAGGTGCTGGTTGACAAAGGAGGAAAGAGAGACCCGGGACACTTCGAGGATTTGGTAAAGGTCACTGTGCAGAAGAGGCAGCTGGGCTCAGTGCCCAGGGCTACCCTACATCTGCACTGGGGTTTTCTCTGGACACCAAGACACTGGGAGGAGGGCACACCCTGACTCAAATGACACACGGCTGGGGATGTAATTCTCCCTTTCTGACCCCAAGAGGAAATCCTACCAGTCATTTTCTTCAACCTACCTTTCTCTCTTTATGTATCCATCCATCCATCCATCCATCCATCCATCCACTCAAACATCCATCCATCCATCCATCCATCCATCCATCCATCCATCCACTCAAACATCCATCCATCCATCCATCCATCCATCCATCCATCCATCCACCCAACCATCCATTCATTTAGGCACCTATCTACCCACCCATACATGTACTCAAACATCCCTCCGTCCATCCATGACTCCATCCATCCATCCATCCATCCATCCACCCATATACTTGTTGCTGCCTATTTTTTCTTGTAATTTAAAAGGCACGACAGTCCAAAGCAGACGAGCTAAAATGGTGTGTGTGGCAGGTGAACAGCTCGCCTCGCACCTAGGATAGGCTGTCCCCAACACAATAGAGGGGCCAATGAAGCCTGTGTCCTTCATTTCAGACCTAGGAGAGTGGATGTAAGAGGTTTTTAGATTGCACCAAGCAGAATCCAGTCGCCCAAGAAAGGGAGCTTAGACGGTGTGAAGTCTATGCAGGGCTGCCAGGAAGGTAAACTGAGGCTGGCTCACCACCAGGATATCCTGGTTGCAAGCACAGACTTTAGAAGCATCAAGAAGGAAAATCCTTGGTATTGAAACTTGCTTCTGCCTTCAAAAAAAAAAAAAAATCATGCTATTGGAGACGCCCTGAGCTTCTTGGATTGAGAGTAACAAGCTACACACCCACTTTGTCCATGTCTGCGTCTGATAAACATCACACTCAAACAGTCTTAATCCGGACGAAATTCTCAGTAGGCTCAGCTCATGCCGTTCACCCACAACAGACCCTGTCAGGCAGTTTGAGATCTTGCATGATTTCCTGGTCCGTGATGAATGCTCCTGACATTCGCACTGACAGGTCTTGGCATGACGCCTTCACGGTGGAGAAGAAGGCGGATGAACATCCAACTATCGCTCTCAGCTTCTCTCCACACCCCGGGTTCCTTCTGCTTCTTTTGCTGATGCTGGAGCCATGTTCCCTCCTCAAGGAACACACCCGGGTCACTTCTCCGTGCACCCACAAGACTTCATCTGGTCACATCTGGTCACGCCGGCCCTGTCACACCTACTTAGTCCCTCAGGCTTTGGGGTCCTGCTCTGGGGGGGGGGGGGTCCCGAACACTGATTCAAGCAGATCTCCTCAAGAAGGCGGCAGTGATTTGCAAGATCCAGCGGGCAGAGTTCCAGACACCTGTGGTCGGCACAATAATGAAATCGTAATAATGACAGAAATAATAATGTTGACACAAACAACAGCTTGTTCAACCTAATTAAGGGGGTGGGAGAAAACACACCCACTCATGGGACTGCGGCAGGCTGAATAATGCCCTCCCCCCCAAGAGTGTGCTGGGCAGTGGAGTCAAGATGAGCACAGCGAGGCCACGGCCAGTCACCAATCCTGAAAACGTCCCTTTGGCTGTCCCCAGGGGGCCATCGTTGCCTTCCATTCTGATTGCCTTCCCCCAGCTGCTCCCTGGGAGCTCCCTCCTGCCCCCAGCTGCCCATCTCTCTGCCTCTAGCTTGGGCTCTCACGTGGCTGCTCTGTCCCCGTTGCTAACGCCCTTCCCTGGACCCTTGAAGTGCAAAGTTCATTTTCCCATCACGAAAGGAGGCTCTGCTCAGTGTTGACAACCAGGACAACCAAAAGAGGGTGGTGGATGGAGAAACAGCACTGTGAATTCTCCGTGGAAGGAATCCAGTGACGCCGCTCGCAGCCAGCATCCTGAAGGCAACTTGTCCGTCGTGATCCTACTGTAGGGCATAGCTTTCCCTTCTGTGTGGACGGTGGGTTGGAGGCTCCCAGTCCTCTCTCTAAGCTCCTCAATGCACTGTGAAGATGCAGTGAGTGTCCACCAACCAACCAAGGCAGATGGCTTCTGGACACTGCAAAAGCCATGGAATTTCTTCCTCACCGGCAACGGCCCCACCAACAACCTATTTGACCTGGTAAAACCCAGACCCTACCTCTGGCCCCCAGAAATGCGAGATCATATATTCCCATCGTTTTAAGCTCTGGGAATAGTTAACAGAAGCAAAGAGAAACGAATGCACTCCACATACTCCACCCCTCCTCCTCCATCTGTGTGACATAAATCTGCAGAGTCTCCCTCTGGTTGGCAAGAATAGTGGAAGCCACAGAGCCCAGCCCTGACCTGGGAGCCAAAGGTCAAGCCCGGCCCTGCAATCACACCTGCTGATTTGCAATCTTATGCATCGGTAGCTCCTTACAAAAGGTGGAACACCTGGGGCAGGCAGGGTTTGGCCTTGGTTTTGGTTGTGTTAGGAACTGACTGCCCTGTCTGTTGAGCCTCCATGTGACCTCGGGAGCCTCCAAACCCCCACAAGGACAAGCAGAGACGGTGCATGGTTGGTTGGGCTTCCGGCAAGGCTTCACTGGAACGCGATGACCGATCCACATCACCGTGCTCACTGCTTCTGTTATTCCAAATGCAGAGTGTGGGTCTCTTAAAAAGTGCAAGGAAGGAAAAAAGTTTAAGTTGATGAAAAAAATAAGAGAAATGAGCTACAACATCAAGGTACCTTGGGACGAGGTGAGCATTTGCGCTAAATGCCATGAGATGCTTCCACTCACACCCACAAGGGACCGCGCCATGGAAGGCATTCCCGGTTTGCTCCCCTTAAGCCCACCGTGTCCTCCATCTGAGATTCCCCAGGGCGTTCTTCTAGCATTGCATCTGCTATGGCCTCTCATCTCTCCAGAAATTGAAGTCTGACCAACTCAAAGATGTGATTATTTGCTCTAAAGGCTTACAAATGAAGATAGTGGGAGGGATCTAATTTTAGCTAAGGATGCTAAGGAAAAAAAAAAAAACAAAAACCTTCTCCATCTGATGGGGAAAAACGTCTTAACAATAACACAGATGTGTCATCAAGGAAATCTTGCAGATTTATATCAGCTTGGCCCACGGTCACTCCCAGCCCTGCCCGGTTTTGACAGAATCACCTGGAGAGCTTGAAAAACACCAAAGCTGGGGTCACTCCTTGGCCTGGGACACGGATGCATTTGGTCTTGGGTGCAACTTCTTCACCAAACCTCCAGGGGTGGGATGTGTGAAATTTGGGAACTACAGTCTGGTTTAGGGCTAATTAATCAGTGTCCTGAGCTGACTGGCATTGGGGCTTAATTGCCATGCAGGCCAGTAAGGATGAATATTGGCTAATGATGGGGTGCAAAGACATCTTTCCTGTTTAGGGTCGTGGCTCTGGTGATACTTAATATTCCTAGTGAGTCATCAGAGGACCAACAAGATGGTGGGGGGAACAGCAAGCCCAGAAAAGCCCAACAGGATGGCGGCGGGGACAGCGCTCAGATTTGTCTGCTCGGGGTCTTCATGTACCTGAACGACTTGACCAGTTAATAGCCCCTCCCAGTGGACCATGGATTCCGACCCGATGATTCTGAACAGCTTTGCTTAACCTCTTGAACTTCTGGTGCCTCTGACAAGGGACGTGGCCGATGCAATCTCATTGTGCCTGGGGAGGATTCGATTGGATCTGTGTAAAGAGCCTGGTACTCTGGTGGCCCATTATGAACGTCAAGTATCACTCCTCTCTGGGCGCAATGTTCCCACTGTATGAGCTGGTGTCCTGAAGATGCACCTGATTTATCTCCCTACTTACACACCAAGGGGTGCAACACCTTGATTCACTTGCAAAGGGAATGACACACATCACAGAATTCTAAAAATTCTTGGTCACTGCAACGGTCTTGAGCGGGAGATGAGAAATGTATATGCTCCCAGTGCCCGACTCCTTCTCTGACTGTGGAGGGTATTAGCCCCAGGCCTTGAGAGTTTCTGACGTAGATCACAAAAATGTATCTCCTCAAGGCTTCCCGTTTAATTCCCCTGGGACCTGTGATCTACACTTTAATTTTAACCGTTATTGAATCTACATCTCTACCAGTGTGTTCATCTATTATCTACCCTCTGTCCATCTATCATCTATCCATCCATCTGACCGTTTATCTATCATCTATCCATCCATCTACCCATCTATCCATCCATCATCTATCTATACATCCATCCTATCTATCTAGTCATCCATCCTATGTATCCATTGTATCTACCCATCCAATCTATCTATCCATCCAACCATCCATTTACCCATCCATCCATCATGTCTAACTATCATCTATCATCTATCATATTCATCTATTCATCCATCCATCTATGTCATATCTCTCCTATTTATCCATCCAGCAACCATCCAACCATCCATCCATCCATCCATCCATCTATCCCTATGTCATATCTATCACATTTATCCATCCAGCATCCATCCATCCAACTCAATGTCCTATCTATCTATCTATCTATCTATCTATCTATCTATCTATCTATCATATTCATCCATCCATCCATCCATCCATACATCCATCCCTATATCATATCTATCATATTTATTCATCCAGCAACCATCCATCCATCTCTATGTCCTATCTATCTATCTATCTATCTATCTATCTATCTATCTATCATCTATCTATACAAACATCTATCGATATTTAATAATTTACTGACTGTAGACAACACAGGCATGATTAACTCACACGTTTTCTGAGAGCAAATCTCAACTTGTCCCCCACAGCTGGCTGTCAGAATAAGGAAGAGAGTCTGAAACAGCAATGAAGAAAAAAGAACCCCTCTCTTCTGATGAGAGACCGCCCGGGCAGGGCAAAGTGCCTCAGGGCTGGAGACCGTCCCTGTGGTGAAGGCGAGGAGGCAGCAAGAGCATTGGCTTACCGGGGGATCCTTAAGTCACTCCACTGAGCACGTGGTCCTTCTTGTCCAATGTTCTCTGCACCTGCTTATCCTTGAAGGGTCACAACCAGAATCTCACTCAAGATGAACCGAAAGAGGACGTTCTGTGGAGTCCCCTGTGTGGGAGCCGCCCCTGGGACAGGTGCCCTGTTTAGTTGGGTTTCTCCCCGATAGACCACACAGCCGCCCCAAAGACTCAACGGCCTGAAGCCAGCACTGAATATGAATTTCACCATTTACTTAATACATTACTTGAAAGCTTTAAAAATAAAATTCAATCAACAACCTGGCCAGAGGCAAACAAAACCACGGTTGTCTCTTCCTCCCCCAGATGCATCCCTTCAAAGTTTGTGTTTTTAATATAATGGAAATCATGACCATATTTCTAGAGGCTAATGAGGAGTCATGAGTTTCTTTATATTTTTAATATAAAAGGGAACATTCTTTGCCCCTGGGAAAATATTTATGAGAGACGTAACCGAATGAAGAATCCGCTTTCCCTTTTTATTTTCCTTTGGAGTCGTAGATTCTCCTGTTTGTTCGGAGAACTAATTAAATATTTAACGCAGTCATCCTGTAGAGATTTATCTTCGTAAATTGTTTCCATAAGCTGGGGGAAAAGTGGAGGGTGGGCTGCTACCTTCACGAGTCCACGGAGGAAGGACGTCTGCTAGGGTTGGAGGCACTTTGACGTGGTTGGCTTCATAGACGCTGGTAGTATCAGTGAGAAAATATGGAATTTCTAGGTTTATATTATCCAACTGCGCCTCGCCGCTGGCTCCCCGTGGTGTCCTGGGCCCTCAGAGCGCTCACCTGAGCAGGCCATGTTTCTTGCACGTGACCAAGGTGGCATCTCCTGTGGGCCGAGGAGCGGACAGGCCCCCTTCGAATGTGTTAAGAACGAAGCACTAAAAAGCACATTGTTGCTGCTAAGTATGACCTTCCCTTGAAAACGTGGTTCCGATATCTCCACCGCAGATCCCACCAGGAACACGACGCAACGTTCTTATCGACCACATGTCCCTCACCCACGTTTTCCTTCAGGTGGCTCAGATAGCCATGGGCAGCTGACCCTGAGATACGAAGCATTCTTCTCAGGAACGCGGCCAGTAAAATTCCATAGATCCCAACTCAGGGTCACAGGCCGCAGACAGAGTCAGGAGCGGGTCTCCCCCCCACACAGCTCCCGAGAGCCGTCGGCCAGCCTCCCTGCACAGCGAAAACACAGAATTGCTTATTCCAATGGACCAGTCTCTTTTTTTTTTTTTAAAGAATTTTTATTGATTTATTTTTTTTGAGAGAGAGAGAAAGCGAGAGCATGAGCACGGGGGGAGGCGGAGAAGCAGACTCCCCGCTGAGCTGTCAGTGTGGACCTTTTGTGCCTCCCAAAGACGAGAGCTGGAAATACACAGACGGCCCAAATCAGAGCTTGCCTGTGTCCCTCCCATCCTGCTCACACGCAGGAAAAGTGCAAGGGTCTGATGGGCAGGTGGGCGTAGAGCTCACAGGGGAGCTTGCATGGTGAACTGCGTCCCTGGAGCTTCCCACCAAACGACATTCCAGAAGGTGGATCCTATACACCAGGGACAAACTCCTCACCCAGTCCCTAAATGAAATGTGATTCGTTTCTTCATTTATAGCTTGTGCACATTCCTAATGGCTTAAAACGGGAATCTAGGCTTGTCTGGCTCTGGAGACCAGAAGTCTGTGCTCCCTCCAGAGGCTCTGGGGAGGGGTCCTCCCGCCTCTTCCGGTGTCTGGGGCCCCAGGCGTCCCCGGGCTGGTGGCCGCATCCCTCCCATCTCCGCCTCCATCCTCCTCTGCATCTGCGTCTCCTCCTCTGTCTCTTATGAGGACCCCTGTCATTGCCTGTAGGGCTCATCCTCATCGCGGATGAGCTCATCACTAGATCCTTACCTAATTACACCTGTAAAGACCCCATTTCCAAGTAACCCCCCCCCCACCCTAGTTGGGATTAGGATAGGGCGGATCTGCCCTGAGGGCTGCTATTCACCCCCCGCGGGCGGGCGCTGATTGCATATTCACAGTATGCAGGCTCCTAGGCCATCCCTGCAGGCAAACAAGTGGCCGGTGATGTTTGCAGGCTGATGCAGCAAGAGGAGAAAAGGTAGGAAAGCAGGTCATCCTCATCCAGGAGGAGCTCATCTCAGCTCCTTCAAGTCATCCCATCTGCAAAGACCCTATTTCCAAATAAGGTCTGGACCACAGGCACCCCCCCCCCCCACGTCACCTCCTTCCACATGCAAGCTCCGTTTAGGGTCTGTTTGTGGGAAAAGCAAAAAACGATGACACCTCTCCCTCCTCTGGAAAGCTCTGCTGGGCAGTGACTTCTAAGAGGCACAGAATGATTCACAACGTGCACTGGCAACATGTTCCCTTTCCCCGCTGGGCCTCTGCCGTCAGGCACCACAGATGCGTGACTAAGAAGGCATAAAACTGTGCCCCCACAGGGTTGACGAGGGCGAAACGAGCCAGAAAGTTTAAAACCTGTCTTTCAAAGAATTGCGTCTCCTGCATCAGCTATCGTGTCTCTCTGGGGCCCCACTAACCAACCCACGGGCTGTCTCTGCAGAAGCCTGGATTCGAGGTCAACTGATAGGGACACAGCTTAGGAACATTCCTTACCCGAGATAAGCAGCCCGAGCCCCCATCCAGTTGATACTAGTTCTGGGAGCGCGCCCAACACCGGTTCTTCTCCGTCCTAAGATAACCTCATGACTCAGCGGCTGAATTTTGCCTCATTCTGGGGTTAAGCGTCCGCCCCACGCGGACCACGGGATGTATGTTCCATGCACGTTAGCCCAATGCACATGCTCCACGTTTGCTCGTCAACAGTACACTTTCCTGCCCTGTTCATCAGTACGTGTGCAATCTCAACCCCCTACGATCATAAAACACTTGTTCTCGGCCCCTTTGGGGACGTGGATTCAAGGTTTGCCCTCCCGGCTCCTCATCTGCCCGCCTCTCCAACAAACCCTTTGCTTCCTCTGCAAACCTCACGCCTCAATGATTGATTGTCATGCACACATGGACTTGGGTTTGCAAAAACCGCCTCACCTGCCCAGGTGGGCAGCACACGCAACGCCATCCCCATGCCTGGATCTCAAGCTCCAGGCAGCTCCCGGTAGACCCACCAAGGGTGTCCCCAACGGCCACATTGGCCCACCCTCTTGCAAAAACAGGGGCCAGCTCCTTGCACCGTTGACTTTGCACGCTCGCAGGAAGCATCTACCAGGCTTCTTGTAAAGGAGACCGTGGGAAGCCCTGCACATCTCACTTTACGGCTCACAGAGAATCCCAGCAAGGGCCTGGAGATGGGGAGCTGGACTCGGACCAGTCACCCTCTCCTCTTAAACCCAACACCTCCATTCTCACGAGTCTCCTTCTCACAAATCCCTAGACGACAGGCATGGGGAAGGAACTCCCGGGAAGCACCGTCGTGCATTTTTATTCCGGGGGCTCCGCGTGGAAGCCCAGATAACGCACTCACCGTGTATGAATTCCAGAAGAGCGCGTTTCCCAATCTCCCGAACTCACTCAACCGCGACCAGGGGCAGCATCCAGTGATCCCGCAGCTCAGCACAGAAGTATCCATTCACAGCTCCCCCAACAGGACAGGTGCATGTCGTTTGGAGATAAAGTTAACGCCGCTCCTTTCTGTTAGAGGCTCCGAATGCTTTGCTCAAAGGAGGGTCATTGTCACTCCTTATAATTCCTCTAAGGAAGAGGGAAGCGAGTCTGGTGAAATATAGTCTTGAATCCTCTCTAAAATCAGAACATCTCAGGGCCGTGGGGATTTTAGGGCTGAGCCCTGATTTTTCCTTGATGTCCAACTTGTGGGGTGTATTTGTGACCAAAGGGCATGTGCAGAAGGCGGCTCTGTAGCTCATCTCCCCGGGAGCATGAACATAAGGTCCCGACTTAGGACGGGGAAGCGCAGAATACCAAAGGGGTGCCTGTGAAGCAGAAGAGCAAGCATAGGTTAGACCCCAAGGGGTGGGGCCCTCGAGACCGCAGGAAACACAGAGTCAGGAAGCCACACCACGTGTCCGGGGAAAAAGGTGATGACCGTGACCACGGGGTCCTGACCCATTTGGGAACGTGCCAGGTGACGTGGAAATTCCAGGCAACTGTCAGGAAACCAACCCAAGGGTCATGGGCACCGAGGGATCCCAGGATGACACCTACCAGACAGTGGCGGGTGGCAGTGCCTGCTGGGCAAGTGGACATGGGTCCACCCTTCAAGAGACCAAGCCGTCCGCCTTGTCCCACAGAAGGTGACGCTCTTTATTTTCAACGGTGCTTCTGCCCCGCGTAGATCGCCGTTTGGCCAACGACGTGAGGGGTGGGAAATAAATTAGAGCTTAGGACCCGTTGCTTGCGTGGAGATGTCCTGAGGGAGACGACGGTGGTTTCTTTTAAGGCTGCTAAGGAAAGGGTTGCGTTGCTCTAGAGCGACATTCTCAACCAAGGGCAGAAGACGGGTGGGCCCTCTCCTGTTTGATGCTGGCCTGGAAATAGGTCAGGACAGGTCCAATGGGGCAGAGCCCCAAAACAAAGGGGATTTCTGGAGTTACTGTCTTTAGGGACAAGTAGAAACTACGTAGAAGGTGGGCCGGAAATTGTCAAGAGCTCCCCCCTGAGCCACTTTCCAAAAATCTTAAATCTATGGTTGCTGGGGTCATGGGGCAGCCGTAACCAAGTATGATAAACCCAGCGGCTGAGAACGGTTCATATCTATCAGCTCTGGAGACCAGAAGTCTGAGATCCATGTGGGGCAGGGCTGGGCTCCCTCTGGAAGCTCCATGGGACGGTCCTTCCTGGCTCTTCTGTGTCTCCTCCTCTGTCTCTTACAAGGACACTTGTCATTGGATTTAGGGTCACCTTCATAGGATGAGCCCATCTCAAGACCCCTCACTTAATGGCATCTTTGGCCACATCTTTCGTCATAAAAGATCATATTCACGGGACACGGGCATGAACACGTGGACCTGATTTTGAGCAAGCCACCGTCCATCCTACTATTTTCAACACATACGAGGGATCAAACCCATTATTACTTTATTATTGCCTAGGTGAACCCCACTTCTTAAAAGTCACAGTGAAACATTTGTGGAAAGGTTACTAAGCACCAGTTACGTGAACCGCGTCTATTTCCACCACGGCCTTAGGAAGTAGGTCCTTGGTCTGTACGATGTAGACTCAATGTGCGCATCCCTCCGAAATACGTATGTGGGATGGGATGTGGAGGTGGGGTCTGGGTCCACCCCGGTGGGAGAGGATTAGATCTTGAGGATGGAGCCCCATGATGGCGTGAGTGTTCTCAGAAGAACCCGGTTGACCCTTCCTCCGTGTCGGGACACAATGGGAAGATGTCTACCTGAGAACCGGGAAGTGGATTCACACATATTGAATCTGCACACTCCTTGATCTTGCATATCCAGGGTCTACAAGCATCAGGACTAAATATCGATTATTGATAAGCTCCCTAGCCTGTGGTGCCCTGTTAGAGCAGCCCCGGAAGTGGGCCACCATCACCATCCGCACGGAAGCCTTGTCCCCATGAAGCCATCTGTCCCCATTCCCCTCGACAGCCGCGGATGAACTCTCTGCAGATAGATTTGCCTTTTTCTCCACATTTCATGCAAATGGAATCACATGTGGGCTCTTATATGTGGCTTCTTTTACTTAGCACAGTTTTGTGGGTTTTTTGTGGGGTTACTGTCTTTAGGGACAAGTGGAAACTATATAGAAGATGGGCCGGAAATTGTCAAGAGTCCCCCCCTGAGCCACTTTCCAAAAATTTTAAATCTAAGGTTGTTGGGGTCATGGGGCAGCCGTAACCAAGTATGATAAACCCAGCGGCTGATGGGAGCAGGCGTCAGAGCTTCTCTTTGTGGCCGAGTGATATGCCCCTGTGTGGACAGACCCCGTTCTGTTTATCCATTCATCCATCCATGGACATTTGGGTCGGTTCCGACGTTTAGCTGTTGGGACTGGTCTTGCTGTAAATATTACGTATTCAAGCATATGAGTTTTTGGGTAGACGTGTGTCTTGGGTATACACCTGGGAGAAAATTGGTGGGTCATACGACACATTTATGATTAATCTTTTGAGGAATTGACAGGATCATTAAATCTTTGTACGCTTTTAATTTCAATTTAAAGGAATTTAGCTCTGACCCCTACACTAGGAAATGAATCTTCTTCACTTTCTCCTCCTCTTCCTCCTTTTTCTCCTCCTCCTCCCTCTTGTTCTTGTTGCTCTTCTTGTTCTTGCTCTTCTTGTTCTTCTTCTCCTCCTTCTCTTTCTTCTGCTTCTTCCGCTTCTCCTTCTCCTCTTTCTTCTCCTCTTTCTTCTTCTTCTTCTTCTTCTTCTTCTTCTTCTTCTTCTTCTTCTTCTTCTTCTTCTTCTTATTCCTCTTCTCCTTCTCCTTCATCTTCTTCATCTTCATCTTCTTCTTCTCCTTTCTTCTGCTTCTTCCATTTCTTATTCTCCTTCTCCTCTTTCTTCTTCTTCTTCTTCTTCTTCTTCTTCTTCTTCTTCTTCTTCCTCTTCTCCTTCTCCTTCATCTTCTTCATCTTCTTCATCTTCATCTTCTTCTCCTTTCTTCTGCTTCTTCCACTTCTTATTCTCCTTCTCCTCTTTCTTCTTCTTCTTCTTCTTCTTCTTCTTCTTCTTCTTCTTCTTTCTTTCTTCTTTCTTTTTCTTCTTTATCTTCATCTTTGTCTTCGTCTTCTTCTCCCTCTTCCTCTTTTTCTCCTTCTTCTCCTTCTCCTTCGGCTTCCCACTCCTCCCAAAGGTCTTCTAGACATTTGGGTCACGATGCATGTTCAGATGACTTGGAAAATGGTCCTTCCTCGTCCACGGTGGGGACTTCCCTGTCCACTCCCTGCATCTCCGTGATAACCCCAGGGGATGCAAAGATCTGTGTCGAGACTGGACACCCAGGACCATGGACTCGAGCAGCTGAGCCAGCTTGTTGTGCACCAGAGCACCTGCTGCCTTTCCCTGGTGGAGAGCCGTTGGCGCTGGGAGCTGCCCACGCAGTCAGGGGTCCACGGTCACCGTAGTGTCCCGGCCACCTGGGAGCCCCTGCGCTGGACAATTCTGGAAGTGAGAAGCAAACATCTAGCACCTGACGCGACGGAAGCTTATACGGGTCGGCAGCTCATTTCATAACAATGGGCGTAGCAGGGAGGTTAAAGCAATGCCGTGTTGTTCTTTTGGGGTCGGAGCAGGGAGAGAACCTCCATTCGTCCCCCAACCCCTCCATCCCATCCCCTCAAGATCCCACCTCGACATCACCAGTCAGTTTACTTTGTGGTAGAAGCTTAAATGCTGAAATTCTGCGGGGGCAACCAATCTTCAAACGTGGAAACCCCGCCTGAACGGGGGTGGGCACGTCCTGTTTGGCAGGTGGCCCCACAGCACAGTGTCTGCGTGCAGGTGCGCAGGTGTGCACACGCCTCCATCAGGGCTAACGACAGCCCCCCTCCAGCGCCCGGGACCAGACTGAAAGGGCAGGCAACCCACACCCTACGGGGCCGCTAGGTGGAGCCATCAGACAGGCGTAAACCCAACTGAGGCTGTAGCGCTGTCGCCTGCATGGGGACGCGTCCCAGGAGCAGAAGAACCCACAGGACACCCTCAACCCCGGAGGGGAGGGGGGTCCCCGTCAGACCCCAAACCTCACGGTGATGATTCTGCAGAAGCGTCTCCCTATGGTCCTTCCCGTCCCGAAGGAAAGCAAGCTACGGTGCTGCCAACCAGCCAGACGAACGCCCCGGGGGAGGAGGCCGCCACCGTAAAAGCATCAAAGGACCCGCGCGTAAAGCATGAATCGGTGACCCTGGACGTGGCCGACAATATGCAACAATTGCCTTGATGCGTTTTTCTGGTACCCCCAAAGGAGCACACAAAATCTGCCTTTGTAACTTGAAAATGTAGGATTTGTGTTGAAGACGGGAGTTTTCCAAAAAAAGAGAGAGAGAGAGAGAGAGAGAGAGAGAAAATCACACTTCTGTTCTGACCCACATCTCACGCCTTTTTGGAGCTTAGGACATGATTCTGTAGGAACCCTGAATTATTCTGATGACCGACCCCCCACGGGATGGCGGGGTTCAAACCTCACCGGTGACTCTGTCCTGCTGCCCCTGTTCCCCCCCAACACCCAGTTCAGCTCTCTGGTTGGAGAAGGGGCACAAAACTACCTATCTCGGAGGGATTGGCTCTATGGGACCTATTAGAACGCCCTCAAAATGCCACCAAAGAGTCACTGATTCATGCAAAGTATCTGCTTGTTGCCCCAAGTGCCCCACAACTGCATTTGCACCCCCTGTTGGCACGTCCCCACCTCCCGTCCATGCTGTCTGATGATTGAGGAGGCTGAGCACGCGGGGATTCCTACACCAAGGCATGCGACGTTTGCAAATGATGCAGGCTTGCTCGTTGCACACCCAAGTGACAAGGCCCTGGGACAGATGCCGTTTGCTCACCTGGCTTTCCCTGCTTTCTCTCTGGAAGGGCGGGGGCGGGCAGCTCTTCCAGACCTGGACACCGTTAGCACCGCTCTCCCCATGCACCATTTTTGGACGAGCTGTCCCTGAGGGCACGTCTGTGGTGTGTGGGGGACTGTGTTCCCCTCCGATTTTCACTCCGTGTCATCTTGTACTTGTGAGATCCTGTGAAAACACAACATATACATATGGACGCTACGTGACGGTTTCCTATAGAGCCATTTCAGAAGGGACTCCTCACGCACGTGGCCATCGGCCCTCGTTCCTCCAACACGTCTCACGGCCGTTGTCCGGTTTTCCCAAAACCTGCCAAGGGTCCCCATCGACCTGAGTCAACCTGACAACATGTGGATCAACCCCCATGCCTGACGTGTCATATTCGGAGAGCGCTGGACACGTCCAAGCCCACGGGAACACACCCCCCCCCATTCTGCGCACGGCATCCTGGTGCGTGAAACATGATTGATCATTAGCTGTACCGAGCACAGAGTCTAAACGGGGACGCAGCGGGGGCACCTGGGGGGCCCAGTCGCTTGAGCTTTCCGACTCTTGATTTCGGCTCAGGCCATGACCTCTGGGTCCTGGGAGGGAGCTCCGCTCAGCACAGAGTCTGCTTCTCCGTCTCCCTCTCCTCCTCCTCCTCCTCTGTCTCTTTCAAATAAATAAAAGTCTTAAAAAAAAAAAAAAACATAAAAAAATGGAGACCATGAACCCAATGAGTCGTGTGTAGGACGCCTGGCGTCCAAGCATCACGCTCTGCTGGGTGCTCCGGCGACGGAGTCGAGGGTTAAGGTGCATCTTCCCCGGGATTGGACGCAACCGCCGTGCTTTCTGGATTCCCCCAAGCGGCACAGAGAGATAGGTCAGGATGACTCATCCTTCCCAAATCGGGAAGGGCCCCTCGCATCCAAGACGTGGACCAACACGAACTTATGCTCAATGCGCATTTCAAGAACCCATCGCTCCAGAAAGGCAGCTCAGGGCCCTTCACAAAAAGGGGGGGGGGGGGCGGGCCGGGGGGGGGGGGGGAGAGACATAACGAGATGCCAGCCTGATTCCAAAACTTGGGTTTCCTTTCGCAAAAATAAGCCCACGAGTGTACGTATTATTTCGTCTTTTTCATTACACAAAACGTCTCGTGCTATATAGACTCTTTGGGAATTTTGTTTTATTTTTTAATATTTTATTTTTGACGCCTTAGTGAAATTCAATCTGCCAACATCTCGTATGTCATTTTTTAAATGATTAAAAACGCCCTTTCCTGTGGTGTTTGTAGTCCGCTCTCAACCCATCGCTGCTGGGATGAAGTACAAAAATACAAGCGTGCACTGAACTCTGAAGGTGGCGTGAGCTCCATGAGCATATTACTCCCGTGATGATGCGGTGAGTGTCACGGATATGCGTTTGGGGACACAGCAGTGATCCCGAGAAGGTGAGGGATGCCTCCTTGTGTGAATGAGCCCGACCTACTCGGCCGACGGGCTACCTCCGCTCCCCTTTACGTGCAAATCTTTCTAGTGTCAGGCGCATCCGGCAGCAGACAAAAATGCGACCAACCAACCTAAACCGTGTGGGTTGAAATCCCCCGAGAGCCTGTCCGTAAAACCTTCACTTGGAGCAAACAGCCGGCTTGCCCTCCTGGCCTTTCGGTTGGTTTTCACCATTTGCTTTGTGCGTCGCCCGGAAATACCACGTCCGTGCGCACCTGAGCCCGCGCGGAGCCTTCGCGTAACCAGCCATCGTCATCGTCACCACCGTCGTCATCACTCGGGCATCGACCAAGAATAAAAATAACCCTGATTTCAACCTCCTCAGACCGCCCATATCTACACGCTAACCAGCCGCATACAAACCGGAGGTTCGTGAATCCCGGTGTTTTGCAAATGATTCCTGCAGCCGGGAGCTGGAACCACGGCCTCCCCGAGTCGCAAGGGGGCTGAACGTTGGCTGACTGGGCGTGAAGACCCCGGGGAGACGAGAGCCCCGAGATCGGCCGTTCTCAAAAGAAAAAAAAAAAAGCAACCGATGAGCAGAACTTGGCCAAGCTTCCTATGATTAAAAAAAAAAAAAAAAAAGCAACACATTTTCGCGTTCAAAGGGAAGCTCGGGGAGGAGCAGTTATTATTGGATTACTCGAGGCCACTGAGGCAAGAGCCAGAGAAGACGCTGTCCAGAAACGCTCGGGAGCGCTGTGGAAGCTGCTCTGTAACACGCTGGACCCGGCCCAGCGCTGTGCAGGGTTCGCCCGAGGCGTTGAACGCGGCCCGGACACCGCGCAGGTGGCCGCACACACGGCCGTCCGCCTGAGGTCGGTCCACACCGCGTGCCCCACGCCCAGCCACGTCCCCACCCGCGAGTTTGTACGTGCAACCGTGCTCGGAGGTCAACACCAACCTGCTAGGCTGCTCTGCCTTCCTGTGTTAGGTAAAGACACGTGCTCGGGTCACCTTGCAGGACCTCCGACACCTGCCCACTTCCTTTTACCCGAAGGAACAGGCCTGGCTCCCCCGTCCATGCATCCCTGGGCGTCTACGGCTCTCCATGCCTCACCTGCCGCCTGGTGTTCTGCAAACACTTCTGACTCCCACGTGTCCGTCCCCAGCCAGCCCCGCGGCGTGCACACGCACGCACATCCCAGAGAGACGAGAGCTTCCAGCGCCATCCAAAGGCCCGCCTCACATGGGGCAGGCACCGCATTCTCTTCCACCCTAAAGCTCCAGTGCAGCGCGCACGCCCCGCAGGTCACAGGCCGCGACCACCCAGGAGACAGCGAGGCAGCACCGCGATCCGGCCCGCCGGTGCAGCTCCTGTTCCCTTCCGTTAGAACGCAAGGCCCGTGGGGTAAGTGAGCCAGCGGGGTGCCTTTCCCGGGACGCCCGCCTGCACTGCACACCTGCACACCTGCACACCTGCGCGTGCTGTGTCGCTCCGGGCTCTGTCGTGGGCGCCCCGCAGGCTCTCTGCACCCAGAACCAGGTGGAATGCACCACGTCAGGGACTCTGGCTCCGCTCCCTGAGCGTACTCCTGAGGAGCAGGAGCTCTGAGCGTGCAGGAGACACAGAGACACCTGGGCCAAGGGGTGTCTCCACTCAACCAGCCTTTGCCTTCCAACCAACGAACAGCTGGAGGCTAGCAATGCTCGTGTGCAGAGGGAGAAGCTGGAGCCCCTCGAAAATGCACCGTATTGGCACACCTGCCTCTGGCTCAGGGCACGACCCCGGGGCCCTGGGATCGAGTCCTGCATCGGGGTCCTGGCGCAAAGCCTGCTTCTCCCTCTGCCTGGGTCTCTACCTCTCTCTCTGGCTCTGTCAGGGATAAATAAATAAAATCCTTAAAAAAAAAAAAAAGGAAAAAAGAAAATGCACAGTATTGAGGCAGACACTTCATGGTGATACTAGCAGGCCACTGGACATGCCATATATATGGAATCGAATGGGACACGCATACATATGTATGTATATGGGATGCATATATATATAGGAATATGTAAATATTCACTAGAGATGCATATATATACAGGATCTATATGGGAGATGCATATATATATGGGATCTATATGGGAGATGCATATGTACATACAGGATCTATATGGGAGATGCATATATATATACACATACGGGATGTACATGGGAGATGCATATATATGCAGGGTCTATATGGGAGATGCATATGTGTACGGGGTCTATATGGGAGATGCATATACATATATGGGATCTAGATGGGAGATGCACATATACAGAGAGAGAGAGAGAGAGAGAGAGAGAGATGGGACTGAAAGCCCCCTGACTACACGTCCTGCAGCTGGCTCATTTGTCTTGCAAGGATCTTTCCTGCCCTCCCGTTGCGGCCCGCCTCCCTTTCCACAGCCTGCAGAGCCAAACACAAGCCCTTGGATCCGCCCTCCCGGCTGCTGCGTGTTGCCCATGTGGGGCTCCCCGTTTGCCCCTGGTGGGGAGGGGGGTGCCCTGCTTCCTAGGCCATCCTGGGGGGACAGCCCTGCCTGGGGTGCAAGCATCGGCCAGCAGGATAGGCACGGAGCCGGCAGGGCCGCTCTGGAGGCCACTCCTGACGAACGCGTCCCCACGCTGGACCCATGCAGCCCCCCAGTACCAGCTGTGGGCTCAGGGGGAGACCGCGTCCACCTGGGCCACGTGATGGCTTCCTTCTGCGAGGCTCTCAACGTCACACATGGTGCCTGTACCTACAGGGAGTCGGGCTCACACACAGAGTGTGCACCCCGGCTCCTTCTACCTCCCCAGGGACCCGGGGATGGGGTCCTCGCCTGCATTTCTGCGGGGCTCTCTGACTGCTGCTCAGCAGGTGCACGTGACAACTGCTCTCACACACGGTGGACCGGCCAGCCGCTGCTCCCTGGTGTCGGGGGTGGTGGAGACAGGACCCAGAGCATGCTGGGCCTGAACTCCGTGCCCTCCGGCTCCGGGGTTGATGTGCTGCTTGTCTGGCACGGAGTCCTCCCCTAGGCCCCACATCCTGCACCCCCAATGCGCCACATCCGCATCCAGGACAGTGAAGCTTAAGGCCGCCCGGCTGGGTGGGTGGGTACCCCCTGCTTTTCCTACGACTTCTGCATAAGCCTTTGCGAGGGGGGGGGGGTGTCCCTCAGCATGTTCTGTTGACTCGTGGTCCTGGGAGTGGGCCCACCAGGCATCAGCCCTTCATGCAGCCCAGCCTGCAGGATAGGTGTGAGTGTGAGTGTGTGAGTGTGAGTGTGAGTGTAAGAAGGAGCTGGGGGCAAGGTCCCTGCTCTCCTCTCCATGGCCCAGGACGGGAGCCTCCTGCCACCGTGCGGAGGGGGCTTCCTATGGAGCCTCAGAAGGCTGCCATCCCCGCCCCCCTCCCCGCATCCCGCGCTGGGGTCTTCATCTGTCCGTCACAACACAGGGCGCCCCTCTCCCCCTCCCCCCGGCTCCTGACACCCTCTGCTCTCCAGCCGCATCGCCAAGCAGCTGCTTGGACGCAATCCCGCAGCCCCCTCCCCAGGAAGAAGAAGGAAGGGGGCGCCTTCCCTGCAGCCGCCCTCCAACCTCGCCATTCGTCTGAGCGCAGCGCAGCGTGCCAGCGGCGGCGGCAGGGGAGGGGGCTCCGCAAAAGGGCCAGAAGGGGACCCCCGGGAGGGGTGGGTGGCGCGCAGAGACGGACGCGGGGGGCCCCCCTGCAGCCTGCCATGCGCCCCCCGGGGCGGCCTGGGGCGCAGGGGTCGCGCGCAGGAGCCCCGCAGCCGCAGCGCTCCACCCCCGCCTTGCGCTCGCCCCCGCGCCCCCCGCCGCCCGCGTTCGGCCGCGCGCTGCGCCCCGCGGGGCCGGGCTTCCACCTGTCACCGCGCGCCCGCCGCCTCGCCGCCGCCCAAGTTCGCGGGGACTTGTCGGGCGCGCCGCCTCCCGCTCCCCGCCCGCGCCCGCGTCCTCGCCCATGGCCGCCGCCCCCGCCCGCCCGCCGCCCGCGCCCCCCGCGCCGCCCGCCCAGCCCCGCGGCCGCCGGGCCCGGTGAGCCAGCAGCGCGGCCGAGCGCGGGCGCCCGTCCCCGGCACGGAGCACTGCGGATGCGGCGCGGGGCCGGCGCGGGGCTCCGGGCGCGCTCGGGGGTCGTGAGCGCCGCGCCCCGCGCCCCCGCGCGCCCCCCGCCCGCCCGCGCGCCCCGCCGGGGCCATGCAGTCGCTCATCTCGCCGGTGACCAAGGCGATCCTGGTGGCTCTGTTCATCTTCGCCATCCTGCTCATCCTCTACGTGATCCTCTGGTACATCTGCCGCGATGTGGACTGCGACCACGGCATCTGAGCCCCGCGGCGCCCGGGCCCCGCCGCGCTGAGGGCGCCCCGCCCCGAGGGCCGCCGCCGCGCCGGGCATGGGGGCCGCGCGCCCCCCGCCCCGGGCCCCGCCGCGCGCCCGCCGCCGCCTGCAGCTCCGCCACCACCGCCACCGCCACCTCCAGCGCCGCCGCCGGGCCGTGACCTTCAGGATCGGAGCGCCGAGAGCCGGTGAGTGCGCGCGGGCGGGGAGCCGCAACTTCGCCGGGGCGCCGCGCGCGCTGCGGGACCGGCCCCGGGTGGGCGCTGCGCCCCGACTCCCTCCCGGGCAGGCGCCGCCCGCGCCTGGGGTCCGAGGGCGCGCGGGCGCTCCAGCCGCGGGGCCACACCTGCGCCGCGCGCGCTGCCCGGTGCCGGGGCCTCGCCCGAGGGCGCGGGGACCCGGGCGCTCAGTTTCCCCCCCACCCCGGGCAGCCCTGCGCGGCGAGAGCTGCGATTGCAAACAACACTGCACAGATCGGTGGGGAGGTGGGTGCGCCCCACCGAGGAGGCCCCCCACGAGGGGGGTGCGCAGCTCAGGAAGGGGGCTTGCTTTGGAGTCCCCGCACCCCTGCCTACCCCCCCCCCCACACACACACGACAGACACCAATGGGACCAACGCGAAGCTTCGCCCTCCACCAAGCGCGCCCGAGCAAGTTTGTGACTTAAATAAATAGCTTGTTAGCTAGAGAGAGAGAGAAAAAAGAAAAAAAAAAATGCCTCCCTTGGAACGCGGGTGTGCACAGAGGACCTGCGAGGAAAAACAGCGCGTTTAAACCGGCTGCCGATGCATGCGTCTGCAGACACTGGGGTGCCTTCCCGGGGAATCAGGGCGAGCAGGGGGTGTGGGTCCCCCTCTGCTGCACGGGCTGCCTGCACCTCACACGCCCCCCGGGGAGGGGGACCTTGCAAAGCCTGCCCTGTGCCACGCATTCCCCTCATGCTTTTTCCCCTCCACCACTTCCAGCCGCTTGAGGGTTAAGGAGAGCGGAAAAACGCAGAGACTCCTTGTCCCCGGGAACCTTGCGAAGCCCAAAGCGGGGACCAGACTGTCTGATGCGGCGTGTGTGGGGCGGGTAGGATTGGGGCTGGCGCCAGTGTGGTGGTGTTTCTCCTGTAGTTACCGCGGGTGTGCAGACGCTGAGTGATTTTGCAACACGGGAGGGCTTGTTTCCAGGATCCAGTGCGGGAGGACGCCGGGGAGGAGGAGGAGGAAGAGGCTGGAAGGCCCATTTCCAACATGAGGAAAGGGATTTGAGAAAGCGCAGAAAGGTTTGCAGAGCCCCCTGCGCACACACCCCTAACGCTGCCACTGGTGCAAGTGCATTATTCGGGGATTCTGGGGAGCTGCCCAGATAGAGCTCCTCCGAGATACAGGGTGCATGTCTACAAGGCCCTGCCCCGAACCCAAAATCTCCCCAGGGACCCCATGCACACCACACACACACACACACACACACACACCCCTCCAGCTCCACTCTCCAAACACCAACTCCGTCCCAAACAACGCCGTGGTAACGGTGCACAGCTATCTGTGAGAGCTTTGGGAGGCAGCCCCGTGCCCCAGGCACCAGGTGAGATTAGGCAGCAAGCGGAGCGTAGACGCTGGAGGACCACCTCCCAGAATGCGGGGGCCTTGGAATGGCTCCCGCAGAGGAGGAAAGGCCACCGGAGCTCCACGCGTCTGCATCCCACGCACAGCACGTGAATCGAGATCCAAAATTATACCCAACACACACACACACACATGCACACAGACACACACCCTGTGGGCTAGTCAGTCGGGGAAAGCAAGGCGACCAACACGACATGGCGTGGGTCTCGGGTGAGCCTCCCCGAGAGGAAATTGTGGTGTGTGTGTGTGTGTGTCTCCGTGTGTGTGTCTGTGTGTGTGTGGTGCAGGGGGAGCTGGGTCACTCCCAGGGCACGTCTCGGAGGGACGAGAAAACACAGTTACAATGAAAATAGTCAAAAATTATATAAGTGGCAGCCTCCAGGATTTTTCCATGTGGCCGGGTGGTCGGTCCACGCGGCGAATGATGCGACGCCTGCTGCACACGCAGGAGTTGACGCTCTGCTGACATCCGGTGACTCCCGAGGTCCGTGCACCCTGCCCCTCCCCGGGAGGGTTTTGCTCACACGCCATGTCCATCGCAACAGAGTCGTGTTGATTCGGTTTCCCGGAGAACGCGTCCCCGTCCACGAGGGGCTCCCCGGCCGCACAGGGGGCGCCGTGAACGACTATTGAGCAAAATGTCCCCACGTGAGAGTCATGAGGACATGTGCTGGCAGGGTCATCACTGCCTGAGAACACAGCACAATTCAAATGGCAGAGGCACACGTGGTACCGGAGGCTCCTGCTACAGGAACGGGAGTCCCCACCCTACACGGACCCCCGAGGAGCCCGGGATACACCGACCGGAGCCCTGCAGGCCAAAGGGATCAGAATAATTCACATTCCACAGAGCCCCTCTGGGGTCTGCAAACGCCCTTTGCAGGGGGTGGCCCTCTGGGTCTATGTCACCGTCCTGGGAAGAGGCCACCGTGTTGCAAGCATCCCCGACTCCGCTCTGGAAACCAAGGCAGGTGGAGGCGGTTTCCTGGCCAAGGTCACACGGCTGGGAAGTGCAGGGTCATCCCCGGTCAATGACGGATTTGCACCCGGAGCTTCCGGGCCGGAGACGGGGCGCATTTCTTTCACACGTCAGCCCTCTGTCTGCTTCTGTGCAATTAGTGCCCGGTTCCCCGTCGCGTCCGTCAGGGCTCATTCGGATCCACCGGCCCCCCGGTGAGCCTCTAGATCATGCTGACCCCGTGGGTTATCTCGTGCCTAAAAAACAAAAACACAAGGAAATTTCATTTGTTTCAAAAAACACTTCACATCCCTTAAAAATCCGTCTTGGGTCCCGTAACATAAAGCCCGAATCCACGCAGAAGGATGATCCGGGAAAAGCCTAAACAGCGTGTCAAGACAGAAATATCTACAATCTCTCACCTTCCTCATTTTCTAACGGGCAAGCAGACACACGGTGGCTTGCACCACTGCCAAAGAAATAAAATTATAACCAAAAAAAAAAAAAAAACCCCTAAAAAACAAAGCCCGGTTTCCCATAAATAACCACGATACCTCATATTTCAGAGCGAGGCCCTCGCGTACAGGACGTGAGGCAGAAAGGGTGTGCTTCCCACAGCGGCCTGCGGTCCTCGCGGCAACCGGGTACACTCATGATCCCGAGGACACGGAGCGGGAACGTGAGGCCACACCACGAGGTTATGTAACTTGCCCGGGATCGCCAGAAAATCGGCGATCGTCTCCAGGCCGCTGAGTGCACGCACGCACGCACGGCCGTGTGCAAGGGGTGTGTACCTGCGTGTGTAAACAACATCTCACATCCGGGGCCTCTCCCCAAAGTTTTACATTGTGTTTCTGTTGTCAGCCACTGTTTCTCTGTTAAGTGGTTTTTTTAATGGGATACAAACAACCACTTATCATATATTTCTAAGTGTGCACACCCAGGCCTCAGTGGGGAAAAATAAACAACGTTGCACCGATTTCTTCATTAATATGGATAACCAGCATAGGAATGGGGGGGAAAAGATGGAATTCAGGAGGGTGGCCCCAATTTGGAAGCTGATTATTCACATTTAACAATAATATTTCTGTTTTAACTTTTTTTTACGGGTGACAAAATACTGTATATTTCTAAGTAGTGCACACGCAGGTTTTACTGGAAAAAATAGACAAGTTTGCACCAATTTCTTCATTAATATTGATGACCAGCGTACAAATGGGGGGGGAAAAGAATGAATTCAATAGTGTGGCCACTTTTTTTAAGCTGCTTATTTGGGTTTAACAATAATATTTCTGTTTTAAGTTGTTTTTTTTTTTAATGGATGACACAATAACCACTCACTATATATTTCTAAGTAGTGCAGACGTAGGTTTCGGGGGGAAAAAATAAACAACTTTTCACCCATTTTTTAAAATAATATTGATAACCAACATACAATTGGGAGAAAAAAGAATGAATTCAGGAGTACAGCCAGGATTTGGGAGCTGCTTATTCGGGTTTAGCAATATTTCTCTATTAAGTTATTTTTTTTTATGGATGACAAAGTAACTACTTGGTATATATTTCCAAGAAGTGCACACTCAGGTCTCAGTGGGAAGAAATATACAACTTTTCACCCATTTCTTCATTAATATTGATAACCAGCATACGAATGGGGAGAAAAAGAATGAATTCAGGAGTGTGGCCACGTTTTGTAAGCTGCTTATTTGGGTTTAGCAAAAACATTTCTCTTTTAAGTTTTTTTTTTTTTTTTGGTAGATGACAAAATACTGTACATTTCTAAGCAGTCCAGACATGGGTTTCAGTGGAAAAAAATAAACTTTTTACCCATTTCTTTGTTAATATTGATAACCAACGTACAAACGGGGGGAAAAAGAATGAATTCAGGAGTGCGGCCAGGATTTGGAAGCTGCTTATTCGGGTTTAGCAATAATATATATCTTTTAAGTTTTTTTAATGGGTGACAAAACAACTACTTACTACATATTTGTCAGTAGTTCCCCACCAGGTCTCAGCGGCAAAAAATATACAGGTTTTCACCCGTTTCTTCATTAATATTGATAACCAGCCTACGAATGGGGAAAAATAAGAATGAATTCAGGAGCGCAGCCAGGATCTGGAAGCTGCTCATTTGGGTTCAGCAATAATATTTGTCTTTTAAATTTTTTTATAGATGACAAAATAACTGCTTACTATATTTCTAAGTAGTGCACGTCCAGGTCTCAGTGGGAAGAAACACACAACTTTGCACCCGTTTCTCCATTAATATTGATCCAGGATGGGGTTATTGTGCAGTTGCTAAACCCGAATCTCATTGCTAAAACTGATAACAAATAGGAAAAAAAAAAAAAAGCCAATGAATTCAAGAGTGTAGCCACATTTGGGAATCTGGCGGTCATGGTCCTGGTGCCAGGGGAAAAAAAAATTGTTTTAGAGCAATGTTGTCTTAATGCTTTATGTTTTTGAACCTGAGAATGGGTTTATGAGCGCTGAGTGGATGAACTTTGGATCCTGTGTCGTTGACGGACGGTTCCCGGGACACCTGTCGTGTGGCTCCTGCGGCCTTGCTGCCCTGGAGGGTCTGCAACGGGGCAAAGAGGGGCGTCCTGCGATCCGCCACTTCTTGGGAAGGATCATTAATAGGAAGGAAGAGATTCCATGTGCTTGTGGAGATCAGAGGAAGGGAAGCAGGACACCGGGCATGCAGGAGGGGGCGTGCGTGACGCCAGCAGAGCGGCTGGCTGTCCTTCGGCGGAGAGAACGTCCTCAGTGTTACCATTCAAAGGTCGGGCCCAGGCTGCCCCACACGTGGCCAGGCGGTGCTCGCTTGTGGGGCCGTTGGCTGGGGCGTCACCCGGGGCAGGGGGCGCTCGGGGGTGAACAAGAGAGCGTGCATCCCAGCTCTTGGTCCCCGAAGCCCGCGGCCCACGCATCCCAGGTGCACGTCCCCGAGACACAGGACTCCTTGGCAGAAGCAAACGTTTTAGCATTCAACAGAAGTGACGTTGGGCGATTAAGAACACCCAGGACGTCTGATCTTTGCTTCCAAACCTCTTTTGAGTTAAAAAGAGGAGAAATAAAAAGGAATGCCACTCGGTCGGGGGAGGTGGACAGCTCTCACTCGTGTCTTCTCGCGCCGAGCGCTGCGGCCCAGATGCTCACGTTTCGGGGGCTGGGTTGCAGGTGCCTCTTAGAAAGTGGGGGGCGGGAGGGTGATGGCCAGCACGAAGGTGCGGGCCGAGGGGGGCAGCCAGCCCAGATGGGTCGTGTGGGTCACGCGGAGCTGCAAGGGGAACGTGCGACAGCGCGTGGACGTGTATGTGAACGTGGAAGGGTGCCGTCGGGCACGGGAGATGGGAGGTGCCAGGGAGCCCGCGGCTGCCCATCTTGCCCATCCCCGAGGCCCCGGCGGCAGGAGCGGGAATGCGTCAAGGCTTGCAACGAGCAAAACCATCCCGTGCAACGAGACACACGCCTGGAGGGGACTTGCAGACAGGGGGTCCGTCCGTCCCCGCGGGGACTCGCCGGCGCCCGTGCTCCCCGTCTCTGCCACGTGCGGTGGCATCTTTCAAGCCACGCCAGCCCTGCTGAGGCCCCCACACGCACGTGGTGCCTTCCGGGCGGACGCCAGGAGCTTTGGAAAAACCTCAGCCTCGTTGGTCGGAGCCAAGTCCGGGAGGGGAAGGAGTTTGCGAGCCAATTTAATAAATGTGGCTTTTAAGCTCAAAATAGTGTGAGCGTAAGGGGAGGGCTGGGCAGGGCGGGGAGGCCGTTCCAAAAGGCTTCCAAAAATACCGGGCTGCTTTGAATCTGCGGGCGGCCCCGAAGGGAAAGGTCAGCCACACTTGTGCGCAGGCCGGTTGTTCCCTACATTCTCTCCATTCACACTTTCCCTCCGAGTGGGGGCTGGGAGCGAGCGCCGCGGCGGGCTGGGCGCCTCCCGTGGCCCTGACTGTTGGCCGCGACTCTCACGTGAGCCCTGGGGTGAGCCGTCAGCTGGTTGTCCCCGCGCGGGTAGGAGCGCCGCGGTGGGAGCTGTGACCGTGGAGACCCGAGGGCCTGCGGCCAGGGGCCCCCCTGTGTGTCACCCACCCTCGGGCCAGACTCAACCTGGCGTTCCGTGTGCCTTTGCCCCCGTGGGACCCAATGCGTGGCGATGGGCCTGAGCCCGGAGGCGATCGTGGAGCATCACTCCCAGAAGACGTGCACCGCCGCCGCCCTGAGTGCCCCCGCCCCACGGAGCGAGTCTCAACAGAATGACCGCGTCGGGACGCTCAGCCGCCATCGACGGTGAAGCAGGAAAATTCGGAGACAACAAGCACGACAGGAAAAATCAAGTGCGTCGTAGCGTGGGGAAGATGGGGGGGCACACAGGTGGACGTGTGGCACTGAATCCTTCCCAATGCGGTGCTTAGAAAGGCGGTGTGAGTGTAGACTTTTGCTGCGGGGGAACAGGGTGGTAACAAACTGACACAGAGTGGCCACTAACTGGCGCCGAGTAGTAACAAACCGGCACAAAGTGGTAACAAATCGGCACACAAGCTTCCGTCTGAGAACTCGGAGACACGCCCTGAGCACGCTGGGGGATTTGTGTTTGCTCGTGTGTGGTTCATCTGCGAGAAATTCCGTGTGGGCCCACACAGCTGCACGCAGGTGGGCTGAGCAAAACAGGCACGTGCGCATGCACCTCTCTCATTGTGATTTCTGTCCACCCGGGACCGGCTGCCCTTCCCGGGTGCAGGTACGAGCTGCACACCCTCGGGATTTGTCCAAGCCCACGAACAGACGTGTCCGGGTACGCGGCCACGTGCATTCTAGTGCGTGCCCGTCTCTTGACGCACCGAGTACTGGCAAATCCGCGCTCATCCTTTGCTGAGATTCCTATTTCTTCCCCCGCCCCCCACCATGCATCGGTGACACATTTCTCCGGTATCATGACCCTAATGCCATGTCCCTGTAAACCATTTGGTCATTATTGCGGATTTGCGTGGCACCGTGATTCCAAGAAACACACACATCGCCTTCTTGCAGAACCGACCGACCCTACACACTTTCCTTTGTGTTGATTTATTTTGTTTTAATTTTCTGCTTCTTTTTTTTTTTTTTTCTTTTCTTTAGGCAGAGCCCCGGATCCTAATGCTCCGGAGAAGCTCACATGTCACTGTGCAAAACAGGAATTAGCGGTTTGAGGTTTTCCTCTGTCCGGGGGTTCTTTCTCTTTTTGTCATATCGTTGCGTTTCTAGGGTGCAGAGCCATGAGGAGGGGCTGTCTTATACCAAAGGAATTATATTTAGGAAATAATTATTCTTCTCCTGGAATAAAAAAGTCCCCTAGGCCGCGTCTCCAGCACTCGGGGTTTTATTTAGTCCAGCGTGCTATAAAGAGAAGCTGCTTCCTCTCCGAGCCGGGTGACCTGTTTTGAAGCCTACATTTCCCCACTCCTGGCGGCATCCCCAGTGGAGGGAACTTCAGCCAACCGCGTCTCTGTCTCCGAACAAAGCAAAAACGAGGGAGGTCCAGATACTAACCTAGAAATCATCTGGGGTGCCCCGTTTAGTCATTAGTTGCGTTCCGGAGTGATGGCTTGTCTGTCGATCCCAGGTGGCGGGCTCACCGGGTAAGGCGGGGCGGGGCCGGCCTTTGACCAAAGCTTCATTTTGTGCGGGATCACCCGTCATTGTCACCCAGGGGCAGTGTGTGTGCGTGTGTGTGCATGTGTGTGCGCGTGTCTTGAACCCTGTTGTTCGCGTGTTTGGACAAAGACAAAACAAAACTCGTGTGCACGTCAGAGGGATGGCAGCACGTGAACCGCGCTTATCTCCTTGGTCCGACGGTTATCTGAGGCCTCTGGGTCCCTATGCAATACTGCACTGAGATAATTTATCAAGAAATCAACGAAACACCCAGTTTGGAGGAAACGGTAGAACTGGGAATTGGGCAGTGGGGCCCCTGCTCCAGTGTTTAGCTCAGTGGAAACCGTGTCTCGTCGCTGCTGCGGTCCGTGGCTTCCAGACTGGAATCGGCACACCCGGGGCGGGGGGGGGGGGGGGCGGCGGGTGGTGAGGGGGCTGAGAGGAGCCCCCTGCCCGTATGCAACTCAGATGTTCTCAGGAGGAGGATCTTGCCCCAATTTGAGAGGCTGCCCCGATTCTGAGAGGTGCCGTTGAGACAAGGAGGTCAGAACGCAGCTGAGTTATAAAAAAACAGAGGCATGGAGCACGTTCGGGCCCGGCCGCGGGCCACTCTGCGGTTCCAGACGGTCCGGGCAAGCCCGGCTCCCGCACGATCTGCATCCGCTTCCCGCGGTTGCCGTGCTGTCTTATCCCAAGCGCACGCACCCTAAAACACCAGAAGTTTCTTCTCTGGCACTTCAGGAGGCCAGAATGGCAAAGGCAGTGTAACGGGAATAAAGTCAAGGTGCGGGCAGCCGGGTCCCTTACGGAAGTTCTGGAAGAGGATCCGTGCTTGCCCCTTGCTGCCGTCATTTCAGGATGGCGCAACCATCCCAGGGCCTTCTTCTGGGGACAGCTGGGAGGGGACCAGCTATTCGCAGGGCTTCCTTGAGGGTCAGAGGAGAGGAATCCAACCAAGAACAGGACGGGTGAGAACTCTAGACCTGCTCTGGCTGATACTGTAGCCCGCAGCCGCAGCGGCTACCAAGCACTTGGAGGTGGCTACACCCACCGAGCGCCCCGGGGTTTTAAATTGTGCTGAATTTTAATTGATTCCAGTGCCACTCCTCACGTGGCTTGTGGTCACCACCGAGGCCCCTCTCCTGGTCATGTAGACACCGTCTCCTCCTCGTGTCCTCACGTGGTCGTCCCTCTGTGCATCTCCATGTCCTCATCCCCTCTTCTTATAAGGACCCCAGTCCTATCAGATTAGGATCTATCCCCAGTGGCCTCATTTTGCCTTAATCCCCTCTTTAAAGCCCTCTATATCCCAACAGAGTCCCATTCTGAGGTCCTGGGGGTGAGGGCTTCAATACGTGACTTTTTGAGGGGGACACAATTCAGCCTATAGCAGTCACTTAAAACCTTTGCTGACCTCCTTCCCTGGTCCAGGAGCCGCAATATCTGCCAGATGTGGCTCATATTCCCTGAGTGTAAATTCCCGGTTGGGGAGACGGCAAGGTTATTTGATAATAGCGGTACATTTTGATCCACGCTGGAACAGAAGTCTGGGCAGGCTGCCATGAAACACCTGGTAGACAGACCGCTCAGTCTCTGTGCTACAGAAACATGGAGTTGGAACCCAAGTAGGGCCGGGGCGGGAAGTGGCGGCGAGGTTTCTCAGAGGACATGACCCCCGGTGGAGCCCTGAAGGGCAAAAAGCGGTCCTCCAGAGGGCCTTCCAGGTCGAGAGAGAGCGTGCACACGCACGCAGAGACGCGCATGCTGTGCCCGGGTCGGGAGGCGCTGCAGTAGTTTCTGCTCCACACGTCGTGGTCCGGAAGCCAGTGAGACCTCATCGTCATGCCCCACTTGGGAGCCCCCAGGCCCTGAGTCCGGCTTGGTCCTACAGGTTCAGAACATCCTATCTGGGAAAAACTTTGCGCCACTTTCTGTCCAAAGTGGAGGGGCTCGGGGTCAATGGGCATGAGAGGCACGGGGGTGGGCAGCTGCCTGTCTGGCCAAGTGACCTCAGAGAACATTATCAACCACCTCTACATGTGGTTGTTCTCTACATGTGATATTCCTGGCTGGGGGACGGGCCCATACAACGTGAGTGGGTTTACACATGACCAGAGGATCTGCTTCTTTGATGGATGATGGTTGCTTTTTGGGGTGGGAACCCCAAAAAAGAGATTAGCAGGGACTGGGAGTGCCCCACTAGGCTACACGGAATGTCTCCTAAGGCTTGAGATGGCCCAGATGGCCAGATCTTGGTTCCACTTGGTCCAACCATATGCAGAATAGAAACAATCCAAGAACGGAAAATTCTATTTATGAAGGCGCATGTCAAGCCCCCTCCTGCCTTTTTTGTGAAGGTAAATCCCAGACTTCTATTTGGGTGTCACTACTTCTAACCTAGTGCCCTTGACCTGCCCCGGGACCCATCCAGGACGCCATATTTCATTAGTTGTCATGTCTCCTTAGGTTCCTCTCGGCTGTGATGCTTCTTCGACAATTTCTTGAGGAATTCCTCATATTCCTTGTTCTTTTTTTTATTTTTTTTTATTTTTTTTTCATATTCTTTGTTCTTGATGACCTTCACAGCTTTGAGCAGGACTGGTCAGGCTTCTTCTTCTTTTTTTTTTTTTTTTTTTTTTTTTTTTTAAGGATGTCTTCTATGGGGATTTGTCTGAGGTTTTGGCCATGAGCAGACTGGGGTGATTGGTTTCTGAGGGGAGGACCACAGAAATGAAATGCCATTCTGGGCACATTTTATCAAAGGTACCTACTGTCAGCATGACTTACCGCTGTGGGTATTGATTGTCATCATCTGGCTGAGGTTCTATTGGTCCAATTTCTCCTCCTCTTCCCATACCTTTTGGAAGGAAAAGGGCTGTGTACAGCCCACACTTAAGGATTAGGAGTTTACCTTCTTGAGGGTGGAGGCCCTACGTCAGTTATTTGGAATTCTTCCGCACGGGACATTTGTCTCTTCTCCCTCATTTGTTGGTATGATGCAATCATGCAGGTGCATCGGTATGGGCTCCTGTGGATATTTATTTTACCTGTAGGGTGACAACCCAATGGCATTTCATTTTTATTCTCAAAGTGTCGCGGTGTTGGCCATTGGGCATCTCTTTCGGGGTGGCTTCTGCGTCCCTTTGACATGTCCCCAAACATTTTGGGTTTTGAGCGTCTCCTCGCTTTCTAGGACTACAAGATGCTCCAGGCACATCCTTTGTCTTTCAAGTGTGAGTCCTGGAGCTAGCCAGTTCTCCAGGGAGACCCGGTTTCTTTGATTTGAGCTTGCGTTAGGAACCAAGATGTGGACACTGGGTGAAGTGGCTTCTCAGTAGCCGTGAAGACTGCTCACCTGTTTTTCCTCTTACACATTTGTTTTCTTTCTTTCTCTTTCTGCCTGTTTAGGGCCCCTGAAGGGACGGAGAGCTCCGGTGGCTGTGGAGCCTTTGTTCACCTGTTCTCCAGGTACAAGTCAAGAGGTTATGAGAACATCTCCATCGTGGGCCACCGGCAGGCCAGGACTCCAATGTAGAGGGGTGGATCCCTGGAGGTCACTGCTCAGCCCTTTTCTGGAGACTGCCAACCAGCATGCCATCCCAGCTGCGTTGTGGGGGTGAAGGGTGGGGTGACCACCAGTGAGGGTGAAGGCCACCCCCCTGTCACTCATCTTGCCAAGCCATTACCAGGCGGTCAGGACTCATGGGCAGTGTCTCCTCCGGGGCCATGCTGGCATCTGTAACCTCCACACACCCCAGTGGTCCCATCCAGCCATCCCTGCCCGCCCGCCTGGCCCACTCTGTTGTGAAGTTCTCATCAGCCTTCCCCTTGTGCATAGTCGTAACTCACAGGGGCTCCAACGCCCGTAGGGCAGCCCATCGGAAGTGTCTCCTCTTATTCCCGGCTAGAGACGTCCAGAGGACAATCAGCTTCAGATCATACCATCGGTAAGGTAGGTGCAACTGGGGCCTGACACACTTCATCTCAGAAGCAATCCATGCTGTAAAAAAAAAAAAAAAAAAAAAAAAAGTACATGAACCGCCCCCAGTGCTTTCTGGCCTCCTCCTGTGTGCAGAGCAAATGCTCAAAGGAAGAGACACAAGGAACTCCCCATCCCCCTTGTTGCCAAGATATCCCAGATATCTTTGTCAGTCTGTTGCAAGGAGAAGGAACCGCGCTCTGGAAGAAACCGAATGACCCCGTAAGACACAGACTGGAGATTTTGCACATGGAAGAAGAAGAGAGTTGTGGAAAATTCTAGAAACACGCCTAGCGTTAGTTACATTTGGACTCTCTACAATGCATCAGGCACTTTCTAAATGGCATCATGTGGCAAACGTTGCATTGCCCTCCGTCTGGCAGCCACGAAGGACTTTGAGGTCGTTTTCCTCTGCTTGGTTGAAAACCCGAGGGAAACCAGATGACAATTCAGGTGGGCCCTGCCACGCGGGGCGTGTACGCGTCTCCATGAATGTACTCGGCGGTGTGCAACCCGGCAACGCCCACCCCACCCCCCATCCTGTCCGTATGCACCCTGGTGAGCATTTTATACACTCTCCTCTAACGCTACCATCGTTCTGTCTCGCAGGTGTGATGTATGGCGCCTCCGTGTCGTCCTGTCATAGCTTCCGCCTCCCCACGCGGAGGGAGGCCACAAAGACAAAGCTGAGACATTATGGCTATTCCAGAAAATAAAATATTTTTGAAACCGCACGGCGTAGGTACAGATCTTTGTGTCATTGTGGTAACACAAGTGTGGCAACCGTGCCCGCCAGCACGGTAGCGCTTGGGACACGCAGAGAGAGGGTTCAGTGTCCCTGCAGACGGGCCAGGGCAGGAAGGCGTTGATCACATGAGGCTGGCATCGTCTAGTCTCTGCGTGCTTTGCAGAATGAGACACCTCCCGAGTGCTTCTGATAGGTGTGAAAGGGTGTTGTTTCTATTAAAACAACCAGGATGAAAAAGCAACGGCAGACACTTGGTTTTGAATTTAACACCAGAGCTCTTCTGAGGTCATCTTCCTAAATGAGGTCAGGTTTCCCCCGTATCTCAGGAGGGTTCAGGAAGCCCCTCACCTCTGGGCCTACAGAACCGCGCAGGCCCACTGCCCTCAGTTTTCACGGGGCGAGTGCCTGATTTCTGAGCTGCCCCTCTAGGGGACACATCCCCCCCATTAGACGCAAAGCAGGCCCTCAACGCGACCCAGAACAGGACGGAAACACATAACAAGTGCAATTATAATTGGGTGAGGAAAAAAAAACAACTAACGCTTCTGCTTAGAATGCATTCATTTTACTTTTAATCCAGAGAAGGAAAATATGGGAAAAGCTGGGCTAAGAGCTACTTTCTGTATCTACACCCATTCCCAACACAAGGATCCAGTGCTGGGAGGGGCTGGGTGGGGGCATCATGTTCCCTTTGGAAAGGGGGCTTCCTTGATGTGGAGCATGGCTCATGGAAGGCAGCAGGTGACGTGGTCATGAAGTGGCTGCCTCAGTGGTCACCTGGGGGATTTGTCAGGGGCTGAGCCTGGGGGATTTGTCAGGGGCTGAGCGCCCAGGCGCGGGGAGGAAAGGAGTCCTGACATAGCCAGCCCGGCCCCCATGTTTTGGGATGTGCCCTACAAGACCCCCTGGGAGGCCTAAACGTGGAGAATCCTGAGTGGTGCCAGACATGTCATGACCCTAATGAGTTTCCCCTAATGTCACCGGGTGTGGGAGAAGGTGGGAAGACCCCCTGGGTTGGGGAGTCCTAGCTAAGAGCATGGTCTAGACTCAGGCTTCACCAGCTTGCAGTCAGATTTGAGCATCTCATCACTGGGACCCGATTAGAAAAGTGAAGATGGGGGTGGGTGGGGGATGGGGCAACCGGGCGATGGGCATGAAGGAAGGCACGGGATGCAATGAGACTGGGTTCTATGCAACTGATGAATCACTGACCTCTACTTCTGAAACTAATAATACACTATTAACTAAAGGAATCTAAATATAGAAAAATTTAAATAGATCAAACATTTATTTATTTATTTTTTAGACCAAAATTTTAAAAAGCCCACCAAGATACAATAACAGGAAGCCTACTGTATGTGGCCAGCGTGATAAGCATCTTCATGCACGTAGAATGTCGTTAACGACTACGGTGTACATTCTCCACGTGGGCCAGCGACTGTTATTTTTAACGTTTTCACTTCACCAAGGAACAAAGTTAGGACAAAAAAAAAAAAAAAAAAGATGTTTGTGACCTTACGTGAGAGAAGCTTGTTGAATTAAGAGGGCAGGGTTATCTCATTAAGTCACAGGGTGTACGTTTATCCAGGCACGCTGGCTAAGAAGATAAGAATTTACAGTCCTCTCTGAAAACCTTATGTTAGAAAAAGACAAAGGATCGTAGACCTTGTCTAAAAATCTGAGCGGCAAAGGGACGTTTCTCGTTCTAAACGGAAACGGCCCCATCAGAGGCTGCAGTTGTGTTTGCCGTGGCAGCGGTGACGGGATGGGAAGACGGTTGTCTCCGAGATTCGCATGGAAACTCTTGGCTACAATAAATTCAGGACGCGCGCCAAAAGTTGTAGAAATGATGAAGCAAAAAAAAAAAAAAAAGAAGGTGATTATTGGTAAGTGTCTGGTGCTCGTCATATTGGTAGTTGCGAGAAAAATGTTTTCAGATCCAAAGCATCAGTACGTTTTGCAAAAGCTTAGCGTTCTGGGAGAACCCAGGAGAAGTCCCGCCCACACGTGCCTGCCTTCCTTTCCAAATGGAGACATGGAAGGATCCGTTCTCAGGACTCGATTCTAGGAGTCAGGGAGGCCATTAATCTGGCAGAAGCGTTGCCACTTAGCGCACGCGCTGTCCTAACACGTAGATGCATAAAAATATATCATCACTACGGTGTCCTAGCCGGCGCTGCCTCATTCACTCCCTCTGGCCCCTGCGAGGACGGAGGGGTGCTCTTGGTCCTTTACAGACTGGGGGAGCTGACGAACGGAAGTTGCTTGGTCCCGGGGAAGCGCAAGCCGGGAGCAGGCGTGATGCGAACTCCTGTGTGTCGCACTTGCAGGCCCCATGTGTTAACCCCCTACGACATTCTCGCTGGCTCTTTAGTTGATTTTGTGCGCCAGTGTGAGTGGGCACAGCCCACTGTTCTCGGGTTTTGCACACGTTTATCCGTCTTCCCCGTTTTGACTGACATACCACACTCCCTCCGTTGTGGGATCTTGTCCTGAGCTCTCACTACGCCGTGGGGACCCAGACTTCCTCACAAAGCCTTCAGGACAGTCCCGTGAGATAGGCACTGTGGATGTCTCTGCTTTAAGCATGTGACAGCGGAGGCACAGAGTGGTTGACTTGCATGCCCACGATAACACAGCTCATCCGTGGGGCCCCTGCCACAGCATACCTACGCATAGCCTCAGCAGACAGCCTGAAGGATGGAAGGGGATGGGCGGCAAGCCACGAAGTTGAGAATCTTTCACCTTTCCATCACCCACCCATCTACTCACCCAGCTGTGGATCCATTCAATTTATCCAGCCATCTTTCTATCCATCACTCATTTATTCTCCATCCACCCACCAGTCCATTTATCATCCATCCGCCCATGTATCCATCCATCCATCCATCCATCTTTCTATACATCACTCTATCCTTCCATCCACCCACCATCCACTCCTCCGTCCATTTATCCACCCATTTTCCATTCATCATCCATCCATCCATTCATCCATCTACCCACCAATCCATCCACCCACCAATCCATCCATCCATCCATCCACCCATTCCATCCATCCATTCATTCATCTACCCACCAATCCATCCACCCACCAATCCATTCATCTGTCTGTCCATCCATCCATCCATCCATCCATCCATCCATCCACCCATTTTTCCATTCATTGTCTATCCATCCATTCATCCATCTGCGCATCAATCCCATCTACCCACCAATCCATCCATCCACCCATCACTCCACTTACCCATTTATCCATCCATCCACTCATTTTTCCATTCATCATCCATCCATGCATTCATCCAACTACCCACCAATCCATCCACCCACCAATCCATCCATCCATCCATCCACCCATTCCATCCATCCATTCATTCATCTACCCACCAATCCATCCACCCACCAATCCATTCATCTGTCTGTCCATCCATCCATCCATCCATCCATCCACCCATTTTTCCATTCATTGTCTATCCATCCATTCATCCATCTGCGCATCAATCCCATCTACCCACCAATCCATCCATCCACCCATCACTCCACTTACCCATTTATCCATCCATCCACTCATTTTTCCATTCATCATCCATCCATGCATTCATCCAACTACCCACCAATCCATCCACCCACCAATCCATCCATCCATCTACCCATCAGTCCACTTATCCATTTATCCATCCATCCACCAATTTTTCCATTCATCGTCCATCCATCCATTCATTCATCTACCCACCAATCCATCCACCCATCAATCCATCCATTTATCTGCCCATCCATCCATTTTTCTATCCATTATCAACCTGTGCTTCCTTCCATTCATCCACCTACCCACCAGTCCACTTACCCATGTATCCACCCTTTTATCTGTCCACATACCCACCCACCCCATCCATCCATGCACCCACCTATCCATCCTTTACTTTCTGAAATCAAACATTAATACCTATGTAATATCCAAACCTACTTCAACCCTTGCCATAGCCTAGGGAATCGATACTCATTAAATAATAAATGCACCCATCAATGAATGAATTGGCCTAATCTAGATCATTCTGCAGACTATTTATATGTGTATTCTTATTTTCACCAAGGAATAGACCCAGAGGAAGAGAATAACTTGGTTAGAAGAGACTTGTGTTCCCAGTTACACTGAGGGGAATCATACCCCTGGAGAGAAAGACAAGCTCGTGATGCAAAGAAATCACAAAACATCAGAAAGGGAGACAGAACATGAGAGACTCCTAACTCTGGGAAATGAACTAGGGGTGGTGGAAGGGGAGGTGGGCAGGGGGTGGGGGTGAATGGGTGACGGGCACTGAGGGGGGCACTTGACGGGATGAGCACTAGGTGTTATTCTATATGTTGGCAAATTGAACACCAATAAAAAATAAATTTATTAAAATAAAAAAAAAGAAATCACAAAACATATTCCGCACAGTATGTGTTGATCCCTTTACAGTTCTCTCTGCTTAGCTATGTGTTCCAGAGACAATTAGATTCCAAAGAGTTCCCATGACTTTATACACAAGAGATTACATTCTGGCCACGTGTAATTGGTTCAAAAGTTATGGTTCATAAATAACAGTAAAGAGAAGGATTATATTCCCCTGATGGTTCAGGAAATTGGAAACGGCAGGTTGCAATACTGAATGTTATTCACTGTCTCGTCAGTGAGTAACATTCTCGGCCCGACAACTGAGCACGTCCTACTCTAGAAATCCGGAGAGCACAGGAGTCCTGTTTGTGGCTCCCATGTGGACAAACAACTTAACGGGTCTGAGATATTTTATATTCGAAACGTCGCTCATTTCACGATGCCTGGAAGGTCTCATGCCTTTTCTTATTTATCTTTATATTATCCACCTTACTGCACCTTTGACCAGGGTTTGCTGTATCAGTGAAAACAACCAATTATCCTGGATTAAATTAATTATTCCACACCACTGAGGTGGGCAGATGCAAGAAACACGGTGAAAGGTGGCCCTATTAGCGTGTAGACGCTGGAGAATTCCAGTATCCCCTACTAGCGTTGGCAAGCAACCAATCCAGACTTTTTCTTTTTAAAGCCGAGTCCTGAGCCCTCTGGGCAGATGCACTTTGCTCTGCGTAGAATCCGGCTCTGGATATCTTCCACAGAACTCCGCAGGGAGCACCCCACGCAGACTCTGCCTCTTTCAACAGCGAGTTCTAAAGTTTTTTTTTTTTTTAATTTTATTTATTTATGATAGTCACAGAGAGAGAGAGAGAGGCAGAGACATAGGCAGAGGGAGAAGCAGGCTCCATGCACCGGGAGCCTGACGTGGGATTCGATCCCGGGTGTCCAGGATCGCGCCCTGGGCCAAAGGCAGGCGCCAAACCGCTGCGCCACCCAGGGATCCCAACAGCGAGTTCTAAAAACCGTCAGCTTCGTGAGACTCATTTTTAAAATTTAATGAAAAATGTAAAATTCCCTTTGTATCTTCGTTCGCTGTTTACATAACACGTTACTTAGCACCGATTTGTTTTTCCTTAAAGTTCCTTTTCCCTCCACGATTTACTAACGCCCGTTTTGTAACTGGTTTTCCCTGGTTTGATCTACGTCGGGGACACGCTACACACAATCACATGTAAGAAGGCGGGAAGATTGCTCAGGTGCATGATGTTGGTGGTTTCTGGGAATAGTAATGCATTTGAGCGACCCATCTGGGGTGCTCCCCCTGTCTTCTCTGTGATGCATCGCCCGGCCTTGTGCATTTCGCACTGCGGGTCAGTCAAGTGGCTTTCCCACATTCCATCCCCACCTCCCGGGTTAGGCGGGCCGGCCCGGCTTGTTTTCTGCAATGAGTTCCCACAAATAACCACCTCTATTGTGTAAAAGCTTTGCTCCAGGGAACGGGTCAAGAACGCATCAGACTTCTCTGCCCCTGAATTCCCAGTGAACTCGGAAATAGCTGGCCCTCCTGGCTGAAGGCGGAGATGCGAAGAAGCGACGTTCCAACGAGCAATGGTTCCATTGACGACTGGTGACTTTAGGCGAAGAAACGGGACAGTCCTCCAAAGACCCAGGCTGAAAGGCAAATGAGCACCATGCAGTTTTGGGCAAGATGGTTCATCACAAAGTGATCTCTTATTTTCTGGGCTAGTTTGTGTTTGTTATTTCACGAGGTTGGGACAGGCTGCATTTGCCTGACCCTTCACAGCTTCCCACATGGGGCTCGTCATTTGACTGCCCCATTAATCTTATTTTCTAGGCAAGGAAGTGTCCCCATTTCTAGTAGAAAGCATTGTGGCTCAGAGTCTGTAACTCTTACAAGACCAGTGAGTGGTTGAAATAGGGGAATTCTTTCTTTTTTTCAAGATTTTACTTATTTATTTGATAGAGAGTAGGGGGAGGAAGAGGGGGAGGGACAGGGGGAGAATCTTGTATTCCCAACCTGGGGCTCCATCTCATGACCCTGAGATCATGACCTGAGCAGAAACCAAGAGTCAGATGCTCAAGCAAATGAGCCAACCTGGCGTCCTGAGCTAGGGCAACCATGATGAGCCCAGAACACACTTCTGAATTTCCAGAATCCCTGTTCTAAATGTGGAGGGGCAGGAAATCCTTTGTTGCCTCATTGGTAACCCAATGGCCTTGCCTTATGTGGTAGGGAGGATGATGGCCTCCAAAGCCTTCCATCTCCTGATCCCCGTATTGGAGATGGAATGATGTCCCCAAAGACGTCCATATCCTAATTCCCATGCGGTGGATGTGCTAATATCCCCAAAGATCAGTGCATTTTCATCTCAGTACGGTAGGCAGAATAATGTCCCCAAAGATTGCACATCCCGATCCACATGTTGGGGACAGACTAATGTCCCCAAAGACATCCATGTCCCGATGCCCATGTGGTGGTCCTGTGATCCTGATTTTAGACTATTTTGACTTAAGCCACAAACTTGGTGATCATTTGTTACAACAGCCGTAGGAGACTAATAGATTTGTCTTCAACTTGAACGGACCAGAACAAACATCACTGCGGAGGCCGCCTTTTCAGGTCATAACACGCATGCAAATCACCCAGGGGTCTTGTTAACCACGGAGTCAGCCTGAGCAGGTCTGGACAGGCCAAGATGCTGTGTTTCCAACCAAGTCCCAGGCAATGCCGGCGCTGCTCGTCCGGGGACCGCACTTTGAGCTACAAAGCCAAAGGTGCGTTTCAGCACGGTTTTCATCCTTTGAAAAGTGTTGGACAGAATAACGTCCCCACGGTTCCTTGGGGTTTCTCAGGGCTGGCAGTCAAGGGAACCTCAATGGTAGACTCCAGACTCATTCACAGACACTGGTGAGTTTGTCCAGGTCTTGGAACACGCTTATTGTTTCCCCAAAATTTCTTGGACAACGTAACCACGAGAGGGAATGCCCCAGTTCCCTATTAATTGAAATTGGAGATATGCCCTGACGAGCAAAACGATTTGAAAATTAATTATTGGACGTCTTCCTTGGCTAGAGCCTACAATTTTCAGAGCGTGTCACACATTCCCCACATTTAATTTCTCCCAAAGACGGAGGTGCTGCGGGTTTTCCAATATCACCTGCATGTCTTCCAGAAATAGTGTGGTTCAGAGGGGGAAGCTATAGGACCATGTGTACCCCATGCATCATTTCTAGGACCTCCACACGGATTTAAAAGAAACCCCCTCAATCTCCTGTTCTCATTGTTCTTTTTTTTTTTTTTAAGATTTTATTTATTTATGCATGAGAGAGAGGCAGATCACTCAGTGATCTCAGGCAGAGGGAGAAGCAGGCTCCATGCAGGGAGCCCGACGCGGGACTCGATCCCGGGACTCCAGGATCACGCCCTGGGCGGAAGGCGGCGCTAAACCTCTGGGCCACCGGGACTGCCCTCACTGTTATTTTAATTCAGTATCAGAAACATCTTTTTAAAAAATATTTTTATCTATTTATTTTGACAGAGGGAGAAGGGGCACGAGTTGGGGGAAGGGGCAGAGGATGAAGGAGAAGCGGGGAGCCTGACACGGGGCTCGATCCAAGACTCTGGATTCATGACCTGAGCTGAACCACAGAGGCTCAACCAACTGAGCCACCCAGGTGCCCCCAATGATCAGAAATACCTTAAGGAAGGGCCACAGTCTCTGTTGTAGGGACTTGCCGTCACGTATGTTTTCGTCACGAGGCTCCAGGCTGCACGTCCACACTTCCCTGGAAATCTGTGGTCTCAACACCACGCATCTAAACGTTGAGTGCAAACCTCATATCACGTGCTTAAGTATGCTGGACACATGCAAGACTTCCGCAGAGTCATAGAGACTTTTTTGTAGATGGAGAAGGATTTTCCTGGAGGGATGAAAGAAAGTCATTACTTCGGGAAAAATAACTCTGATAACACAAGATTTTAGCACATGAACAAGTGCGTATCTGTGATGCATGCGTTTGATGCGTGTCTGTCTTACACTCCACTTTCGGGCACGTGGCGTATGCGTATTTCACCTGCAACTTCCTTGGCAAAGGCCTTCTCCTCTTGCCCGATTAGCATCTACTCAACTATACGAGCCGTATTATTAGTCCACCAGGTAACCCGCTGAGGATTTTAATGGTTTTATCCCCTGGGATCCAATCTGATCCAGATGTTAACGACATGACCCAAGCCAGGAAAGCATCCTGTAGTCAGGTACGTCGGGGAAAGCCGAGAACGGTACCGTAATATCCGTCCCTCAGGGAAGATTTCACTGCATTTTTGCAAATAAATATTGTATAAAGGAGACTTTTTGCTGCAGTGAAGACCTCAGCTCTTGTAGACCGGCGTTTCTTATGTATTTTGGCCCATAGAGCCTTTGTTACTTCCCGCTGGCACCGCAATTAGCTTCCCGGGTGATTTGTTAGAAGGAATCACTCAACAGAGTTTGGAAAACACCGAAGTCAGTGAGAGACGATAATCTGGTAATTTGCACTGGAAAGTGTGAGCTCTCACTGGTGGTGCCCACTGACATGCTTCTTTCCGTGGACCACACCCCTTAGCCGGTCTACAACACCCTGGTGCTAACAAGAGTCTTAGCCCTAGGTTTTATAAATACATATTTTTATTTGCAGAAGTTGCATGAGGCCGCTATCAAATAATGTACATTAAAATATTTAATAAACGTCCCCGTCTTTTTAAAGCACCCCATTTGTGCACTTACGTGTGACTCTGAAACATACCACCCTTGTTACTTAAAACCACGGGAGCACCATTGCATCTCCGAATTAATTTTTTATTTTTATTATTTTTTAAATATTCTATTTATTTATTCATGAGAGACACAGAGACAGAGAGGCAGAGACACCGGCAGAAGAAGAAACAGGCTCCATGCAGGGAACCCAATGCAGGACTCCATCCCGGGTCTCCAGGATCACACCCTTGGCTGAAGGCGATGCTAAACCCCTAAACCCAGGGTGCCCCAAATTAATTTTTATGCAATCTTGGAGAGTCACTGAATCCCCAAATCAAAATAAATGCCATTCTTCTTCTTCCTTTTTTGTCTTGCACAAAGCTTTCCTATGCCTTTACAGCTGAATGCAATTTCTGCCTTGACACAATTTTCTCACATAATTAGCTTATTAGTCTGGCTGACCAGATATACAGGCTTTGGCTAAGAATGACACATTTTCCTCCAACGAGAAGAGCATTACAAAGGAAAAAGCATGTGGGATCCAGAAGCCAATGCACAGTGACAGGTGTGGATGAAGCTCGTCTGTGACTTTATGGCGAGACTGGACACACGTGGTATGCCAACGCTCAGTTCTGTGACACCTTCTGGTGCAATTTAGCCTCACACGCTCTTAAATATTCCTCAGAGATGCTCAAGGGCCACCACCTCTTCAGTCTCACAGAATTTTTCTAGGCAATGTCAAATCTCCTTCCAGTATTCTGACTCTGTTTTGCATCCACCGGTGGCCTCTGGACACAGCACCTGGGCTGATTTACCTGTGCTTACGTGGCTATGGTAACCCTGGGTGGCAGCTCCGGGCAGCCAGGTGGGAGCTCTGTCCAGCCCGGGGAGCATGTCCTGGTCATACTTTCTCCTTTGCGTCTCTTAACACAACCATGACCCTCTGCAAATCCTCACTCAAGTGGACATCCAAGGGAGTCTGTGCTGCTGGGGGGGTCACATCTCCTAATGTAATCATGACATTCCACAGCTTGTCACTCAACCCAACGGGCATCGGAGGGAGTCTGTGATGCTGGGGGTCACATGAGAGCTGAGGGGGTGATACCCATGCTTGCTTGCTTGGTGGCTCTGGAATAAATGTACTCATTGCCTATTAACGAGGAGGATTCCATCCACCACAAGGCATGGTTATCTAAAGAAGGGGCTTTTCACCCACCCAGATCAATGCATTATCTGTCTTTGGTGGATGAGGTTTTGCAAAATCCAAGTGGGTTGTCCCATCCCCACCCCCACCCCACGCTCGTGTATCATGAATGGTCCCAGAAAGCTTCTGAAACCTCAATGCATCTTTGCACAGGTCAGAGGGTACACCACCATGAGCTCTGCACCAATCGGAATGGGCGTGTGTTTTGGGGTAACTGAACGGAGTCTCCCGCATGGTGGATGTGCTCACATGGGGCCGAGGAGAGACTTTGGGTTTGCAGAGGATGCCTGTAGGGTCACTGGCAGAGAGCTGTGTTTGCAAAGACAAAGGTTCCAATTACCATATGTGCATATGAAAACCTTCTCAGGAAAGAGAACAAAGAAAGAAAAGAAAAGAAAAGAAAAGAAAAGAAAAGAAAAGAAAAGAAAAGAAAAGAAAAGAAAAGAAAAGCGCTAGATGTGCAACCTGGGAAGAAATTCCAGGATCTTCAGGATCCAGGAAAGTTGTTATAGAGTCACAGGGTCTCCTGGGTCTAACTGGCTTCACTGTGGTAGAAGGACATCAAGCAAAAATAAACTTATTAAAATAATGAACAATTGATATTTCATATATAGGATTATTATATATTATTATCATATATAGGAATATTATGTATATTATCATATAATATACATAAATATACAAAAAATCCTAAATAAGAAATAGCTACCCAACCTTGTAGGACACCTCAAGAGCTTTGCACAGAATCCCAACGTTTGTGAAGGACCAGCCCAGCCCTGTAAGGACGTGAGTAAAAATCTCAAGCCAGAGGCGCCATCCAGGCAGCTTTTAACTGACAAAATTTCTGTGTGAAAAAAATGCCATGCTAGTACCATTGCCAATTTTCCCATCGCTGAAGGGATGGAAATATTTTGCAAACACCTGAATGCCTTATCAAGCCGAAACAGAGCTGCTGTACTATGTGAAAGCATTGGATTATTTCCAAAAAAAAGAATTTTTTTTTTTTTCTGGCCACCGAATTCTTCTAGCTAAAAATAAACGCATTTGGAGTAAAAAGGTACGATTTTGGTTCCAAAATATTTCTCCCCCGAGGGCAGAAGGATGGACGCCTCGTGCCTAATGTATTTACGACTAATAGAATTTGGTATCAATCATAAATTTGCCTTAGAAGTCAGGCTGGAAATGAAGTAAAGCCATCAGTGAGAAACACGGCTTGTAGTTTACTTTTAAATGTTTAAAATAGGGACGTGTGCTGAAAATAGGCGTCCGTGCATTCAAGTGTCCCCATTGGTTGTTTTGTTTTTTTTTTTTTATGGATATTCTCTGTGATGGAGCATTAGCACGTTGTATAATTAATACATGGTGATTACAGTTGCTCAGTGAAGCAGATGAGAAAAAAAAAGTACATAAACCCGTCTGGGGATAGTCACTCGCCAGTGCTGTTGGAGCTCCATAAACCCACCAACACGTGGCATATATTGTACCTGCACAGGTTAGAAACTGAACCACAAAGAGAAGAAAAAGAAAGGAAAAAAAGGAGCATGTAACGTGCAAAACACAATGACACATCCATCATCACTGAGGCGCACCTTTCAACGAACCCTGCGGAACACAAGCTCAAAACCCAGCAGAGAAACCCCGAGAAAATGTGCATCCAGCTCCCGGTGCTTTTCCAGCAGTAAAATAATTCAAATAAATCGCTCATTTCTCCCCAAAGACACCTGGAAGCCTGCGTTTTCACGCAGCCTCAGGACGCAAGGAAAGCAAAACGTCTGTAGCCTGCTGCTGCCGCCAGATAGGGATCATCTGCAGCTCCCGGGTTCGTCGACTCGAAGATGCACACGTCTGCATCCATCCAGAGGATCATCCCTCCGTTCTAATTAAGGGACGTAGTAAATAATTCAAAACCGTGACTCAGAAGACGTGTGCCTGGCTTCTCGGGCGGATGCTTATTAGCAGCTATCAGGGATCTACAAGCACAATTACACTTTAAGAGCCGGTGTAGGGGGTCGGAGTTCTGTGACTAATAGGGTGACAGATGCCTGAAGGAGCAAATCTGGAATGGCGTGAGCACCTCTCAGTGGCTCAGTGTTGGGACCACCAGGCGCTCGGCGTAGGTCCTGCGTCTGCTCTCACCCTCCTCACCCACATGCTTGAAGTTTATAGCTATTAACCATCCGGGATTCTGGACCAAAGATCCCAAATGTTCTCCCATCGAGGAAATGAGGACCAGCCACATGCGGGTCACTTTGGACGACTCATGCGTAACCAGCTGCCTGGCACAAAATAACTCAAAGTGAAAAAAAAAAAAAAATCAGTGCAGCACAATGTGCTCAGTGCCGAGCAAACAAACAGGGGGTGAAACAGAGAACAGCATCCCTAAGGATTCATCCCCACGTTTTCCTACGGGAGTGGAAATTTCAGCCCCGTGGCTCCTTTTGGAAGCTAGGGAATGCTCCTTACATGTTTAAACCACGTCATCTGATTTTATTTTTGAAGATTTTATTAATCTGAGAGAAAGAGAGAGAGAACATGGGCAAGGGGAAGGGCACGGGGAGAAGCAGACTCCTCACTGAGCAGGGAGCCCGACATGGGGCTGGATCCCAGGACCCCGAGATCATGACCTGAGCTGAAGGTGGGCGTGTAACCGACTGAGCCACCAGGCGCCCCCCAAACTGTGCCGTTTTAAATGGAAGACATAACCCATATGGGATTCTCCACTGTCCTTCTTAGCCTACAAACTCTGAGAGATTGACTATCTGGTGTTTTTTTTTTTTTAAGGAAAAGTTTCTGAGTCCTACACTGGAGGAGCAGCCATTCCTGAAATCATTGGAAATGTGTTGTTTCGTTTTTGATTTTTTATTTGGACAATGTAATCACATGTTTTGATCCAGCACAGTAGACATCCAGGAACTCTCTGAGTCTGCCCAGGCCTCTCTAGATTCACCTGAGAAACACAGGAGAATGGAACCGTGTCCTAGGGCAAAGGAAGGAGCCACCATGGTGCCAAGAGTGTGCTGATGGAATAACAAGGCGGCTTTATGAGTGATGTTGGGGGTGGGAGGTCACAGAAATTAGGTGTTGAGCCAAGGGAGGTGGTTGGTATTGGCTCTGGGTCACTAGATAGGGTTTCAGGTACGAGATAACAGAATATCCTAGAGACAGAGAGTTATATTTGAGAGATGTTTTTTTTCAATATTTGAAGTGGATAAAGAACCAGAATGGTTAGGGGCAGCATGGCAGATTAGGGAATGCAAAGGTGTGCTGGTCAGGGTCTGCATGGAATCAATAAGATGGATGGGAGGATGGATGGATGGATGGATGGATGGATGGATGGATGGATGGATGGATGATGCACAGATGGATGGATGAATAGATGGAAGGATAGAGGGATGGATGGATACATGGATGGATGGATGGATGGACAGATGGATGGGTGGATGGATGGATAGATAGGTAAATGGATAGATGGATGGATAGATGAATGAATGGATAGATGGATAGATGGATGGATGGATGGGTGGATGGGTGGATGGATGGGTGGATGGGTGGATGGATGGATATAGGTAGATGGATAGATGGATGGATAGATGGATGGATAGATGGATGGATGGATAGATAGGTGGATGGATGGATGGATGGATACATAGGTAGATGATGGATGGATGGATGGATGGATGGATGGATAAATGGACAGATAGGTAGATTGATGGATAGATGGATAGATGGATGGATGGATGGATAGATAGATAGATAGATAGATAGATAGATATAGGTAGATGGATAGATGGATGGATAGATGGATGGATGGATAGATGGGTGGATGGATAAATAGGTAGATAGATGGATGGATGGATAGACAGGTAGATGAATAGACAGATACATATTATAAGGAATCAGCACATGCAGTTATGGAAGTTGAGAAGTCCCAGGATCTGCCATCTGCAAGTGAGGACTGAGGAGTCTCTGGTGTAAGTGCCAATAAACAGCAGGAGAAGAAGACATATTTCCCAGCTCAAACACTCAGGTGGAAGGAGACTTTCCCCTTCTTTCTCCTTCTCCACCTCTTCAGACCTCACCTGATTAGACGAGGCCCACCCACATGGGGGAAGGCCCTCTGCTTTCCCGGCTCCACCTGTCCAATGGCTCATGTCATCCAAAAACACCCTCCCAGCCACACACCCAGAATCATGTTTATCCACGAATCTGGCCACCCCATGGCCCAGTCAAGCCGACACATGCAATCCACCCACACAAAAGGAGTGGGGAAGATCCCAAGCATTTGGCAGAAAAACGCTTCCTTGTGGTGAGCTTGGAGCAGGAGGTGAGCAGGGCTGGGATTCTGACCAGGATTTGGCGGGTCATGGTCACAGTGGAGGCAACGGGGTCTCATCTTGCAGGGAGAGAGACAAGGAGCAAAGGATGCTGAGGTCTGGCTGATAAAGCAAAGTGTCTTCAGAAATCAAGGAAGGAGCCCGGGCTGCTGGCTCAGAGTGGGTGTCTTTGCACCTGGACCCCAGGCAACCCTGATTGCTTTCCACTTCCAGCCTGAAGTGGCAGCTGGTGTAGACAGTGGTGTGCTGGCTCCCGACCTCAAGTACGGCGCCCTCTGTCTGGACTCAGATGGGCTGAGCTGACACTTTGCTGAATCCCTTAACACCTGTGGTTGGCGCGCCGCATGTGTGTGTGCGTCTACAGTATTTTTCCACTTGCAAAACATCCCACCTCCTCTGCACATTTTTTTAAAACTAACAACCACCCGAAAAAGCCACAGACACACAAAAACAAACAAGAAGAGAAAACCACAACCCACCCATGAGTGTTAATGAGATGCCAAATTCAATTTTCCTGCTCAGGAGAAATCTGTGTCTTCCTGGGCTTGGAGGTGAGAGGGGCTGGCACGGGCTCACGGCTGCAGGCATCAGAGGCTGGGTCAGGACATCCGCTAACACTCATGTGCCCCAGGGGATGTCTGCTGGCGAACAGATAGCCCGAACCCAGAAACAGGCCCGATTGCACGAGACTCGTTTCAAACAGGCTGATGTACCGGACACAAGAGTGGGATCGATCTAAGTGCCTGCCTCCCACTCTGTACCATGGGGCAGTCCCCCCAAGCAATCTCGGGAGGAGGCGTGGCGGCCAGCGTTGCGGGTTAGGGCCGCACCAAGGCCACTCATGTGGAAAGCTTTCTTCCTTTGGGAAGATTTAATCCAGCGGAGAGCACTACGTGGGGATGTCTCTAGGGTCACACAATCTAGTGTGAGACTCCAAACATCCCCCCCCCCGCACACTACACCTGTCTTGCTCATCTATATGCACAACTAGACAACCTGAGTCTCTTTTCAAAAACCTGTAAGCGTCTGCCTTCAGCTCAGGTCATGACAGGGTCCTGGGACCAAGCCTTGCATTGGGCGCTCTGCTCGGCGAGAGTCTGCTTCTCCCTCTCTCTCTGCTCTCCCCCACTCGTGCTCTCTCTCAAATACATAAATAAAATCTTTAAGGAAAACATAACCTCCCCCCTCCCCGTATTTCCATTCCAAGCACCCGTACCTACGTGTGTGCATTAGTGATCTCTTGCCGAAGAGCAAATAACCCTCAAGCTTAGAGGCTTCACCAGCCTGCACCCGTGAGCTTCCTGGGCATCAGGGATGCAGACACAGCTTCAAGACGCAAGCACAGGAGCTAGGGCTGGGGGCGCCCCGAGATGTGTGGGCAGGAATCGCCTTGCAGCTCTGCTCACCAAGGGCTTCAGATCCACCCTGGCTGTCAGCTGCAGGTCACCCTGCATTCCCTGCAGTGAGGGCCTCTCTCCATTAACAGCTCACCCCAGGGCAGCTGGCTTCCATCAGAGCCAGCCAATGGGACAGTCTGCTAGTGAGACAGAAGCTATCACCCCGTGCAGTGCAATCATGGAGGTGACATCCCACCTCCCACCATCCCACATTGCCACAGTGTCCTCCCCTCCCCCATAGTCATGGGGACCAGATAGCACAGGGGTGTGCATATCACTACCTGGAGGTCTTAGGAGACCCTCCTAGAGGCTGCCCACTGCCAGGAAATCCTCCTGTAGTGGTCCTGCATGGAAATCTCCCTGCGGCTCCAATATCAAGCTTCTCCTAAATACCACGTTGGGGGGCGATGAACCCAACTGTTGGCTATTCTTGACTGCAAATGGCAGGGTAGAAAGGAGTAAGCCTGCCTGAATTCTCAGTAATTTTTAGCAGCTGCGTCTTAGGGCCATTCATCATGATCATTATTTGACTTTCCTTGTAGTTGACTTTATCCGTGATCCAAGGCAGGCTCGTCAAAGGACGAGCATGGAGGACAAACCAAGATGGCACCACGTGGGCTGGATTTGCAGCCATTTCCCCGCTCTTACCTCCCACGGGGGCACACACAGAAAAACAAGTGAATTCCATGCATGTAAAACTAAAGTAGGAAACCACACACCCGCGTCTGGTGTAGAGTCGGGCCAAATATTTACCCAGCAGAGGCCAGCTGAGTTCCTGACTCCGGAATGTGTCAGAGTCCCAAACAGAAAACAAAGAGGCAAGGTGGAAAACTGCAGTCGGAATAGAAGAGCAGGATCTAAGACTCAGTCAGGGGCCGGCCTGCAAGACACAAAGGCAGGACACGACTCAGGAACCAGCTGAAAACAATCCCATCCCAACGGCGGCAGGCGCAGCTGGATGTTGACGCAGTTGAAGGATTCACTGCAAGAGCAGCAGGGCTTCAAAGCGATAAATCCTAATGAAATGAAAATTCCTAAACAGACAGGCAAATTAAACACGACAAAAACACAGCTTAGGAGGAAGAAAAAAATAACGGACAAGAGCAAAGAAAATTAAAAAAAAAAAAAAGAAATAATGCTATAGGTGACAGAGAAAGACTCCACCAGAGGAGGCATTCAAGACATCTGCAATAAGACATGTCTTAGGTTTTATATTTGAAAAAGGAGTAAATGCAAATGCAAAAAGTCCTTCTATTTGAAGGATGAGATACGAAGGGATCACACCAAAGACTTTCACGAGTTTATTCTCGAGTTTATAAAGCCAAGCTTTGTATTACAAGGGTTTCAAAAGTTGAATTAATAATGCATTCAAACGGTAACACATTATTAAACTATCAATAGATAGCAGACCAACAGGGACCTGCTTTAGTCAGTAGAATAAAATGAATTATAATTAGCTTTTCAAATAATGTCTCATTCTAGTTGGTTTTTCTTAAAATTTTAAAAAGAGTCTACAGAAGTCAAGTTAATTTTAAATCTCTCTCCTAGTTCTTATAAAACTGACCAAGGCTCCATTTTCTCCACACAGGTACGCAGGACGATGATGGGATGCTCTGAACAGCCGGGGATCGTGTCGAAAATGAAAAATAAAAATTAAGCCGCCATGTTGGAATTTCAATGGGATGGTTTTGTCAGCTAATCTTTTCAGAGCAAGATTGTTGGTGAACTTGTTAGTAGGCTGAAGATGTAAGACCGGTTTCTGATTCTAACTCTGCAAAACAAGGCCCGCCCCCTCCCAGTTCCATATTCCATTCACGCCATACAAAACCAAGTGTGAATGACATGTGATACCATGGATTGGAACCATAGTCAAGGCGACTTTACATATCCAGTCAGGGGAAGATAAAATTCACAATATGACACACACAACGGTCTCTTAAATGAGTGCACACGGGAAATGCTGGCAACTCATCCTCAGTGACTGTCTTAGAAAACAAACCCCTTTGGATGGACGCCCCTACTTGGTCTCAGAGAGAGGAAAGCCCACGATGAATACAAAATGGCGGGCAGGTCAGGCTCATGTAGGGTTTCCAACAAAGGTCTCGAAGTCATTCCCTTGAATAAGTTGCAGAGCCCAGTGGCAAACACACCAACTGAATGGAAAGTCTCCCTCGATTGAGACAGAAGCCACTTGAAATTCAGTGTTGCTAAAGATGGAAAGAATCTGGATCCAAAGCTTGCTGAGGAATAAAATAAAAATGTTTAAATGGCAGCGAAAGGGAAAGCCTGCTTGCATTCATTGAATTTTCTTCCACATTTTAGGCTCTGTGCCAGGCACTCTGCACGCTGTAGTGTCTCATTTCAATTGTCACGGTAACTATAGTGTTAGAGTTAAAATCTGTGGTTCTGGGCAAAGGACTAAGATCTGTCAGGGTAAAACCCAAGAAAAGTCGTACTGATCAAATCCTTACACAAAGGACCATTCCAGAGAAATGATGGCCTCTCCCCCGCTTGCCAATGACCTCCCCATGGAATTGTGCAAGCCATTTGCCAGCTGCAAAGGTAAACATTCAATCTCATCCTTTTGAGCTGGGGGTACCCAGAAGGCATGAAACGCTGAGAAATTCAATGTTGGCCGTGTCAACAACTTGAGTTCCTTGACAAATGGTAGAAGGGGTGGGAATAACTCTCTGGGCTCATGGTCCAGAAGCCCAGTGCCCTTAATTCTGGAGAAAGGGCATCCAGTTGGGGGACCTCCATTTCTAACCCATTCCTGAATTCTTCCATTGGTTGGAGACACCCGAGATTTCCTCACTAAAATTAGGACAGACTTATATATCCACCTCCTCTGGGACAAGTATCTTTGGTTCTTCAGAGATGTTGGCAGAGGGGAATCCTTATTCTGCTTCCTCACCCATGGTGCTGACATGATACCACTCTCTGCATCCTTCACTTATGTTTTCAGAGCCCCTGGTATGCCAGGCATGGTGGGCACTGGGATAAAACAGGGACTGGAGAGAGATGAAACTTCCTGCTTCCTTGGATCCTGAGTCTACTTGGCACGATAGACATAACCGCACAACTGCACTTGCAAGCCTCTTTGACTCTACTCTTAACTTTAGGACTGGAATAATCTGCTCGTTTAGCCAACTCAGCACACGTGTGTTGAATGCCTACTCGGCACCATGACAAGTCCTGTGAAGACAAAGAAAGACCGGCATCTTCACTCTTACAGGGTTCACAGTCTGGTGGGACAAGACAATGAGAGGATCACTAACGGGAGGAGTGCTGCCATGACTCCATTAGAAGATGGACATCACTTCTATCCCAGGATCCAGGCCTGTCATGAACTCCCTCTGTCATCGATGAGCAGGAGCCTTGACTCCAGGGCATCCCTTTCAGTTGCTTACCTTCTCATCACTGAGTTCCTTCTTCCTTCCTTCTTTTGGAAATCATTAAGACATTTCCATCGCTAACACCCCATGCTTACCGACATCCTACTCCATGCATGGGCTGAGGTAGATGCTGTGCTTATAGATCTGCAGTGGAAACAGTGTTTCAGATGCAAAATATAGAGAAATAGAGGTATGTATACAGGGATACAGATATAGAAGGAGAGGCTCAGACGTACATATATATGTCAATGGAGGTGGGGTAAAGGTATAGAGATACAGACAAGAGAGATGGAGACAGAGGTATAGCCATAGATCCAGTATAGGTGTATATTGTAGAGGTGTGGCTAAAGAGGTACAGGTGCAACTGTAAGTGTACAGTGATAGAGGTATAGCATCACTGTAGGGGCAGAAGTATGAACATATAGGGATAGTTACAAACATGAGTACAGAATCATAAATATATAGTACAGGTACGGGTGGAGAAGTAAAAGTCTATGGATATAGGGACGCCTGAGTGGCTCAGCGGTTGAGCGTCTGCCTTCGGCTCAGGGCGTGATCCCGGAATCCTGGGATTGAGTCCCACATTGGGCTCCCCACGGGGAGCCTGCTTCTCCCTCTGCCTGTGTCTCTGTCTCTCTCTCTCTGTGTCTCTCGTGAATACATCAATAAAGAAAGTCTTTTAAAAAAGTCTATGGACATAGATAAAGCTATATGGAGACAGATGTAGGGATATAGATGAAGTACAGATAGAAGCATGTAGTTGATGTATAGAGTAGAGGTTCCTAGAAAGGCATATGAGTAAAAGTCTGGATGCAGGTATATCCACATAAGCCCAGGTATATAGACATAGGTAAAGGTATGTACATGTACGTATATATAAATGGATGTAGGTAAAGGTATAGGTACAGCTACAGGCATATGCCTGTCAGCATAGGAAGAGATGTGTAGACACAGGTATAGTACAGGTGTAGGTGTACAGGTAAGGGCATAGAGATAAAGGTCTAGGCATGCACATGGGCAGTAGATATGTACCTCAAGAAAGGTAAGAAAGAAGATCAAGGAAATGGAGAGGAGGGGCCAGCCAGCCCTCTGAGAGGACCAGGTGCAGCACCCTGACAGAGGGAAGAGAGGCCCATTTGGTGTGGCCCAGAGGGTTTTCCTCAGCACCCAGGAAGGACAAGAGGGGATTCCCAGTGGGGTCCTCATGCAAATGGCAGGACGAACCCAGTCTCTTCAAGCCATGAACGGGGTAGAAGGCAGCTGTGAGCTGGGACATGACCCTGGGTCACCTTATCTGGGTTCTGAACGCCATTATGGTCTTTGCCCATTAGGGAATGAGGAGACCATGGGGGCTCATGCATCTCGTGAAGCCCAGCCTCCTCCCTCTGGATTTACTTCTCCCCTTCATGCCGCCGTATCTCAAAGACCTGAGTGTGTCACCTTCACCTGGAAGATCTACCATTGCTTTTGGTGCCATGGAGGCCAGAAGATGGTGGTCCCTTGGGGGAAGCACCAAGAGATTCCAGAAGATGACGACCCCAATCCCTGGGACAGTGGTTGTAGCGTGGATGACACCCTGGTCTCCACCACCCATTGAGCTACCATTGACCGCTCAGCATGACTTCTTTCTTCAGGGACTCCATCAAGGAGGGGTCTTTGCTTCTGCTTCCTTCCTGCACAGCTTCTACCAGACACAGAGCAGATGCACCTGTTCCTTGCACCTGCTCTGGGTCGAGGCAAGTCCTGACTTCTGAGCCCCCTCGGCACCTGCTCCTCCTGCCCCCGCACTCCCAGAGCCTTTGGCTCATCTGCATCCTTGGTACAATTTTCTGGATGCACATCCAGGGCAAAACACATAGAACTCAGGACATGGCCCCCAAAAGGCACAGGTTCAGTGATGTCCTTTCATAAAAATGTGAATGAAACGATCTGACATGATGAACCAGCAACATCATCTGATGGTCAGGAGATGAAAATTACCCCCGGAACGTGTTCTGTTTCTACATCAAGGGTGGGTTCCAAGACAAATTTGATTTTCTTGTTCTTTTTCTTTTCTTTTCCTTCTTTTTCTTTACACAGCAAGAGATACACCAACAGGAACCAGCCTTCAGGATGTCAAAATATTTTTGCAGCTTCCCTGTGAGCAACAGAACCTTTTTAAAAAAATTTTTATCTGGTGCTGTGCCACATTGGATGGTAAAGTTCCATGGTTTATTCTCAACATAAGAAGGCTCGTTGTCTCTTTAGCATTCGAGTGTGGGGGGGGGGGCTCTGTGTGCTTAAACATCCATCCGGAATTTGAGGGGTTGTGTCCACGTGTACATATCCTTCCAAAATAGAAGATTTAAATGCGCAAAAACTGAGGCGAGCATCAAGTCTGGACTCGCCGTTTCAGCGGGAAGGCAGGGACTACTGATTTGGCAGTCAGATCTGTTACATAAATTAGCTTTTAGCTTTCATCTGCCTCCATAAAAACACTCAGAACAGGAAATAAGCTAAGATGAATAATTTATTTGTTCAATTAAAAAAATTGAGCCCTCTGCACACATGCCCTAGAGACCAAGCTCAAATAATTAACACAGTGATAAGTCAAATATCACACGAAGCAGGAGAGTGAATTCCAGACTTATAAAATCCACAGGCAGATTTTGTAGTCTCTCCGTAAGCTTCCTGGTTCTTATGGGTTGAATGATAAGTCCCTTCAAGCTACTTATTGATTCAAAAAAAAAAAAGTCTCACATACATCTCGGCTAAATTCTGCGTTTGTCCCAAATATGGAAAATCAATGATTGTGTTTTATTCTTTTAAATTATTTTTTAAAAATTGGAGTATAGTTGATGCACAATGATCCAGTGATTTTAAAATGAAGACTGGCTGCCATGACCCATTGGAAGTATAGCTCTCAACCTCATCTTTGAAATTCATTCTTCTGCAGTCCACGATCAACCCCGGCCAGAGCGCATGGCTGGAGAGATGTGCTTCTCCAATGGACAGTGCCATTGTAAACCTGCTTTTGAGGCCATCTTCCCTGGTATATATGGGGGGGGCGGGGGACACCTTACTCTCTGTCCCTCTTGTACCTGGAGGATTTTGAGCATTACAGCATTGCATGGGATTGGTGCTTATTTAGAAGTCTCTATTTTTGTGTGTGACTTTTCCTTGGTTCTAAGAGGGCCAGAGAGTTCAATGAGTTTAATGGGTTGTAGTTCTCAACGGGGTGATTCTGTCCCCCAAGGAACACTAGGTAATGTCTGGAGACATTTTGGATTCTCACAACTTAGGGGTGGGATATATTACTGGCATTAAGTGGATGAAGAACAGAGATGCTGCTCCAACATCCTACCATGTACAGAAGGCCCTCCCACCGTAAAGAGTTATATGGCCCTAAATATCAATACTGCTGAGCTTGAGACTCTGGACAGGGTCCATGAAGTATAACAGCATCCTGTAGTAATTTCCTAGGGCTGCCATAGCAAATGCCCACAAAGTGGGTGGCATCGAAACATTGGAAATGTATTTGCTGATAGTTCTGAAGTCCAGAAGCCAAGGGGAAGGTGCCAGAGGTGTTGGTTCCATCTGTAGGTCCAAGGGGGAAAAAATGTTTTGCCTCTCTCTCAGCTTCTGATGTTGCCCATGATCCTTGACACGCCTTGGCTTATCCACACATCACTCCAATGTCTGATCTGCTGTCACATGGACAACTTCCCTTGGTCCACAAATGTCTTTTTTTAAGGCCACTGGTTGTTGGATTTAGGACCCATCCTAACCCCATGGGACTACATTCTACTAAGCTCATTATATCTTCAAAGACCCTATTTCCAAACAAGTCACACTCATGGGTTCTGGGGGTCGGAGCATCAAAATATCTTGGAGGGAGACACAATTCAACCCATCACACATTATTCACTTGTCAAATATTTCATTAACACTTAGTACGTGCCAAGCTCTGTTCTTCTCAAAGGAACATGGTGAAAACCTCAGAATAAGCAAAATCCTCCTGGGATTTCCACCTCTGTGTGTGTGTATGTGTGCACAGACCAGACATTAAACAAGTCGAATGCTCAGTATTCCCCAGAGCAGCTATGAGGTGCTGTGTGCACACATACAGACGTAGAAACATCAGGACACATCTTAGTACAAACACAAACAGAATGTGAATGTTGGGCAAATCTCAAAGGTCAAATGTCCACCCTGTTCATTGTGTAGATAACAAAGTCGAGGCCACACAGGGGGCATGGCCCACCAGGTATCACGTGGACGGTGCTGAACTTTGAGTATCACATCCAGGGACCTTGAAACCACCAAACAAAAGAGGCCAAAAGACAAGAAAAAAAAAGTAGCAACTTCCTAGAGCTTTAAAGATTTCTCTCTGTTGGTCTTTTTAAAGTCGGGGCTGGCCGTGCAGAGCTTTGAATGCAGATTCTGGACACTTAAAATAATGACCTTATTTCCAACAGGTGTCTAGTTATTGTTTCGCAGATGCTATTCATTTGTCTCTTGTGGAAACTTTGCTTGTGATTTATCAAGTCATTTGCATGTGCCAGCCCTCCCCAGATCCTACCTAGTTTGCAAGAGTGGCAATCACCATTTTATTTGAATACCGCCCACGCCCGCCCCCCCCCCCCCAACTCGTTGTGCAATGAATTCCCTTGAGTCAACTCATGGACCATAAAGAATGGTGGGAACCAGGTAACATCAGCAGATTTCAGAGTAAATCACCTGGACTCGAACAGAGTTCAGGCAGAGCCATGTGTAGCACCAAAAAAATCAAGCATAATGAAAGAACATTCGGCTCATTCAAGTCTTGTCCAACCTGAACCTTTTTTTTCTGTGTTGAAGGAAAACCTGTTACCTTTCTTGACCTTCCTGGCCCCAAAATCATGTCCGGGGAAGAAGTTTTCCATAACAGGTGGAAGGAGAACTCATGACCAGGTGGTGTGAGTCCCCACCTGCATGATTGGTCAGCTCGATGGAGATCGTCTCAGTACCTGGGAAGAATATCTCAAAGGCAGCTTTCTTGGAGGATGTCAATGGCAGGCATCTCTCACATGTGAAGCCAGCTCACCTGACTGCAGGTAGGCTCCACTTGGTGACAGCTTATGGCGACAGGGGGAAACTGAGTCTTCCCAAGTCTGATTTGCTATAAGCTGAGGTTGGCCAACTTCCTCCAAACTCCAGCTCCCCGGACTTGGAGCTGATATGATCTGCATGCTTTTGCACAGACATAACTATGGACGTGCACGATGAGCGCATCCTTTCATGGCCTATGGGATCACCGGGGTGGGAAGCACCCAGTCTCCCATTCCTCCACGAAGAACCTTCTTGCTGTTTCAAGACCAGTGAGAGGCAACATCGTCTCTGCAGCCTTGGGGCTGTCATCTGTGTCAATGCTATCAGCGTGGCAATGCCCTGAGGCAGGAAAGTAGAAAGGAAATAAGACATTTTGGCATGCTTTCTTCCAAAGATTCGCTCTGGTGCAAGGCTGTGTGAGACCCCTTGACGGGAGAGTCTGAGGATGGTTTGGGGGGACACCCTGACCGCTCAGTTACAATTTAAATTGATAGCCGTCATGGAGGGGATAATTCCCTCTTGACTCTTTGGCAAGCTTGCTGCAGTATGTATCTGGCTGGGATTTGTTTTCAAATGCTTAGTGAGCATTAAGGGAGGTCCCACTCTGTTGAGGACACACTCAACAAAACTAATGGGGACCGTTGCAACGTACTGTTGGTCCAACCCAGCAGGGATAGCTGGTCTAATCCCGGAGAACGATCCAGTCTTCCCTTCTTTTTCTCAGTAGCCTCGCCCTCATGACGCGCACCCTTCATCATCACCAGTCCTTGGCCATCGCTCCCGGATCACGTGTAACAGAACCTCCCCTAATGCAAAGATTCACCTAAGTCGGCCCAGAAATGGCTTCTCTTGAAGGATAGTTTGTGTTTCTGCATTTCTGGAAGAAATTTTGCAAAGGAAAGCCATTGCTTTAGAAATAACTCCTCGGGGGACACCTGGGTGGTTCGGCGGTTGAGCGTCTGCCTTCATCTCAGGGTGTGATCCTGGGGACCTGGGATCCAGTCTCACATCGAATTCCCTATGGGGATCCTGCTTCTCCCTCTGCCTGTGTCTCTGCCTCTCCTCTCTCTCTCTCTCTCTCTTTCTCTCTCTGTGTCTCTCATGAATAAATACATAAATAAATAGATAAATAAATCTTACAAAAAATAACTCATGGAAAGTGGCCAAGGCATGGGTGTCAGATGAGGCATAATCTGAGGAACATTCACCAAACTCACCCACAGGACTTCCACATCCTCAGGTTGCAGATGCTTTGAAAAATCAGAAAGTGTGTGTAAAACAAACAAACAAAAGTGGTAGACATTATTTGCAGCCATCAATGCCCTGATCATTTTGGAAGAAAGTAGGGGCACATACTATGGAGAGACACATCAACAAACACTGTTTGGTGACTGAGCTGAGTCAGGAAACACACCTCGGCTTCCTAGGTTGGTATCTGATAAGGAAGGGAGAACGATGCTGAGCATTTTTGCAGCCACACCGACCATGCAACCCCTTCAACGTGCTGTTCTTCCCCAAAAAGTGATAGCAAACTTAATTTGCATAAATACCAATACCTTTCTCTGAGGAAATGCAGACTGACATCCAAAAAATACATGGAATCGCCACTCCTGGAGTGTGTGTATTCACATGGGTGGTGGGTATCTGAGCATGCATGCATTGCATTGTGTTGTGTTGCCCTTTGGGTGCATGGTTAGGAGATATTGAAATGTAATGTGTATTGTTTAAGCATTTTAACTAAGATAATATAAATAAATAGCATACGTGTCTATCATACACAAATATAAATCCCATAAAACATGCCATGTGAACCATTTTCCAGGGTACAGATCATTGGCTTCAGGCATTTTACGCCATTGTGCAACCATTACCAGGATCTGTTTCCAGGTATTTTTTTTTTTTAATATAGTAATCCAAGAGGAAACGTGCTTGGCTTTCCAAAAAAAAAAAAAAAAAAAGCATTTGGACAAATGCTTTGAGAACAGATGCCAACTAATCTTTCTAAAAATGATGAAATCATCGGAGTCAAAGCGCAGGGCACTGAGATTCGCATGAGTGCTGCTTTGCTCGCCACCGTCCTGCACTCCAACGCTCCTGGTGGGCCCATCTGGCCCAGAGGCGTCCCCCATGAATGAGCAAACCCATGAATGAAAAGTTTAAACCAGCGATCATCGCTCCTGTCATGCATCCTGGGATTTCAAGCATCAGGATCCTCAAAATGCCTTTTATAATCTGGGCAGCGTATTTTATTATTTTAAAGAGCTCTCCGTGACCCTGCCTCTGTGTTCCGTGGAGTGCAGGAAAGGGATTAACGGCATTAATCCTTCCCGGTGGCCTCTGATGGCACCCAGGCATGCATCACCCTTCCCCACTCCCGTGGATCTCGCTGTAATCTGGAAAGTGGAAACCCTGTTTCTGCGCACTTTCTGAAGTCTTTCATGGTGGTTCTGTATCTAGGAAAGCACGCGGTTGCAGGTTGTAAGACACACGATGTCCGACGACCAGGAAATAAGGAAATATGGGTTGGTGTTGGTCGGTTTCTGTGACAGGCTGGAGGACTAGGTGGTGTTGCAAGAGCGTGTGGGGGACACGCCATCAGAAACCCCAGTAAGGCGGTGGTGTCCCCAGGAGAGCTCGTGGATGGACGCAGTCTGCACCTTGACTTGGGGGTGCGCCGCTCAGAGCAAGCAGCACACACCCCACAAAGCTCTGAAGCCTCTGAAGCCTGCACGACAAAACCAGGGGTGTCCGCAATTGGCGGTCGGTCTGCTCTTGGTGATAAATGGAGCTTTGCGGTCTCCAGAGTCCTGTTGCGTTTAGTTGGGGGGGGGGGGACCCTGCATAGCAGAATCCCTGCATTGTCCACACACGCGTGTCCATCCACGCAGGAACCCGCGGTCCCGTCCTTCCTTCTTCCTCACATACTGATTACAGTTCCTTCCTTCCCATCTCCAACTCTTGGAGTGGCAGAAAGCATGACCAAGCTCTTCTCCGGGTTGCTCGTGCCTTGCTACATTTCCTCAGCGATTCAATCTCCATATATAAGAAGTGAGACAATACGTTCTCTTTGTAATAACAGTGGAGGGAAATATCCACCAATAACCACAAAAAGCCTTCACAATGAACAAACCGCCATATAATCATACCGTAATCATTATAACATTTTCCCAAATCTCCCCGTTTCAAAGGCTTCACCATACGAAGCTGTGCGATACCATCAGATATTTTCAACACAGAAGTGAATGCTAGGCCCCAGTGTGTGAAAGCAGGGTTCTCGTCTTACCTCCCTGAGTTCTTGAAGTCGCTTGTAAGGAGTGAATACCACTTCTTGCAATTGCAGAGTGGCTCCTATTGGGCTGACCATTCCAGATGGAACAAGGATAAAGTCTCAGTGGAATTTAAAAAAAAAAAAAAAAAGCAAAATGAAACTACTTGAAAAGTGTGATGAATGACCTGAAACAGGCAGAAATTGCAGAGGAGGAAGCACCTTGAAAGAAAGAGGAAGTACACTGTGGGGCCATGCCCAGTCAGCTGACCTGGGTGAAGCTGGAAACTCTGCAGATTTATTTATTTTTATTTTTTTAATATTTTAATTCTTTTGTTTATTCAGAGAGAGAGAGAGAGAGAGAGACAGGCAGAGACACAGGCAGAGGGAGAAGCAGGCTCCACGCAGGGATCCCGACGTGGGACTCGATCCTGGGTCTCCAGGATCACACCCCAGGGTGCAGGCGGCGCTAAACCGCTGCGCCACCGGGTCTGCCCACTGCAGATTTATTAGCTTACAAGTGACAGCACAGATCTGACAGGTAGCTGCCCGGGTACTTGGGAAATGAGGAAGGAAATACAAGAGAGACCTGCAGGGTGGTGGTGTCGCATCTGGGCCTGAGCATCGCCCAAACCCCTGGAGGATCTGCACCAGGCAGGTGCAGGCAAGTGCCAAGGAACGGGGGACAATCTTCAACATAGGGCAAAGATTTCAGGGTTGTCCACCGCAGGGAAGGCGGCATTTCCTTTACTTTAGCTGAGTCACCCGTCTGCTGCTCTCTGCAGAGTCTGAAACACGCCATCTGCAGCGTCCATGCCTATGAAAAAAAACAAAAAAAACAAAACAAAGACAAGAAGAATCAGAAAGATGTCATCTAAAATCATGAAAAAAGCATCATCAGGCAGCCCAGGTGGCTCAGCTGTGTCTCTGCCTCTCTCTGTCTCTGTCTCTCTCTCATGAATAAATTTTAAAAAATCTTTAAAAAAAAAAGCATCATCAATATCAACCAACCCCAGATGATGACTTAATGGTGGAAAGAGCAGACACTTTTATTTTATTTAATTTTACTACTTTACTTAAATTTTAATTTATTTTATTTTTATTTTGTTTATTTAATTTTTATGTCGTTTATTTTATCTTATTTTATTTTATTCCATATAAATTCCAGCGTAGTTAACATACAATACAATATTGGTTTTAGCGGTACAATATAGTGATTCAGTGCTTCCATTTGTCACCTGGTGCTCATCACAGCAGGTGCACACCTTCATCCCCCATCACCTGTATCCCTCATCCACCCACTCACGTCCACTCTGGTGACCATCACTGTGTTCTCTAGAGTCGAGAGTCTGTTCCTTGGCTTGTCTCTCTCTTTTGTACCTTTGCTCATCTGTTTTGTTTCTTAAATTCCACACAGCAGTGAAATCATATGATAACTGTCTTTCTCTGATTGACTTATTTCACTGAGCATAATGCCCTCCAGTTCCATCCATGTCATGGCAAATGGCAAGATTTCATTTTTTTTTTTAATGCCTGAGCAATATCCCATTCTCTCTATACACGACCACATCTTCTTTATCCATTCACCTGTCCATGGACATGGATTGCTTCCACCAGACACAAACTGTAAAAATCTTTCTGGATCTAAAGGAAAATACTGACAATGAATGAGCAGATGGGGAATTTCATGAGAAAAGTAAACAAAGAGCCAAGTGGGTATTCCATACCAAAAGAGTAATATTGGAAACAGAACATTTACTGAATACACTTTATTGCAGCCTCCAAATGGCAGATCAGTACTTTTTTTAAAAAAATATTTTATTTATTTATTCATGAGAGAGAGAGAGAGAGAGAGGCAGAGACACAGGCAGAGGGAGAAGCAGGCTCCACACAGAGAGCCCAATGTGGGACTCGATCCCGGGACCCCGGGATCACACCCTGGGCCCAAGGCAGACGCTCAACTGCTGAGCCACCCAGGCGTCCCTCAGATCAGTACTTATGAATATACAGTAAGAGAAGTAATTTCATCTGATGAATAGGGAGGAAAAATGATGTGAAAAATGATCAGGGGCCCAGTGTCTTGTGGGACAGTATTAAATAGTCTAGAATAGTAGTTTGGAGCTTTATGTGTATATGTTATAATATTCATATACTATCTAATAATGCAATAATATGTAATAGAATATTTTATTATCATACAATATATTATATATTATGCATATTATACATATATAATACGTCATAAATATATTACATCATTACTTTATACTGATATAATATATATAATTAATATATTAATATATTATGCTAAATATCATATGGTACATAATATAATATGTCCTATAATAACACGATATTGCATTATTATAAATTATAAATAAAAATGTATCATATATTATCATAACACACTATTATATATCAATATTGTTATATATTAGGGTATTGTATATAATGCTCCTATATCATGTATTATCACATTATGTGTGTAATATATATGTTATTATATTATACATTATATTGTCCTTTGTTCTATATTAAATTATATAATACTGTATAATATATAAGCATATATTATATGATATATATTACATATTATTTGATCAAATAATATGTCATTTAACATATCATATAATATGTTATTTAATATATCAAATAATATGTAATTATGATATATGTTATATTGCATAATAATATATTTATATGTAATTATATATGAATATATAATATATAATATATTTACATACGTAATAGGTATATTGTGTATTCCTATTATGTCCCCAAACAGCTAGGAGCCATAACAACCCAAACCCCCCCCCAAAAGGTGAATGGATAAGCACATTGTGGCACTCCCACTTAGAAATAAAAGGAACCGACCACAGGTACGTGGACCAACGTGGACGCATCTCGTTTTGCGGACAGCAGATTTCAACAAGAGTGCATCCCATGTCATTCCACTTATGCAAAGTCGTAGAACAGATGCAACTAAGTTACCATGCAAAGAAGGTTAAAAAAAAACCCCAAACCCAAAAACCCAGTCCCAAACCACTGGTTTTTGGCAGAGCGCTGCCTGGGGCGGCCCACGGCTCACTGTACAGAGCGATGCCCGTTTGTACATCTTGATGTCATGGGTGTCGCGCGGCTGGGGGCAGACGCATTGGACAGTGCACTCAAGACGGCTGCTTTTCCTGAATATACATTGTGCCCCGAAGAAAGGACTCTAATCGATATAACGTGTTTTATCACATATTTACCAACGGCAGGGCAGGGATTTGGGATTTTGATGTCACTGCATTTCTGAATGAAACAACATTTTCTGAACGTCTGGCGCGCATCCTGCATCGTCCCCAACCCCTCACTTTCAATCGAACGCACAGCTCTCCGGAGAAGCGAGGAGTGCGAGCGGGTCGGAACCACCCCAAAGTCCTCCTTTGCCATCCCCAAAGCATCCACCTGGTTACAAAGAGGATGTTGGAAACATTACATGCTGAGTTTAGGGGAAAGTGAGTCACAAAATGTCACGAACCTACTGGAAGGCACCTTTCGTGGTCCTTGACTGTGTAAGCGGCTGCACGCTTGCTGGCGCACCCAGAATAAGGGGTGTATCTGAAGTGGGGGGGGGGCAAGAGCCGGTTGTCTTTGAGGTGGGTTTCCGAATCTCTGGTCCCATTTTATTCTATGCCACCGTGATGAGCGGAAGGGGAACGTGGGCTGGTGCATGTGGGGCCGCTCTGGGTGCTGCTGATTCCCCAGCGGGGGCTGTTCCGGGAGCCTCGGGGCAGCCTCGGTGGTCTCCAAACCCCGCGGACTTGTGGGGAAACGTCCCTGTACATCCTCGGGCTGCGCACGACATCTCTGCAGGGTCCCGCCTGGCTTGGAAACACTGGGGTCCCCTGCGTCCCGTGTGGCGCCACCTGCGACCCCAACTCCCCAACCACACAGTGCTGGAAGGGCCCGTATCATAAACATCATAGCTTCCTTGGGGTCTGGAGAAAACCCGCACGTCCCCGAGCGGCCCGAAGTGCTAACTCTCCACCCCACGCCGCCCTCCCTGGTGAGGTCCCCTCAGCGGACCCTTCGTATCCTGGGGACCAGGCACAGAGCCTGCTTCCCTCTGAGCAGCAAGCTTGAGGTCCCCAGTGGCTCCAATAAGGCGGTCACATCCTCCCACGGGAACCAAGGTGCCCTCTTGGTCTTGTTCCTAAAACACCTGCCGGCTCCGTGTCCCCCTGTGTCCGTTACCCCGTGGGAACTGACCTCCTTTCTCGCACGCTTGAAGGTCCTGCGTCATTGGGGCCAGCACGTGGTCACCTTTGCCTCGTCCATTCGTCACATGTACGCAATAAACCCCGACACTCCCCGGCTGCACTGCCTGGGTTCCCCACATTCGTCTTGATTGCATTCTCACCCCCCGATTTGGAAAGATGTGACACGGAAAGCACCGTCCCCGGGCGGTTAGGATTTGCATGCACCCCTCGCGGGAGGTGGGGGCCCCTGAGTGGCGTCCGGACCCTGGGACACGCAGAGGGCAGCTCTCGCCATGTAAATGTGGTCCGTCTGCGCCTTAAAATAGGCGGGTAATCCTGAATTAACCTGCTGCCTGCGTTCTAATCCCGTAAGCCCCCCAAATACACCGAAGGAACAGGGGTGCCGGGAAACCTGCGGGGAGCCCGGGCTGGCGCGCTGGGAAACGGCGATGTCCACCCCACGACCGCCAGGACCTAGATTCTGCTCGCGACCGACGTCCTGGTCACCGGCCCTTCCAGGCCATGGCCACAGGGGCCCAGGGGCGGCGGCGGGGGGCAACCCCCAGATTTGAGCCTTTGGCAGAACCAGAGCAGCCAACCCTGGGGACGTCTTGCCCGCAGAACACTGGGCTCCCGCACGATTTGGGGCGATTTAGGACAAGTCTGGTAAAACCCGTCCAGAGGAGCATATGGGGCCGGGGAGCCCCTCAAAAAACCATTGCTAGAAGCACCTAGGGAAGCCCGCAGCTCTCAGCACCCCCTCCCCAGTTCAAGGCTCCAGAAACCTCCTGGGAACATAGGAGAAGGGGGAGCCTTCAGCGTCACCCCCGGGGCATTGACTGGCCTGGCTGCGTGTCCACGGCGAGCTCGCTTTGCTTTTGGGACAAACGCTCCGAAGTCCCTCCCTCCCTGCTTCCTGCGGGAATCGCAGCCTGGGCCCTAGATCACGGACACCCACCCAGGTCCCCCCAGGCGCCCCTGACACCCGGCCCCCCACCCGGGACCCCGCCTGCATCTCCAACCCCCGTCCACAGGCCCCGCCCTGACCCGGGCCAGACCGGGGACCTCCACCCACAGTCCCTGCCTGGACCAGGGACACTGGGTCACAGCCGTGCCCACCCCACACACCAGGACTTCACACGCGGGAAACCCTTTGGGGAGTGGGACGGGGTGCCAGGGACCGTGACTCCCCGGTGCTCTGGGCGGGGCACACCTGGGCCCGCGGGGCAGGCCGACAGGGCCACTTGGCAGGGGATCCCCCGAAGGCTCCTTGGCCTCAGTTTATCTGTAGGACCGGGGGTTGCAGAGGCGGAAGGAACCCTCCTAACCCAGGTGGCCTGGCCGCAGGTGCAGTCCAGGGGCCGCGAGGGAAGGGGTCGCTGTGCCCACGACCGCGAATCCGAGAAAGCACCGAGCACACAGGGTTCATCAGCAAGAGCGAGCTTGGGCCCCAGTATGCGCGGCCCAGGGGGGCGGGGGCTTGGACCCCGAGGCGGCTCCAGCTGGGATTCTATGGGCTGGTCTGGGGGATTCCAGAAGGGGGGCAGCTTCTTTGTTCCCGTATGGGGGGAAGTGGGGGGAGTTTCTTAAGCTGTTTTCATTCTCCCCGTGCGGGACTTTCTGGCGAGGGGCCTGCGGGTTTCCCGCTGAGTGAAGTAGGGGCCTGGGGGCCTGTACTGTGCCAGCGCCGAGCTTCAGGTGGGGTGCCCTAGATTGTCTCGGCCTCCACAGGGTACAGCCCCCGTGGTAGGGGGTGCCCCTAGGGCTGGGCGAGGGTGCCCCCTGCAGTCGGACCCGGTCGGTCCCCGTCCTAGTCCTCGGGGAGTGAGGAGGGCGAATCCAGGGGGTCCTGGTGCAGGGTTCAGGGTTCTGGAGGCTTCCAGCGTGGGATCCTGTGTCCCAGACTTGGCAGGGGTGGGTGATCTCTGCTGGTGAGTGTGCAAGGGACGTTAGTGCAGAGGCTCCTTGGTGCTACCATTATGGGGTGTGAGCGGGGGTCTCGGGCCCTGGCAGGCACTGAGGTCCTTGTGGGGCCAGGTGTGGGGGTCCCTTGGGAGGGTTTTGGGTAGGGGTCTGGGGGATGGGTCTCAGAGAAAGTCCTAGCAGTGGTCTGTGCAGGGTGGATGGGGGGGGGGGTCTAGGGTCTGGGAAGGGTCCAGGGGAAAGGTCTTGGGTGGGTCCTGAGCCGGGTTGAGGGATCCGGGTGGGGGTTCCCCGTCTAGGGTGCCTGCTGGGTTCCCAGTGCAGACAGGGGTCAGGAGGGGTTGCGGTGAGGTTCCGGATTCGGGGAGTTGAGGAGGGGTCAGTGGGCAGGGGTGCGGGGTCTGGATGGGGTAGGGAGTGGGTCGGGGTCCTAGGGCAGGAGTCTGAGGGCGGGTCGTGATCCGAGTGGGGTCTCGGTCGGGGTCCAGAAGGGGTTCTGGGGTGTAGCAGGGGTCGGAGAGGGGTCCACGGGCAGTATCCGGAGTCTGAGTGAGGTCGGGGATGGGTCCGGGGGCGGAGTCCGGAGTCCAGGCATGGTTGGTGAGGGTCCTAGGTCGGGGGTCCAGGATGGGGGAGGCCGAGGAGAGGTCAGCAGGCAGGGGTCCGGGGGCTCGGCGGGGTGGTAGTGGGGGGTCCGGGGGCAGGAGTTCGGGGTCCGGTTGGCGTCAGAGTGGGGTCCTGGGTCGAAGTCCAAGAGGGGTCTAGGGGTGTGGGTGGGGTCGGGGAGGAGTACCTAGATGGGTCCAGGGGGTTCCGGGCGGGGTCTGGGAAGCTTAGAGGGTCCTAGGCGGGGTCGGGCAGGGGAGTTCCGGGGTCGGGGCCGGAGTTGGGGAGGGGTCCGTAGGGTGGGTTCCGGAGTCAGGGTGGGGTTGGGTCAGGGTCAGAGAGGGGTCCTGGGCAGGGTTCCGGAGTGTGGGTGCGGTTGGGGAGAGGTCCCTAAGGTGGGTTCCGGGGTCGGGGCGGGGTCCCTAGGGTGGGTTCTGGGGTCGGGGCGGGGTTGCGGGGTCGGGGAGGGGTCCGGGAGGGGTCCTCGGGCGGGTTTCTGGGGGATTAGGGTGGAGTGTGGTCGGAGCAGGGTCTGGGCGGGGTCCCGGGCGGGGTTCCGTTCCCGGGTCGCGGTGGGGGCGGGGCGTGTGGGCAGGGTCCGTGGGGAGGGGGGTCAGGGCGGGGCTCCGCGGTCGGGGAGGGGTCCCGGGTGGGGTTCCGGGGGTCGGGGCGGGGTCGGGGCGGGGTTCCGTTCCCGGGTCGCGGTGGGGGCGGGGTGTCTGGGCAGGGTCCGTGGGGAGGGGTTCGGGGCGGGGCCCCGGGGCCAGGGAGGGGTCCCGGGTGGGGTTCCGGGGTCGGAGCAGGGTCTGGGCGGGTCTGGGCGGGTCTGGGCGGGGTCCCGGGCGGGGTTCCGTTCCCGGGTCGCGGTGGGGGCGGGGTGCGTGGGCAGGGTCCGTGGGGAGGGAGGGGGTCGGGGCGGGGCCCCGGGGCCAGGGAGGGGCTCCGGGCGGGGTTCCGGGGTCGGGGAGGGGTCCTCGGGCGGGTTTGTGGGGGATTGGGGCGGAGTGGGGTCGGGGCGGGGTCCCGGGGCGGGTTCCGGGTATCGGGGCGGCGCCGGGGCGGGGTCCGGGGTGGGTTCCGGGCGCGGGGCGGGGATCGGGGCGGGGATCGGGGCGGGGATCGGGGCGGGGATCGGGGCGGGGATCGGGGCGGGCCGGGGCGGGGTCCCGGGTGGGTTCCGGGCGCGGGGCGGGCGCGGAGGGCGGGCCGCGCGGGCGCGCTTCCGCCGGCCGGTGTGGCTCCGGGTCCCGGGGGCGGGCGGGCGGGCGGGTGTCGGCGGCGGCGGCGGCGGCGGGCGGCGCGGAGGCGGCGTCCGGGCAGCCATGTCGCCTTTGTCTGCGGCGCGGGCGGCCGTGCGGGTGTACGCGGCGGGCGCGGCGGTGGTGCTGGCGCAGCTGGTGCGGCGCTGCGTCGGGGGCTTCGCGGAGCCAGGTCAGCGGGGCGCGGGCGCGCGGGCGGCGGGTGGTGCTGCTGGCGGGGCCGGCGGGGCGGGGGCGGGGGCGGCGGGGCCGGGGGGGGGCGCGCTCCTAGCTCGCGGGGGCGGGGGCGGGGGCGGGGGCGCTCCCAGCTCGGCGGGCCTGTGGGGGGGCGAGCGCACCCTGGCTGCTCGCCGCGCGCCCCCTCCCGGGCCCCGGCCGGGCCCGCGCGCCCCCCTCGGTCCCCCTAGCTCCGTCCCTCCCCCGACCTGGGGCCCGGGCGCGCGGCCGGGGCGCCCCCGTGTGCCCCGTTCCCCTGCGCCCGCGGGGAGCGGCCTTCCCGGAAGGCCTGGCCGTGGCCCCGGCGCCCTGGTGCTCGCGGGAGCTGCGGCTGCGGGGCCGGCTCGGTGCGCGGCGCGCGGGCGAGCGGGTGCGGAGCGGCCCGAGCCGGGGAGCCCCGGGGAGCCCCCTGCGAGCCCCCTGCGAGCCGGCGGGGACGCGCGCCCTGCGCTCCGCTCGCCCGGGCGCCGCGCTGCACCCCCGAGCCCCGGGGTCGCGGAAGCCGCAGCCTAAATGCCGGGGGATCCTCGGGCGACGCACAAGTATCTTGCAAACAAAGTATCCGCTGCGGCCTGGAGCGGCGCTACATTGTAGCTACGGGCGCTTCGCCCGGGCCTGGGGGCACCCCGAGGGGCGCACCGCGACCCTCCTGGGCCGAGCGCACGCACCCCGCGCCTCGCTGCCAACTACGCTGGGCGCTTCAACAGCGCTGCTCCCAGCGGCCCACGGCGCTCCACGCTCCCTTTTCTTTCTTTTTCCATAAATACTGCAAGATTCTGTAAGTGCCTTTTTTTCTGCCTTACGGTTTTCCACTTTTTAAACATCTTATTTATGCATGAGAGAGACACAGAGAGAGGCAGAGACTCAGGCAGAGGGAGAAGCAGGCTCCCTGCGGGGAGCCCGATGCGGGACTCGATCCCGGGGCTCCTTCCTCGCCCTGCAGACGCTCAACCGCTGAGCCACCCAGGCGTCCCTTCCTAATGACTTCCTTAATCCCGTTCCCTTTCCTCTGGATTTCGTCATGGTAAGGAGTCAGCACCCGATGCTTACAACACCCAAGATTGTGCTCACGCACTGTGCACACGGGGGGTGATCCTCCTGCACAACAGTGGGCTTCTCCTAGCGAAGGTTTGGGGGTCCTCAAAAGTGATAAGCAGATGCTGCAGGGTGTGTGTCTCTGGGAAGTGGGTGCCCCCGGCCCCCGTGTTGTTTGAGCATCGGCTGCACTTGTGAATTCCTTCCTGTCTCTACCCACTGATGTGGGGCAGCGCACGGGGATCCCGGTGGGCCACGCTTTGCAGAACCTCAGCCCTGAGCCGCAGGAAGGTGTTTGTCCGTGAACCCCACCCTCCCAATCCTCCACCCCGGGGGAGAGGAATCTTGGTTTTACAGGACCTACGCTTTTACCTGTCTGATACCCTGCAATTCATCGCGGTTTTTGTTTCTTTTGACGTATTTACCCGCGTTAGAGCGCAACACAGGGCGAGGAAGGAGGCAGCAGGTATCCCGGAGGCCGGGGATCGACAAGGGAACGCGTGCGCCTTTCCAATCCGCTTGTGAACCGGGAGGCACGGGGGAAAGCCACTCCAAACTGTAGAGCGCCGTTCCTTACGTGTACCCGTGCGATTTCCCTTGGACACGGGCTTGTCACCCGCCTAGGAGCCCGTTCGGGGCACGCCGCGAAAGACGGGGCGAATCTGGGAGTGCGATTCAGAGTTGCGGGGTTGTCACTGCACCAGGACACCAAAACGGGCTTGTTTGGCAAACTTCTTTATGGCGTGTCTACGTGGATGGCTTCTTCCTTTGTTCTTTTTAGTTCTTGATTAAAAATAATCGTGAAAACATTAGAATTCTCATGAAATCACGTGGCAGCCAGAGGAATCCTTGTGTGTGTGCCCAAAGACAATCCTTATAGATATAAAGATGAGTTTTTCCTTGTTGGTGCTACGCGAGCCTCGGCCTGTCTGTGGGGTTAGAAACGGTTTTAGATTCTGGTAGGAGAGTGTTTCTGTCATGTGTTTCCTGGAGGCCCCGTCGCAGTCGCTGTGCCTTTCAAAGCTTTTGTGATTTGCTCCACACTGGACGGTGGCATTTGAACTTTTTGCCCCTGGGACCTGGGGCCTCCAGCTAAACAGTCACAAAGACCCAGTTCCCATTTCCGGTTGGAAGTAGCTGGAAGTTTTCTTTTTCTTTACTTCCTCTTTTTTTTTAATTTTGCGAGCACTGACAGAAAGAGGTCTGTCTTGCACCTTTTCTAAACGGGAATACGCGTGGCACGTACAACGACTGGTGTCACTTAGATGGTCTGAAGGAAGGGAGAGGCGAGAGGTCCGCTGTCCTCGATGTGCACGTTTCCTGATTTCTTACGAGTTACCCCAAACCAGCTCATTACAGACTCAGGATTGATGGTCATGCCTTTGCAGACATGGTCTGATTCCCAGAACCTCTGTGTTCTGGAGACGGTATCCAGGCGGCCCTCGCAGACAGGTGCGTCCACTCACCGTAGCTTAGAATACGTGATTTAATTACCGCATCCGACATCCTGAGGTCGCCCGAAAAACTCAACCCGTGGGTGAGATCCTGCTGCAAGTTGTTGTTCTCTTGGGAGCGATACGTCTCGATGTATCAGAGCGTTTTGAAAAGGAGAGAAAGTCTCTTTGATGGGTTCTCGAGCGCAGTTCCCACATTGTACACATTTTTTATATGTTCCGCTGGAAGTAGGCGGGCATCCGGGTATGGAAAGTATGGTACCCGGGTGTGGTATACCTGCGGAGGCCGCATCCACCCCAAACCATGTCAACCAGCCCGCGGACCGAGCTGTTTGGGAAGGCCTCCTGGTTTCCAGACGACAGGATTTTAAGACGCCTGTCCAGAGAAAGTGAATTCTTGTTGCTTCTGTGGACACGGTGGCTCCAGGCACATGAAACCCTGGGAGATCCCAGCTTCGTGATTTAGGGTTCCTTTCGTTTCAAAAAACAAAACAAAACAAAACAAAAAAAGGAGGATCCCAAACAGTGTTAGTTTATGTAACTTTTACCTGCTAGAAATGAAACCAGAAATGTAAGACCTAGTTAAGAATATATTAAGAATCGCAGTGACAAGCCAGCTGCCTGTAAGTAGCAGTGACACGGTGCTTCAGGTGCAGAATAACGACGTCCTCCAAGACGGAGGGCAGGCTAGTGATCGCGGCGTCCCCGCCCCCGTGTTGCCTGTTAGCAGGCGTCTCGAGCTCCGGGATGCGGGGAAGGCGGCGAGTTCTCTGTGCTGTTGCTTGCACCTCCCCTGGGATGCACTGTGTGGGTGGCTGTGTGGGAAGAAATCTGGCTGTTCTTGCTGGAAAAGGCAGGACTGCGCAGGATCCTGGGGGGGGGGGGGGGGAGACGGTCCCCCAGGGGTGCCTGGACCGCCTGCCTGCATGAGCTGTGAGAGTCTATCTTGAAGAAGCCTTTGCTGGCGACTGTGACCGAAGCCATGGTGGGCCGAGCGGTACGGATGGTGGCGGAAGGTGCCTTATGCAGCCTTACAGGGGCTCCTCTGCTCATCGCCTCCTTTCCTGGGGGGCCCCGGAGATTGAGACGTAACTGTTTGCACCCGAGGAGAGGAAACCCAATTGGAAGGCCCAGCGGGGGCGCCTCCATGAGAACCCGCTTGGCTGGGGATTCCTTGTGCTTGGTGCACAGTGCTTAGCTGGGGTTTCGTGACATGGTTTGGTTAAGTTGATGATACTTATCAGAAGCAGGATAATAGGGCCGTAGGAAGACCTGATACGGGTAGATGGTGTCGCCGGAGTAGGATGTACCGGCCCCTACTCCACACCCAGGGCGAGGCGCCGTGGGTTCCTCCCGCGGTTCCTCCCGACTGGGCCGCAGAGCGTGCAGCCTGGGGGTTCTTCCGTCCAGCCCAGGTTCCACAAAGCCCCATTCATCAGACCTGTTGTGACATCTTCCTGGAAGGCCTCAAGCAGGCCGGGGTGGCAGGGTGTGGCCGTCCCCGGGGACGTGGAGGGTGCGGGGGCATTTTGGGCAAGACGTTGACGCTCAGTACCTTTTATGAGTTTTACCCTTGTCCTAGGACTGCCCTGGATCCGCCTTACGCTAAGTCCCAATGGCTTAAAATGGGAGAACTTCATCCTTTCCAGAAAGTCATCCTCTCCCAGTTCTGGAGAGCGGAGTCTGAGACCCACATTGCTGTGTGAGGCTCCAGGGGACGTTCCTTCCCACTTCTTTCAGCTTCTGGGGGCGGGGAGGGGGGGGCGCTCCTGGCTTGTGGCCCGCGTCCGTCCCACGATCTTGTAATTTCTCGTTTAATCACATCTGGGTCCTGTTTTGAATAAGGTTCGGTTCACAGGTTCTGGGAGTACCTGAATTCTGCTGGGTGGGGGGGGCACCATGCAATCCCCTGGAGACGTCGGCATTTCGCTCTGAACAGATTCCCAACGCTCGGAAAAATGCCTGGTCGGTGCAGGCTGTTCTCTAACCGCCCACCCCCTCCCAGGGTTAAAAAGTTACAGACTTAACAGACACCTTTGAACAGAACCCAGCTGCCGATTTGGGTGTCTCTGCCCTGTCTGGCGGCTCTGAGGGACCCGACATGGGGGCATCAGGGACAACAGGACCCCCCTACCCCGCCGTCCGCCTGGGGGGGCCCGCTCCTTGGTTGTCAGAGCCTCCCTTCCGAGAGCCTGGTGATGCCGGAACCCGTGCACGGCAAATACATATTTGTGCACGCACGTGTGGTTGCCCACGCTGGGCATTTTGAGAAGCTCCGGGGATCAAGATGTCCATTCCTGCCCCGCTAACGTTACCGATGACGGATGTGCCAAAGATAAAAGGAGAACATGCCATGTTCAAAAAGGCGTCGTTTCAAAACATTAAAATTCGGAAAAAAAAAAAAAAAAAAACCAAACCCAAAAACGTTGCAGTGCCTCTTAGCCAACCCAAAGACTGCTCTGTCCAAATTAAAATCTCGCTTTTTGCTTCCTGGATACCCCTGCCTGCCGAACCTCGGGCGCTTTGCAAAAGCCACGCGCACCCGGAAAGGCGGCCCCGTCTGTGGCCCGCGGCTTGGAGACAGAGCTGCCTCGGCGTGGCGTGCGCTCGCTCTTCGCAGGGCAGCCCCCGTGCCTGGGTCCCTTCTCACGCTGTGTTTGTCTTGCTGCTTCTCAGCAGGTGCGCAGGAATGAGTGGAGGCCCCGCAGGCGGGCCGCGGCGGAGAAGCCATGGAGGCGAAAGGCCTGGACCCGTCCCAGACAGACCTCAAGTTAGTGGCTCACCCGCGCGCCAAGAGCAAAGTGTGGAAGTACTTTGGCTTCGACACGAACGCGGAGGGATGCATCCTGCAGTGGAAGAAGATCTACTGCCGCATCTGCATGGCCCAGATCGCCTACTCGGGCAACACCTCCAACCTCTCCTACCACCTGGAGAAGAATCACCCCGACGAGTTCTGTGAGTTCGTCAAGAGCAACACGGAGCAGATGCGCGAGGCCTTTGCCACCGCCTTCTCCAAGCTGAAGCCCGAGGCCTCGCAGCTGACCCCGCCGGACTCGCTCGCCACCAAAGCCGGCCACGGCCACGAGAGCAAGCGGCAGCAGGAGCTCACGGCCGCCGTCATCGGGCTCATCTGCGAGGGCCTGTACCCCGCGTCCATCGTGGACGAGCCGACGTTTAAGGTGCTGCTGAAGACCGCCGACCCCAGGTACGAGATGCCCAGCAGGAAGTACCTGTGCAGCAAGGCCATCCCCGAGAAGTACGGCGCCGTCCGCGAGGCCGTCCTCAAGGAGCTCGGCGACGCGTCCTGGTGCGGCATCTCCACCGACATGTGGAGGAGCGACAACCAGAACCGTGCCTATGTCACGCTGGCCGCGCACTTCCTGGGCGGCGGGGCCCCCGGCTGCCTGTCCGTGGGGTCCCGCTGCCTGAAGACGTTCGAGGTCCCGGAGGACAACACCGCGGAGTCCATCACCAGGGTCCTGTACGAGGCCTTCATCGAATGGGGCATCAGCGCCAAGGTGTTCGGGGCCACCACGGACTGCGGCAAGGACATCGTGAAGGCGTGCTCCCTGCTGGACATCTCGGTGCAGATGCCCTGCCTGGGGCACACGTTCAACGCCGGCATCCAGCAGGCCCTGCAGCTGCCCAAGCTGGCCGGGCTGCTCGCCCGCTGCCGCAAGCTGGTGGAGTACTTCCAGCAGTCCACGGTGGCCATGTACATGCTCTACGAGAAGCAGAAGCAGCAGAACATGGCGCACTGCATGCTGGTGAGCAACCGCGTGGCCTGGTGGGGCAGCACGCTGGCCATGCTGCAGCGCCTCAAGGAGCAGCAGTTTGTCATCGCCGGCGTGCTGGTGGAGGACAGCAACAATCACCACCTCATGCTGGAGACCGCCGAGTGGGCCACCATCGAGGGGCTGGTGGACCTGCTGCAGCCGTTCAAGCAGGTGGCGGAGATGCTGTCCGCCTCCAAGTACCCCACCATCAGCATGGTGAAGCCGCTGCTGCACATGCTGCTCAACACCACCCTCAACATCAAGGAGACGGACTGCAAGGAGGTGAGCATGGCCAAGGAGGTGATCGCCAAGGAGCTGTCCAAGACCTACCAGGAGACCCCGGAGATTGACATGTTCCTGAACGTGGCCACCTTCCTGGACCCCCGCTACAAGCGCCTGCCCTTCCTGTCCGCCTTCGAGCGGCAGCAGGTGGAGAACAGGGTGGTGGAGGAGGCCAAGGGCCTGCTGGACAAGGTCAAGGATGGCGGCTACCGGCCGGCGGCCACTGCCGAGGACAAGATGTACGCGCTGCCCGAGGAGCCGCCCGTGAAGAAGCTGGTGCTGGCGTCCACGCCGCCGCCCACCAGCGTCATCAACAGCATGCTGGCCGAGATCTTCTGCCAGACGGGGGGCGTGGAGGACCAGGAGGAGTGGCACGCACAGGTGGTCGAGGAGCTTAGCAACTTCAAGTCCCAGAAGGTGCTGGGTCTCAACGAGGACCCGCTCAAGTGGTGGTCCGACCGCCTGGCGCTCTTCCCCGTGCTGCCCAAGGTCTTACAGAAGTACTGGTGCGTGGCGGCCACCCGCGTCTTCCCCGAGCGGCTCTTCGGCTCCTCCGCCAACGTGGTCAGCGCCAAGAGGAACCGGCTGGCCCCGGCGCACGTGGACGAGCAGATCTTCCTGTACGAGAATGCGCGCACCGGGGCCGAGGCCGAGCCGGAGGACGAGGACGAGGGCGAGTGGGGCCTGGACCATGAGCAGGTGTTCCCCCTTGGGGATGCTGTGCACGCTGGCTTCTTCGGCATCAGGGACAGCGGCTTTGTGTAGCTGCCGGTGGGTGGACAGGTGGTCACCACGGCGCTGGCCGCTCCGCTGTAAATACCAAGCGCGCGGGGGTGGCCGTGCTGGCGGGAAAAACGTGGGCTACGCACCTTTCCTCTGAGAGCCCCCTCGCATCCCAGCCAAAGCGTAGGGATGCGCTGGGAAGGTTCCAGAAGCCCCTTTACGCACCTGCTGGCTGCCGGTTGCAGATGATAGCTCCCAGAGCAGTGCAGCCAGGAGGGAGGGACAGTGCAGGGAGGGACGGAGGGAGGGAGGCCCCTTCGCTTCCCAGATAAGGAATTCCACCCCCAGGACCAGGTCCTGTTCTCCGCGGGAGGGCTAGCTGTAAACCCAGCTGGGAAAATTAAAAAAAACAAAAAAAAACTCCCACGTCCTTCCAGCCCAGAGGCTGTCAGCAGGCCTTTGCACACCTGTCGCACTCGTGCGCTCCCGTTTACTGTCCAGTCCAGGTGGGTGCGGCTGGGGGACACCGTCTGCAGCCCACGTGCCCCGCGAGGAAGACACAGCAGCTTCAGGTTTGGTGCAAAGCGTGAAAAGGGAACACGGGGCGAAGCCGTGCCAAAAACGAGCAGGAGAAAGGCGTGGGGCGCGCCTCGTCTTCCGCCCTGGCCCTCGCTGCCATTCGCTCTGTGCATGTGGTCCCGTGAGCCCGAGGCACCTGGGTCCTGAGCGTGCTCGTGTGTCCCCGGAGCTTCGGAGGGTCCTCCCTTTCCCCAGGACGAGAGTGGAGACCCTCCTGCCCGCCCTCGGGAACCCTGGTTTTCAAAATTACCAGGGACCGGAATGTGCCCAGGGTGATTGCACTTCTCCCTTGGGGGGCAGGGTGGGGGGTCGAGGGACTCTTGCATTGTGTCTTTTTAACTCTGTGCTGCGAGGGCCGCTGATTTATTTTTTTTAAAACATGGACAACGGGACGCTTTTGCCTTGATGACTACATCCAGGAACCTGGAGCCGCTGGGCACGACGCGCGCGGGCAGCACCTGCGGGCATCCCGGACATTGAGGGAGGCGGATGCCGCCGTGTCCTGCGGAGGTGACCCCCCGCGGGGCCCCTACCAGGAACGAGACTTGGGTCCCGACGACACCGACTGGGTAGGAGGTTTCCTCACGGGATGTGCTTTTTTGTTGTTTTTTTGTTTTGTTCTGTTTCCTATTTAACGCTTTCGAATTTGACTCTTGTTCAATAAACCCGAGAAGCCAGCGGGCTCCTACTTATTTGTGTGATGTGTGTTCATTGGGATGGAAGCCCTCCAGGCGCACGGAGGCTGTCGTGGCTTCCCTGAAAGACGTTCTAGGCCGCGAGGAGAGTCCCTGCCCGGGACGAAGGGTACGTATGGCCCCTTCTGGAGACCTGCGCACCCCTAAACGCAGCGGAATAAAGCCGCCCCTTGGTGACGTGCCGGCCGGGAGCAGGCCTCTCGCGGTTTCCTTCACTGGCTGGTCTTCGCAGGCCAGTGGTCTTGGAAGCCAGGGCCTCTCGAAGCGGTGAGCAGACACCTGTGGGGAGGGGAGGACCTGGTGCTGGTGCCACGGGGACGCAGGCGACGCGCGGGGTTCCCCGGGGAGTGTGTGTAGGGCCGTGTCATGGTGACGCAGCTGGTGCGTGGGATTCCCCGGGAACATGTGAGTGCCCGTGCCATGGTGACGCAGCTGATGCGCGGGGTTCCCCATGGAGCGCGTGTACCCGTGTGTCACAGTGACGCAGCTGGTGTGTGGGGTTCCCCGTGGAGCGCGTGTACTCCCTTGTCACGGTGACGCAGCCCGTGGGCGGGGTTCCCTGGAGAACACGTGAGCACTCGTGCCATGGTGACACGGTGATGCGTGAGGGTCCTCGTGTAGCATGTGTATGCCCATGTCGTGGTGACAAAGCCGGTGCGTGGGGTTCCCCGAGAACACGTGAGCGCCCATGCCATGGTGACGCAGCCCGTGGGCAGGGTTCCCTGGAGAACACGTGAGTGCCTGTGCCATGGTGACGCAAGTGATGCGTGGGGTTCCCCGTGGAGCGCGCATACGCCCGTGTCACATGATGTAGCCAGTGTGTGGGGTTCCCCGAGAACACGTGAGCGCCCATGCCATGGTGACGCAGCCTGTGCGCGGGGTTCCCTGGAGAACACGTGAGCGCTCGTGTCAGGCGGCGCAGCCAGTAGGCAGGGTTCCCCGGGGAACACGTGACCACTCACGTCACGGTGACGCAACACCAGTGCGGGGTTCTCGAGAACACGTATGCGCTGGAGCCACGGTGGCGCAACCAGTGGGCGGGGTTCCCCAGAGAACACGTGAGTATCCACGTCATGGTGACGCAGGTGATGTGCTGGGTTCCCTGGAGCATGTGTGCGCGGGAGCCATGGTGAGGCAGCCGGTGGGCAGGGTTCCCCAGAGAACACATGAGTATCCACGTCATGGTGACGCAGGTGATGTGCGGGTTCCCTGGAGCACGTGTGCGCTGGAGCCACGGTGACGCAGCCCATGCACGGGGTTCCCCATGGTGGAGCATGTGTGCACCTCTGTCAGGTGACGCAGCCGGTGGGAGGGGTTCCCCGGAGAACACGTAACCGCCTGTGTCACGGTGACGCAATCCGAGTGCGGGGTTCCCTAGAGAACACGTATGTGCTGGAGCCACGTATGTGATGCAGCCCGAGTGTGGAGGTCCCTGGAGAACCCGTGAGCACAGGGGTCAGGGTGACGCAGCCGATGCGCACGGGCCGATCTGTGGGGTTCCCCGTGGAGCACGTGTGGGCCGTGGCATGGTGATGCAGGTGATGCGTGGCGTTCCCTGTGGAGCGCGTGTGCGCCCATGTCATGGTGACGCAGCCGCTGTGTGGGGTTCCCCAAGAACACGTGAGCGCCTGTGGCATGGTGACAGGTGATGCCTGGGGTCCCCTGTGGAGCGCGTGTGCGCCGGAGCCATGGTAACATAGCTGGTGGGCGGGGTTCCCCGGAGGACACGTGAGCGCCCGCCTCAGGGTGACGCAGGTGATGTGCGGGGTTTCCTGGAGCACGTGTGCGCCGGATGCGTAACGCAGCCCGTGGGCGGGGTTGGTTCCCCAGAGAACATGTGAGTCCCCGCGTCAGGGGTCAGGGTGACGCAGCCGATGCGCACAGGGTGACCCGTGGGGTTCCCGTGGAGCACGTGCAGGCCGTGCCACGGTGAGGCGGCTGGTGCGCAGGGTTCCCTGGACAGCACATGTGCGCCCTTGCCTGGTGCACACCTGTGCATGCGCTTCCCTGGGCACACGGACCCCGGCCTGCACGCATCCCCGTGCTCACACTCTGCTTCTACGCACAAGTGTGCGTCTCTGGCTGTTACGCTCACATCTGACTCTAAAGCCCTAAGTCTGAGCTGCGGTTGATTTCATTATATCTATTTTCTGGACAGAAGGGTTACCCAGGGGGTGCTCTCCCGGTCGGTTCTGGGGCGCCATGGATGCGGATCCCGCTCAGTGCGGTTCTATGTGGGAGCCGCTCGCAGGAGCCAGCGCTGTAGCGGGACACGCTGTCCCCGACCAAGGAAGTACCTGTGTCCTCGTGGAGCACGCGGTCCCCGAGGCCATCGTCCCACTGGGCTGTGGCCCTGCACGTGTGACGCAGCGTGGGCGCACAGGACACCTGGAGGCTCCCATCTGCCCTGCGGTCTTGCATGAGCCCTGCGGTCGCCGCTTCAGCCGTGTGCACATGGGGAACCCTTGTAGGGACACCCACAGCATCCTTTAGGCGCGCACGCCCTGGCTGCCTTCCCGACCTTGACGGCGGCTCCTTCCTTGTGCGCTCGTCTGGATCCCGGGGTTTGCCCTGTTTCTTTCCAGCCCGGGCGGGTCATTTGCGGGTTATGCGGTTCTGTATCGCATTTGCCCAGCGAGGCGGGCCGCACCACGTGTCCGTGAGGTCAGGCCGCGGGGTGACCGCCCTGGGAGCGCACGGCCCTACCCGCTCAGGCATGAGAAGGAACAGGGGCATCCCTGGGGTTCTCACGTCACCTCCTGAGTGGCTGCAGGAGCTCAGGCCATCTGCACGCACCCTGGACACCACAGCTGGATTCTTAACTTGGGGCATGCGCATTCCGGGGGGTGGACAGAGGTAGGAGGACATGCACTTGCCTGTTTAGCGTGTGCCTGTGCTGTTCTGACACTTTCCATCTTGTGGTGTCGGGGTCTCCAAACTGGCCCCCTTGGCCGCATCCTCCTGAGCTTTGCTGGCTTCCTTGGTGGCACTCTGCACGTGCAAGGCCTCCCACCTTTCCTTTGCGTGGCCACCGCAGTTCCGATGAAGCCCACCATCCTCTCCTCAGGGGTCCCGAGGCGTGCACACCAGCCCCATTGTGTTAGCCCCTGACATAATCCTGTGCCCACACCCCACTTTCCCAGGACGTGACTGCAGCCGCCGTGCGGTACAAGAGCCCTGCTTGACGGAAATACAGACCCAGTGTCCCTTCTAGGGACCCCTGATTCCGAAGCTGCGTGGTCTCTGGGTTCCCCAGGTGCCCACCAGTACCCTGTAGTCTGCGTCTCCAGGGTTGGGGGGCTTTGTGCGGCCCCTTTGTTGGGGATGTTGGCCTTGGTTATTCTGGAAAGATTCTCCTAATATCTGCCCGGTGTTTTGACCCCGGTCACAGGCAAGCCTTGGTGGCAAGGTGGTCGCAAGTCCCACCTCCTGATTCCAGAGCAGTTTGTCTGGCGTCTCCATTGTCCCAGACATGCTGGATTCTCCCAGTGACACGGGACGAGGCATGTGCATCGCAGCTGGCAGCTGGCACATGCTGGGGGAGCGCTTGCTTCAGGAGGCCCTTCCTTGGGGCAAAGGGCCAGGGCGTTCTCCGTTGGAGCGATGCAGCCCTGAGGCCTCTGTGCCTGTCTCCAAAGTGGGGCGGCTCCCAAGAGCGCTGATCACGGGGTCCCAGGCACCAGCGCTTCTCGTCTCAGACGGTGGCAGTTCTGGGACATGGTACTTGATGGGTACTGCGTGCCCATCCATCTATCCATGTATCTATCCATCCATCCATCCATCCATCCATCCACCCATCTTCATGCCCATCTATCTCTCCATCCATGCATCCATCCACCCACCCACCCACGCATCTATATATCTATCCATCCGTTCACCTATCTACATGCCCATCCATCCACCCATGTGTCCATCCATCCATCCATCCATCCATCCATCAATCCATTTATCCATCGATTGATCTATCAATCCATCCATCCACCCATCTACATGCCCATCCATCCTTCCTATACTTTTATGGTTAAGCTGAAGGTGCATTGAGTGACTTTTATTCTCCCTTCATGACATTTAACGAGTTGATGACACTTCCTTATAGGACACCCGTCACTGATTGACGCGTCATGGATTTACAGTTTTGCCCACTTTCTAAGTCATACCAGAAGAACCCGTGTGATTCCTATGGTGCAGCCTCCCCAGGTCATGGGGAACCTTGGAGGACTGGACCTTTTGTATTTCTGTCCCAGGGGAGTTGGGTAGAGCATCAGCCTGCACTCGGTGTCCAGTCCCCTGCGTCCTCGGCTGACATGGCTCCCACCCCTTCACACACTTGGCCAGGGAGATAGATAGGACATTTTTCATAGGGTCAGGTCACCAGACTGTGAAGTCAGCTGCCAGCAGGGGACGCTAAGGCAGGGCCCTGTTGGCGACGGGCAGCATGGCTGTAGGCCTGCCTTGGGACCACACAGCCCGGGCAGGGGTTCTGCAGCGGGACACACATGGGGAGTTCCAGGCAGGGCAAAGACACCCGGATGCAGGCATCTGAGCCAGCAACAGGCTGCCTGGCGGGTGTCTGGCACGAAGGACGCCCCGTTGGAGGGGCCAGTGCTGGTCTGAGAACCAGGAGCTCCAATGTCCAAGGGCAGGAGATGGTGAACACGTGGGCTCCAGCAGCGACGGCGCATTCTCCCCCTTCTTCCATGTTTTTGGGTGCTTTTCAGACCATCAACTGATTCAGCAGGGCCCACCCACACTGCAGGAGCCCCTGGGCTTTACTCAGTGCCCCGAATTGGGTGCTCATCTCTTCCAGGAACACTCTCGCAGACAGACACACCCAGGAGGAAGGTGTAACCAGCCCTCTAGGCTTCCCTCCACCCAGTCGGCTTGACACGGATGATGATCCCTCACATGAACTGGCGGCTCCCACGAGTGACTGGAGTGAAGACGCTGGGCCAGGTCTTGACTGTCACATCCCCAGGAACCACACCGCTTTCCCAGGGTGCTCACAGTTTGTTTTCCAGCCCACAGGAGGGGTGGAGCTCATAACCACTTGCACAAGGGTGCTCCTCGGATAATCCCAGCAATACGCCTGTAAAGCGCCCTCTGTGTTTTCTACATGGGGTGTTTCTGGGACCGCCGGGGCTCCTCCCCAGACAGCTATGTCCTTGGGTGTTGGCTCTTCCTGAACACCACATCTGGCATCTTCTTTTCTTTACTATTATTATTTAATTTTATTTTTTTATTTTTATTTTTATTTTTTTTTTAAATTTATTTATTTATGATACACACAGAGAGAGAGAGAGAGAGGCAGAGACACAGGCAGAGGGAGAAGCAGGCTCCATGCACCGGGAGCCCGACGTGGGACTCGATCCCGGGACTCCAGGATCACGCCCTGGGCCAAAGGCAGGCGCCAAACCGCTGCGCCACCCAGGGATCCCTAATTTTATTTTTTAAAGAACAACTTTAGGTGCACCCTATAACAAAAATACCCAGCATGCAAATAAATGTGTCCAGCAGCAACATTGTGGGGAACACACAGAAATTTCCCATGTACCCCTGTGACCACACACATGCACAGCCTCCCCCGTGTTCATCCCAGCCCCACAAATGGTTGATTTTCTATAATTGATGAACCCACACCAACCCCATCATCCTCATACAGATGCATTCTTTATGTTAGCGCTTCTTCTTGGGAGTTGTGCATTCTATGAGTTTGCACGTCGCCAGTGACACATGTGCAGTTATAGTGCCATGTAGACTATCATCCATTCATCCCTCCATTTATCCATCCATCCATCCATCATCCTTCCATCCCCTCATCCACCCACATGTCCATCTATGCATCCATCTATCCATCTATCCATGCATCCATGCATCCATCCATCCATCCATCCATGCATCCATCATCTATCCATCCATCCATCCATCCATCCATCCCCTCCCTCATCCACCCACATGTTCATCTATGCATCCATCTATCCATCTATCCATACATCCATGCATCCATCCATCCATCCATCCATCCATGCATCCATCATTCATCCATCCATCCATCCATCCATCCATCCCCTCATCCACCCACATGTCCATCTATGCATCCATCTATCCATCTATCCATGCATCCATCCATCCATCCATCCATGCATCCATCATCCATCCATCCATGCATCCATCATCCATCCATCCATCCATCCATCCCCTCATCCACCCACATGTCCATCTATGCATCCATCTATCCATCTATCCATGCATCCATGCATCCATCCATCCATCCATCCATGCATCCATCATTCATCCATCCATCCATCCATCCATCCATCCCCTCATCCACCCACATGGCCATCTATGCATCCATCTATCCATCTATCCATGCATCCATGCATCCATCCATCCATGCATCCATCATCCATCCATCCATCCATCCATCCATGCATCCATCATCCATCCATCCATCCATGCATCCATCATCCATCCATCCATCCATCCATCCATCCCCTCATCCACCCACATGTCCATCTATGCATCCATCTATCCATCTATCCATGCATCCATCCATCCATCCATCCGTGCATCCATCATCCATCCATCCATGCATCCATCATCCATCCATCCATCCATCCCCTCATCCACCCACATGTCCATCTATGCATCCATCTATCCATCTATCCATGCATCCATGCATCCATCCATCCTTCCATCCATGCATCCATCATTCATCCATCCATCCATCCATCCATCCATCCCCTCATCCACCCACATGGCCATCTATGCATCCATCTATCCATCTATCCATGCATCCATGCATCCATCCATCCATGCATCCATCATCCATCCATCCATCCATCCATCCATGCATCCATCATCCATCCATCCATCCATGCATCCATCATCCATCCATCCATCCATCCATCCCCTCATCCACCCACATGGCCATCTATGCATCCATCTATCCATCTATCCATGCATCCATGCATCCATGCATCCATCATCCATCCATCCATCCATCCATCCATGCATCCATCATCCATCCATCCATCCATGCATCCATCATCCATCCATCCATCCATCCATCCCCTCATCCACCCACACGTCCATGTATCCATCCATCTTTCACTTCTCAGTATGTGTTTCGGGTAGCTTCCTGGCTTCTCACAGCTCCATAGCTCGTTTCTATTTAGCACTGAGTAATATTCCCCGGCCCAGATGGACCGCACTTGATGCATCCATCCACCTGCTAAAGGTCACCTTGGTCGCTTTCATAATCTTTTCAAGGAAGGCAGACTGTGCCCTAATCCTTTTGGGGTCGGAACATGGACAAGGCAGTTTTCCGACCATATTGTCTGAGGCCACTTCTGGGGCCTGCTGGGTCTCTGAGATGCGTCCCTGGTCACCTGACCACAGGGAGCCCCCGTTTCAAGCCCGGGGCACAGAGCAGCTTCCCTGCGTCCAGATGGGCATTTGGAGGAAGCACATAGCTTGTAGGACCGCATGGTGCACATGAGATTCCACCAAGAGCCTGGGAATGGGGAGGGCTGGCCCAGGACGGAAGGAATTCCAGCCGTGCGCCCCGCCCTCCCCATCTCGTCATGTCACCCCATGTCTGTGATGCACAAGGGGCGGTGGGGCGGTGTGGTCCATCCTCGGTTGCTTGGAGCTGCCATCTGCAGGGTGACGTGTGCCGCTCCCGTACGTGTCGGTCTGCCGGCAGCGGTCACGGGTGTTAGTGGCGGCAGCAACTGTGGGATGGCAGGCTCATGACCACACAAGGGGAGCTTGTTGGGGTGAATAGGGCCCGGTGGCCGGCTCCTGTGCGTCCTGCCCTTCTGCCCCTGAGGGCACCGTGGCACCTTCTCCTGGCATCTGTGCCAGCTTACCACATTGTGCAGACACACTGGGCTGAACTGGGCGCCCGGGCCTCCAGTCACAAGGACGAGCCACCGTGTGGACAATGGCACCATGTTGGCGCCTCCTCCATGCTTTTCTTTGGCCCAGCTGGCTGCCCCCTGCCCGGGTCCCTGCCACCTCTGTCGCTGACCTCGGGCCTCACGTCACCTCCACATTCAATGAGGAGGTCCTGCCTTTCCAAGGAACCTGCCACGTGCAGGGCGTTAGGCACCATGGCCCCGTCCGTCTTGCTTCCCTCCAAGCGCGTTTTTGGGGTGGCCGCTCTCTCTGGTCCTCCTGTTGTGCGTGCTTGATGCAGTGGCCTCCCTCAGGAAGGCCCTCGCTCACCGAGCAGACTCCACGCTTCGGGGTGGTTGGTGTCGGCCCCTTCGTTGAGCAGCACGATGTGTATTTTGTGACGGTTAATTTTACGTGTCCCCTACGCTGGGCTGTGCATGCAGACCTGTGGTCCAGCGCTCGTTTGGATGTCGTAGGGACGTATTTCTACACGAGGCAAACATTACAACCAGTAGCCTTTGAATCAAGCAGGTGACTCTGTGTAGAGTGGGTGGGCCTTGTCCAATCAGTCGACAGCTTCGTGAGAAAACAGACTGCCCTCCCCCTTGCTGGTGGAGGTGATTTTTTTTTCCTTTTTTGATGTTGTTTTGACGCTTTTTATCTCCTCATAACCCGAATTCCTTTCCCACATCATCCTACATCACGTAGTAATTGCTATCTTATCTTTTCCCCTTGGATCGTTTCTCTGTGGTTTATTGGAATCCAAGCCTACGGGGGTGGAAAATACTTGGGTTTGTCTGGATGGTTCTTTTCTTGATGGTGACATTATCAACAGCCTTCCTTCCTTCCTTCCTTCCTTCCTTCCTTCCTTCCTTCCTTCCTTCCTTCCTTCCTTCCTTCCCATTCATTTAGTTAAGGGAGAGGGAGACTGAGGAAGTCTTCAAGCAGACCCTGCTAACTGCAGAGCCTCATGCAATGCTTGATCCCCTGGCCCTGAGATCCCGACCTGAGCTTCCAGTTCATTCCTTTTCTAGCAATGCATATGACCCTATTATGGGATATGCCCCCCCACACCCCGTAGTGTTACTGGGCTTAGTTGGCATGACATCCTGCACGTCAAACGGCAGAGCTGCTTGTGTAGAATTTCAGAAAGGTCACGGGCATGTTTTCAACGTGGTGGTTGCTTTGTTTTCCCTCCACTGAGATTTTCTTAGAAATGGAATCGTGTCCTACGTGGTCTTGGGGACCCTGACTTCTGTCCGTGAGCATCGTGTGTTCGTGGTCTGTGCACACGGTAGCAGGTGTCCGAGCTCCGTTCCTTTTCATGGCTGAGTAATAGTCCATCCGTGGATCCGTTGGTCCACTTGGGTTGTTTCCATGGCTACTGTGAATAACGCTGTTCTGAGCCCTGCTGCACACACACGTACATGCTTCCGCCTCTCCTGGGTAGATGGGTACCGGGGAGCGGGACCGCCGGACCGCGTGGTTTCTCCTTCACGTTCCAGGATGCCCGTGGCATTTTAGGTTCCCACCAGCCACGCGCGACAATCCGCATTTCCCTCCATCCTTGGCAACTAGTGGGCGCGAAGCGAGATCCCACTCCCGTTTTGGTTTGCGTGTCCCGAGAGGCGGACGGTGCAGGGCATCCTTTCGGGTGCTTGCGTCACAGAGCGCCATTCTCACGTCCCAGCGGGGAATAGGAACGCATTATTTGATGGCCAAGGACGGAATGCACCGGAGACCGCCTGGCGGCCACATGGAGCAGTGGTGTGTACACAGCCCTCAGCATTTGGGGAAAGGACTGAGACGTGCATTTACCAGCAGCTCCGACGTGAGCCGTAAAACACACTGGCATTTCCAACACAACCGGGCAGAAGCCAAGATGGCAAAGACTTCCCTGTTGTTAAATTTGCCTTTTTTTTTTCTTTTTTAAAGCGGATTATATGACGTGGCTCGAGATTATTAGACTTCTTATGTCTGTCCTTGCAAATCCCCGTAGTTCACACGCAATTGCAAAGAAGAATATAGAGAAACCTCGCGGACACTTTACCTGCTTCCCCCCTCCCCTTGCCAAACTGTAGTGCGCGACCCCAACGCACGTGTCAGCGGGCGTGCGAGGCATCGCTCTTCTACCCACACCTCGCCGTTTTCTCAGGTACCCACCCGTGCGTTGCCGGGGTTCGCGGCCTGGGATCTCCTTGCACGTACAGGGTGGTGCCTCCCTCATCACGGTCAAGATGCAAAGCGTGTTTCCCGCCTCGGGCTTCCCACCTGCATGCATCCCTCACCCCCGGCAAACCGCTCGTCTGTTCTGCGCTTCCACGGCGCCGTCGCTTCAGGACTGCCACAGAAACGGCCTCGCACGCCATGCAACCCTTTTCAAATTGCTTTTTTTTTTTTCTCTCCCCCCCTCGGTCTCCAAACTGGGCATAATTTCCTGGAGGGTCCTTCCCAGACGTCACTAGGACAGTAAGGCTTTCTTTTGGAAGAGCACCTGTAACAACTCTTGCACGCGACGACATTCCCACTGAAGACCTGTGTCTTCTCAGCGAGGCTGGCAGCTCCTGGGTGAAAAAGACACAGCCTTGGTGCACACGTCTCTGTGCAACCCTGCACTTTTTTTTTTTTTTTTTTTTTGCAGGACCAGGTGTTCCAGGGGAGGAAGAGCCGGCATTTGTCATTGATCGGCACCAATAACTCGCTTCCCTTTGCTCGTGTTTAATTCTAGATGTGAGTTTCTTTTTAATTTATTTTTATTTTTTATCATTATTATTTTTTTGAGTTTCAACACTGCTTTAGGCGTGAATGTTTAGCTCAGTATCTGGGACCCCTCGTTCCTTTTCTTTGTCTCTTCTCGGTGGGAAGGAGACGACATGCTCCTGTTGCTTCACGAGGACCCCGTCCGTCATGGACGAACAAAGCATCCTTTATCCTGTACCTGGCAGCCCCTCGTGTGCCTTCTGATATTACCCGACGCACTTTCGATTCTGCAGAATTAAACCTTTTTTTTTTTTTTTTTTTTTTTTTTACATGCTCAGTGTGACCTGACGTTTCCCTGCACAAATTCTGTGAGCTCCCTAGAAAAGGCATTGTCGCTGAGCGGTCACCCACTAATAGCCGCCACCGCGTTCCCGTCGGTTTCTATCATCGGGTGTTTAAATATTTCAAAAGTTTAAATATTTGAATCGTTTAAACAATATTTTAAACATTTCAGGTGTCTGAATATTTAAGTAAAATAATATTTTAAACATTTCAAATATTCGAATATTCAAGTTAATATTTTAAACATTTCAAATATCTGAATATTTAACTTAATATTTTAAACACAAGTATCTGAATATGTGAATTATTTAAATAATATTAAAATATTTCGGGTATCTGAATATATGATAATTTAAAGAATATTTTAAACACTTCAAGTATCTGAATATGTGAATTAAAGAATATTTTAAATATTTCAAGTATCTGAATACATTAATTACTCAAACAATATTTTAAACATTTAAGATATCTGAATATTTGTATAAAATAATATCTTAGACATTTCAAGTATTTGAATATTCAAGTTAAATAATATTTTAAACATTTCGAATATTTGAATATTCAAGTTAAACAATATTTTAAACATTTCAAGTATCTGAATATTTAACTTCATATTTTAAACACTTCAAGTATCTGAATATGTAAATTACTTAGAGTATTTTGAATATTTCAAGTATCTGAATAAATTAATTACTGAAACACTATTTTAAATATTTCGGATATCTGAATATTTACATAAAATAATATCTTAAACATTTCAAATATTTGCATATTTAAGTTAAATAATATTTTAAACATTTCAAATATTTGAATATTCAAATTAAACAATATTTTAAACATTTCAAGTATCTGAATAATTAAATTACTTAAAGAATTTTGAAATATTTCAAGTATCTGGATATGTAAGTTATTTAAACAATATTCAAATATTTCAATCATCTGACTGTGAATCATTCAAACAATATTTTAAACACTTCAGGTATCTGAATATGCAAATCATTTAAACAATATTTTAAATATTTCAAATATTTGAAAATGTAAATGATTCAAGTAATCATTGAATCTTTCAAATATTTGAATATTTAAATTGTTCAAATATTTGAAAATTTAAATTCCTTAAATAATCATTGAATCTTTCAAATATTTGAATATTTAAATCCCTCAAATGGTTGGATATTTAGATTAAATTTCGAATATTTGAATATATAAAGTATTCAATAATTTGCATACATAAATTATCTAAATACTATTTTTAAACATTTCAAATCTTTAAGTATTTGATCCCTGTCTTACTTCCTGTGCTGTGGTCCGGGAGCTGAGGTTGCCGAGAGCTGTCATTTTATTGCTTCCCTAGATGTTGGCCCTCACGGAGGCATGAGGTCAACCCTGGACATTTCAGTTCTTAAAAAAGCATAATGACCCACGAGGGCTCTAAACATAGTCCGGGCTCTGGACGGGAGCTCTTTCTCAGGACGGCCTGCACACTTCGTGCCTTTGCGAAGCAAATAGGCTTCGGAGGTGCTGGTTGCTTTCCTCGTGCTTTGAGTTGTGCGGTGGCCCCCAGAACAAATCAGGGGTGCGCCGTTGGACGTGAGGCTGCCGAGCGGGGTGGTTTGGGGATGAAAGCAGCAGACGTGAACGTTGTCCCCGAGCGGCCTCACGGTGCATGTGTAGCAGCTGCTGACCTGGTGCCGGCTGGTTGGCGGAGGTCAGGTTACAGCCAGCATGTCCCGAGCGCTCCCTCCTACCCGTCGTTGGTGAGCTGGCCTGTGGGACTTGGTGGCGGAACCAAGATAAAGGAAGGACGCGGGCGTGCAGAACAGAGGGTGGCGTGCAAGGTGATGCACGGTGATCCCCAGTTTGCAGCCGGGTTTGGGAGGCGGGGCGGGTGGGGAAGCATAGAAGGCGTCTGGGCTGCAACTGAGCTGCGTCCGGGAGATAAAATGAATGGGGAGAGTGGCCTAGGGAGCCCCTCTAGTCAGGCTGGTGTGCCCTTGCACAGATGTGTGTGTGCATTTGCACCAATTTCTGGGGTTTCAGTTGTGCCTCCCTCCCTCTCAAAAAAGATATGTTGAAGCCTTGGCCCTGGTACTTGTGAAGGGGGTCTTACTGGGAAATAGGTGCTCTGCAGATGGTCGAGATAATGTGAGGTCATGAGGGTGGGCCCTAATCCCATAGGACTGGGGTCCTAATAAGAAGAGGGGCGAGGGCACAAATATGCATGTGGATGACCACGTGAGGACACGGGGAGAACATGGAGTCTGCTCACCAAGGAGAGAGGCCTCACGAGGAACCAGCCTCAGCTTGTCCATCCATCCACCCGTCCACCAACCAGTCATCTATCTCTGCATCCATCGATTCTGTTTATCGAGCTATCCATCTGTCTATCCATCCATCATATCTATATCTACCTATCTCTCTCTCTATTTCTCTACCTAATCTATCTATCCATCCATCATCTCTGTCAATCTATCCATTTTATCCATTCTATCTATCAATCATCTATCAATCAATCATCTGTGTACGTATGTTTGTATGTATCTACCCATCTATCTCCTTGGGTTGTGGCCTCCATGGCTTGCTTGTTCAGTGCACGTGGCAAATTCTGGGATGCGGACACAGCAGGTGCACACCCCAGCTTTGAGGGGGGCGGGACCCCCGGCGGGTCAGCCTCTCTTCCTCCCCTGCGACGGCCTTGCCTGATGCAGCCTGGGGGCCGGCCTCTGTGGGACACACGTCAGGCGTGCATTTCAGTGCATGCGTGTGCAAACTATACTTCAGTATCTGTACATCGAAGCCGCTGTGTGCAGGCTGAGCAATCAAGAGCAAAGCCTTTACATCTGCATCCCCGTTATGGGGTGTCCACGGGGCTCTGCAGCGCCGTCTGCTTCTAAAAAATAAATCCTACGTGCGAACCAGTCGGGATTTGGAAGGAATTGAAAGCAGCTCCTGTAGAGCGGGTCCTGGAGGAGGTGGGATGCACGTCGCAGAACATGAAGTTGACTGCGTTGATCAGGAAAGCATGGCGGGCGCATGGATGGGGGACACATTTGTGTTTGCAGGAGGTGGGCATGTAGCAGGTCCGCGGGGATGGGGTCTGCTTTGCACACAGGGTTGAGCCCCGACACCTCGATGGGGAGGGAGCCCCGCAGGCGGTAGCTGTGGCGCTATCTCTCCTGCCCGTCGGGCCACGCGGCCCCCAATCTCGTTTCCAGATGCTTCCTGGGCTTCCGTCTTCTTGCACCTGCTGTGCATCCTCCCTTGCACCTGAAGCATGTTCACACGCCTCGCCCGCTGCACGCCGCTCAGGTCGTCACCTCCTGCCTCCGCTCTGGCTGCTGCAACTTCCCTCCATCGTGCACGCCTGTCCTCGGCCCCCTCCAGAGCAGCAGCTCCTGCGTGCTTCCTCGCGAGCCCTCGCAGGCCTGCCCCGGAACCGGCCCGGATGCAACCGCCAATGGCAGTGCGCAGGACCGTGCAGCAGCGCAGCCCCGGATGGCGGGGGCTCGCGTGCGTGCTCGCCTGCTCCGCAGACCCGTTGTTGGACAATGTGCATTGCAGGGGTTGCCACGGGGCAATGAGAGACACGGTCACTCTCCTTCCTGGGGCTCGCGCACGCCTCTCCAGCCCCACAGATGTCCCCCTGGCAGCTTGAAGGCCACGCCATCTGGCTCCCTGACCCCGACGTGTGTGTGAGGTCGGCTTTGTGCGGGAGCCGGGGCCCCGGTTGCACTGCCCCACGCCCCTGCCTGGCGAATGTCCCCCAAAAGCGCATGTCTAGGACCATTGATGCATGAGTGTTGTTTCCAGCTGCGGTTAGGCCAATCAAGGCTGCTGACTGTTCCCTGAGTGACTGTGGACACCAAGGATGGGCTAGGACACCCCACAGCGTGGATGTGTTGTAGGCTGTTCATCCATGGCCCTACATGCAGGGATGTGGCTGTAGTGAGAAACGTGGGCTCCATGATGGCAGCCCACCTTGCATATCCAGCACATTCCTGGAAATGGTTTTGTGGCATCAACAGATAAATGTGTTTCAAATTGCACTAGATAGGGACGCCTGCGTGGCTCAGCGGTTGAGCGTCTGCCTTTGGCTCAGGGCATGATCCCGGGTCCGCGGATCAAGTCCCACATGGGGCTCCCTGCATGGAGCTTGCTTCCCCCTCTGCCTGTGTCTCTGCCTCTCTCTCTGTCTCTCATGAATAAATAAATAAAATCTTTAAAAAAAGTTGCACTAGATGTTACCCGAGGACACCCCCCCACACACCCACATGGACTTTTCTTTGCATTCCCATGCACAGTATACATGAGTGTCTGCTTGCCAGCACCATGTCAGAGAAGTGTAGCATCAAAGTGTTTGCACTTTTGCCAGTCAGATGGCATCTTGGTGAGTTTTCGTGAACATGTCTCTTATGGGGTAAAAACTCACACTTCTTTGTAGGACCATTTTGTATGTTTTCATATACAGAGTTATGTTTGCCCTTCTTTATAGAGTGTTTTTTTTTCTTGATTTGTAAGAACTCTTTACATATCGGGAAAAAAGCCATTTGCATGTGATAAGAGTTGCGATTTTTAAATGGCTTATCACTTATTTCTAGCTTTGCTTTTGGTGTGCTTTTTTTTTTTCTTTCATTTTCATAGTGAAATTTGTCTGCTTATTCTTCTCAACTTTGACCTGTAGTTATGAAGGCATTTCATATTCTGAGGTTAAAGATAAACGTATTCATGTTTTTCTTCCCCCTGCTACGTTCATTGTGTAACTTCTTCACCTTGGTTAATTTTGATGGGTACTATATGAGGTATGGATCTAATTTTGCCTTTTTTCCCAAATGTCTATTTATGTGTCTCAACACCGTTGATTGAAAAGTCCATCTTTGGGGCACCTGGGTGGCTCAGTTGGTTAACCGTTGTCCAACTCTTGGTTCTGGCTCAGGTTGTGATGTGAAGGTCCTGAGATCGAGCCCACGTTGGTTTCCACCCTCAGCATGGAGTCTGCTTGAGAGTCTGTCTCCCTGTCTGTCTCCCCCCCCCCACCCCGCTTGTGCTCTGTCGCTCGCTCTCTCTCTCAAATAAAGACATAAATCTTAAAAATAAAATTAAGTAAAGATTTTCATCTTTGTCACCTTTATCAAATGCTCAGTCTCCCGGGGCTGGCCAGTTCCTAGAGATACCAAGCGCTTCGCCCGGGAGCACGCCTCTCACATGCCAACCAGCCAGTTCAGAGCCCTCGCCCCACCAGGTCCGGGACCACACGCTTGGCCTCTGTCCACCCAAATCACCGCAACGCCAGGGACGCACAAGTAGGGACGGGCCCCCGTGACCCAGAATCTACTGAAATTATTCACACCAGCTCATCCTAAACCTGCTGAGCCTGCTTACCTCACCCATTTCTTCCCACGGTAAAGACTCTTGTCCACGTCTGCCTGTCCTCCAGTCCACGAGGACTCGGACCACAGTTACCGACTCTCAACTCCCGTTTTCCGTCGTGTGTTCTCACGTGATGAATTCTTCCAAACGTGTACTCTGCTTTTAAAACTCTGACTTATTTCTTCTTCTTCTTCTATAGTTCTGGCCCCACAACCGGAACGTGTTGCTATAGTGACCGGAGGCACGGATGGAATCGGCTATTCCACTGCGAAGCATCTGGCGAGACTGGGCATGCATGTGATCCTAGGTGATAATCGTATTTTTGGTTAATGGAAGATACCCAGTTATATCCGTGTGCAAACAGCGATTTGCTTAGGGGTAAAACAGATCTGGGAAACACCTAAGGATGTCCTTATAAGGACTCCAGCCCTACTGAGTGACAACCCACCTTAATGACCTCATTTTACCATAATCACCTGTTTAGAGACCCCCTTCCAAATGAGGTCATGTTGTGAGGACCTAGGGATCTGGGCTTCAACATACGAATTTGCAGAAGATGCACCATAGCCCACAGTAGACTCTGAGCACGTGTCAACGTATTGGCTTCCTCGGCAGCTGTATCCTATTGACACTACATGTTCCATTCTTCTGTTTGAAACTCTGTCTGGTCCTTATCCTGGCATCAAACTCTTCTTTGAAAACAAAGGGATTGGGATCCCTGGGTGGCGCAGCGGTTTGGCGCCTGCCTTTGGCCCAGGGCGTGATTCTGGAGACCCAGGATCGAATCCCACATCGGGCTCCCGGTGCATGGGGCCTGCTTCTCCCTCTGCCTGTATCTCTGCCTCTCTCTCTCTCTCTCTCTGTGACTATCATAAAAAAAAAGAAAAAAGAAAACAAAGGGATTTTCTTTGCCTGGGGAAAACAGACAGCTCAAATCAACCCATTCTACTTTTGTTAGTTTTCCTGGTGCATTGGGGGTAGAATTTTTAATCAGCTAGCAAAAACGATACGGTGCACATCACCTTTGGGGAAAAAAAAAATACACACACACAAAGCAATTCATGCTAATTATGTCCCCTATTGACATCATTTGCATTCAGTTAATATCTTTCATGGTGTCCGTTTTTACAGAAATCATATTATATGTCTGGTTTTAGGGTGTGACGGATTGCTTTCACTTCAGAGTTTCTAAATAATGTTGTGTGTGGTCCTTATTCATTAATGATTTATTTATTCCTTTCTCTCTTTTTTTCCTTCAACTTTTGCCTGCCATCATTTATTGAAGGATAATTTCAGTTAAGAAGTGATCGTTGGGGCTGGGTATTTAGACATGAATGTGTTCTACTCTTTCCTGTCTCTTGACGAGCGCGGTACACAGCCAGGTTTCCCCTTTCCTGGTGCTTGGGCCCCTTTGGCGTCTACTGATGCCTAAACACACAAACCAAAATCCATAATATTGTAAACCAAATGGGGCAGCCCGGGTGGCTCAGCGGTTTAGCACCACCTTTGGCCCAGGCCGTGATTCCGGGGTCACGGGATCAAGTCCCATGTCGGGCTCCCTTCATGGAGCCTGCTTCTTCCTCTGCCTGTGTCTCTGCCTCTCTCTCTCTCTCTGTCTCTCATGAATAAATAAATGAAATCTTTAAAAAACATACTGTAAACCAAATGGTATTGAGATGCAGGTAGAAAAATAGATAAGAACACAAACCTGCCACGAAATCACAGACTTTGTATCTTTATACGACAAATAACAGGACCTACTGGTGGGCTCAGTAACTCCTACTGATTGGAAGCTGTGATGATCCTAAACTTTATTTTGAGACGGCTTCAACCCCTGAACTAAGGTCTGCAAACATCTCTGGTTTGTGTCGGTGGCCAAGTCACAGACCCCGCCCATACTTCTGAGTGTTGTCCACAGTCCATTGGGGGTCGGCCACCATGATGGTATTGGTTGTTGGTGTTGAAACTCACAGACCCCCAGAATTCCATGGTGGGAGGCTTTTGGGGGGCTCTTAACCCAGATGGGGAGCCCCCAGGTCTAGCCATTGTGACCTTCTGTTGTCCTCGGAAGGGTATGCTCAGCTGGTCCTTCAGTCTCATAATCAAATGGGCTCATACTTCTAACTTTGAGCTTTCTTTTTTCACTTTTGCAAAACATGACTCCACAATTTAAAAATTTTGTATCACATGACCCTTGCCCTATGTCATTTTTCTGAAAAAGCAAGTTTCTTACAGTGATTCCTCCCTGATGGACCCATTTAGGCATTTTTCTCTCATAAGCCATGGGGGTCTGCAGAATGATGCACATTCAAGCACATTCAAGCTTTGGGAGGGGTTGATTACTTCCTGGTCGACCTCACTGTTCTTTTTCCTCACCAGTATTTTTTTCTTCAGGAATGTGTCCTAGTTCCATTGTCTGAATCGATGTGGAAATGATAAAATGGTTTTTGACAAGTCCTTGCGAGGACAGTCTTTACCAATGTCCGTATCCACCCCCCTAGATGAACAGGAGTTGTTGGCAGGTGCGGGGGTCCTGCAGGACAGGAGACCCATCTGAGTGTGCTCTTCCAGAGCTCCCCTTCAACTGTAGCATCCCCATGATATGTTTATTTCTCCCTGGGACCTGAGCACGTCATGGAGACAAGGTGTGTGAGTGAAGGGTCTCAGATCTCTGGGAGACAACTGCCATGTCTTGGGTTTCTGCCACCATCTGGGATGACTTGATCAAAGTGATGTCAGAAGGAGCAGTAAGTCCCCTCTGAGGGCCGGCTGGATCAGAGCTAGTGGCAGAAGTAAGCTGGTGGAGCAGGATCCTATGGTCTGAGAACAGGTGGGGGCTGGCATCCCCCCCTGTAACTTCTCTAGTGCACTTGTCTTCATCTTCTTTATTCTTTGTGAACCCAGGCAATGCTGCAATGCAAAGAAAAAAAATGGTTCCATTTCTGTGCTTTTTGCTTCAGTGTGGTGGTTTAGTCTAGATGGGTTAGGTCATGATGAGGTCTAATTGGGTAGCTCATGATGAGGTCTAGTTGAGTGGGTCATGAGGAGGTCTAGTTGGGCTAGGTGATGAGGTCTAGTTGGGTGGGTGATGATGAGGTGTAGTTGGGTTGGTTCATGAGGAGGTTTAGTTGAGTTAGGTGATGATGAGGTCTAGTTGGGTTAAGTCATGAGGAGGTCTAGTGGATTAGGTGATAATGAGGTCTAGTTGAGTGGGTGATGATGAGGTCTAGTTAGGTGGGCGATGATGAGGTCTAGTTGGGTTAGGTCATGAGGAGGTCTAGTGGATTAGGTGATAATGAGATCTAGTTGAGTGGGTGATGATGAGGTCTAGTTAGGTGGGCGATGATGAGGTCTAGTTGGGTTAGGTCATGAGGAGGTCTAGTGGATTAGGTGATAATGAGATCTAGTTGAGTGGGTGATGATGAGATCTAGTGGATTAGGTGATGATGAGGTCTAGTTGGGTGGGTGATGATGAGGTCCAGTGGGTTAGGTGATGATGGGATCTAGTTGAGCAGGTGATGATGGGATCCAGTTGGGTTAGGTGATGATGAGATCTAGTAGGTTAGGTCATGAGGAAGTCAGGTTGGGGTTAGGTCATGCTGAGGTCTAGTTGAGTGAGGAGCGAGCAGGTACTGCAGACACAATGCAGTGAAAGCATGTGAGGAAGCACATAGCACCCATGCATCTGAGGACTGGAGCCCCAGCTCTCTTGTTACCTCCTCATTTAGGAGTTGTTTCCTGAGCACCAGAAACAGTCCTGCGAGCACCAAATTTCTCCTTTTCTTGAGTTAAACAGAGTAAGCACCAGCTGTGCTCCTCACCCTCCTGCATCTTCTTTCCCACCGAGCTTCTGACGTCTGCATGGGTCACAGTTTGACCCCTCTCAGGCAGTCCAATCAAGCATGAATCTTCCTTCCTCCCTGAGTCCTTCAGGGCATAATTGCGTATGCTCTGAGAGGGACAATTTTTCACTTTGTGTGACAGTTTGCTAGAAGGCCACTTAATGAAATATTATCACTGGACACTTCAATATAAATCTCACATTAAATACAAACTAAGAGATGTGTATATTCAGTTTCAAATTTTCCAATCCCAAGTCCATTAATGTTTAAAGAATACTCCATTACTTGCTAGAGAATTGGGAAGGGAACCTGGATCCAACGCAAGCACATTAATAGTGCTATAAATACATTAATTATTAAATTTCTCATCTGCTCACGGTGTCTTCATTCTTATAGTCACAAAATACTGTTTTGGTGGAGGATCTTTCTTTGTAATTCTTCATGAACAGCCATTGAAGGTTGAGACCAGGGGCTAGTAAATTTTTTTTCTGGTGTGGACCAGATAATAACTATTTGCCTAGGTGTGTCTCTCAATGATCAACTCTGCCCTGATAGCGGGAAAGCATCATTGTCAATATTTAAAGCTACAGTCATGGCCATTGTTCAATTTTTTTTTTTTTTTTTTTTTTACATCAGGCAGATCCTGAGATTAGGCACTAGCTTCCTAGTTTGCTGGCCCTGGTTTGGGTTCAACAGCTTTATTTTTTTTTATTTTTATTTTTTTATTTTTATTTTTATTTTTTTATTTATGATAGTCACACAGAGAGAGAGGGAGAGGCAGAGACACAGGCAGAGGGAGAAGCAGGCTCCATGCACCGGAAGCCCGACGTGGGATTCGATTCCGGGTCTCCAGGATCGTGCCCTGGGCCAAAGGCAGGCGCTAAACCGCTGTGCCACCCAGGGATCCCTGGGTTCAACATCTTTAAAACTTTGTCCTCCACAGAAAGCATGAGCCGAAGGCAGACCTGCTGTGCTTGTGCCCACCTTCTATCCTGGTCAAGTGCTGTCTCTTACACAATATTTGCTCAGTAAATGTAGGGAAAACTCTAGTGATTGCATAGAGTCAAGGTTCCATATCCAGCTCTGGGGAGCCAGCTGATAAAGATGACCTTTGCCAAAAAAAGTGCCCGTGTCCATACCTCTAATACAATGCCTTAGGGAGAGTATGAGCTGCCCGTTAGGGGGAGCGGCCACCATGACCAGTTTCCTCTGCTGGTTTGATGCCCTCCTGCTTCCTCTGGACATTTATATCTTTTTTGCAAACATGGAGCATCTCTCCCAGTTCGTGCAAGCTTCCACCGGGCCACCCCTGATGCCAGAAGGGTGGCCTGGTAATGGGTGGTTATTGAATATTTTAAAATCGCACGGGATTTCAGAAATAAGCTCATGCATGTACATAGCCCCAACTCAAAGAAAGGTGAATTTTATTTTGTTGTCTTCGATGCCTACAACACTGACAGATGGAATACAATTTTCTGGTTATCCCTGACACGGCATCCTGCCTGTCTGTGCACCCCGCCACGCAGGACGACTCTCGGAGCAAAAAATCTAACAACCGTGTAATAGCGTCTATTCTCGAAGGGGGCCCCAGGTGGGAGGGTCACGCGAGCCAGCCCTTCCCCCTTGTGACCTGGCCCTCCCAGGCTAGGTGTGTCGCCTGGTGTCCTCATGCCACCTGTCAGTTCTCGGGGCTCTGGGGGCTTCACACCCACATGTGTGTTCCTCAGATGCCAGCTCTAATCCCCTTCTGTGGAAGCGCTCCCATGACTCACCCATGCAGGGAGTCTCACGGTTGGCTCACCCCGCAAAGGATCTGAAAATCTGCCTCAGGTCCAGTTGTTTGTGATGGCATATGGGAAGACGGGATCTCCTGAGCTTCTCCCCCGAACTGCAGCCCCATGTGGCACGCCTTAAAATTAGGACTGTGCGCTCAGGGGCACAGTTGGGAAGCAACACGCCTTCCTCCAAACATCAGTGCACATTCATCTAGTCAGACATTAAGAAACCTGTTTCACTATTTCAACCCCCAAATTTCATAGTCTTTTTTTTTTTTAACAGTGATGTCCCTCACGTATGAAACACTCTTTGCCTTTCTTCTAAACTCAACGACCACCGGAGCCATTTCTCTGCCGGTTTTTACAGAGTCATGGATAAGGAAATGGGAAATCCCAAGTATGGAGTTTTTATGGGATTTTATGGAGTTGTGGATGAGGAAATGAGAAATCCCAAGAATGGAGTTTTTATGGGATTTTATGGAGTTGTGGATGAGGAAATGAGAAATCCCAAGAATGGAGTTTTAATGGGTTTTTATGGAGTCGTGATTGAGGAAATGGGAAATCCCAAGCATGGAGTTTTTATGGGTTTTTATGGAGTCGTGGATGAGGAAATGGGAAATCCCAAGTATGGAGTTTTTATGGTTTTTTATGGAGTCGTGGATGAGGAAATGCGAAATCCCAAGTATGGAGTTTTTATGGGTTTTTATGGAGTCGTGGATGAGGAAATGGGAAATTCCAAGAATGGAGTTTTTATGGGTTTTTATGGAGTCGTGGATGAGGAAATCCCAAGTACATAGTAGGAATGTCCTATGATCATGTTTATAGCTCAGACCACCAGTGAGTGGGAGTTGCTGAGTGTCCGCTAAAAGTTTCTTAGCAAGGTCTATATCTGCTCTGACCTTCCCACCAACATTTTGTTGCTTAGGCTCCTCTTGGCTCCCCTGCCCCGACCCAGCCACCCCCCATGTTCATTGTGCCGCCAGGTGCCTGACGCCCCTGTAATCATCAAAAGGGGAAACTTCATACAAATGCATCCTTCTCGCCGATCCAGGCTAGAGGAGAGGCTTTGTCTGGTGATAGGTGGCGTTGGCCGCAACTGCCCTGACGGCCCCGTTCCACCCCATGGCACGATGGGAAACCGTAAAGAGATCCCTCCGGGGTTATGTTTTGCGTCTCAAGACAGCATTTTGTCATGCTCAATAATGTCTGAACAACATTCCCACCGATCCTATCTTTTCTTTTCCTTGTAGCTGGAAATAATGACAGCAGTGCCCCAGACATCGTGAGAAAAATACAAGAAGAGACTTTGAACGACAAAGGTACTGCTCGCCAGCCAAGCGGCTGTTTTCCTTGGTCTGAGTGTGTGTTTGTGGCTGAGCCCCGGAACCCGGTGTGGGACCTGGGATCGCCAGCATGGGGTAGGGGGGTGGTGGTGGAGGTGGCACTCGGGGGGCAGGGGATGTCTCTCCCTCTGGTGTGTTTCTTTTGGAGATTTCCGGCCCCCGCTGGCAAGAGACGAATGGCAGTAACCATGTCCCCGGGAGAGCGTTGCTGTGTAGGCGGCTCCTGGGGAATGTGTTGGGAAGCGGTGCTCGTTCTTGTCTCTCGCTCTCACCCCGTGTCCATCTCCAGGGCTGCAGGCCCTCTGCGGCATGTCTTCATGCGGGAACCGTGAGAGGCACCTGCCAGCAGGTGCTTCTACTGGTTGCTGGTTCTTGACTGGAGATCATTCAAACAGGGATGTGTTTGGCTCCACCCTGCTCTGTCGCAAACCCTGTAGCGCTTGCTCTCTCTCCTTGTTCACCCCGAGCCGTGGACACCTGTCTGTAATATCTCTCCTGCTTGCAAGTGCTCTTGAGTGCCTTCTGAGCCCTGCTCGTGGGCCTTATGTGTAAAGAAAGAAGATACAGGGCTCCTGGATGGCTCCGTCGGGGAAGCGTCTGCCTTCAGCTCCGGTCATGATCCCAGGGTCCTGGGGTCAAGCCCTGCATTCGGCTCCCTACTCAGGAGGGAGTCTGCTTCTCTGTCTCCCTCTGCCGCTCCCCCTACTTTTGCGCTCTCTCTCTCAAATAAATAACAGAAAAAGAAAACATGCACGTGACCATCTTGGACTGGCTCCAACCAAGATGGCGCCTTGAGCATGTCCCATGTGCTGGGGCTTCCCCTGTCTGAGCGTATGGTGGATCTTCTTCTTCGTCTTCCCTTTTTTTTTTTTTTTTTAAGATTTTATTTGTTTATTTTGAGAGAGAGAGAGCATAAACAGAGGAGGATGAGAAAGAGAGGGAGAAGCAGATTCTACGCTGAGCATGGAACCCGACATGGGGTGCAATCCCATGACCCGGAGATCATGACCTGAGCCAAAACCAAGCATCAGATGCTTAACTGGCTGAGCCACCCCAGCGTCCCAATGGTGGTTCTTCTTAATAGGCTAGGAGAGAGCGAGCCACGGATGGCAGTCAAGTCCAGTTAGCGTCTGTCCCATGGCGTCCTTATTATCTACCTAGGTCATACAGCGCCGCTGCGAAACTTGCCATTTCACCCTGTCCGCATGGCTGGGGGACGTCCTGGGTGCCTCCCACCTTTGTGACATGATCCCTTTGATCCTGGGACACAATAGGCAGCTGTTTCCCCAGAGCCCAGAGCTGGTTCCACTCTTTGTATGACAACAGGTGGCTGTTGCAGACGGGAGCCGATTCCTTCCGCCACCTGCCCTGCACAGAAATGGTCATGATACGCGATCTTTGTCCCCTGTCCCCATTTACCATGGCTTAAGGAGGTGGTGTTCTCCGACACGCTTGTGTTCCCAGCCCCGCAGCATCACGACGAGTATGTTACAAATACAGATGCCCAGCCCTGTGAGGAGTCACACCCTCTAAGGATGGGCCCAGAAATCTGCATTTCTATCTGGTTGACCCCTCACAGTCCCACTATTTCGAGACTCAAAGAGGAGTCTCATGGAAAACCGCCAAATCATGTGTTCTTTGAGACTTTTGAAGCATTCCGAATATATATTTTAAGAAAGGACAGTTTGCCAAAACTTGCTAAGGCAAGTTAGGTTATAACCTAAGCAAGGAGGGAGTAAGTGTTCGTGACGTTTAAGAGCTTCACACCTACTCACAAACCCATAACCAGTAGCCCTGTTTGTCGGAGGAAAGAATGTTCTAGAAGCCCTGTCTGACATTAGAAATGACTAATGCTGGCTCCTGTGTTGTGTGTTGAGATTGAGCTGTGGGCGTGGAAAGGCCATGCATCGAAGGGACGGTTCTGTGTCCGCATGTCCGCGCTGGAGGGGAGGCCACCGAGGGTCTTGGGTCGGCAAGGCAATGACTCATGATCGCAGGATGGCATGCTCACTTCTGAGAGCGGTCACCCGCCTCTCGTCAGCTGATGGCGCCTCCTGCCGTCGGCTCCTGTTTCTTCTTTCCCATCAAATGCCACAAAGTTGATGCACCGAATTAGTATCTGGGAGATCCAGGCAGTAGGACGGATAACCCTTTGGGTGCACCCCTGCGGGCTCTAGAGTGCCAGCCCATCTCGATGCATGCTGCACCCCCTTCCTGCCTCCCACTCCTGGGCATCTCCATTTCTGAAAGGGGCAGACCCTGTGTGTGTACAAGAAGCATGGCTCTGTGTCCTTGGTGAGGGCATCTGGCCCTACTTTGCTTTGTCCTTTCTGCTTCTTAGGACAGGACTGACAGATGCCCCGAGGGTGGTCATCAGTCTTGGGCTTAGCCTGGCCTGGGAGTGGATGTGCGGGGTCGAGGAGGTGTCTGGCCCTGGGCTGGGTGAGCCCTGAGGTGTGCAGCATGGGTACTCCAAGTGGAGAACCTGTTCATGGCGGTCGCCTGTGTCCACTGTGACTGAATGGGTCTGTGGAGGGCGGGGGGAGGTCTGAGCCAGACACACACACACATTTTAAGTGAATCTTGGCTGCATTGAATTAAACAAGAAAGTAACACTATTAGTTTTATATTAGAAGTGAGTGAGTGGAGGAGTTGGTCAGTGCAGGGCCCCTTCTGCCCGCTGTGTCAGGTGGACGATGCTGGGGCTTGGCTGGATGGGGGTAGTTGGGTGGTGGTTCTTGAATAGACTTGCACTTTGGCTGAATCTGCATCCAGGCTCGGGAGCCCCCCCAAGGACGCCATCCCGGGAGCCCCAGGGCCGCTCTCTGTGCCGTGGGACAACAGGTATACCAGCAGCTCCTGTGGGCACCTGCTGGGGGAGCTGCGTCTCCCCGTCCCTTGGCCGCCGCCCGTCCGTCAGCAGCCCTCCTTCCTCTCAGCACATCTCCCTGTAATCAAGTCTAGCTCGGGATGCTCTCCAGAGCTGAGCTCAGCTGCAGACGCTTCTCTCCACACCAGCGTGCACCCACCAGAGCCTCTGAAATTCTTGCCCACACACCCCCAGTAATGCAACTTGGCTTGGCGCCTGTGTGAGCCACACTTATTATGGATTATGGCTCTTCTGTGATTTCTGTGTTGGGTAATTGTGTCTCTGCTCTGCAGAGTCCTTGTCTTTTTTTTTTTTTTTTTTGAGCCAGCAAGCACACATCGTAACATTAGATACGTAATACATAATACGTAGATAACTGTCAGAATGCAATGATTTCTCAATGCCTACCACCTTTCCAGCCTACCTCTACCTCTTCTCTGGACTCAATCTAAGTAAAAAAAAAGAAAAAAAAACAAAAACAAAACAAACAACCAAAAAAAACCAGAAAACCCAACTAATGCTTAAATGCCTCATCCTCCTTAGGTTCTGGAGCTTTCTGCCTTTGAGGTCATGGTTGGTCGAGACCCTACTTTGGGCTGGGGTGGGAGGCTGCCCACGTCCCAACCTTCAGGTGATTGAGCTCTTGGAAGGACAAATTTATGAGTGTTTTCAGGGACGGAGGCGATATGGCTCATCTCTCAACTGAGCCGTTTTCCAGGGATAAGTTTCAGTGCCTTGTCATCCTGTATCCATGGCGCCACCAAAATCTTTATTGTTCTTGAGTAATAACTGCTGAAGAAAGCCATCTCTTTTGGAGCACCTACTCCTGCTTATCTAGGACCAAAATCAATAAATAAAATGCAAAATAGAAGTACAAAACCCAACACCACCACAAAAACAAGTGACAGACGTAACAGGATCCCAGTGAGCATGAGCACAAACGGGAAAAGAGCTTTGAAATACTCTTAAAAGTACTTAGAGAAGGTATTTCTGTTTTGCACGTTAGCCATAGACTCTCACAAGCTGTGAGAATTCCCTAATCCTAAATCTTCCGTGTGGCGATCCCATTGGAAATACAACGTCTGTGATCTTATCAAACAGGCTTTGCTTTGTGCTCTTGAGAAATAGCTTGTTGACCAGTTTCCATCTTCCCTGACATCATTCTGCCAGCAGTAGTTCATCCGTCTTTATCGGGAAGTGGGGCCAGCTGTTTGATTCACGGGCTTTGGCTTAGGTATTAGGTCCAAAAAATCGCTTTTGTTGAAAGAGACCATTTCCTGCACCCAGAAAAGTCAGTTGTGTTGCCCTTGCCGGCCAGACAGTTTCAGCTTAGAAATCCATCTTTGAACTATAATGTTTGGATCATCCAACTGGCTGTAAAATATTTTAATTGGTCATGGAAGCAAAAAAAAAAAAAATGCTATGATGTCAGTTCAATGTGCATTATGGGAACAGGTAACAGCATCCCTGGATCGCCATCTACTAGTGTTCGTCATCCGAGGGAGATTCATATCTCGAATGTAGACCTACCGTGAGATGAGTAGACACCTACCATGTTTCTTCTTCTCGTAGACACTCTGATTCTGCAGAATGGTCCTTCTGGAGCTTGGTCCATTGGGACAACCTTGAATGAGTGTTGATTGCATGGATCTCTTGATTCTGCCCACCGGTATCCTTTTCCTTTATGGCATAGAGTTCTCAACGCCCCGTTCCTATGGTGGAGCACTGGATGGAAGTTTGTTGGCCAACAGTCAATGATATCCCCAAGAGTAGTCTCAACAATATTCTGCACGTACATTCAGGTCTGGTGTATACTCAAGACGCCTTGTCTTCCTTACTTAACATAAAATAGCCCTTATTGATGTAAATTTTTCAAACTTGAGTCCTATTTTATTTTTTTACCCTTCAGTTTTAATTCAGTGTCCTGGGTTGGGCAATAAGCAGCCACGCTGGCTAGCTAGACGACAGCCAGGCAGACGGACAGACAGCTGGTTTCCTGGGGGTAATTAGAAGGTTTAGAAGGTCACTGTGTCTTTTCTGAAGGCATTGGAGGAGTCGCTCAGCACTTTCTGAAAATTTAATCGGCTATTATAGGTCTCACCTTGTTCCTTACATTAAAGGCTCCTCATCTCTCAGCCTTGCAACGATTAATTTTAACCTTTCGAAACACTAGCAAGGTGAGTTCTATGAGAGAGGGCAATTGTCTGCCTGGTTTCCTTAGCGCCTCTATAAATACCTAGAGGATTTAAAAAAAAAAATCCCACGAGAAAGAATTTCCATCCTCAGAGCGCCTGCCACGTTCTGCTTCCCCCACCAATAATTTATGGACGATTTTCACGGCCCACAGTGTCATCGGCCGTTTTGTTTCTGCTTTTCCCCTGGACACGTCTCAAGTGGTTCCTTCGAAGACATCTCAAGATGCTCTGTGCATCTAAGCTACGTGATGCGACATCATGCACGTGAAACCGTTTCAAAAAATTATTCTAGAAACGTTCCTTCCGTAGCATTTTTCCCTCCTGGGAAAGTGAAGTGGGGACTTCAGTTGCTGTAAAATAGAAGCATAAGGTAAGAAAGGGTTGTTTTTTTTTTAACAATAAACTGGAGTGTTCTGTAAAGATATTTTACACACATCATTAAGACCCAGGGATAGGGCCGCACGTTCTCAGTGACACATGGTTCTCAGCAGACAGAACCGAGCGTGTTCCCGAGTGAGAAATCCCTTAGGTCCCCCTGCTAGCCGATGCTGTAACCCCTTACGGGCAGGAGAGTCTTTGTGAGGTACTGTAATGCCTTGGACATAAATATTTATAGTTCCTGTATTTGCAGGTTTTATCTTAAAGGCTCTTCTTGTGGAATCACATTGCACTCCCTGCAGAGAGCAGGTGTGAGAGCTGCATGATCCCAAGTATTTATCCGCAGATGAGGTGATCCCTTTGTATCCCCATCTTCCCCTGTGGCCCCCAGCCCCCCCCCCCCCCGCCCCGGCCCATAGATGCAAGTTTCCATCTGGGGCTGTTTCACTTCTTCCTCATAAAATCCTGCAAGCATTTCTTTAACTGTGAGTCTGCTCATCGCAAGTTTCCACACCTTTCCTTTGTCTGAAAATGTCGTTATTTCGCCTGTGTTTATTGCAAGGTATTTTCCGTGGATACAGAATTCCAGATTGAGGACATTCACTGACCTCCAGGATATTATTATTATTTTTTAAGATTCTATTTATTTGTTCATGAGAGACACAGAGAGAGAGGCAGAGACACAGGCAGAGGGAGAAGCAGGGTCCCTGCAGGGAGCCTGATGGGGGACTAGATCTTGGGACTCAGGGATCACGCCCTGAACCCTGCCCCTGACCCTAGGGTATCAAAGTTTTTTTGACATGAATCTTTATCATTTAGGATGAGAAGTCAGCTATAATTATTATCAGTACTTCATGAATATAAGTGTCTTTTTCCCATTTCTTCTGTTTTCAGAAGTTTGAGAATATGCATAAGTGTGGTTCCTATTTCTTCCTATGTTTATCCTGCTGGGGTGTAAAAGGCTTTCTATATCTGTGACTAGTTGGGCATGATCAAATTTAGAGAATTTTCAGTCATTTTTTTTATAACAATGTTATCTGCTCTGTTCTTTCCATCTTGTTCTTATGAGTCTGCAATTACACGTACGTTAGATAGCGTGACGCCGTCTGGCATCTCATGGAGCACTGTTCATTTTATCCCAGCTTTTAAAAATTTTGCTCTGCGCTTCAGTTTGGATAATTGCTGTTGACCTACCTCAAGTTCACCGAATTGTTTTTTTCAATTGTGTCTATTATACTAAAAATTTTTTTTTTAAATTTGAAACAGAGAGAACACGTGTGGGGGCAGGGGGGCAGCAGAGGGACAGCAACAAGCAGACTCCCTGCTGAGCAGGGAGCCCGATGCCGGACTTGATCCCAGGACCTTGGGATTGTGACCTGAGCCGAAATTAGATGCTTGACTGACTAAGCAACCCAAGTGCCCCTATTATACTTTTAATCCCATCATTGGATATTTAAAAATATATTTTATTTCTCTATTCATGAGAGACACAGGCAGAGGGAGAAGCAAGCTCTCTGCGGGGAGCCTGATGCGGAACTCGATCCTGGGACCCCAGGATCATACCCTGAGCTGAAGGCAGACACTCAACCAGTGAGCTGCCCAGGGACCCCCATGATTGCAGGAAAACAAACTGTTTTTCAGGTTCAGGGTTTCCAATTGGTTATTTTTAGTTTACCTATATTTCCTAACATTTTTCGTGTCCTCATCCTTGATGCCCATCTGTTCCTGTAGGCTCCTTAATAGGTACTAGTTATTTTGAAGTCCTGTCTGTGAATTCTAACATCAGCGTCATCTCTGAGTCTGTTTCTATTGTTTCTTTTCTCTCTTGACAGCAGGTTATGTACATGTTGTTCTTTCTTTGCACGTGAAGTGATTTTTGTTGTGTATTAAACACCGTGACTGATCCATGGTGCAGACTTTGGGTTCCGTTGTCTAACTCTGAAGAGTGTTGAGTTTTGTAGCAAGCAATGATAAGACTTGCTGAATACCTATATCTTATGGAAGCCCAGCTGAAGGTCTGGTTGTCATGAGTCTATTTCATTGTTGCCCTCGGGCCTTGGACGGAGCTCTTAATGTTGAGACACAGCCCTTTCTTCAAAGACATAGACCATCTCAGGTTTCAGGTGAGAGTCCAACATGCTTGCCAAACCCTTCCAACTTGGCAGGACTTAAATGTCATAGTGTCTCCCCAGCACCAGGCAGCGGCTGAAATTTCTCTGCTCACCTTTCAACCTTCCAGCTGTTGTTTGCTTCTGAGCACCTTGGTGTCTCAAGTTGGAGCCTTTGAAATTCAGTCCTCAGCCAAGGGTGCACAGGAGTTTCTACTCATATTTTGGTGCTCTGTTCCCCCACCCCCAGGCCTTTTGGTTTTAGGATTGTACCTGTTGATTCCAGCTGCCCTGTAACAGCCTCAAACTTTGACCACTGACCTCTTAGCCCATCTATTTATTATGTTCTGCTCAAGCTCTACGCCTGCGCACCTTTCAGTTTTGGCATTGTACGATCAATTCCAGGTGCCCCAATAACCCTAAACTCCGATCTTTGACTCCTTGGCGCCTCTGTTTACTGTTTTCTGCTTGAGCTCTGCATCTGTGCACATTGCAATCTGAGAAGTACCCTGTAAGGGTGGGGAAAGCGATCAAAGAGAACTGTCTTTTGCAAACCAGGATTTGTGGTCATTCTCTAATAAGCTAGTGAGGTTACAGTGAAGAGCCCGAGGAGAAGAAACCACTACACTTCTGTATGTTAGCAATTGCCATAAGCTGGGAAACAGCCAACATTGGGTTGGATACTTGCTATGTATGGACCAGCTACTGTTGTAAAAACCTGTTACATGCGTCAATTCACGGGTCCTGTCCTTTGAGGTAGGTATTATCACTATATGCATTTTCCAAATGGGATCATACAGAGTTTAGGGAAGTTGCTCGGCTTCATGCAGTTTATAATAAGTGGAGACGTTGGAAATTTGAACTCAATCTCCAGGAATGAACTCAGAAATAAGTGAGATCCTTGGGAATGGGGAGGGATGGAGAGCGAGCAGCAGGGAAGTGGAAGGGAAAGATATGGGCAGATAGAAGTTGAGTTGGTTGTCCATCATCCAGGGTGTTCAGGAACACTGGTTTGTATAGTGTAGTGTGTTCTGTCCCCAGGAAGACCTGTTACACACACACCTGGCTTGTGCGTAGAGGATGTGCTGTGAGTGCACGTGTGTGTGAGGCCAAAGATAGCATCCCATGCTTCCATCAGTGGGACAAAATGATGGCAAGAAAGTCATGGTGGTGACTTTCATAGGAAAGTCATGGACCACTCTTCATATCAGTAGGAATCAGCAGAGGGAACCACATGCTCCCCAAGGACCCTGGAAATGCCCAAGGGCTGCGGAGTGTTCTAGAGTCTTCACGACCCAAGACAAGGGCATGAATCCTTCAAATCCAGAGCATCACCTCAGGAGGAAGCACGACACAGCTGCTGCTTGGGTTCTGTGTACATATCTACCAACCAACATGAGATCCTGCTTTCCATTCCGCCTATAACCTCTCACTTTTACATGTTCTATGTTGTTGGGCATATTTCTCTGTTCATAAATAGAAGTCCTTATTTTTATGCCTACCTACTCTTCCGTTGTGGAGATAGACCAAATTATTTACCTAATTTCCTATCAATGTACCTTATTATTATTATTATCGTATAAGCTTGATGTCCTTGTATTTGTATCCTTGAATGCTTTTTCAAGTTGCCCTTGAGATGTATTCTGAGAACCAGAATGAGGAGTAGAACGGGTGTGGAATGCATGTTGGCAGGTGGCTCTCCAGGACGCTGGCACCAATCATGGCTGTCCCTTCTCCCCCGCCATGTGTTTTCATGCTGAATTGCTCATCTGGGTGATGGTTAGTCCACTTGGTGAAGCTGTGTTGGCCTGAAGAGGGCCGGCAAGGGTGAAATGCACCCAGTTGACATAGGATGTGGATGTCGCAATGCCTTGCTTTGAGAGCTCTAGGTAGAGATGCCTCTCTGCCTGCGTTATCTGGCCACCCGTCTCCGCGTGCTCTGAGCTAGCCTTCTGAATCTGGAGCACCCCCACTTGGCAGGCCACACCTTGAGGTTGCTTCAGCCTTTTTCTCCTTCTCTAACGTATATATCATCACTCCAGTGCTGGAACATGCTGATAAGCCTTGGGCTTGGACGGGGAGGGCTTTCTGTGGGGTTTCAGTGCTTGGCGTGCCTGTTCCTCAGTCACTTATATCATTACCATCCCAGGCATGGGCTTTACCCATCAGTCACCTGCCCTGACTCGTCCTTTGTTTTGAGTACTTAATTGAGGCTGTGTTTTCACCCGTCCAGTGCTGGGGAGGTGATGGAGAGGTTGACGTGATAGCCCAGGACAGCAAGGATTTCCTTAACTTGTCATCTTATAACAGCTTCCTGTCTGTGGTCTTCCCAAGTGCACTTGACTATAAGAATTTCACCTTACAGAATGACCCTTCTTACTCAAGAGAAAATTCTGTATGTCCTCTGCTTGTAAAATTCAAGGTGAGAATGCACTTTCAGAACTTCCTTTTGGGAAATGAGTCACAAGAAGGCTTCCTACCTGTAACACCCATTCTTTCTTTGTACCTGGGGGTGGGGAGAGGACATCACCGTGCATGATTGCATCATTGCTCACCTGGCCACTATGGCGAGACCTGTTGGAATCTCTACTTTTATTACCCCCCCCCCAAAAAAGATATTTGACGTTAATTTTTTTGTGGAATTTTAGGCTTATAGAAATTTGAGCATAGAACAGGAAATACCCAACCATGTGCCCCCACAGCTTTGCTGATTATTAACATCTTGGCCACAATCAATGAGCCAATATGGAGACATTATTATTAATTGTTATTGTTATTATTGATAATGAAAGCCCATCGTTTACATTAGGGCCACTCTTGGTGTTGTGCATTCTGTGGGATTTGGACAAATGTACGGTGACATGGATATACCATTATGATGCCAAACAGAATCATCTTACTGCCCTAAAAATCTTCTGTGCTTGACCTGCTCATCCCTCCCCGCTGAACCCCTGGCAACCACTGCTCTTTTTACTCTCTTCATGGTTTTGCCTTTTCCAGAATGTCCTAGAGCTGGAATCATAGCATATGTAGTATTTTTCAGACTGGCTTTTTTCACTTACTCATATGCATTGAGGAATCCGCCCTATCTTTTCATGCCTTTGTCAGGTTTAATCTGATCAGTAGTGAAATGAAATAGAGAGGCCAGGCAAAAGTTGGTCGGGATAGGCTTTTAATGGGGGAGATTCCGCAGTGGAGGGAGAGAGCGGGGAAGTCAGGTGCAGGAGAGTGCAAGAGGGCTTTTTATTTTTTTTTTTTAAGAATTTATTTATTTATGAGAGAGAGAGAGAGAGGCAGAGACACAGGCAGAGGGAGAAGCAGGCTCCCTGCAGGGAGCCTGACATGGGACTGGATGGATCCTGGGAGCCACCCAGGGATCCCTGCAAGGGGGCTTTTTAAGGGGGGTGGAGTAAGGGGTTGGGTATCTGTACAGGATGATAGGTATTAGGCATATTACTGGTGAAGTCAGCATGGAGCAATAACTGCCCATGCCCTTATATGGGGTCAGAGTAAGGTAAGGTTCAGGTTTTCTGCATAGACTCAGGTTCCCCCGAGGACGATGACATATCCTCGGTGGTCTGCCGCTGATAGGAAAGTTCAAAGTTGGGGGCCACAGGGTGGGGGATTTGCCGCCATTTTGTTGGTGCCTCCCGATCCCCCTTGATCCTGCTGGCCCAACAGTCTTGAGGACTCATTTCTTTTAGCGCTGAATCTATATTTTTATTAAGGACAGACTGCCCTCTATATAGGATTCTGAATGCTCATGAATAAGCATGAATAAGCAAAATGCACAGACATAGCTAGGCAGCAGGGGGTTTACACAAAGGAGGATGAGCAGCCATGCACGGTGTTTGCGCTTTTTGAAAATCCAGCTCCTGTGTTACATCGAAGGATGGTTAGGATCAGGGTCAGAGTGAGGTTCAGGGTCAATATCAGGGTCAGGATTAGGGTCAGGGTCTTGGATTGCCATTAGGGTTGGTAAGGGGTAGGATCTGGGACAGTGTCTAGTGTTAGTGTTAGGGTTAAGGTCAGGGCTAGGGCCACGTTCAGGGTCAAGGTTAATGTGAGTTAAGGATTTAGATATTTGGGGTTGATGTTAGAATTTTGGTTTTTCTTATGGTTTTGGCCAAGGTCTATATCAGGACCAGGGTTGAAATGAGGATCAGGTTCAGGGTTGGGGGTATAGTTAGGATGAGGTTAGGGTGGAGGTCACGGTAGGATCCGTTTTTGGTGATTGTAAGGTTGCAGGTTAGGGGTTGCAGGTGCCCCAGTTTGTCAAAGTCTGATCGCATTTTGGGGTGAATCTGCCTGGAGGGCATGCTCTTCCTGACAGCCTATCCTATACGTCCCATAAGATATACGTCTCACATCTGATTACCAAGCACCTGCCACGCACCCCTGTTTTGCAGAAATGCCATCTGCGCTCTGAGTTCATTTCTCTCACGTCTCCGGGTGGGCTGGGCAGAGGGGATCCCCATTCCTCCACAGCCGCAGCCCCCCACCCCCCTGGGAGTTTCTAATCTGGCACCGTGTTCTCTGCAAACGGAACCTGTCGGGATCACGTCGTCTCCGTCTCCGTGTCAGCAGTACTGAGGACAGGGTTGTTTTACAAGTTAATTACCCAGAAGATTAAACGGGTGGTTTTAGCAGGGCCTATTGTATGCACTATTTAACAGATAAGAAGTAATGAGTGTCGTTCAAACAGTCACAAGGTGGCTTTGTCAGCTCAGCCAGAGCGCCTTATCCTGCCTGCCTTCTGGCATGTGGTCTGTGTGACCCAGAACTCGGGTTGCGGGTGGTGGTGTGGTGGTGGGCCATCTGACGGTCACGTGGAGCCCATCCTTGATGGGCCTTCTCCCACCCCAAGAAAGAGATGCCTCACTCTCACAACAAATGCCTCCCACCCCGTACAACGTTTATCAACTGCTTCTTTCCTGCTATATGTCAGCCTCTCAAATCCAGGTCTCTCCAACCTGTCCCTTTATTCCGCAGACACCTCTGTAGTCTGCTTTGGCTTTGAAAACTATTAAGTACCATTAATAAAGCTATGGTTTCTGAAATGGCAGCGAGGTGTCAATTTGGGGCTCATTGCTCTGTTTCTCACACTCTACAGTCCCCGTGTGCCTCCGACGGGGGAATGTGCCCTAGATGGTGCCTGTAAGGGGCTGATGAAAGTTTCCCACTGAGGTTCCCCTTGCTTAAGGCAAGCTAACCTCCCTTGCTCAAAAGAGCAAGGCCTCAGACCATGCGCTGCATCATTTCCCTGCTGCTAGAGATTTCCAGGTATAATTATCATTTTCTTAGGAAGTGATGGTGGCACTGGTGGGGTCTGGGCATGTTTGAGAGCCTCAGTGAGGTTGCAGAGGCATTTGAGAAGGTACTAAGAATGACTTGTAGATGCTCCTCTGGGCTGATTAATGGCCTTCAAGAAGATAACATCAATGGATGGATGGATGGATGGATGGATATGGATGGATGGATGGATGGATGGATGGATAAATGGCATATGGTCCATGCATAGAATGGAATATGACTCAGCCTTGAAGAGAAAGGATGTTGTGCACCTGCCAAGATGTGGATGGACCTTGAGGACAGGACACTCAGTGACATAAACCAGACACAGAAGCCCAAGTCCCATGTGATTCCACATATATGGGGTTCATAGAGGAGCCCTATCCATAGAGACAGGGAGTAGGTGGTGGGACTAGGGGCTGGGACGGGGATGCCAAGTTAATGTATCCTGGGGACAGAGCTTCAGTTTGGGAAGATGGAAAGTTCTGGAGATGGATGTGTATTTACCACAGACTTCTTACCATGGGGTCCCTCTGCCCATCCTGGTGGCCCCATTGAATAGGACCAATAATAACCCCATAGAACTCACTCACCTATATTGTCCATAGACTTGTTGCCCCTGCATGGCCAAGGGCTTCCTCAGGAGCGAGCCAGGCACCTGTGCTCTGTCCACCCTGAGCAGGCCATGCGATTCAGGTTCTTGGTGGTGGCGGGAGGGGGTTCCTGGATGTTCTTTCCCGTCCAAGGGAGAATGGGGCTGTAGAATAGGCAGCCATTTTCTCCAGCTGATTCTTTTCTAGAAATTCATGCTCCCCTCCCCCGACTGAATATTGGTCCCATTGCACATCTTTGGTCTGGTTGAGGCCTTGGAGTTGGGGGACCCACCTCACCGCCACTTTTCGTCTGTAAGTTCACCTCTCACTTCATATTCCTTTATCCGTAACCTTGGTGTCCCAGCCAACAGTGAGGTGGGAGAGCCTCCTTTTCATATTTACTTTCAATGATTAAAACATGTGATTTCCACATGCCTAAACATGTTAATTTTTGAAAGCTGCCCTTCTAAAGCATGTAGACAGAAAATTCACACACAGGAAGATAGTATTTTATAAACAATAAAAATGGAATCTGCCGTATTTCTATTCCATGCCGCCATCTAAAGAATATAGCCAAAATATATTGAGAGAATTTATACGGTGCTCAGTTCTTGAATTACTAAGAAATGATGAAAAAAAAGTTGTGTCTGGGTGCCCTGGGACTGAAGTGAAAATTGGGGATTAGGGAAATGGAAGTATTTGTGCAGAAATAAAACACCAAGTGAGAACAGAGAAGCTACGAACAAAATTAATAATCATTTCCTTTAAAAAAAAAAAGAAAGAATAGTAATTCAGCAGACCATTATTCATCCTCTGCCCTGTAAGAAGAGCAAAACAAATTAAATCTGCCTTGGAACAAGAAAGAGGAAATAACATCTAATAAAATGTGATTTAAATTTGGGCGAGGAGCAATTTATTCTTGACTCTGGGCTAGTATCTTTGATTACCAGTTAGAAAAGGATGTCTCATTTCCAGATCGAAATGGAAAATCGGAGACGGATCAGCAATCTGTTGAAATAAGCGAACGTCAGAGCTCCCCACCGAAAAGGCTCTTGCCTGTGATGGAGTTCCTTTATACTTTTCCTAAACCTCCAAGGGTGGTCTAGACCAGGGTCTGCAGACATCCCCCCTGGCCTAGAGCTGGCCCTCTGCTTGTTTTTACAAATAAAGTTTTATCGACACACAGTGGCACCCTTCATTCACTTATGTGTGTGGCTTTTTCTTCTAAGAGTTGAAGAGTTCAGCCCACAAGGCCAAGTGTATTTATTTACCCCCTGGCCTGTTACGACCAAAGTTCGCCAGCCCTTGGTTTATGCCATTCAAAGTGACCAGAGCCCCCCAGCGTCCTCTCTGTGTTAAATAGAATAAACGCCATGTGTTTTCTTCCCAAATGGGCAATTTCCAAGGCAACGTCATAGACCAACCCTGCGGACCGACCTAGAGACGGACTATCTAGCTTAACGTCAGCTACTGAGTAGACTCCCAGGTTGAAAAATGTCCCTTGAGTGATGCAACTACACCTTCATTCGCCTACAGAACTATTCGCCTACAGAACTCCAAGTCCACTAATTCGTAAACCTCTGAAGTAATTAATTTTGTAGGAGCAGCTGGAAGGCGGGCGGTGCTCTGTCTATGCCTGGGGCGTGCATTGAATGCACAGCGAATGGACTGCCTTGCAACCCTGAGGCTGGTGGATTGGTTCTGCCTGCCAGGCGGAGACGAGGTGAGGACGACCCAGAAGCAAGGGCGACTCTAATCGATTAGCGATGTCTGCTGTGGTGACGGGGGCAGGATTTTGGTCGCGCGCCACATTCCTGCCCTTCTGGCCAGTTGTCTCCTAAGCTCCATAAACCATCCATCCTTTAAAGTAGCAGCAACCACCAGCAACCGCCCCAACCTTTGGCCGTGACCTGGAGGCCTTCTCGTGGCGTAGCCCCTGCTGGCGTCTCCCAGGACTCTGCGGACACTTACTTACATGCCATCAGACGTGTTTGGTTTCTTGCCCACTGACATTTACATTCTAGCCGCAGAGGCGAAATAATGCAAGGATAGGCTACGTAGCTGAGTGAACAGAATTCCTGTGAGCACTCAGAGCCGTGTCCTCTAGGCCGTCTTAAAAGATTGGGTTGCATGAGCCGCCGTGATGCTGCCGCCTTTGATTTTCCGGCCACCGATTGGTTCACTTCTGTGCAGCCTCTTCTAACTTGATTGTCCTGGTTATGCTTCATCCCTCAGGCTTGAGCCCAGGGTCTCACACCACATGCCTCCCCCTGGGCATTGCTCGCACTGATGTATTTTTCTCCAAGAGTCCTTCCAGCTGGAGCTCTCTGCCCGCTCAGTACATTCAGGGTGGAACTTGACCTCTTCCTCCTCCCTGTTTCATTCATTGTTGGTGCCATCCCCTCCCGGCTGGAGGCTAGACCCTGGGGTTTTCCTCATGGTTTCTTCCACCTCCCCCTTTTTATTTCTATCTTCCGTCACTAACTCAACACTTTGTGTCTACTCTGTCAACGTCTCTCGAAAATTCCCATTCTGTTTCTCTGTTGCTGCCACGACCACACCCCAGGTCACACCTGTCCTGGTCCATAGCACAGCTTCCTAGCTGGCCTCCCAGCTCCCAGGTTCTCCCCAATCTGGAGCATCCACCCTGTAGTGCAGAGTCATGCTGTGGCCTTACCTGCATAAAGTCACAAGGGCAGAGAACCTTTCATGCCTCCTTTGAGTAGCTGCACACATGCACATGTTGTCTCTGCTTCTTGGCTGTTCTTCCCTTCCTGACCATTGAAATCCTACTCACCCTAGACTTAGCATCTGTAGAAAACCCTAAAGGAGCTGTCCTAAAGTCAGGTGCTTCACTCCTTGCTCCATAACCTCTCCCTTATCACCAACCTCATGATGTGCTGTCGTTTGGGGGATCTCAGTGAATGCTAAGTGCTCTGATGGTCATGGTGGTGATCACGGTGATGGTTGATGGTGATGATGATAATGATGGTGATGATGGTGATGGTTGATGGTGATGATGGTGACAGTTGATGATGATAGTGATGATGGTGATGGTAGATGATGGTGATGGTAGATGGTGATGATGGTGATAGTTGATGATGATGATGGGTGATGGTAGATGGTGATGATGGGTGATGGTGATGATGGTAATGGTTGATGGTGATGATGGTTGATTGTAGGTGGTGGTGATGGGTGATGATGGTGATGATGGTGATGGTTGATGGTGATGATGGTGATAATGGTGATGATGGTGATGGTTGATGGTGATGATGGTGATGGTAGATGGTGGTGATGGGTGATGGTGATGATGGTAATGGTTGATGGTGATGATGGTTGATTGTAGATGGTGGTGATGGGTGATGATGGTAATGATGGTGATGGTTGATGGTGATGATGGCGATGGTAGATGGTAGTGATGGTTGATGGTGATGATGGTGATGGTTGATGGTGATGATGGTAATGGTTGATGGTGATGGTTGATTGTAGATGGTGGTGATGGGTGATGATGGTGATGGTTGATGGTGGTGATGGTGATAATGGTGATGATGGTGATGGTTGATGATGATGGTGATGATATTGATCATGGTGATATATTGTTATTGATGGTGGTAGTGGTAGTAATGATGATGAAGGTGGTGATGGTGATGATGTGACATGATGATGTTGGTGGTGGTGCTGATGGTGATGGTGATGATTGTTGTTGCTCTCTTATCCACTACAGCTATTATCACATAAAATCACAGAATTTGCAGAGTGATGCCCAGAGACTCTTCTGGGCTCTCCAGGGATGCCCAGCTAGCTGCTGGCACTGAATTTCATATTCGTGTCTGTCCCCTACCACATTCATTTCCTGCTGTGCTACAGGGGAGACTCATTAATTCTGTGGCTTCACTCCATGCCATGTGTTGAGATCATATTTAATTCAAGATAATTGTCAGAACGAATATAGGAAGAAACTAATCTGCATTGTCTGTTTGACCTTGGACACTCAATTTCCTTAAATTTTCAGTCTTCTCTCCAGAGCTAAAATTTTGCAACTTTTACTCCAACTGAGAGCAGAGTCTTTTCCCCTGACACTACCAGAAATGAATTAATTCGTGTTCATATTCATTTTCATTGATACCTTTGTCACTTGGAATGGAGGTTTCCGGTAAGAAATCATATTTAATATTGCCTTTGTCACTTTTCAGCCTTGCATTTGCATAGAGCATTCACCAGACATGCTCACCGTCACCATGGTAGCTGGATACGCTATGCATTGATTAAAATACAGTCTCTCCAGGCAACATAACATTAAAAACTACTCAATCATTTCCAACTTTCTTATATTAGATCTGCAGTTGAACCCAACTTCTCTGTTCTTCCTGTGGCTGGAATTCGCACCTTATGGAACACTTATTCAGAAAGACCTAACTTGGCAAAGTCAGTTGCACACCGCTTCACTTTTGCTTCTGGTCGCAACAGCACGGAGACAGCACACTTCCAAGGAAACATAAGTCAAGAGAATTGATTTGCTTTCAATTCCGCCCAGGGAAGGATCAATCTGAAGGTTGTAAAAGAGATTCAAGGGGAATGATCATTCCCCCGCCCATTTTTCTGGAGTCCTATTTTATTCAAATCTCAAATCTGTGAATTCTAATAAGCACAGACTTCTCATCAGACCTCCTGGTGTCCTACCCATGGGAAATGTTCTTCGGGGAAAGAAACTTCGCTGACATCTGTTAACCACATTTTAAATATCCTAGCTGGGCACCTCCTAGCTGGGATGGGACCGCTATAATGCCATGTAAGGCTCATGATTAACACACTTGCCCAGGTAATTCGTGAGGTCCACTCTTCATTAGAAACATCCTTGCTGTAGGCGACCGTCTTGAGACTATTCTGGGGCCCATCCACCTGAGCCTCTGTCTCTGCCACGTCCTCCTCCTGGGGGCCTAGGGAAGCTGGCCGGGTTGGACTCCCTCCCCATCCGCTTTGTGCAGCTGATACCAGCCTTCATGCCAGCAGACTGACAGGCCATTCTGCTCCCTAGCTCAGCCAAACGAGGATTGTGGTTGAGGGGCATCCAAGATCGCTTCTCCAAGCCCTGGAGATTGTGTTACTAAATATTTTCATTAAGCCAGACGAGTCTAGGAGAGCTCATAGGACCTCCCAAGCATTGTCCCCTCTGCAGGTGACAGTGATGCCATTGGCAATGCAAGCCATAGGTGATATAGAGACAGTGCTTCCCTGTCGAGCTGACTCTTCCCGAGCTGAACAGCTTGGGAAAAATGCCACACTCCAGCCACCTGCCACCGATCCAATTCTCCACGTCCAGAATCAATACCATGCACCTGCCAGGTTGAATTAATTAACTCATGCACCTACCAGGAGACTTGTCCTTTCCAGGAGAATTCTCATCATGCCAGATGTCTTGCTTCCCTTTGGCTGCAGCTCTTTTCTGGGAACCTGAGTTGCTCTGGCCTGTCGTTGGCATAACAAAGATGCTTTGTGTCCCAACTTCTTTAGCACTGACCCTGTCATTGTAGAAATTGGCTAAGGCCAAGTCTGCTTTCTCCTATCCAACCTTTCCAGTTTCTAGAGTTGTCCTTTGCTGCCCATGTGGCTTTCAGATGTTCTGCATTCGGCACCTTCTGATTCTGTGAGTTGGCGTGTACGTCAAGATGTCCTAGAAGTGATGGACGAAACTAGACCAGGCTGCCTTCCTGGGGTCTCTCTGTGTCACTTGGTGGGACTCCCGTGTGGGCGTTTGTATGGTCACGTTGTGCATTTTCTTCCTGCTGGCTGGCAACATCCGTAGGTACCTGCTTCTCCTCCCTCTGTGGCTCCATCTGGGGTTTTTGTGGGAAGTCAGCAGATATTCTCAGAAACATGGATGAATGCAGAGTGCCATCGCACTTCTTTCTTATGAGATGCATGAGTGTCCTGGGGCTGTTGAAATGAATTTGTACACATTGCGTGTCTTCAACAAATGGAATTCATCCTGTCGTAGTTCTGGGGTCAGAGGTTTGAGATCCAGTCAGGGCAGGGCTGTGCTCCCTCCAGAGGCTCTGGAGAGGGTCCTTCCTGCCTCTTCCCGCATCTGGGGCCCCAGGTGTCCCTGGGCTGGTGGTCGCAGCCCCACCATCTTTGCCTCCATCCTCACGGGGCTCCTCCTCTGTGTCTGTATCTCCTCTTTAATCTCTTATATGCACACCTTATATTGGATTCAGGGTCACCTCCCTCCAGCATGGGCTCACTTCCAGATGTTTCACCTAATTACATCTATAAAGACCTTTTGTCTAAAGAAGGCCATATTCTGAGGCTCTGGGTGAATATATCCTTTGGAGGGCCACCTCTCTAACCAACATGCAAGGGAGGATGGAAAAGGGATCAGATACAGATGTGGTGGGGGGAGGGATTCATGCCCAAATTACATAAGCCATTGATTCCTGTTCACTGACTTAGCCTGGATATAAAGTTGAATCAAATACACTCAATACCTCTTAGCAGGCAAATGAGGGAACATTGCTCACTTGGTTCAATCAATGGAGAGAAACCATTCCTTAGGTTATAGATAATTCACCTCTTTGCAGCTGCCTCCTCCACCTCAACCAACAACCTGAGATACTCTGGTGATTTTGATTATTATTATTTTTTCTCAATGCCAGACTTAATTTTCATTACTTTTGAATTCATTTTGTTTTTAGCTGTTGTCAAGGAGAGCCTTGGAAATTTGCATTAGCAGAAGTGAGTGTGTCTGTGGAGCACCTGGATGGCTCAGTTGGAGGAGCATGTGACTCTTGATATGGGGGTCGTGAGTTTGAGCCCCATGGTGACCATAGAGCATACTTAGAAAAAACAAAAAGCCAAAAGTGCCTGTGTCTGTATGAGTCTGGATGCATCTGTGTCTATCTATGTTTATATCTATTTATTTATATGTGCCTATTTCTTTAAATATATAAACAGAGATACTTATTAAATATAAATATCTAAAAGTATGTATAATATTCATAAAATGAACACATTTCCGTTTATTTACAGAGAGATGATTACATATACAGAGAGAGAGAGAGATTATTCTTCATGTTTTTTTTTATTGTTAAATGGTATTTTAAGTAATACAGAATAATCAGCTTTGCTAGATTTGTCCAGAGAAGTTTAAGGAAGCAGGTGGTGAGTTTGGTTGGGATTTCTGAGCCAACACGTGATGCTGAGACAAGTCAGGGCACAGGTGGTGTTTATGGAGTATAGGGTGCATTACTGGGCCACTTTATGTTCTCAGTGTCTATACGTCAGGACTTGGGGCGGACATCCTGTGACTGGAAACAACTACTCATTGATAAACTCATTCCAGTCCTTTCTCGGTGTTGGGTGATGTTCACTGTTTCGATAACACGAGCAAGAGCCCGTGCTACCTTAGGAACAGCCCCAGAATGAAGAGCTTGGCTCTGAGTGGACTCTGGTTGGAAATCCAGGTGGACCCCCACTCCCCCTACACCTGTGAACTTTAAACATCATCACCCCCTGTTGTTACTTCATTAAGTGAAGGAACCCCAAATGGAGCAGTCAGTGATGTTCACCATAATTGGCTAATTTACTGCTGCGGCTTCCGGTTAGCTGAGGAACTTCTCAGGGTCAGACCCTGAACTCTTTCCATTTAAATTGGTTTCCTTAAAAATAAATAAATAAATAAATAAATAAATAAATAAATAAATAAATAAATAAATAAATTTATTTCCTATCTTTGGTCGCATGACTTTAATTATTTAAAATATTTGGAAAACACGTACAAGGTGTGTTTCCAGCTACTACCCGGCATCTGATCTTTAAAATAAAAGCCAGGATTCAGCATCGGGAATGAATTGGATTTGTTGCTTAGGTTAGTAGTAGAACCTCTTGTTTATCTGTCAAGTTCTGAGAGCGTCTGATGAAAACCCTTGAGATTTTAAAACTCTTGACGTTCCAACTTTGGCAGCCGGGGATGAATCACTTTTACCTGTGTTGTGTCTTGGTTCTTCCGTGGAGAATGGGTTTGATGGTCGGGTTTTCATCCATCATTCCCTATGACGCAGACATCTGCTCATGCCCCATCTGCTGCTCTGGACAGCCTCTGTGTGCATTGACTGGTCTCCAAAACACAACAGTCACCCCTGTGCTAGGGCTCCCTGTGTAGAGCCTGCTTCTCCCTCTGCCTGTGTTTCTGCCTCTCTCTCTCTCTCTCTCTGTGTGTCTCATGAATAAATAAATAAAATATTAAAAAAAAAAAAGAAGAGGACACCAGACCTGTTGGACTGCAGCCTCAGGCACTGTGGAGAAATACCTATCTATTGTTTATAAGCCTCCCAGTCTGTGCTAATTTGTTATCACAACCCACACAGATCAAGACATTTATATCATTCATACAATGTATTGTTTGATTTTAAAAAAAGAAAACAAGCAGGAAGACCTGTAAAGACATTGCCAGGTGATGGAGCAACATGTAAGACCATTATATCTACTAAAGAATTGTTAGTAATCACTAATAACAACTATGTTTGAAATAATTACTGGCTACATTGAGGAGATTTGGCATCTAAAGACATCCCGCCATATTTTGTGGATATATGGAAAGTAAAGGTTATTACAAGAAATTCATTGATTAGCTGGATTTTAAAGACACAGTTGACCCTTGAACAATGCAGAGGTTAGGGATACCAACACTGCCTCCTCCCCACACAGCTGAAAATCCATGTGTAACTTTTTTTTAAGAGATTTTATTTATTTATTCATGGGAGACACACACAGAGAGAGAAAGAGAGAGAGAGAGGAAGAGACACAGGCAGAGGGAGAAGCAGGCTCCCCGTGGGGAGCCTGATGCAGGACTCAATCCCAGGACCCCAGGATCATACCCTGAGCCAAAGGCAGGTGCTCAACCACTGAGCTACCCAGGTGTTCTAAAATACCCCACACAGGTTTCCTGGATCCTCTGCTTGGGGTCCCAGAAAGCTGAATCGAGGTATGCATGAGGGCAGCATTCTCATCTGAGGTTGAGACCGTGGCTGTTGTGTGATTTCAGCACCTTCCATCTGGAGACTGACATCCCCACTTCCTTTGTCTCAGCTCCTAGAAAAGGTCCTTGGATCTTTGCTGTGTGGCTCTCTCCTGGCCCATTCACACCTGTGCTGTTGCCTTTTTTCCAGCATCGGGACTCCCTGCTGCTATTTCCATCTCTGGGGGCTTACCTGAGCAGGAAAAGACCACCACAGGATAATTCAAAGCCAATTGCTTAGAGACCTTAATTACACCTGCAGAGTCCAAATTATGTTACATTATGATGCAGCCTCCTGTTCAGAGTGACATCTTATCCTATTCACTGCCCCACCGCCCCCACCAGGAGGCATGTGCACCAAGACACAGGTACCTGGGGATGGGTCCTAGAATCCAGTTCCTACACAAGCTAAGTAGGATGTATCAATCTACCAGTGAACATGTGTGAGTTCCAACAGGGAGCCTCTTGCCCCTTGCTAACATGACACTTTAAGAATTTCAAGTATAGGCATGATTATGCCTCCTTGTGGTCGCACGTGGACTACATAAAGGCTCCGGGAGATGCCCACATCTCAATATACAGGGTGTGTGAATATATTAGGTTGGGTGGCAGATTATAATCACAAGGTCCTTTTAGGAGGAAGGGAGAAGGACCTGTCAGAGACAGAGAGGCAAGGATGGAGGAAGGGTCAGAACCAGACAACATGGCTGGGTTTACAGATGAAGGAAAGGACCATAAAGCAAAGGAGTGTGCTAGAAGCCTCTAGAATCTGGAAGGGCAAGGAAGTGGAGGTCCCATAAGGAGCACAGCTGTGCCCACACCTTGGTCTTAGCTCGGTGAGACTTAGGTCAGACGTCAGACCTCCAGCGCTGTAAGACAATGCACCTGTGTTGTTTTCAGCCACTCAGGTTGGGGATATTGGTCACAGCAGCCATGGGGAACCCAAGCGTAATAGCTGGGTATCTCATCCACACCGCGGGTTTCACCTGATGTGTGGGCACCACCTTCTGTGTGTCAGTTGAATTCACTTCTGATTCTCTCCAGTCCTATGTCTCCACAAGTCGTTATGATTACTTTTCTCAGAGACCCTCAGTCCCACAATGCCGTCTTTCCAAGGGAAACCACCCTTGATTCCAGAATCAATGGAGAAGACGGACCTTTGGTCTCGGATTCCAGCAAGCCTGCTAGATGGGATGACAGTGTCTCCATCACTTAATGACCCTCATAATTGGTCTAATTGCTTTTGTCCTGCAAATACTCCTCCGGATTCATTAGTGTTGCAATTACGCGTTAGCTCAAGTTGATTTGAGGAAACCACGCTGATGCTGCCAGACATCGTTTTCATTTGGCAGAGGAGGGCCTTCCGTCTCCCTCTTGCCTTGATTTGTTTTGAATTCCTGCTAAGGTACGGGGTGAAATCAGGGGCACGTCTTGATACGGTAACACAGAAGGTCAAAGCAATGTCCTAGAAGGCTTCCAGCGTCAGCCCATGGATCCCTAATGTTATTCATAGAAATTAGGGATTTCCAACTGCATGAAAATGTTCTGGTACGGTGGTATTTCACAGCGTCGTCCATCGTTCCATTGACCCATTTATGATGATTTCCGAATGGTTTGGTGGTTGTTCGCATATCATGCAGGCAGGCTTAGAGTAATCCGCTCTGTGCTTGGTCACCGCGTACAAGTAGCTAGTTGTCAGCAATCAACAGAGGGTCACGTGGCATCGGCGTGATTAGGACAAGGGCCACCGTGGACTCGTGACATGGGAAGGGAGGGTGAATAGCCTCTGTGATGTGTTTCCTCAGTCCATTGTGAGATACTGTACCTCCTCTTTGGTCTTCACTGGTCCAGCATCCAGTGCGGGACCGGAGCGGATGCTATGCCCACAGCGCTTTTGCTCATGAACACTTAGCACGATGCAAGCCACAGCTGCAGAGCTGACTTACACCAACACGTCCACAGGCAGACAAAGCCACAAAGAGCCACGGGTCCACAGGGTTTGCCCTGCAGTGAGCCAGACCAGGGGTGCTGCCATCATGAGGCACCACAAACTGTGATGCTTTAATGACAGAAACATGTCTTCTCAAGTTCCCGAGACCAGAAGTCTGAAGCCAAGGCGTAGGCAGAGCTGGTTGCTCCTGGAGAACCCGAGGGAGAATCTGTGCCACGTTCTGGAGGCCGCCGGCGATCCTCTGCATCTCCTACCTTGTAGACACCCCGAGAGGCACCCCATCTGCTTCACCTCCCCATGGCCTTCTCCTTGCATCTGTGTATCTGTGCTTCTTCTTGTCTTATCAGGACACCTGTCATGCTAGATTTAGGAGCCACCCTATCCCACAATGACCCCATCTTTGCTAATCCCATCGGCTGTGACCTTAGTTGCGAGTAAGGTTGCATGCTGAGGTCCTGGGAGTTCAGGCTGGAAGATACCATTCCTTGGCACCCGGGAGAGGATGTAGTTGATCCCATCACAGCCCCTTACACTTGGACTTTTGAACACATGTTGTGTTTCATCCACCTTATGCCTGGCCCTCCTCTGTTTATTGCTGTCCTGAATGCAGTGTGTGGCCAAGGGTCACTGCTCCATCACCGTGTGCTAAACCGGCCTGCATCAGGCGATACGCACAGACAGATAGGATGGGATTTTTGCAGCGTGGGAACAACCAGACTCGGTTGTCTCAATTCGAGACTCCTTATTCTGCTCTTCCCAAGGGCCAGTCCGATGCTGGATTCCCCGAACCTGCCTCACAGGCTGGGCGGCGCTTGCATCCTCTGGGCACAGGTTTGGAGGAAGAACAGATAGGCGGAGAGGTTGTCTGGGGCATCCAGGGGTGGTCCACTTCCAAATAAAAAGCAATGGGCCAAAGCAGGGGAAGACCAGGGAGGGGTGTTTTTGGAGGACTGTATGTACTGCCCCCTCCAACGTCAAGAAGAAAAAGGTGGACTTTTCAGGGGCAGGTTCTTTGGTGCAAGATTTTCGATTCCAGAGGTTTCTGGTGGGAAATCTGTACGGAATGTAAGAACTTCAGAGACCCGTGGCGTGAGTGGTCAGCCACAGGATGCTTTCCGTGGGAAGGTATTTAGCTTCAGAGAGAATACAGGCTGCCGCACAAGGATCTGTGAATCCTTCCACCCACCCCCACACTTGAAAGCACAGAATCCTCTGCAAGATGAACTCGCATTTTCTGTACGGTTCTTGCTTGAAAACTTGCAGATGCACATGCAGATGCACACTCCCACATCCGCTCTGGGAAGTAGCCAAGACCAGGGACGCATGCCCCAAAGGTCTCGGGCTTCACTCTCTATCCTGTAAACAAGTCAAAGCTGTTAGCATCATGGAACTAATAAAGAACACGCCAGTTCCTTAGGAGATAAGTTCTAAAGGGTCATCAGCGAGTCAACCAGAAGAAAGTCCATTCTTGGGTGCAGATTTCCAAGCCTTTTGCAACGATGGAGTCTGTGCATCTTGGGTCCACTGTAACCCCAGAGTTCACGCAGAGGGTAGGCAAGTCCGCCCTTCAGATTATGGTACAGTTGAGGGTGGGCGGCCGTACTTTGTGCAGCCATAATGGGCTCTGGGGCTCAACGCAATGTGATGGGGTGGCATGAGGAATGGAGGTGGACTCAGAGAACCTTGTGTCATCTCGTACAATCTCTCCCAGTAAAAGGGACCCAGAAAAGTCCATCAAATTCTGCTAAAGTTACCACCTTTTCTGAATGTGCCAAAACTCTTAAAAAGACATCCCATTAGCAGAGGTCACTCTTCACTCTTGTCCACTGAGGTCACATGCCCCACTCTCCTAAATTTAGCTTTTCTAGAAAATGTTCCATGACCTGTGGCACACGATGTTCAAGTGACAGGACGCGTGACAGGCTGATGGCCATGAGGTTGTTGGGTTAAACCGCTGGCCGTGCCCTGCAGTGACAGGAAGGCATGGGGTGGGCGAGTGTCTGTCTCTGCGAGCTACAGAATCACTGTATTTAAAGCCAGGCTGATTCCATTTCTCTGAGTGCCTAAAAAAATCAAATGCATAGACGCAGAGAGTGGAGTGCTGGTTGCCCTTGGCTGGGAGAAGGGGACGTGGGGAGATGGTCAACAGAGGACGGAGCTTCAGGGACGCAGGGTGGACACATTCTTGGAGATCTGCTGTACAGAGTGGCACCCCTGGTTACCACTACTGCGTGCTGCGCTTACACATTTGTTAAAGGGCCCGATCTCGTATGTTATGTGCTCTTGCCCCCAAAAGACAAGTGGACGTGCAAACAAAAAAGCCAAAGAACACGAGAACATCCTGGGATGTGTTGGCTGTGACTGTACCCTGGACCGTGGTGATGGTTCCTTGGGTGTGTGCAGACATTCACACTCATCACATGACAAGCATGTGCACGTCTGTGTGTATTGCTGATGCCTTCCTAAAGCTGGTTGGGAAAACAGGGCTGCAAAGGACCCACACACCCCAGTACAATGCTGCTGTCCTTGCTGAGCACCCATGAGATTTTATTTTTAACGTCTTCCTCTGCCGTGGTTGTCAGTTGTCCATGAAGAAATGTGGCAAGTGCCTTCCTCTTCACGTGGATCCTGCTGGTCTTTTGCTTCTGCTTCTGCTTCTCCTTGGTGGCACAGAGCCTAGGATGACGGTCATGGCCAAGACGTCTTCTCTGTCCCCTAAGGTTATGCTCAGTGGGGAGTTCCAGTTTCACACAGAAAGATGCACTTTCCAGATGCATGTATCCAGATACACTCGGTGGTGTTTCCACTCTCTGTTGTCTTCTGTTCCCGGCCTACGCTGACTGAGCAGTGCCTTGGGAGTCTGCCTCATTTGGACATTCTCTTTAATGGGAGCCTTTGCCACCTGCGTTTCTTCCTATTTTGTAGATGCTGAGTGCTTATGGACAGAGCCTCAGGTCCTGGGATCCCACGTGAGTTCGCTAGACGACTTCCATCCACAGCACCAAAGTCTTGATGCGAAGGTGTAGCCAGGGGTATGGAGTTGTGTGTTCCTCTCTGGGTCTTTCTCCCCGGGTGGGACCACGTAGAAAAGCAGCTACACTGTTCTGAGGTTTTCAGACATTGACAACCACATATGAAAAATGTGCCTTAAAAAAAAAAAATGTGCCTTAGACTCATCATCCTCCCGACCATAACAGCATTAAATGACTTCCATGAAACTACCATCAATCCCCGGCCACTCTTTTTTGTCATTCGGTCTATTGGAAGGTACACTCAACTTTTCCATCTTTCCCGTCACTGAGTCTTAGTCTTTCTTAACCATAGCTCTTCAGACAATCATATAGTTTTAAAGTTTAAAGGAACACCAGAGCTAATTTTAGTAGCAAACTGAGATGTCTGTAACCAGGTATATTAATCTTCCTAATGTTGTCAGGAATTTCTGTAAACCGGGTGCGAAGAACAAGAGATTTGTTTTCCCCCAATTCTGGAGACCAGAAGTCTGAGATCGAGACGGGGCAGGACCACTGAGATCCAGAGGCTCCAGGGAGGGTCCCTCCTGCCTCTTCTGGTGTCTGGGGCCCCAGACGTCCCCAGGCTGGAGGCCGTGTCTCTCCCGTCTCCACCTCCATCCTCACAGGGCTCCTCCTCTGCGTCTGCATCTCTTCTTCTATCTCTTCCAAGGACCCCTGTCGTTGGATGTAGGGCCACCTCATCCAGAATGAGCTCATCTCAGAGCCTTCACTTCATCCCATCTGCGAAAGTCCTATTTCTAAGTAGGGTTCCATTCACAGATTCTGAGTGTTGGCACATGGTCGCATCTTTATAGGGACACTTCAACGATTATTCAGCACTTTGTGGAGTCTGGTCACATGGCAGCTGCTGTTGGCCTTTGATGGAGTGGGTCTGGATACTTAGCTCTCATAATGGATCCTGTGGTCCAGTGGGCAGGGAAATTAGCACCACGGTGCCCCCACGCATGAATCTGCCCATGCAGCTGTGGCCTTGGGACACGCATCCTCTGTCTGATTGAGAACTCAGGGGTCTTACTGAGAACAAAGGCACCTCCTTAGTGATGAATGAGGGAAGCTTTGCTTACCCGACAAATGCACAGCTGGGAAGACCAGTCAATTGGCTCTGCCGCCCGGAGGACACATCCACACTCTGTTCTTGGCCCTGTCTGAAGAAAGGCTCAGCATTTTTACAAGCCGGTCACACATTTCCTGAATACATCGCATAAGAAGTTTGGAAACAGTCCAACAACAACAAAAAATTGTTCCCTAAAGTATCTGGAAAAATTTTATTTCCAAAGTAGAGGTAATGATGTTTAAAAAAAAAAAAGAAGAAGAAGAAAAGAAGAAGAAGGAGAAGGAAGAAAGAAAATCCAGAAATGAGGATTATCCGTGCATTGCGGCCAGATTTCATGTCCTGGAGGACAAAGGTATTTGCCAACAACACGACAAAGTCGTGCTGCCCTTTCTATGAAAGTTAACTTCCTTCTGCTCCCGCGTGTCTATTATATTCCCGCAAGAGCTCATTTCCCCATTTTGAGTTTTTATGCATGCGAGAGAAACGTTTTACGAAGTGCATTAAAAGCACTACAGAAGGGACCCCAAAGCATGCCCTACGTTATGAATAATGAGGCTTGAAAGCATGCCAGGCCTGTCATTTCAACCCCTAGAGCATCTTCCGCGGCCCCAGAACACACTGAATGAGGCATGTTGGCCTGGACACTGCTCAGTCTGAGAGCTCGTTCTTTCAAGAACAGGTCATTCATTAAGATGGCAGTTGATCCCGTAATTACTCAACTAAACCCCTACCAGGTGACAAGGACTATTGGCGCTTGGAGACTCATTGCTACGTTAAGAACTAAAAGTAATAGGATCTCAGAAAACCAGGCGATTCTGAGGACTAGTTAGGCTGGTCCTCCATCCTATGCTGGAAAGGCTTTCTTATAAGGATGCCCGTCATCGGAGTTAAGGCTCATTCTACTCCACTCTTCAGGGTAAAATCGTGTCTCCCACCCCTTCCAGAAGACACGTTGAAGTCCTAACTTCTGGCATCTGTGAATGTGGCCTCAATTGGGCATAAAAGAGCGCCCATTCTTTCAAATGCATCCCGATCCTTGTTTTCCAGAAGACTCCACCATCTAATAAGTAGCATACTATGCACTAATTATGCATTTGTCCCTTTGATGTGATACCCAGCCACTGTGCCAGGATTTTCAGTTGTCTGGGTCGTGCTTCTGTCCGTGGTTTTATGCTGTGGGATTCCCAGAGGCAGCACTTTATGGACCCATCCATGGGGTTGTTAGGGGATCTGCACATGAAGCATTATGAGAAGGACAGATCTTTCTAGAATGTCAGGCTCCCGATGCCATCACTCACTGCTCAGTGGGTCCTCCTTCATGTCACTAGTGAGGAGGAGTGTGTTGGTTTCCCATGGCTGCTGTAACAAAGTCTACCCAACCAGGAGACTTAAAACAATGCAAACTTATTTTCTCCAAATTCTGGGAACCAGAAGTCTGAAATCAAGATGGTGGCAGGGTTGGTTCCCTCTGAAGGCTCTGGAGGAGGGTCCTTCCTTGCCTCTTCCAGCTTCAGCTGGCTCTCAGCTATGCTTGGTCTTTCTTGTCTTGTAGACACATCACTCCATTCTCTGCTTCTGCCTCCACTTTGCCTTCTCCTGTGTGTCAGTGTCCCTCTTCTTATGAGGACGCCAGTCATTGGATTTAAGACCCCCCTAATTCAAGTAGGGCCTCATCATATCTCAGTTCATCCTCAAAGACCCCATTTCCCAAGTACATTCTCATGCACCAGTCCCGAGCGGACACATCTAAGGGGCCAGGGTTCAACCCACTGCACTGAGGTCCTGGGCTAGAATCGGAGTGGACGTTAGATCATCAGCCACTTGACCTGCAAATGCACTGTCAGCCTATTGCCAGGACCCATCACGTTCATAATAAAGCCATCATCCTATTTAGATAATAAATAGCAGCCTTGCGGAGGATGCTGGCTTGCATTGTTCTTCCTTTCTGACAATTCCCTTTTGTACTTTAGTTTATGGCAAGAATAGACACACGCATACACACACACACACACACACACAGGCACGCACACCCCTACAATTTACAATGCCTCAGCTACCCCGCTGCATTCAGCCCCCGTGGCCCTATAGAATTAGGGAAGAAAGGAGTCACATGGTCGGCTAATTCCATCTTTCCGCCTGAATCAGAGTCACCTGTGAAGGAGGAGGAGGGAACTCTTTCTTCTGCAGAAAAACAAGACTCCAGGAAAGTCGCCTTTTATTTGTGTTTTGGTGAAAACATTGTGGTGACAATGGTGGCTATGGGCAAGTTAGTAAAAAAAAAAAAAAAAAAAAAAAAAAAAAAAAAAAAAAACAATCACAGAGAGGTAAATTTTACATCCTCAGGGGAAGACTGTGAATTCTTTTAAGACTCACTGATCTATGCCCTTCTTGGAGCTGACCTGGAATAACAAAGAAAAAAGCAAACAAACACACAAACCACAATCGTACAATACGTGAGGATTGTCCCTGCAGGGGTAGAAATGAGGGACACACACAGGGTTTTCCAGCCAACTACAAATAGCTCAAGGAGGGAAGGAGAGTGTTTTGGAATATGCCAGCCTTTTCTACGGTGGAAGTAGGTCATTATTTTGTCAGTGCGGAGCCTCAATACCTGAAGCACAGAAATGCATTTGAGAGCCATAGTGGGTACAGTGGCACTTGGCTATTTGGAGCCTTATTCTTATTCTTTTTTAAAAGATTTTATTTATTTCACAGAGAGAGAGAGAGAGAGAGAGAACAGAAGCAGGCAGAGCGACAGGCACAGGCAGACAGAAGCAGCCTCTCTGCTGAGCAGAGCCCCCAACTTGGGGCTCGATCCCAGGACCCGATCATGACCTGAGCCAAAGGCAGATGCTTAACCAACTGAGGTACCCAGGAGCCCCAAGGAAGCTTTTTTTTTTTTTTTTTTTGCATTGTGTAAATAACTTCCTGCCACAGATCGGAGTGCTTACCTAGTGCCCGCAGATCCCCACCTGGAGTTCATGCTTTGTGCACCCACAGGATCCCCTTTGACACCTGCTCAACATTTTCCACGAGCATGCGGTCCACTGGCCTCATTGGGGTCGGCGCCTTCTCAGGAAGATGCAGGTGGTGCCCTCTATTTTTGGAATGCTCTGTTTATTTTTAAGTGAAACCAGATGTGGGTAGTTTAGAGCCAAGAATGCTCATCACCTGGGGAGATGGTGGGCTGTCACCTTGGTTGGACAGGTGCGTGGGAGGGGCAGGTTTGCAGACCCAGGGAGGGTCTTTTTCTTCCCTACTCACTGCCCAGGTCTCTCAGACTTGCTGTGGTCAGAAGGCCAGATGAACACCTCCTTGGGCTGAGGAGCCGTCGATGGTTTCTATCTGTCCTCATCATCCTCCAACACCTTCCAGCTGGTGTGCCCTGCTTTCAACACTTCCTCCTCCTGGACTCCCTTCTCCCCACCTCTACCTGTTAAACGTGCTACGTCTGTTTCCCCACCAGACACCTCATCCATGAAGTCTCCCAGGGATCCTGGGTGGAATCTGGCCCCTGTCTTCCATGTCTGTTTACTTTTCCAAGGCACTTGTGTCATGTGTTGAGCATCCTGCATCCTCCCATGGGATCTGCAAGGATGCACCCCATCCACACCGCACCAGGCACTTGGGAGCCCCTCAAAGGATCTCATCTCAATGGCCGCCTGGTGGTCGAGCCCTGGAGACCTCACCTTGAGCTTCAGCTTTGTCCCCTTTCTGCCACCCTGATAGTTTATATGTCCACGGAGATTCTGTCCAGCCACGGCCTAATTTGACAGCTCCTCTTTAGAGCTGTCATGTTTCGGATGGGGTGCCAAGGATTTCCTGCTCATAAGGCAAAGCAATAGAGCTTGAAGGACTTTGCAAACCAGTTATTGAAATGAGAGGAGGGGGAGGAGGAGGGGGCTGTGGTAATAAGGAGCGAACCCCGACTGTGAGATATACATGCAACTCAAGGTCAGCAGAGAGGACTTTCCATTTACCTGTGAGCCTAGAAGAACCAGGTGTGCCGCGTGGGATAAGCAGGTGACATGATTGAAATGTCAGAGCTGCAGATCTCTATCTTGGCAGACAGCTGACTTTTGGAGGGGTTGTTCTGCATTTTCCTACCACTCAGGCTCAGGCGAGGTTGACCTGAAGTCCCAGGGATGCAGGGTGGGGAAGGAGACAGCTGAACCAAAGTTGGATTTCATCATTCAAGGGGGCGTCTTGCCCAGATGGCTCAGAGGGTGCACACGGTTCAGCCAGTCATTCGTGAGCCCAGAAGTGGGGTTGAGAGGGAGGTCCGGATCTGGCCTGACCCAGAGGAACAGGTGGGGGGCATGGTGAGTCTTGTGTAAGGGAGATGGCATTGGTGGGTTCCTAGAGGGAAGGTGTTTCCTAGAACACAAAAGGGTAGACAGTTTCTCCCCACTCAGTGTCTTCCAGGAGCACAGGTGCTATGGACTGAATGTGTGTCTCCCCAAAATCCATGTGTGGAAGCCCTGACCTCCGTGGAGGTGGTATCAGCAGGTGGAGCTTTTGGGAGGTGGTTAGGGCGCCATGAAGCCATCAAGGAGGGACCCACACACACAATGGATTAGCGTCCTCATGAGAAGAAGGGATTGGAGCTCTTTCCTCATCACACATAGACCCAGCGAGAAGATGCCCTCCGTGACCCAGGAAGCAGGTCCTCACTAGACAGGACGCCTGCAGATGCCCTGACCTAGGACATCCAGCCTCCAGAACCATGAGAAGTTATCTGTTTTGTTTTTAAGCCACGCTTTTGGGGGTGCCCTGAATATGCAATGTTGTCCTGGTTAGTTTATTAACCGCCAACGCACACGCTAATAAGCGCTCTGGAAAGTCGAGCGTTTCCCCGCGCTCGACGTGGGTGGTGGGCTCGCCTCCGCGGAGGGGAATCAGATGCGACAAAGAGCGGGGAGTTTCACTTTACAGAGAAGGCAACGTCCCTTTGAAAATATTCTTAAAGAGTAGGTACGTGTAAGCATGAGATCAAAACTAATTATCTTCTGCATTTTTGAAGCAGTGATTTGAATTTCAATGTGCCCTTAAATTTTTCTATCATAATTCATGCATATGAAAGACGTAGCAGATAATGGAATGAACGAGTGTGTACCTGCTGTGTGGTTCTACCAAATCTGCCCATTTTGCTGCAGGAGTTTTAGATTGTGTTTGTGTGTGTGAAATAAGATGTTTCAGGTGCCATTTTCGTCCTGTGTATTCCTCCCCAATTATTTAGTTATCCCGCAGAAAAATGACTCCATACCTTAGGTCAATATTGTTCTGCACGGTTTAGCGATGCTTCATCTGTGCGTTGACGGGGTGGAAGGGGAAGATGCATTCCTCCTGTTCTTATTTGGACTTCTCAAATGATGCTTCAATTTAAAACTAATTATCTAAGGAAATAGCATCTCTCTGGCTCTACTGCTGAAAAATGCTCTTCTGGGAAAGCCTGGATTGTGGTGTTAGCAGTTTCTGGTGCGAGCTGTGCCGTTCGCTGATGGGGCGCCTGCACCTGAGGGCTGGGCGGTGTCTGGGCATTTGCAAAGTGGCCATTTTCAGACCAGAAGTGGGTCATGGGCGTCTCCAGCAAACCTTCGAATCAGCTCTCTGGGGAGCAGGCGCGACTGTGCACCCACGTTCGCTTTGCAAAGTCAGGCACAGTTGGGAGGATATTGCACATAAAATTAATCCAGGATGCGGGCAGAGAGAGCCCCGTGATCTCTTGATGAAATCCTGAACCCTGGTCACATGTTGATAGTAACTGTAATCTCCTTACGGGTTAACAGAAATACAGTTGGAGAGAGTTTTCCCACCCGATGTTTGTGGAATGCACAGTGTCTGCTCTGTGGTCCCCTTGCTTTCCACCCAGGCCTGACCACCTGGAATAGTTGGGTCCTCACGATTCCCTGAATGCCCATCGGGTTAAGGGTTGTGCACATGTTGGGATTTCTCCATCTCATCCCAGTTTGGGGGAACTCATGGGTCCATCCATCGTCAGTGCTTGGGGGCCCCCGGGGGGGTCCATCCGTTGTTAGAGCTTGGTGTCCGTGAGGGTTCTCCCGAGGGTAGAAGACAGGAGGTTGCAGATTTTGGATTTGCTTCACAGACAAGTTTTCAAGCCAAACTCTTTGAGTATATAGGAATGAAGGAAAAATCACGGGAAGGTAGCATTGAAAACAACCCCAAAACTCCCCTTTAATATGGACAGTGTGTAGTCTCATGGATGATCTACTGCCTCTTCTCTTTGTCTTTGTGTACGTGGGCCAGCGATCCATTCCAAATGTGAGATAGACCCACTCGGCTTTAATTCAACACAGTAAGAAGATTGTACTGATGATGATTCCAGATTCCACGTTGCTGCTTGGCCACCCTACAAAAACCACTCGGTGGGTCCAGGGATGGTGTCAACGATGATCTACAAGTCTCTGAAGAAGCTACAGAAACGCTTCTTCCTGTTCCAGCTTGGGATGCGTGTGAGGTTGGATCTCCTTCAACACAAACGACATGTTGCAACACGTGCAACGCAGACGTCGACGGGGAATCCAGCGGTCTTCTCTTAAGCCGCATGTTTGCAAAAGTGTGAGGCGTTCTGAACGTCCCAGTCTACGCCCAGAACACATAGGGCACGTCTCCCGTGTGTCGCCGCCAAGGAGACGTTCGGCTTGTACTATCCACTTCTGCAACCCATCTCTTGCCGCGGGTTCTTCCTGTTGAAACAAGGCCTGGCTCAGTCACATACATGGTTGGAAAGGGAGGAGTATTTTCATAGCTTTTTTTTTTTTTTGAAAATTGTGGCGAATCTCTGGTGCTGCTCCAACCCCAACAAGTGGTGGTTTTGTAAAGACGAGTGGCCCGGTGGAATCTGGAGTCTTTAGCAGTGGCGGTGACAGGGATGTGTCTGTGACATGCAGCCAGGGGGACCTGCTGTGGTTTGTGATCACTGGGGTGAGTCACTCCATCTTTAGTTCAGGAACAACTCCCCGTTGTGAAGGAGGAAGTTCTGAGAGCCCCTCAGGTGGCGGTGTTCTCGGGACTCATTCCACAAGTGTCACTGAGCATGCTCTACACATCTCCATTGTGTGCAAGTGAGCGGCCAGCCCCAGACACCCTGCTCTCCTAGAGCTCCTGGCTGACATGATTGACCTGGGGTCCTCTCCCTGTATCCCCTGTGTGGAGGCTGTGCAGGAGGGACGTGTGTCTGCAGAGGACGTGGGCTAAGCACCTCCATCCCAGGCCAACCTGTCCTAGCCTGGACCCTGTATCTCTACCCCGAGCTCCTGTAGGACAGATACACCTGTGTCATGGATGTGGGCTCAGCGCCTCCATCCCAGGCCGACCTGTCCTAGCCTTGACCCTGTATCCCTACCCCGAGCTCCTGTAAGAGGGATGCCCCTGTGCAGTGGACATGGGCTCAATGCTTCCACCCCAGGAGGACCTGTCCTAGCCTGGACCCTGTATCTCTACCCCAAGCTCCTGTAGGAGGGATGCCCCTGTGTAGTGGATGTGGGCTCAGTGCCTCCATCCTAGGAGGACCTGTCATAGCCTGGGCCCTGTATCTCTACCCTGAGCTCCTGTAGGCGGGATGCCCCTATGTCATGGATGTGGGCTGAGTGCCTCCATCCCAGGCCGACCTGTCCTAGCCTGGACCCTGTATCCCTATGCTGAGCCCCCACACCTGCCCAGTAGCCCCCAACCTGCCTTGTGTATGAGGACGTCTCTGTGTTTTGGACGTGGTGCATGCAATGCACCTAGCACATGGTGGCCTGGTGCACCATTGGTGCCCATCAAATGCTCACCAACAGCATGGCACAACACTGAGGTTGCTTCTTGAGCCGCCATATGCAAACACTTTGAGTTTTCCACGTTGGGCTCTTTCTTTGGGTGTGGCTTTTCCCACAGAAGAGAAGCAGCATTTTTACTTTTTTTTTTTTTTTTTTTTTGCAAATGTCTTATATTTTTCCAAATGTATGGCCTAAGAGAAAACAGCCAGAGTCTCCCATGGATGTCGGTATTCCCCGTGTTGCAGTATGTTTCCGTTGAAGAAGATCCAGCTTCGCACATGTAGCTGGAAAACAGAGTGTTTTGCTTCTTCAGGTAATGGTGGGTTATCTTTGACACCATCCTCAGACCCGCCAAGTAGTTGTTCTATGATGGCCAAGCTGCAGCATCGAATCCGGAGTCATCATCAATGAGATTTTCTTATTCTGCTCAGTTAAAATCAGTCGGCCTATTTATCGTTTGGAATGGATCATTTCTGCATTGGTCCTTTGGAAAATATTGATCTGGTGACTTACCGAGACCCATTTCATTATACGACATCAAGAAAAAAAATACATGTTCCAGTTCAGCCCCTGGTCTTATCAGAGAAGCCTAGGCCTTGGGAAACTGTCGAGCTTCTGGTGCCCCATACAGAGTTTTCCAGAATTCTGAATTTCTCTTGAAAGCTCGACTGTTGTCACTGGCGGCGGTAAATGCTGTCATTTGTTTTCCTTGAAGTGACAAGCTCACTGTGTTTGTTTTCAAGAAAATGTCTGCCAGATACCCAACTCGCAATAACCATAGTTTGTCTATCAGTTGCTCTTCCAAGCAAAACTGATGTTTCCTGAGGAAAAGCAGCCAGTTTAGCCTCCAACGGAAGCAGCCTGCCAGCCACCAGACGTCAGTGCGCGGTAGATGTGCTTTCTGTATACTTTCCGTTTTGTCCCACAGGACGTATATAGTTGACCCCTGAACGACATGTATACAGCTGACCCTTGAACGACACACGCGGTTCATAGTACTAAGATGATGATGGTCCTGACTGCATGGATCTCCCGCCACCTCCCACCCAAGTACCTGTGGCCCCGCTTGGAGAAAACATTGATCTGATGAACACTGAGTTTTGGTTCAACATGACCAGTGCTCATCATGGCAGACATGCATTGGCACCAGCATCCGCTCACGGGTACCAGAAGACACCCTCCTTGGGAGGACGTGACCCTGGAGTCCGACTCTGGCACCTCCTATCACCTTGTCCTTGGATTCCATGAGCATTCACCTTCCCCTTTAGCTTTAGCTTTCTCGTACTGTAGATAAATACCCAACGTTGGCTTTGGCCATGCAGTGCTTCCTTCTTGAGTCTGATCTTGTCATGGTTTAGTTTCATTTCTTTCCACCACCAGGCACTGGGTGCTTCCAAGAATTACATTTTGTTTTAGGGTCTTTGCTCCAGGGACCTTCACCTGGAGCGCTGATGGGCTTTTATCTTACTTTCCCAAAGTATGTGCTGTGGGTCCCCGTGCTTGCCTGGGAGTTTGGTCTACATCATCCTCATAGGGCTGGGCTTTGGGTCTCGTGGCAGAAAGACCCGAGTGCCTCTTCACCTTCCATGACATCTTGGTCAAAGTCAGCCTGCCCAGTTTGGGGATGTCCTTGCACTGAGAAGCTCCCATGATGTTTCTCGTCTTGCTGGTGTGTGACCACATGTCCAACCCCCCCCTCCTGCACCATTGAGAGGTGCCAGATACTGCTTCACAGCCATGTCCAAGGTGAACACATTGCTACTGGGCCATGTACCTGCAGGTCCCACTAGTGTCTATTTTCTTCCAACTGGGAAGCATACCTGCCATTCTTATGTCCCCTCCCACATGCATTTTGTCCCACTCAACCCATTAGATGCACCTATTCTGCAGCTTCTCAAATTTCAGTTGGGTGTCTAATTCTTCACACACACACATAAAAAAACCCAAAACAAAAAAAAAAAAACAAAAATATCATAAATACCACATGATAATTAGGACTGAGTCTCCGAGTAAAAGGGAGTTAACATGCAGATTTAAGGCACCTACCAGAGACCCATCACTTCTTTGAAATAGCCCTGAGCAATTGGAGACTCCAGAGGGACTGTCTGGTTCCCAGCTCCCCAGCCACCCTTCTGTCTATGCTCAGCCACCCGCCCACTGAGTCAGCGTTTGCTGGAGCTTTTGCAGAATCAAAGTCTGCAGTTGCAGAGTAAGGGAAATCATTGACTTGAGTATTTCAGAATTGGGACTGACAGGTGTCACTCAAAACTAATGTCCCCGATGAGGACCCGGATCCAGAACACACATCAAGTGTCAAGCAGTTTCCCAGAAGTTAGGCTGTGCTCTCAGACTCGACACGCGTGCACAGAACCAGTGCAGGATTCTCCACAAACCATACAATGACCCCAAATTCAGAGCCATCCCAGGTTCAGTGGCTGCAGGATGGTGGCGCTTCCCAATGAGAAGAGCTCGGTCCAAGCCAACTGCGGTTTTGTGTTATCATCGTGCGGCGTTCACTGCAGAGCTGCTGGGGCGCCCTGGGCGTATTTTAGGATGCTGACGGTTGCGGAATTTCTAGAATCGGAATTAGTCATGGCGCTCAGTCAACCCTTTCAAGGATGTTGCCTGTGAAAAGGTCACTTAGGTGGCCAACTGATACAGCTTGTCCATCCCCACCAGATGGGAACGAACCAAGAAAGGGAGTGACTCGCAGCTGCCTGCCTCTCAGAAGATTGCTCTTTCTGATTTTTTAAAAGACCCAGGACACAAAATGAAGGATGAGCAGGAGCCTGAGCTATGGGATGATACTCATGAGACTTTGCAGTCTGAGGTGCCCCTCAAAGTCCCCTTTATACATAATTATGTGGTTAACATGTGGTTAAATATGAGTGATCATAGGAGAAGCCGTTCCCGTCCTTGACGTCTGCACAGGACAGCTGGCACCAGGTGTGCAAACAAAGACGTGCCCACACGCTTTTGTGGCAGCGTGGTGCACAACAACCAATGCACAGAAGCCCAAATTCCCATCAGCAAAGGAGCAATGGTCAAGCAGAATGTGGTCCATCAACACACGATGCAATTCTACTCAGCCACAAAAAGTGACTGTTTTTCTTTGTCATACAGCTTTATGGATGTATAATCCTATGTCCTAAAGTTCAGTTATTTTTAATACACTCACTATCACCACTGTCTAATTGCAGAATGTATCTCTGGCATTCCCCCCAAGAAAGAAACACCATGTCCATTTGCAGTCATGGCCATTAACCCACCCACTCCCCAGTACCTGGCAACCACTTATCTGTGTGTTGCCTTTTATGACTGGCTTTTCTCACTTCAGGTAATGTTCCAGATTCAACCACCTAATAGTGCGTAGTCTGAGCTTCCTTCCTTTTTATGGCTGTATAATGTTCCATCGTATGGGTGGATCACATTTGTTTTTCCGATCATCTGTTGATACACATTTCAGTTCTTCCCACTTTAAAGAATTTACTTAAAAATGGCATGTTCTGTTATGTGCATTTTAGCACAGAGAAACAGGAGGCTAAGTTCTGAGAGCTTGGGACATACCAGTGACTTAACAATGTGTGAAGTTTCACGCCACAGGGATTCATTGAGGTGGACACCTTAATTACCCTTATGTCATGGTTGAGGAATGGAGATATTGATAAGCCAAGTTGCTCACAATGCCCTGAGTGGTGAATGCTGGGCTGGGATTACAACCAGACACCTCAGTCTTCCCAGGAAGACATCCCCACTCCTCTGCAAACAGGAGGCACCATATGTATGAACTCCTCCATGAACACTAATACTACTGTCATCATGACTTCAGGAATGGAGTTTGGTCCTAACTGGCTGCACCGGTGGAACGTTATAAAAGGAGGGACCATGGGTCCTAAGAGGCCAGACCATGAGTAGACAGGCAGCTCAGATGGTGGAGGATCCTAAAAGGGGGGACCATGGGTCCTAAGAGGCCAGACCATAAGTAGACAGGCAGCTCAGATGGTGGAGGATCCTAAAAGGGGGGACCATGGGTCCCCACAGGCCAGACCATGAATAGACAGCTCAAATGGTTGAATGTTCCAGAAGGGGAGGGAAACTTGGTCCCAACTGGCCAGACCATAGGTGTCAACAGGCTACATCATGAGTGGATAGGCAGTTCAGATAGTTGAATGTTCCAGAAGGTGGAGGAGGGGGGACTATGGGTCCCAGTAGAGCACACCATGAGTTTCAATAAGCCAGACCATCACTGAACAGGCAGTTCAGGTGGTAGAATGGTCCACAATGAAGGATGAGATAGCACCTTCATGAACGATGAGAGATTAGGGCATGTTAGAGGGATACTGTGAGAAGGACCACAGGCGGGATTGGCGTGCATCATGGTGAGTGTTGGTCTCTCATGATGGAGAAGCTTCCAGAAGGTTGTGAACACCTGTTTTCAGTAGAATGTGTCCAGGGTAAAAACATGTTGGGTGGAGGAGTTTCCTGAAACCTCTCCTGTGACTTCTTTTTCCCTTCCTCCTTCCTCTGTTGTTTTCCAGAAGGGACACATGTTCCAGAATCCTGCACACCTCCACACTTTTAGAATATGTCCTCCTGGCTCCTGACACCCACAGGCTGCTCTGAATTGGGGTGAGGAGAGCACGACCCAAGCCTTGCCTTTCCACTCACTTAGGTTGGAACTGGGGCCAAGTCATGTGCCTTGGCCCACTATGGCTTCCCCATCTGTGAGCCTTGGCTTCCCTATCTGTGAACCCTCATCGTGGGTTTGAGGGTCAGAGGGACCGTTGACCTTAAAAGATTTTGTTGTGTTCAAAGTGCCTCTTACAGAGTAGCTATCCTCATGATCAGAGTGTATTACATGTGTCTACTGACAGAGGAATCTTCTGGATGGTTAGTGCATTTCTGTTGCTGACTGAAAGCTGGATCCAAAGATATGGCAAAACATTGTTCACTTTTTAAAACATTTTCCTGGATTCTGTAATATCCACAGAACATGTTTGGAAAATATGAATATCTTATATATGTTAATATTTGTAAACCAGTGTTTCTCAGCCTCAGCACTGCTGACATCTGGAGCTGGCTGCCTCTCTCATGAGGGGCGTCCTGGGCATTGTAAGGTGTTGAGCAGCATTTCTGGTCTCCATCCAGCACATGCCAGGAGCACTTCCCCCTCTCCCCCCACAAGACATGACAAACCAAAATGTCTCCAGATATTGGCTAATATTCTCAGGAAGGCAAAATTTCTCCCACTTGAGAACCAGTGTGAGGCAGATAAATAGGTGATAGAAGATAGATGATAGATAGATAGATAGATAGATAGATAGATAGATAGATAGATAGAGGTGATAGGTAACATACATACTACATAGATGATAGATGATAATAGGTAGATATAGATGGACTTGTGGATAGATGGATGGAGATGATAAGTATATACATAGATGATAGACGTAGAGATGGATGGATAGATGATAGATAACAGATATAGATGGACTTATGGTAGATGGATGGATGGTTAGAGATGATGGATGGTAGATGGAAAGATACAAACATACATACATAGATAATAAATGGATGGTAGATGATAGGTAGATACATAGATAGATGTAGGAATAGATGGATGGATAGATACGATGGATAAAAGAGAGATAATAGGTAGATCTAGATGGACATATGGGTAGATAAATGCATGGATGGGCAGAGATGATAGATCACAGATAGACACGTACACAGACACGTACACACACACACAAAGATAGACACATACATAAAAACATACTTACATAGATGATAGATACATAGATGGAAAGAAAGAAAAGAGAAAGAGAGGAGAGAGAAAAAGAAAGAAAGAAAGAAAGAAAGAAAGAAAGAAAGAAAGAAAGAGAAGAAAGAAAAAGAAAGAAAGAGAAGAAAGAAAAAGAAAGAAAGAGAAGAAAGAAAGAAAGAAAGAAAGAAAGAAAGAAAGAAAGAAAGAAAGAAAGAAAGAAAGCATCTCTATGCTAAAGCGGAACTTCTCAGTCTTGGCTTTATTGACATGGGGGCTACATAAAGTCTGTGACAGACCCGTCCTGTGCCTTCTAGGATATTGAGCATCAATCTGCCCTCTACACAATGGATGTCACTTAGTGTGCGCTCCCTACCCCGGTTGTGACAACCAAAAATGCCTCCAGACTTGCCAACTGTTTCTTGGGGGAAAGAGGAGAGAGCACAACACACTGTCTTTGAGGACCACTGATAGCGAGTCCAGTTCTTCGGAGCATGGCTGCCTTAGAACTGCAAATGGCCGGGACTCAAGACCTAAATGCACTCTGAGGCTCTGGGAAGGGAGCCCCAGTCCAGTGCCCCGGGGGAGAGTTTACACCTGTAGGTATCACGTATGGCAATTTACATCCAGTTAGAGGTGGGACCTCTCCGTCCCACCAAACACTCACCCTTCACATCAACACCCCCTGTGTCTTGGGGCCTTGGGCCGGTCACGTGGTGAGCACTTTTCCTGCACAACCCCTTCTCCATTGGAAATAACTGCACACCTGGGACTCCAATCGGGTGAGTGAGGACATGGGTGGCCCAGGGCCAGCCCTCCTCCCCTTACATGCAGATTTGTTCTTGGAACGGTGATAAAAATGGCAGCATGATACCAACATACGAGATGAGAGACCCCGAGATCATGCCACCCACAGTTGGATGTATCTGTGTCATTGGTCGTGCCCCCTCCTCCTCCTGTGTGCTGGAGGCAGAGCACAACACCGGTGTCTCTGTTGAATAGGTTCTTCCCTGGGAACCTTCCATGGATGGATTGAGGGACTATCGATAAAACCAAGATGAGCTGTGCCATCTGTGCCCCTCAACCACAGCCTTGAAAGTGAGCGATCCCAAGGAAAGTCAGTTAAACAGTGTAGACCCGCCCGACACTTGCAACACCACCAGCCGGACAGCACCACCACGTCTACAGCGTCTTTGATGTCCTTCCTTCCGCAGATCCTTCTTCCCACCTGCACCACCTTCCCTTCTTCGAACTTGGGGATGGATGGATTTTGAAATTTCTTCTGATGGTATTAAAACATCAGAGTGTTTATTTGAAGCTATTTGCCAGCGATGTCAAGGATATACTTGCAGGGCCCATTGTCGTCAGTCATGTAATCCCATCTTTTTTTGATATGTGGTCCCTGTAAGCATCATTAACTGAAGCACGTATTATGGACCTGGCACTTCTCCTAGGGAAGAAAATTAAGCACTAATTGAAGAAAGAATTAGAAGCTCTGAATTCACAGAAATGCAGCCACCCTCTGTAATTAATTTTTGAAGGAAAGAAAATTGAATGCTTTGCCACTGGGTGAACATCCCCAGCATTTTTATTAGATGTTGCATTTTCTGGCTCTTCAATTGAAAGTGCCTCTCATCAGCCTGTCAATCAAGAGGACTTATCCAGCTCTGCTTTGTCTGCTTGAATCACGAGAGTCAAGATTTTAGTGGGAGGATGGGAAGGAACCAAGGAGACTGGATAGAGCTTGATGTGCGCCCACGAGGGCACCTCATCTGGGGCGCATTGACTCAACCTCGGTTCCCCGTTTGCCCCTCTTGGTAGTTGGGCATTTTTTTCATCCACCTCTAAAAATTCATTCTCCGATTCGATGGAAATTGAAAGTGTTTTCAAGACCTTACTAAACCGCAGATTCATGTTCCTATAAAACCATCATAAGTGGTAGTAGATCCTATGATGCACGGATGGCCTTACCCAATACGGTGATCATCGTTAGGATTAGCAGCAGTCTCTTCAAAAGCACTATTAAAATGTGCATGGGAAGTGTTCCCTTCATCAGTCTTGGGGTTTTCTCTAACTAAAGCCCACGCTACAGCCAGCATGTTGGCAGGATCTACAGGACAGGGTTCGTTGTCGTCCTTGTAACCACTGAATGTGAGGACAACGAGGGACCCATTCCCGTTGTCCCTAAATTCCAACCCCATCCTCGTCTTTGTAACCACTGAATGTGAGGACAAGGGAGGACCCATTCCCTTTGTCCTTAAATTCCAACTCCATCCTTCTCCCGATAGGTGCCGCGAGACCCGATGTTCTGATAGATTCCTATAGATACTCATTTGCCATTTAGTCATTCTTCCATCAGGCATCTACCTTTGGCGCCCTGGCGGCACAATATTAAATTTTCGGCATTCAAAGGGCAGTAAGGATTTGTCCACATTCGTTCGCAGGTTTTAGAACAGTAACCAAGTAGGGCTTTGTGACCTGACTCAGCGAGTCCCAGGCCATCTCAGCTCCCTGGTTTGTAAACTCCTAAGCAACCATTGGGGTGAACCGGGATCATACAGTCATTGTAACTTCATAGCAGCGTCTGCCCTTTATCACCATTTAAATTACAATATTTTTCTTTGCTTTGAATTTATTTTTTTCTGAAAATAATATTTGGATCCTAGATTTCTTTGGGTTTATATTCACCTGTAATCCCCTTTTATATTTGTTCATTTATTAATTTATTTAGTAATCCCCTTTTATGTTCAGCACAGATCACTCTTTTGTTTCTTGGGTTCTTTTTTTTTTTTTTTTTAAAGATTTTATTTATTTATTCATGATAGACACAGAGAGAGAGAGGCAGAGACACAGGCAGAGAGAGAAGCAGGCTCCATGCACCGGGAGCCCGACGTGGGATTCGATCCCGGGTCTCCAGGATCGCGCCCTGGGTCAAAGGCAGGCGCTAAACCGCTGCGCCACCCAGGGATCCCTGTTTCTTGGGTTCTTTTCTTCTTTCTTTCTTCTTTCTTTCTTTCTTTCTTTCTTTCTTTCTTTCTTTCTTTCTTTCTTCCTTCCTTCCTTCCTTCCTTCCTTTCTTTTTTTTTCTTTTTTGACGGACTGCATATTTGTTGTTTTAAGCCTACGTGATAACGTCAATCTTCCCTTGACTAGCCGTGTTTGTCCCAGTCACTTAAAAAAATATTTGTATTTTGTATATTTTGTTATTTGTGAGTGCTCTGTCCTCCTATTTTATGTTCCCTCTTTTTTGCCTTTTGTCAGTTTTGTAGTGTGCTGTGTGTTTTGTTCCCATGGAGTCTCCATAGGTCATCCCCCAGCTGCCTGGTAATTTTTGTGTTATTTGTTGAAACTGTCATAACTTGAAGTGCTCATTACCTACATTTCTCAATCCGTCATCTTCAGGGCTCAATCAGTCATGACTACGGGCTCTGCCCTTTGAAGACCTAGGAAGTCTCCTACCCACACAATTCCACCAAACTCATTCATGTTTTCAAGAACTTCTCTACGGTTCTAATAGTTTTAACAAATAAACCTGTGTTCTTTTCTCAAGAGGTATTCTGTACCCCCCTGCATTGCTTCCCCCCGGGTAGGTAGATTCAGCCCACGATTATTCAGTAATCTCTTATTTCCATGAATCCCTCATTCGATGCAGACCATCCATCTTTGCCCGAGGGTGCGTTCTTGACTTGAGCAGAATTTAGTGCTCCCGGGAGGAGCATCTGAGAGCATTTCATGGGAAACAAGTGAGGACTGGTTTTCATTTCCCCAATGCCTGGAGTATTTGACAGTATTTCACTTTCCTACCCAAAGGACTTCATCCCTTCGGTCTATAAGGATGTGTTCACACCTTTTGTCATTCAAGACTGGCTGTTTCTCTGCTCTTTAGTGAAATTTAATGTTGGGGAAGAGGGATCACAACCTCCTTTACTGTTGTCTTTGTCTGATATCCTGTATTTTGTGCCCTGGATGCCCTTAGGATTGTCCAGCGTTGAAGATCAACCACCTTATAGGATGCGGTCGCTGGCAGTTAGACACGATTTACATAGTTAACACAGCTCACGATCACTCTTCCCCTAGCACATTTGAGTGTTTCTTTGCACACACCTTTGCGCAGACTCTCATGTTTCTTTTTCTCAGTTCCTTTTCTTCCAAGACACCGACTGTCCTTGTGTTGAGTTCCCACTGTCTGCCTTCTCTCTCCATGTCTCCATTTCCCCCCTCCGTTGGTTTATCCCTTCACCTTTCTCTGCTGTGTTCTGTATTAAGCCTTCTCTCCACATCACAGACTCAATTCTCAGCAGTCTTGATGCCGATCCTTCATGCATCTGGTGCTGTCCTGGGTTCTCCAGAACATGGTTCCATAACCTCTCCCGTGAGCACCACCAGGACCCTCGATCTCGTTACTTTACCCCTTCATCTCTTGCTGTCACTGAGATGGTGAAGGAATGATCCTTAAAGCTTGTTCTGTTCTCTCCCACCTTCTGCAAACCTACCCTTGACTGATGCTCCCAATCCGTGTCCAACATAGTGCTAGTATTTTCATGTACCCATTATGACCACGTATGCAGTCTATTTCCTCTTTCGGTGTTTTCCCACTTTTTCTCATGGGTCCCAACATTATTTCCACCCCCTGGATGTGAGAAGTTCTTTTAATTAATGCCTTCTCTTTGCCCATAAAGGATGTGGGTTGGTTCGTCCACCTAAAGATGGTGGCAAGTAACAGTACACAGTTGTCTAGTGATGGCACCAGGCTGGAGCACACAGCCATGCGATGATGGTGGGAGACCAGAGTGCACAGTTGTCCAATGATGGCAGAATGCCAGAGTGGACAGCCATGCCATGATGTTGGATCATTTTCAGCACACAGCATTGCCTTCCAGGACACATTACTCATGTTAACCATCATCCCTGGCTCAGCTACCCTAATATGGCTGCAACCCTGTGTTCCTTCATCCTCCACCAGCACCATCTTGCTGGGGTTGTGCACAGAAGGCAGAACAGGGGCTCTCAAGGGGACCCCTTCCTCTTTCCTATCCTTGCCCTGATCTTTTTCCCACCTGGGTGCATCTTCTTGCCAAACCGAGGAATGCGTGTATATCTGTTTGTGGCGGGAGGTGGGAAAGGGCTCTTTTTTTTTTACCCTAAACAATTGATAAACTAGATGATCAATCTCCCGCTGAAATATTAGTGTATTTATTTTGCAACACATTGAGGCATGACCCAGGAAACGAATGGTTTCTTAGGGGCTTGGTGAATCAGGGGAACTTTGTGTCTCACTAGGTTGATGAGCGTGTCTTCATTCCCCTGAGATTTTCTTTACTGGCCCCACTCTGCTTGGTTGTCAACGAGGCCAACATCTGAGTTTGCTGGCCCCTGTTGATTCCCTGTGGACCCTAGAAACATGCTTGTGGCCTTTTTGGGCACACTTTTGGCTCTGTGACATGGAAGATGAACCCTCAACCTTGAGTTTCTCTGAGATTTTGCTGGTTCAAGTCGCTGAATACCCTGTAGGAGGGATTGAGGTGTTAGGGCTTTGTTTGAAGGTCTGTTCTTAATCCCCATGCTGGTCCCGCCTATGCTTGTTTTCATTGCCTTTGTGCCTGCAGTGACCCAAGGGAAATCTGCCAGGCCTCTGCTGGGTCTTGCGGAGATGCAAAATATGAGATTCTTACCCCAGAGAGCTTTCAACGTGATGAGTTCCCACAAGGCAGCCCGGAAACAGCCCTCCAGAGCGGTGTCTGCACACCGTTTCAGGAGGTGATTTATGGCATCCTGGGTGGATTCTGCATATCACAGACAGGGATCTGATGGATCTGCTGAGGAGTGCACTGCAGCTGAGGAAGGGTGAGTCAGCCCTGAGCGTCTGGGGCCACGGCCCCGCGGGTAGGAAGGTGTTGTGACGCTGCAGTCGACGGAGCGTCTCAAGACAGCTCGTGTCTTTGCAGACAGTTTTGTAGGAGTTTTATTTTAAGCATAATCTGCTTCCTTGCCACTGATGTTTCTGTGACTCATTCCCATGATCTCTGTGGAGGAAGCAGATATTACCCGGTTCCTTCTTAATTCAGGGTGCTCACGAAGCCCTGCCTTTCTGTGTTGGACACCTCGTGCCACTGTCTGTTTTCCTTCAGAGTCATAGCCTCATTTTGGGAGAGGCGATCCTCAAAGTTGTAATGGAGGCTTCCCATTCTGCAGGTGACAAATAGCAAAGCACGTCGGATGGAGTCTCTTGATGTTCATTTTCGCTCAGGTTCATGGTCTCCCACTGGGGCTTCTAGGGGACACACATGCGCAGGAATTTGTGTAAGAGCAGCTGTCCCACGTGGCCCGGGAGACAGAGCCGAGGACAAAGCAGGTGTAGAAGAACCAGCTTGGCCATGTTGACTGATTTTGCTAAGCAGCCTTAACACCGGATGATGCTCAAGGCTATTGACTGGTAGCATCTTGGATGGGAAGCTGGGGTACCACTTGCTCCCCTTGCTGACCCTCTGCCCTTTATCCAGAGTAGATGGGCTGTTGGTCTGGTGGCCCCACCCCATAGGCAGTGCGTCCAGCACCAGAGGCCAGGGAGCAATAGCTGCTTCTCCAGGGGGTCAGGGACTCAGGGCTGGTCCCCAAGGTTCATCCAAAGACCAGACATGCACTATATGGCCCTCCGCGTGCCCATGCCCATGACACTAGCCTTCCACTGAACAGTATTACTGTTTCCCTCCGTCACTGAATGTGGTTACCTGCATTGTCCTGTGAATCAGAAGGTCTCTGCGTGAGCTATCAGAGGCTGAGCCACAGCCTCCCTGAGGCTGCTTGGCAAAGGCCACAGACAAAGCTATCAATGCATTTCTTATAAGCAGCAATTTACATTCAAATGCTTAATACTGGAATTACAAGTATTCTTATCTACTCATCAGAGCAGATGTGAAAAGTTAATCAGTCTCATTTTGAATTACGTTCTGTGTTAGGGCATAAAAGCTTCTTCGATTTATTTTTTTAAAAATGGCATTTAATTGTAGTAAGGACAGTTAACATAAGACCTGCCCTCTTAACACATTTTTAATGCACAGTGCTGTATTGTTAGCTACAGACAGGCTGTTGTAGAGCAGTTACAGAGAACATTTTCATCCCGAATGACTGACACTCTGTCCCCGTTGACCGACATCTCCCCACATCCCATTACCCTGCCCCTGGCAACACCATTCTACTTTCTATGGGTTTGACTGTTTTATATAGAACATGTAAGTAGAATCATGCAATTTTTGTCTTTCCATGATCGGCTTGTTTCACTTAGCGTGAGGTCCTCCACCTTCATCCGTGTGGCTGATATAATGCGATTTCCCTCCTTTTGAAGGCTAATATCACACCGTACAAATACACCACCTTTTCTTCCTCCATCCATCCATCAGTGGACATCCAGGTTGTTTCTACCTCTTGGCTGTTGTGAATGATGCTGCAATGGACACGGGGTGGACATCTCTTTGAGATACTGATGTGTATCCTTTGTGTAAATACACAGACGTGGGATTACCAGGTGATATGGCGGTTCCATTTTTAATTTTTTGAGGACCTTTTGTACTATTTTCCACATTAATATATTTCTGCAAGTGACAGCTGGCCGAGGGACTCGGCTTTCACATCTGCTTGCCTTTTCATCCTGCTTCTCCTCATGCATTATCTGCATGTACCTCTTTCTTATGTCTGGCAAGTCTTTCCTAGACTTGACACACTTTAGCTGCTTCCTTTTTTTAAAATAAAACCTATATACCCAGAGTGAGTATGTGAAGGGCACATGAGTAGTCAAAACTCTGGTTGTAATGGACAGACCTCAGCTAAGCCACAAGACGGGTGCTTTTGCTTCTACATCCATTCTGCACCACGTTTCATGTCCACTTCCCCTTCAGTGACCAGGATGGGGGTCCTGGCAGCTCCCAGATGCCCATTTCTGACCTCCGACATCTACTTTTCCTGTAGTGAGCTTTATTCTCAGATGGGTTTCTTTTCTGTTTTCCTTCCCTTTCTCTGCCTCCAATGCTGACAAACTGTCTTTTTCTCATTTACATTCAGGCCATCCCAGGGAAGCATTTGAATTGACCTGGTTTGGGTCCCACACCTGGTCCTGGGTTTGGAGCATGGCGTGTCCTCATCAACAACTTTCCCGGATCCCACAACAGGAGAGGGCGGGTGCAGGGAAGCAGCTGCCAGGGTGAAGCAGGAATGGAGGGGCAATCCTTGGGTGCTCAGAACCATGAGCATCCACCCCATGGTAGAGCTTATGGTTTAGTCGGGGACAGATACCGCTATTTTGTACATTACAACATGGGTGGGCTGCATGGCACTAGAAAGTAGAACTCCATTCAATGCAAGGGGGCTCCTTGAGACATTACATCCCTACCAAAGGGAGTGAACAATGCGGGGTGAGGTGAAGCCAGAGGAGGGTTGCAAAGATGGTAGTTGGTGCTTGAGATATGAGGAGATGAGGCTTCACAGCAGCATCAAGACAGCTGGCAGGAGGGGAAGCCAGAGGCGAGAAACCAGATGGGTGCAAGATGGCACTGATTTGCATAGAAAGTTGTGCCAGCCTGGGCTGTGGCTGTAATTTTGAGAGTCATTATGAGCTTATCATAGAGGTCAAGGCAAAAGGTAGGGAGAAGATTTAAGAAGGTCAGTATGAAAGTGGTGACCAACGAGGACCAGGTCTGAGCTGAGGCATTGGTGGCCCACAGAGAGAGGAGGGTGGGCCTCTGTAGCCCTTGCCATGGGATCATGGGGGGGTAGAGCAGATGACACACCCAGGATGAATTCCATGATTCTAGCTCCCAACAGTTTTGATGGTGGGGAATGCTTTTCTCCAGCTCAAAAGGGACACCCACATTCTGAATGGAGCTTTCGGTGTTGGAATACAGTAGGGAAGACCCTAAGAATGGAACCATCTGTCCAGGGAGGGATGAGTAGGGAAGAAAGAAGGGCTGAGGGGACAATCCATGAGGGGCATCAACATATCAGGGCAAGTGGGCCAGTTCCACTTGACCCAGGAACATTGAAAGCGTACAGTCCCAATGGTGGGAGCAGCTGAGCCAGGTGACAGCGCGTTGACGTTCTAGAACAACAATCCTTCAAAGAAGCCAGGAGTCAGTTTAGAAAACGGTTGAACAGAGTGGGTTTCAGGTCTGTCTTTGATTTCCGAGCTGGAGCTTGGGATGCCATTTGGAGTGTTGTCTTGGTCGTGGGCTGAATCATCTTTCCAAACGTAGCTCAAGGCTTCTCCCTTTGTAGAGCGAACGTTTGCGTGTTTTGAAGGTCGCTACTGCTTGGCGTGCTAGGATGCACTTCTTTCAGAGGCTCCTTGTGTTGTTTTTATACCCCCAGTGTGTGCTTAACTAGGAATCACTGAATTTTTTAAATTAGTAGATGGCAGGAGAAGCCAAATATGCCTTCCAAGGGACAAGTGAGAAGAACAGAGCCCTGTGGCTCCATTAGCAAGGTGAGGAGTAGGAGACAGCATGGAGCTGGGCTTGCTTTGATTGTGCCCAGTCTCAGTGCCATGAGCTTGGGAGTTATATAAGCTTCGTAAATGAATAAGAGCCAGTCTCTGCCAGCGGCCAGGAGCTGTGTCTTGGGCCAACCCAGCCGTCTTTGAGTTTCCAGGAGGAACACATGGCTCATGTGCTTGTCACCCGGTGAGTTCATCCGGTGACTATTTTTATGCTCTGGGACTCAGAAGAAGGGCCAAGCTGTGCCCAAAGGCAGATAGGGGCCGGCCAGATGGGCACTGCCAGATGCCCAGTCACCCTCCTGCCCAGGAGCTAGAAATAGAACCGGCCCCGGGACAGCCGGTGAAGCATCAGAGCACATACAGCCTGGTGAAGGTGAATCCGGGATGTCGGGGTAGTTGGCTTATGGCACGATGACAGAAGACACAGATTAGAGTCTCAAACCAATTGCAATAGGATGTTCCTACCGAGTGTTGGAATTCTCTCCTCAGCACTACGTCTGGCCCTGTGTGTCTACGAAGAGTGATCTCTGCTCACACCACCATCAATTTGGCACATGATGAGAGCTGAAGGGAGCTCTTAGTCGATCTCCATGCCCAGACGTACAAGTTTCCAAACCACACACTTGAGTGTCCATCCATCAATGGATGGGTGGATAAGGAAGATGAGCTACATTTATACAATGGAATACTGTGTGTGTGTGTGTGTGTGTGTGTGTGTGTCCTACATGTTGTTGACTATAACCTGGAGCCTACAAGATGTAGCATCCATGTGACGAACTGCAGCACTGTCCTGCCTCTCATTGTGCAAATTACACAAGCTGTTGTCCACCTGGTGCACCTGCTTCCTGAGGGTTCTGAGCTCCTATAACAGGCAGGGAATAGGAGGTCTCGTGTCTCCTGGGAACGACAGGGCTGAGCACTCACTAATCAGCAGGGCTGGGCTCGCCAAGACAAAACATGCACTATTCAGAGATTGTGTCTGGCTCATCCTGCGACCCACTCAGTGCACTGAGCGGTTCTGACTATGACTTTAGAATGGATGCAGGTTCTTCATGCCATAGCTCAGGTGTGGCATCTCCAAGAGATGACACTAAGACCATGTTTCAATACCCCCCAAACCTTCATTACATACACGTGCATACAAGTAACGCTGTCCAATTCCATGTGACACTTACATTTCTACTTCTGCACAATGTGACGTCAGTATCCCCAATTCAGCACCTACCCGGGAGGCACATCTGTGCCAGGAACCAATGCTCAAGTGTCTCAAGATCAATTTTGAATTTTCTTAAAGCTGGACATCTTCCTTGTCTAGAAATCAATTAATAGCCTTGCAAAGTCAGCTCTGTGCTTTGGTTGTGGCGGGGGGGAAGCATTGTTTTTCTTTTAGTTGAAACTAGATTTTTTTTTATGACATTCACTTTATTTCATTGCTTGGTTTGCTTCTTATGCACTCACAGAATTGAAGATAATTACATCATGTTACCTCGAAATAAAAACCCAAGTGTCTGAACAATGTTGCTTGTATGTGAGGATGTATATGTGGGGTTGAAGCATGCTGCTACCACTTTGCTTTTGTGGTTTAACATAGAAAAAGCGATAAGGTGATATTGGTTCCAATATTCGTGGCTTAAAATATAACTCTAATGTCTGGACCTTCTGTTAAAATAGTGCAGTAAATACTTAAGTTACCCTGTTAATACGAAATGCAGGAGTGCTCTGAAGTCAGTAGGCACCATGGAAGCACTTTTATTTTTATTGTTTTAAAGATTTTATTTATTTATTCATGAGAGACACAGAGAAAGAGAGAGAGACAGAGACAGAGACACAGGCAGAGGGAGAAGCAGGCTCCATGCAGGGAGCCCGATGCAGGACTCAATCCCGGGTCTCCAGGATCATGCTCTGGGCCGAAGGCGGGCACTAAACCACTGAGCCACCCGGGCTGCCCGCACTTGGATTTTTAAATGACATTTGGCATGCTTCCATGTCATGACAGTCCTCCGACAATTCAGGCGGCTGTTGGAAACCAAAATAAGGCCAAGAAACCACTGAAGAATGGCCTCTGTTTGTTAAGGATGCTGGAGCTCTTCCATCCATTGGCTCCTTTTCTACAAGACGCCATGGCAATCACAGGAAAGATGGTGGCTTGGGGCAAGGTGGTCCTAAGATGCAGGATTCATTATTATTCCATTATGGTGAGGCCAACAGGTCGGGACACAGGTGCCCCTGAAAAGATTGTGGCTCACAGCTCCCGCGAGGAAAGGAGATGCAGTGTCATGAGAACCACATGGGGAACACCAAGGCTGGTCAGGGGCAGATGGAGAGTGGGAATTGTGGACAAGAGCCTTTCTGGTGGTTTCCATGGGAGGGTGAGCAGGCTTAGGATTGGCTGCTGTGAACACTCTCATCAACTCTAGGGCACAGGGGCTTCCTTAGCTGCCTGGCACCTGCCCTGGGGAGCTGAAGGCAGGTGCACCGTGGCTCAGGGAATGGCGGCCCCATAGAGATTGGGGTTGGGGTGTGGACTCTGGATGGCTTTGTATTTAAAATGTGAATCATGTGCTCTCAGAATTGGCTACTCTGTGAGGGACCGTCCATCCCTCCGGGGTCAGCACGACCCTAGCTGTCAAGGTACCAGAACTCAGAAAATCAACGTTGGACAGACGATAGATGTGATGCGAAGCCAATGGATCTGGGATATATTTTGAATTTTCCAGTTGAACCGAGCATGGCGGCAATGGGGGACAGTGAAGGGACACTAAGGGTTTTGCTCCAAGCAGTTAGGAAGATGAAGGTGGCATTTACTGAAATGCAATGGATGGTGGTCTTGATCTATGATGAGCTCATCTCAGATCCTTTACTTAATCTAGTCTGCAAAGACATATTTCCAGATAAGGTCCCCTTCCCAGGTTTGAGAGGTTGGAACATGGACATATCTTTTTGAGGACACAATTCAACCCACTACTGAGATCAAATAGTAAAAAACACGGAGCTGGTGGGGGAGAAGGGGCATTGAGCGATGTAGCAATTAGGAGTCTTTGCAGAGTGAATATTCATCCCGATTTCCATAAATCCTAACCAGTCCCATTTTGCTCCTTTGACCTCTGGCAAAGGTGATGATATTTTCAGTGCTTCTCACATATCAGCATTGACTTCCTGGCACCTTCCAGGGATCGCAGTGTGATCCACCAGGGGTATTAAGTCAGACTAAGTGGATTACAGAACAGCCCTGGGAACATCGAGCTCCTCTGTGTTTTCACGTGTCCTAGTTATTTTCGTAGAGCCGGCTCCCACCTTATTCCAAACTCATGGGGAGCCTCCTCGAGCTGGTGACACCTGTCACATGTCATCTCATCGCTGGAGCAGAAGAATCCACCACGAATTACAACCACCCACTCTTTGCCGACCGGCCTCCCAGCCAGGGCTGAGTCACCTCGGATCCAGGCGAGAGTCAGAATAGACAAGACTGGCTGGACGTCAACAAGGATTAGCAGGGAAACACAGACGTGTGTCTCGTCTTTGTCCGTGTCCCGTGTCCATGGTCGGCCATGACAGCTACATGTCTTGGGATGTGGTCTCATCTGGTGGCTCCCACTGCGGGGTTCCTGGACCAGTGGTATCCAACACCCGCTGGGGATGTCTGAGAAATGCCACTTCTTAAACCCCACCCCCGACCTGCGTGATGCATGAAACTCTCGAGATGAACCCCCCTGACCTGCCTTTAGAAAACCACCGGCCTCTGTCTCATGTGTTCCTCCGGCAAGAGTACAATGTCTACTGACTGTCATCGATATTGGACGCATCCCGAGGCTTTGCATATATGGAACCTTGTAAATGAACCCCCCCAAACCCCAAAAAAGCTAATTTGAACCCTCTAGGCACTCGTGACAAAATGGGTACAAGAGAAAACAACATTCCCTCCTTACTCCTTATTGTGTTTCTCTGGAAACACAACCTGTTTTTGTTTGCTGAAAGGCAATTAACCTTGTTGCCCAATAAATGTTACCGCAGATGTCTGACATAATCAGGATGCATTATCCATAACAAAATGCTCTTTATTGAGAAAATCCGCGGGGAATTGCAGAGAAAGGGGCAGAGACTGAGGCTTGGTGCCTCCAGATTAAACTGTCCGACTGAGTGACAAGACAAGCATCTAAAGTAGCTGAGAAGGTTTCACTTAAAAAAAAAAAAAAAAAGGAAAATAAATAAATAAATAATAAATAAATAAATGGCAGCCCGGGTGGCTCAGCAGTTTAGTGCCGCCTTCCGCCCAGGGTATGATCCCAGGATCGAGTCCCATGTCGGGCTCCCTGCATGGAGCCTGCTTCTCCCTCTGCCTGTGTCTCTGCCTCTCTCTCTCTCTCTCTCTCTCTCTCCTTTCTGTGTATTCTCATGAATAAATAAATAAAATCTTTAAAAAAATAAAATAAAAGCTGAGAACTCTGCACAATATTAAGAGCACTGCATTCTGTGACTCACATTTAGGGAGCTTTGGGTGTAAGTGCAAAGATGATGACAAAGTTAAATACGAGCGGACCGAATTTTCTAAGCAAATTCGGCACCAGAATTTGAAGTGGAAAAATTAAAGTTAAGGAACCAACACCTTAGAAAAAGTACTTAAGGGCAGCCCCGGTGGCGCAGCGGTTTAGTGCTGCCTGCAGCCCGGGGTATGATCCTGGAGACCCGGGATCGAGTCCCACGTTGGGCTCCCTGCGTGGAGCCTGCTTCTCCCTCTGCCTGTGTCTCTGCCTCTCTCTCACTCTCTCTGAATAAATAAATAAATAAATCTTTTAAAAAAAAGTACCTAAACCCAAATTGCGGTGTAGTTTATGATGGTAGCTCCTGGTCCAGTGCAGGACCCTGTGGTTCTCCGGGATGTGATAGGGATGGTGTGCGCTAAAGGATTTGTGCCCAAGACCGGTTGAGCATTCCTGAGAGGTCACCTCTAACCTCTTGGGATGTCCTGCCTCAGTTTACCTGGGGGCCTTGGGACATGCCCTGTAGCTTATGCTAACACTTATGGTGTGGTTCCTGGGCCACGTGCTATCAGCCTGACCCTCCTGGAGGGACTGGAGATGAAGGTCCATCGTGCAGGTGGTCAGCCACACGTACATCGCTGATACCCGCAAAAATCACAACTCAGGTGAGCCTCCCTGCTTGGCAGCATTCCACGTATGTGGTCATACATCGCAGCCTGGAGAATTAGACGCGTCATCAGTGCACAGTGATAACAGGGATACGGGTGTAGGGACGTCTGCGTCATCACCTTTGGCCAAATCGCCTTGAAGTCAAAGCACTTTCTGTGGCTCTACCATGTTGGAGATCTGAAAAAAAGTTTGCTGTTGAATATTTTTGCTGGATTTCAAAGGAGGAAGATCCCAGCACCTTTGCCAATGCATAAAATCGAGACTCCGGCGACTTGGGGCTGCACCAGGGTAGGCTGTTACCAAGTGGTGGTCATGCCCCAGAGACAGGCGGCCAGCTGGCAAACACAAATTGCATTTCACATGCACACAGTGGCTGTTGCTTCTTTTGTGCTCGTGTGTGAGGCTCCAAGTGTTTGGCGTCATCTGTTTACCCAAAGTCCTGGCTAACACTGGACGGCTAATCCCCACACGCTGTCACCCAGCCAATGCCTAATTTGGCCAATTAGCAACCTAATTTAAAAAGCGCCGTGAAAACACCACTGCAATGCTATATTGCCTTTGCCCGTCTCCCTCCTTCCTGGTACATTTCTCCAGAGAACTTTGTATTCAGCGCCTTTCCTTTGGCATGAGCAGCGTGCTCCCCGGAGCCTCGTTATGGATGCCTTCCATCCATCAGTCTGTTCTTCTCTCTGCCTTTCACGACGTCTTGCTTGTCACCTCCCCTGACAATCCATCGTCCTCGTAACTAAGAAAAACAGGAATTTCAGGGTGAAGGAAGTAGTTACTGAGCACTTAGTATACGTTGGGTGTCATGCTAAGAATTTTGCACAGCTTGCTCCTAGAACGTCGCAGAGGTGGGTACTATTCTTGGCTCCCTTTTGCACATGAGAAAACCAGGTTAATGAGCCCAGCTTCTAAATGTGGAAGCCTGGACCCCAACTCATGGTTGGACAGCTCCATGAGCGTCTCCTCCCATCTTCTGACCCCTCCATCATCACCTTGGGGACCTTTGGTGGCATTTCTTCTACCTCCTGCATAATCACCAGACATTTTAGAGATGTTTAGAATGCCCCATACTGTGTCCTTTCCTCCTCTCTCTGCTTCATACCAGGGCTTCCCATTTTTCCTCTCTCGTTGACTCCAAGACTACACTTCTGCAATCAAAATGGCGCCCTCTCAGCTCATTATGTGTGAACTGCCTCTTGCCCTTGGGTTTTTGTGCCTTCTGTCTCTGTTGTGGCTGGATGTGTCCCTGGTATGAAGGAGAACTTTTTTTCTCTGGGACAACGGGCTCTAAGAGCTGGTCGCTGTGAGTTCCACAGCTTACTGAGGATGTTGTTCATAGAAGATGGACGCGAGGCATTTGCTTGGTAGACCAGAAGAACGGCAGCGCAGGAAAACAAAACGAAACAAAAAAACTGAAGGCAACTTCCTTCGGGTCTGGAATTTGAAAGTCATTTAATGCCATTAGAAGGGTGAAATGTCAAGAATCAGAGCCAGTGTAATCTGTTTATATAACGAAAGAATGATGGTATCCCCGGATTGTTTGCAGCTTCCTAGGTTTACATTTCAAGTGATCCAGTCAGTAGTCGTGAGCGGCGGTCAAGGCAGGCTGGGCTGATTCCAGCTTTCAGTAGATTCTCCACCCACAATTAATATTCCAAATCCAGGGAGGGTGTCCCTGTATCCACCTGTCCATCCTGGTCATTGTTGGTGAGGTGAGCAAGGCGTCCGCATCCAGATTCCACAACCAGATTCCACAACCTTAAATGAAGCGTGAGCTCACACATTCACCGGGCATAAGCGTGGGGCACCATACATACCTGCAGGTGCTCTGTTGGAAGAACACGGTGCACCCTTAGTTTCTTTCCTTATTAGAGCATGAGGGATGGGAAGGGAGGAATGTGTTGCAATTGGCATCCCTAAGTGGAACTCACCCTCCTTTGTGCATCTCTCAGATGACTCATGCTCTACAGTCACCACTTCGGAGGTCACGGAAAGAGAATAGACTTCTAGGGACATAGTGGGCATGGGGGTCCCTCATGATACCACCTAAGGGTTTTGAGCCTGAAAATCCATTTGTTTTAAAGATTTTATTTATTTATTCATGAGAGACACACAGAGACAGAGACGCAGGCAGAGGGAGAAGCGGGCTCCCTGTAGGGAACCTGATGCAGAACTCAATCCCAGGACCCCAGGATCACGCCCTGAGCCAAAGGCAGACGCTCAACCACCAAGCCACCTGGGCGTCCCTGAAAACCCATCTTGTTATGATTTGTTCACCTGTAAATCAATCCAAGGATGTTTTCACGGAGCCCTGACTGTGGGAGATATGGGGTGATGTGTCTTCCGACTTGTGCTTTTCTCTAGCATACACCTGAGTAGCGTCCCTGTGGCTGGATATGGCAGCGTCTACTTACAGAGTCAGCGTCTGTCACTGTGAGGACCCATCATGGATCATCATTAACTTTAAATTAGAAACAGGTGTACAAGCAGGTTCTAAAGATAAATAGGATGAATGTAGGAAGCAAGCCGCGAGCTGGCGTATGGCCTCCCGGCTGGAGAGATCCATGACCCAGAAAGGCAAGGAGCTGATGGTCAGCACTTTGGAGCGCTTGGCACCCACAGGGTTACTTAGCCCTGAGCCTTGACAAGAAAGAGATTTAAAAACATCCTTGATAGCTTCCATGCCGTGTCAGCTGAACACGCCGGAGCAGACACAAGACCCGACATGCACACCGTCCCGTGCTTGCAGCGTGGCTGGAAACGGGGGAGGCCAAAATATATCCTCGTGTCTCAGTGGTGGAAGCACTTACAACAGTAAGTGTTTGGCATGATTCCAGCGCTCCCGTGCTGGGTTTGCCAAACAGCTCTACGAGTGATGACAATCAGGTTTAGCGTCGAGGCTAATGCTTACAGGCCATTTGCTAGATCGGAGACACTGCACCGTGTCCTTGGTTGGCACACGGTGTCGTTTACAGCTCACGTGAGCCTGCACCCTGACACAAAAGGAAGGTATTATGCTAATCTGCAGATGATTACCTTGCCAGAGAGCAAAGGTTTGTCACTCCAAAATGCACATGTAGAAACCTAACTGCGAGTATGTTGGCCTTAGGAGATGGGTCTTTGGGAGGTAATTAGCGTTAGGCGAGATCATGAGAGTGGGACCCCCACGATGGGATTGGTGTCCTTGTAAGACGGGACTTCAGAGAACTTATTCTCTTTCCCTTCTGCTTATGTGAGGACAGAACAAGATGGCGGCTATTGACAAGCCAAGAAGACTGGTCTACCAGGCTCTAGCCACATGGGCAGCCTCATCCCAGACCTCCAGCCTCCAGCCTTCTCATCTTTACGTGGTGTAGTCTGTGATGCTCTGTTATGGCAGCCCAGCAGAGTGATACAACCCCATAGCTCGAAGGCATGGAGGGACCTGCCCAAAGTTGCCCAACCAACAAGTGCCTTGGAGGTGGAATAGGACTCAGGTAGTCACGTTCCGAAGCTACTCAGTGATGGGGCTGTTCTCCCTTCCTAGAGATGGACCACATACTTCTAGGAACATGTGCCCGAATATGAATAGGTGCCTTTGAGAACCTCCTGGAGATGCTCTTGAACCAAGTGAGGGTAGAGTCTTGCTGGTGGCCTTTGTCTCCCATTAACTTTTATGTGTCTCCAGCTATGGAGAGGAGGAACCTCTTAGGCCAGGGAGAAGCTTTACAAATGAGAGATATGAGCATCTCTCTCCAGGTGAGAGCTGTGAATCTCAGAAATGGGGGGTCTTCCAGTGACTGCTCTGCTATGTAGTTTGGTGGTTGCCTCTCTGTCCTCATAGGAAAAAAGAAAAACAAAAACAAGAGATTAAAAATCTAAAAACCAAATCTTCCTAGGTCCTCCGAGAATGGCAATCACATGACCAACTGCTGTCCTGAAACCTGGAGGGACGCGCGCGCGCGCGCCCACACACACACACACACACACACACACACAGGTGCATGTTGGTGGATGCCGAGAATCGCAAGTTAACAGGAGCAGAAACTCCCAGGGGGAGGTGGGAACGCTTGCAGGGTGATTGATGAGCTTCTGGAGTCTGAGTCTGGACAAGCCTAAGAATTTGGAACCCCAGGGACCCAGTTTGGTCCAGGTGGCTGGGGCTGCACTTTTCGGGAGCTCCCCCTGCAGGAGCGCCACCTCCTTCTAATGATGACTATTGGAGAAATACTCAATCCTGTAGTTGGAGGGGGATGGTAACCATTTTGGAGAATGTCCAGAGAATTCTGTCCCCTCCTGTGCTCATGGGAAACTGTTTCGCCAGTGCCTCAGTGGTCTGTGGAGAGTGACATACTCAGTCTGGAATTTCAGAGATACTTTGTGTGGGTGAGTGAAGGTGATAGTGTTTTCTTAGCACCTTCCGTCAAGGTGGCTAGCAAGGCCACACAGGTGGCCTGTGTGGTCCAGGAAGCATCACCTTGTTCTAAGGTGGTGGCTTCCCTGGTCACCATGTCCAGACATCCTCGCGCTGTGGGGCACGGGTGCCAACGAGGACCACGCCAGACCATCTGGTTGGAGGAGCCCAAGGAGGGGACACGTTCAGGCCCGCTAACCGGGATCTCACCATCCACAGGCGTTCTGGGTTGAATTGTGTCCCCAGAATTCATAAGTAGGAGATGCCAGCTCCCAGGACCTCAGAATAGAACTGTATTTGGGTATAGGGCCTGGAAAGAGGGGATTTTTAAAAATTTTTTTTAAGATTTGATTTATTCATTCATGAGAGACACAGAGAGAGAGAGAGGCAGAGAGAGAAGCAGGCTCCATGCAGGGAGCCTGATGTGGGACTCCATCCTGGGTCTCCAGGATCACGCCCTGGGCTGGAGGCAGGCACCAAACCACTGAGCCACCCAGGGGTCCCCTGGAAAGAGGGGATTAAGGCAAAACAAGGTCAATACGGTGGGATCTGATCCCATAGGACTGGGGTCCTTGTAAGAAGAGCTGAGGATACAGACATGCAGGGAGGGATGACCACGTGAGGACATGGGGAGAAGACTGCGTTTACACACCTAGGAGAAAGGCCTCAGGAGGAACCAGTCTTGGCCTCACCTGGATCTCAGACTCCCAGCCTCCAGGACCAGGAGGGAACAAATGTGTGCTGTTTAAGCCTCCCTGTTCACATTGCTATTACTGCGGACCTCATGAACTCATACAACAGGAAATCCAAACATTGTTCTCTGAAGAATATTACTGCTAAAATCATTACCATCTGGGTATCTTTAAATTGGCAAGAAAAAGGCAATTCAGATAGGCTGCAGGCAGAAAGAAAAAAAAATCTAAAAAAAATCCCCCAAAAAACACAACAAACCAAAAGTGATTAGCTGGAATCAAATATTGTGACAAAACGCAAACATTTTAAGTCTGCACCTTAAGAACGTTGGCAGGCCCTTACAAAATAAGGAGAGCCGACATTAATTTGTAAAAAGATAACCGGGACTTTCTTTACTTTTTTTTTTTTTTCTTAACAGAATATTTTATTAACTGTAGTGCACGTTGACTGTTTGGATCTGACACCGAAGAAAAAGACCATGCGATCCCCCTCGTTTTGTGTGTGTGTGTCCATTGGTCTGCAGACGCCATGTCATCTTTCTAAATTGTTTGCTTTGCAAGTACTTCAAAGATAATCCCAGAGAAAGGACAGTCCGTGCCTCCCAGGAAGGAAATGCAGAAATGGGAGAGACCTGTGGGGAATTTCCACCTCCTGGCACAACAGACGCGCCCATTCACACACTTAACCTCAGTGAGAACACCGTGTCTGTGTTTCGCGATGTTCCTTCCCGGAGCTTGTATGTCGCCCACACGCATCATTCCCCAGCCAGAGATGCCAGTTGACCTCCAGCAAACCCGGTGGCATGCAGATGCGCCTCTGATTTTATGGAATTTGTAGACAGTGTCATTTCCAGGCTGGTGGCTAGATGTGAAGTCATTTTGCCAGACTTCCGTATTTCCGGCGTCTCAAGCTAAATAAAGGTTTGTTTGAAGCCGATGATGGGGTTACGTTAATGTGCTAATGATTTTTGTTTTGCTACTTGAAAAATTTCTGTGACTACATAAATGATATGCAACTTTATATTATTTACTTTATATATTTGTATTATATATAAATATAATAATATACAACGTAACATAATGTAACAATACGTAGTATATATTACATGGTATGTATGTTACATATTACATACTATGTATTTATTATATTCATATACTATTTATTTTGTATCTTTATATTATATATGATATATACCACAATAAATATAATCTACAAATATAAATATAGCATATACAAGGGGCACTTGGGTGGCTCAGTCACTTAAGCGTCTAACTCTTGGTTTCTGCTAAGGTCATGATATCAGGGTCGTGGGATTGAGCCCTGCGTCACGCTCCGCACACAGCACAGAATCTGCTTGTCTGTCTCCCGTCCTTCTGCACCTTTCCCAATCCACATACTATCTCTCAAATAAATAAATGAAATCTAGCAAAAAAGTTCTACATTTAACATATAATAATATAGAGAGCCTTTGGTGTGGCAGGTGTCTGTGGCACTACATTTAAAAACAGTTCAGATCACCCGATATTCCTATTGACATGTGCTCTGACTGGTGCATGAATCTGAGAGCATAATAGAGCAGTACTGAGATTTTTTTCAGGGTGCTTTGAGGATGAGCGTGCACCCCAAAGTGCTGGGCAACAGCACCCAGTTCAGCCTGGGTTTCTTTGCCCTTGCACGGTGATGAACACCTTTTGCATTAGCTTGCCGCAAAGCTCACGGCAGTTCCAGCACCCCGGCCAGACTTCGTTGTCATCTGTGAGCATGTCTCAGCCATGCGTTGCAGAGGATAAACCATTTCTGGGGAGAAAAATGAAACAGATAAAAGTCCCCTGCACAAAAGTCGTCCACCATTGGGCAACACTGTGGTCCTTTTGGAGGAAAAAGAAAACTGCGTTCCACGTCCTGATGGCGCGTGTCATTCGGGAAGGTTTGAGAGTGTTGATGAACAGGTCCTGCCAAATCCTAATGTGTGCTTTATGGCCACGGGAGGGAAATGATGCGGAAAATCGATGTGGCACCCCAACAAAATGACAGTCATTACTGTGCAGATGCTGGGACCTCATTCCCAGATCTGATCATCAGGCCCCCGGTTGTGCTGCTGACGGACGCAGGGCAAGGCATTTGGCTCAGGATGAGAAGTGCCGTAATTTCCAAGAGGCACAAATAATACTGCGATGCTTTCATCTTCCCCTTGATGGGATGCGTAACAGCTTCAGGGACAACAATTTGGGAGGCAGTACTCACTCTACGCCACCTCCTTCATGAAATATTCATAAAGTAAACACAGAACACCAGGCACCATCATGTCTTGTTTGTCTGCAAGTCGGTGGGGAGAGAGTGTAGCCGAAAATGAACAACACAACAGAGCAAAATGATTTCCTGTTCTTGGGTAGCAAAAAAACAAACAAACAACGAAGACCTATTATGGGAATGATTCTTTATGTCTGTTTTTATGAACTAAGACTGGGGAATTTTGAAAAATGGAACCATGATAGGCCAGAGGGTATATTTAAGGACGTGATAAATTCTGGAGTTCCCCATCACGCCCAAAGAATTTTAAAAATCCTGACATATTTAGAATGTTTCATTGTGTCCCCTGTGTCTGAAAACTTGATTAATGGTGTCATCGACTCATTTAGAGATGTTCAGAATCTGCATGTCTTCAGGGGAGCTGTTTAAGAGAAGGGAGGAAGGGTAGAAAGAGGAAGATAGGGAAGTAGAGAGGGAAGGAAGGTAGGTGGGAAGGAAGGAAGGGAGGGAGAGAGGGAAGGAGAGGAGGGAGGGAGGGAAGGAAGGAAGGAAGGAAGGAAGGAAGGAAGGAAGGAAGGAAGGAAGGAAGGAAGGAATTAGGTAGGGAAGGAAGGAAGGTGGAATAGAGGAAAAGAAGGAAGGAAAGGAGGGAGGAAGAGAGGGAAGGAAGGAAAGGGAAGGAAGGTGGGAGGGAGGAAAGGAGGAAGGAAGAAAGGAGAAAAGGAGAGGATGGACAGAAGAAAGGAAGGTGGAGGGAGGAAAAGAGGAAGGAAGGAAGCATAGAGAGAGAAAGGGGAAGGAGAGAAGGAAGGAGGAAAGAAGAGGAAGGGAAGGAAGGAAGGAAGATGGGAGGGAGGAAAGGAGCAAGGAGGGAAGCAAGGAAGGAAAGAAGGAAGGAAGGAGGGCAGGAGGAAGGAAGGAGGACCCCAGTCCTACAAGTACAGGGAGCTGAATTTCACCTACAACCCAAATGAGGCTGGAACAGGATCTTGGTTCCAGCTGAGACCCCAGCCCCATCTGACCACCTCCTGAGACCCTGAGCCGAGGCCCCACACTCCCCTGCCCAGACTTTCCGTTCAAGGAATGGGGACATAATACGTGGGTGTCATTTCAAGCCAGTTCCTGCGGGATGTGTTGTTACGCAGCATAGCTAGCTGCTGCAGCTGGCCCCTCGAGCCCTCTAGTCCCGGCTAGGGGGAGGATGGTCCTGTATGTGTATCTGTATTCCCCGGGTTCCAGCTGTCCATCTGCTGTCTACACCCAAGTATCCACACTCCCTTCTCACCAGCGAGCAAGGACGGGGGAGCCTGAGAGCCACCGAGGAGGTCAGATACTCAGATAGCAATTCCCTGCATGTCCTAAAACCTGCCTCATGTACAAACATCTCGTTGTCCTCCCCTGTGGCTGGTGCTTGTCCTTTTTCTACCTGTTTTGCAAGCACGTCTGGCTGACCCTTAATATCGCCATTTAGCATGCTGGTTACGTAGGCACAGGAGGGTGTTTATTGGGATCCAATTTTTCCCCATTTCTGGCCACCAAGAGATTCCCTTGAAGCATTTGAATTTTTTTTTTTTTTATGACTGGGGTATTTATGGACAGACCTGTGTATTTCAGGTCAGCCAAGGTGATTTCTTTCTAAGTGTACAGCGTGATGGCTTCATATACGTACATTGAGGTGATCACCCTATTTGATTCAGTTGACACATTGATCACGTCACATAGCTCCCACTTGGTGTGTGCAGTGAGCACACTTACGATCTCCACGCAGTAAATTCGAGTATATGATTCAGTCCTGTTAACTATCCTCGCCGTGCTGTACGTTCGATCCTGAGAACTTGGAGCTAAAACATCATGCCCTAGGACCAACATCTCCTCGTTCCCCGTCCCTAAAACCCAGGCATCCGCCATTTTGTGTTCCTGTGGGTTTGACTTTTTTTAGATTGCGCACGTTAGTGAGATCATGCAGTCCTTGTGTTTCTCTGCCTGACTTCTCTCACTGGGCATGATGCCCTCGAGGTCCATCCACGTTGTGACAAATGCCTGAATCTTCTGTTTGAAGGCGGAGTCATGTTGTGTTGGGTGGATGGACCATCTGTTCTTCATCCATCCATCCATCCATGGGTGCTTGGGTTCCTTCCACGTCTTGGCCGCCATGAGTAACGCTGCCCTGAGCACATCTCTTAACTCTCCTGCTTTCATTTCCATCAGATGTATACCCAGAAGTGGCATTGCTGGGTTGTATAGCAGTTGCATTTGTCACTTTTTGAGGACCCTCCATACTGTTTTCCAGAGTGGCCGCACCCATTTGCATTCCCACTCACAGGGCACAAGGGCTCCCCTTTATCCACGTGCTGGCCAACACCTGTGACTTCTTGTCTTTTTGATGGTGGGCATACTAACAGGTGCGAGGTCACCTCTCCTTGTGGTTTCCATTTGCGTCTCCTCCATGGTTGGTTACATAGACCCTGGCATGGGATCTAAGCTGGGAAGTCCCCCTTAGGAATTAAGTTTTAAGAGGCACGCCATGCTGAACCACCAGGCGCGGAGCAACACCCACACTGCACCTGCATTGATGAGCAACCCGTGAGCATCAGGGCCGGGCTGAAGTTTGCCTCCTGTGCGGCCCCATTGGTGCATAAAGCAAATTAGATTCACAGGACAACAGTTCCCCTCCTCGGAGAAGGAATTTTTTCCCCCGAGCTGTTTAGAAGCCCGTTTCCATGCGACACGCTGAGTGCCTCCTAATCGGCTGGTCTATATGTTGGTTCCAAGCTGCTCTTTTCTCTTTGTGTTGAAAGCACTTTGGGGGCACCTGCTGTTTGTCTGGGGGCAGATCAAGGGTGTTCTGACAATTTCCACTTCCCTAATATTCATAGTCTGTGCTTTGAAATTCCACGCATCTCGACATGAGTGCGTGCCGAAGCCATGACTTGGGTTGCTGTGATTGGGTATTTGGGGTGGTGGCTGTTGCTGTTTCAAACTTGAGCTGCTTGGGTTTGAATTTGTAGGGCCTTACAGTGCTGGCTGGGTGGGCCAGGTATCTCTAGAGAGAGAAAACCAGTCAGGGACACCAGGACAAGGGGGTTCCCCTGGGGGTGGCATGGGCACATGTGTGTGCACAAGGACAGTATCGCTCTGTAGGGCAGACTCTCTGAGAAGTTGTTCTTGGTAAGGATGAGCCGACACTTGACCGGGCCCAGAAGGGCAACAGGTTGTCCTTTCAAGCTGCTTCGAAGGCAGCGTTTGGTGTCTGTGACGTCTTTGGTTAAGGAATGGGCGTCTTGCATACAGAAGGCTGGGCAGGTGAGCCAGCAGCATCTCCCTGAGCAGGAAAATGAGGCCGGGCTCCAGCTGCCATGTCCACCGGGCGCAGGGCCCCAGGTCTCGGACGCTGGGTCGTGGTGCTTGAGTCCTTGCAGGAGGCCCAACCAGACAGGACAGTGCACCCTGTGTGTCAGAAACAGGCCGGGTGGCGCAGCATGTGGGGCTGCCCGCTGTGCGAGCAGCTGTCTGGGAGAGGCAGTGAGGGACCGAGGGCCTCAGCAGGGCCTGGCCTCTGGGTCGGGCGTCCAGGCAAATGCACCGGCCGCGTTCCAGTGGCTGCCAAGGCCTGGCGCCATTCTCTGGGCGGATGCTGTTGGCGCACCTGCCTCTCCTCCCAGGCCTTCCCTCGCTGCACACTGGGCCCCAGCGTCAGCACTGCTCGCGGGGGCTCGGAGCCCCACAGAGGCACCGACATGCTCCATGCTTCACGCACCGTGCTCCCTCCCCGCGCCCCTGGCCGTCTGCCTTCTGTCTCTCTCTCTGACTACGTCTGTGTCTGTCTCCCTTTGCTCTGTCTATCCCTATCTCTGTGTGTCTCTGTCTCTGTGTCTACCTTTCTATGTCTCTCTGTATCTGTCTCTTTGTATCTCTTTGTCTTTGTGTCTATCTCTACTCTCTCCATGTGTCTGTCTGTCTCTCTCTGACTGTCTCTCTGTGCCATTTCTCTGTCTCTGTTTCTCCCCATCTCTATTTCCATGTGTCTCTGTTCCTGTCTCTCTCTGACTGTGTCTGTGCTTTCTCTGTCTCTGCTTGTGTCTTTTTATCTCTGTGCATTTGTCCATCTCTATGTCTCTGTCTCCCTGTGTCTCTGTGTCTGTCTCTCTGTGCTATCTCTCTGTCTCCCTGAGTCTCTGTGCCTGCATGTCTGTCTTTCTGTGGTATCTATCTGTCTCTTCCTCTGTGTGTCTCTGGGTCTGTCTCTGAGCATCTCTGCCATTTCTCTGTCTCTCAGTCTCTGTCTCCATGTGTCTCTGCGTCTCTCTCTGACTCTCTGTGTGCCATTTGCCCGACTCTCTGTGTCTCTGTGCTGCTTCTCCCTGTCTCTTCAGCGGTCTACTCTTGCACACACACACACACACACACACACACCATACCCCCTGCCCCAGGGTATTTAGGGGACGGCCCAAGGGCACTGAACACCTAGAGGGCGGGATTGCCCGCCCCACGGAGGAGCGCAGAGTGCGTGTCAACAGCCAGGTGCCACCGTGCTTCACCTCTGTCCTCCGCAGAGACAGAGGTGCGGGGGGCGGGTAGAGGGGGTCAGGGGTGGTGGGGACCTCCCCTCCTTGTGGGCGGACCCCGGCACTTCAGGAGCCCTGTTCCTTACCCCTGGCAGGGAGGGGGACACTGCATCCCACAGCTGCTCCCCTGCCCCGGGGTGTGCCTGAAGCGGGTGCAGCAGCTCCCGGGGGTCGGTCTGGGGTCCGTGGTCAGCTATGGGTGTCACACCCGCGGGCACAGGTGTACCCCGCCTCCTGTTTGCACTCGGGGAGCAGGACATGGCCTCTTCCTGGGGGGATCCATCATTAAACAGATAACCTCTCTGGGAACGACCTTCTGCTCTTTTCCCTCCTCTTGGACGCACGGGCTTTTCTTTAACCCAAAGGGTTTTTAATTTACGTTTGTGTTCGCGGCATTTTCATCTGTGTGGGTAGATGTTACCAGCGCGTCGGGTGCTCTCCAGTTTCTGTCTCCTTGCCCTCCTGGTGCTACCTCTTTCCAGATTGTTCTATCAGAACCCTGCAAATGTCATCAAATGAATCAACTCAGCATTTTTGGGGGGGAGGGGCTGTGTGTGGAGTCAGGAGAGGTGGATTGTCTCTTTCAAAGTATAAAACAATTCGCTAAAATACCGTCACCGCCCACCCCCTCCTTTCCGGATGCCATACTTTTGTAATTTTTTATTGCTCTCATATTCGTCAGTCTGATTACTCCTAATTTCCTTGATTAGGCCATAATAATCAGTATTTTCACAGAAAAGCACTCATTTCCCTGAAATGATCATATTTCTGTTACCAATTTCACATACTAATATAGAAATAGGTGCCCATAATTATAAAATCTTCCTCATTACCAAAAAAAAAAAAAAAGAAAAAAACAACAAAACCCACCACTCATTCCTATTTGTAAGTTCGTTTTACAGTCTTGTCCAGTGTCTTATCCGCAGCCTTCTCTGGATCCTCCTCTCTTCTTGTCTGTCAGTCTGTCAAATGAGCAAAGATGGACCCTCGCGGAGCCTCCCGTAAGGATTGGGATTCTCTCGCCATCTCTCCCTGCGTGTGCAACAGTCGTTGACAAATACAGCTCGATGTTGTGCTACTCGGAACACCGTGTGGCTGGAAGTGACCTAGCACGACCATGGCGCACCATATTGATCGACCGTTGGGTCCACCGCTAATAATCCTCTGTGTCCCATTAACATCACAGTCTTGAGTTAGCCCTTCCCTATAGGAGCAGGGCCAGGCCTGCTTCCCATTGGCTTGTTGGATAACTTTTGGCCTTTTCATTGCTAATCTTTGCTTTTCAAAACTATGACCAACGTATCAAATTCACCTTCCACCCGCCCCAATGGGATGCCGCCATATTGTTTTTGAATCAAGATCAATGGCCCAGGGCTCACACCTCCTTCTAGCATTTTCCTGGGTCTTCCAGTTTGTCCATGTGGACGACTGGTATACCTCATATTTGCCAGTCATATGTTTGACAGATAGGGTACTTCTGGTCCCCGAGGGGTACATTGAAGATTCTCAAAACATTTTATTTTATTTTATTTTTTTAAAGATTTTATTTATTTATTAGATACAGAGAGACAGAGAGAGAGGGAGGGAGAGGCAGAGACACAGGCAGAGGGAGAAGCAGGCTCCACACAGGGAGCCCGATATGGGACTCGATCCTATGACCCCAGGCCTGAGGGTGTGGGTGGGATGCAGATTTTAGGTGGATGTGCCGACTGAACCCGTAGCAAGTGTGACTCCCTGTGTCTTGTCGGAGCTCAGTCCTGGTGCTTCTACTTGACACGGGTGGGATGCCACGTGCTGCAGCTTGCCTTGTATGTTCCCGTTGTTACGGATGGACCCTGTGACGAGTCCTGGTCTGCAGTGGCTGCCTTTCCCTCCCCAACTGTGGAGCTTGGTTTAGGGGCTCATGTTCCCTAAACAATGCCAGCCCCCTCCAGCATGTGTTCCTGTTCCTGCGGCGCCAAGGGTGGGGGCAGGAGTTCCTGAATCAGCGTAGAAAAGCAGGTGTAGCCAAGCCCTTCAGGTGCCTCAGAAGGCAACGATCCCAAGGTGGAAAGGTGGCTCTCATGTTTCTGGCGAGCTGGGAACCCTTTTCTCCAGGGAGGGAAGAAGTGCCTCCTGACGTGACAGAGATGCACTACCAGTGGTCTGGCTCTGGAAGCTGACTGTGCCTGTCTACCAACCCTGTTACCAGGGGTTCTGGTTAGCAGAAGTAGTGTAGGTTTTCCCTCTTTAAAAAATCAATCAATCAATCAATCAATCAATCAATCAATCAGTCTTCTCCTTGTGAATATACGTCAGGGGGAAATTCGAATGGTGCCTCAGGAATGCGTATCCAGATGGCACGGTGTTCTAGACCAGCGCTTCCAAACCATCTGTGGCAAGACTCTCTCTTCCCAAACATGTCACAGACTGATACTGATGTAGACGGGTTAGACACGAATCACTAGAAGATTAAAATTTTAAAATATGCAAAAGTGGGGCCTCCGATTTCACTTTTTAAAAAATCATTGGATTCAGCAAGCATAAAATGACTATTGATTTTTGTTTTTTTTAAATATTCTAACCACTGTCCTCAACGTTGGGCTGTGTCTTACAGCAGACTGGTAACAATCCATTTGCAGGGTGGCACCCATCTGTAGATCTCACCCGGAAGGGCTTTGATCCAAAAGCATGTCCACCCCCCATTCCCACTATATTTCTTTACAGAAAATCTTGAAGACGGGTGCTTCCTCACCCTCACTGGCCATGTTACGTGGCACACATAAGCTTCGTACTTCACACTGAGAAGCTGGGGACTGTAGGTTATCTCAAAATGTCCCTTCGAAGTGAAAGCAAGTGTGTATGTTCCAAAAATATGTACCCTCCCGACCTAGTGCTTGTGGCTGACTCTCCTGTGTTGTGAATTTTTTTTTAGATTTACTGTTTTATTTGAGAGAGAGAGTGCAGGGGGAGTGGCAGAGGGAGATGGAGAGAGAGAGAATCTCAATCAGACTCCTTGCTGAGTGTGGAGACCATCACGGGGCTTGAGATCATGATCTGAGCCATAATCACGAGTCGGTGTTTCTGTCCTTTTGCAGTGGAGTTTTTGTATTGCGACCTGGCGTCTCTGAGGTCCATCCGGCAGTTCGTCCAGAAGTTCAAGAAGAAGAAAATCCCTCTCCACGTCCTGGTCAATAATGGTGAGTCCTGGGGAAATCCAGACATTAACTCTGATACACACATGCACGCTGGCTGTCCCGTGAGAGGCGTCCTTGGGGAAAGCAGGATTTCCATGAAAGCTCATGAGAGCATGTGCTGTGGTCCCCACGGCTTTGCTTCATTGATGCATTCGGCTTCTGTCATTGGTATAATCAATTTGAGACGACGGTAAGCCTGATACGCGTTGTGTGGAGTTGATATTTTCACTGGCCCATGTGGGCTAAGGAGGAAGTTGTGTTATGAGTGTGTAAGGGTTGGGCATTTTCACAAATGTGACCTTATTAAATCCTCACCATGTCCCCATGGGCGTCATCAGCAGGCTGCATCCCCCAGTGTCTCTTGACTTCTGCCTTCAATCTGCCCACCTGTCCATCTTTAACACAAACCAGCCTTGACCCTGATCCCATCTTTCAGCCATATCCTGCTCTTTTTTTTTTTTTTTAAGATTTTATTTATTTATTCATCAGAGATACAGAGAGAGAGAGAGAAGGAGAGACCCAGGCAGAGGGAGAAGCAGGCTCCATGCAGGGAGCCCAATGTAGGACTCAGTCCCGGGTCTCTAGAATCACGCCCTGGGCCGAAGGTAGGCGCTAAACCACTGAGCCACCCAGGGATTCCCCCCATATCCAGCTCTTAAGAGCAACAGAGACAAGTTTGGTTTTTCACCTTCGTACCCAAGACATTCCTCTCTTCCCCTGCTACACCTGAAAGATGTCATAGAAGTTCACCCAAACCCTCCACAGGGAGGAGACAGCACCATTAACATGTCCAAATGGAATCCACATAGAACACCCAAACTACCGGAAATAAGGCGGAATGTCAGGCATCGCTTTCCATCTCAGAGACCACCTGGTTGTGCGTAGAGGAGATACATGGCATTATTAGTACAGTGAAAGGAATAGCCACAATCGGACACTACAGCTTCTTTCCAAAACACGTAAAACATTTGCTAAATCGTTCATCTGTTGGATGGCAGGGAAAACATTACCATGGGACCCCTGTGATTCCACTGAGCCTACTTGGATGATCCAGGCAAATTTCCCCAACTAAAGAGACTTAGTTGACTCTCTTTTCCAAAGTCCTTTTGCCACGGGAGGAACCACAGTGAGAAATCACAGGAATAACAATGTGGACATCTTCTGCGGGGAGGAGTGAATCTAAGTCTGTATCCTACGGCTGTTCCGCGTTAGTCCATTAATGGGGTTGGTGGGCAGGAAGTGGGTGCGGATATTCATGCTTCTGCCCAATGCATCTGTTTGATTGGAAATTCTCAGTGAAGGGAAAGACGCAGCGTATACAACCTAGAGGGTCCGACCCCACTGATTTATTTATGTGTGAGGATGTGTGCACATATAGCTGTGATGTGCGAGTGCTGGACAAAGTCGTAACTAACACCACTTCCACTTACTTAGCCTGGGAGCAAACACTGCGTGCATGTTATTAGTACTGGGGCTACTCACTGAAAGGTTCAGAATGATTTTAATTTTACTTTCTTCACAGACCTTTTTAGATATTTTTCAAGGTTTCCCGAAATGAGCATACCTTAAATTTATTTGCAGAAATCAGTTATTTGGGATTTCTCCATGTTGGCGCCGGTGGGGGCTTCTTTTGTCAGGGCCTTTATCAGTATTATAAATGTTGAGAATTATAATAATATGAATCACCCAGTGTAGACACGAGCTGGCAGGACTGTGGGCATCCAGTCCAAGTATACGTCTTATGTCCTCAGTCTACATAGCACCCTCGGTAATTAGCGACCGGAGCACTTCATTATGGAGAAAGTTGGCAACAGCGGGATGAAAGCTGTGTCTTGCGCTCAACAGGAATTTGAGACTTTACAGACAGATTCACAACAAGACTCTGTTATATCATCGGTAGATGCTCCATAATTCACTCTCTGCCCTTCACTTTCAAGGTGATCCTGGTGGTCCTACCACAGCCCCTTGTTCTTTTCTGCAGATCGTAAACCAAGCACGTCTGGCTTATCTAACATCTTCCGGGACACAGCTGGAATGTGGGTCTGGAGAGGCTGGACCCTCTGCACGCCGTGTCCATTTTTCCTCTTCGGGGAATCCTATCCACATGTTGTTGTCACTTCAGCCCAGACTTTGTCCTACACACACACACACACACACACACACACACACACACACACACCTTCCTCTGGGCTTGGGACCTGTGTTTGCTGCTCCATGTCACAGACACATGGAGACACAACATGCTCAGGGATTTCACCCTGAGGTGAAAGGTGGCATTGGCCCTAAGACACAATCTCTTGATTTTCCTTGAAATTTCCTTGATTTCTCTTGACTTGACTTGCCTTGCCTTTTCCAGCTCCTAAAGGCTGTTGGCATTCCTTGGCTCGTGGCCACTTCCCGATTCCATCTTCGAAGCCGGTGGGGTAGCATCTGCAGTTCCCCCTGTCTCTCTATGATGTTTGCTTCTGTCTGCGCATCACATTCTCTGACTCTGAGCCTCCCGTTTCCCTCTTGTGAGGACACTTGTGGTGACCTTGGACCACTAAGGTAATCCAGGACCATCCCCATCACAGGGGCCCACACCCAATCCCCATCTGCAAAGTCCCTTTATTCATCTAAGGACATACATTCACAGGCTCTAGAGATCAGGATGTGGACATCTTTGGGGATGCTATTTCGTCCACCACACTGGGTTTGGGATGTGGACGTGTTTGGGGGTGCCATCTACCCCGTATTCTTTCTCCCACATGGGGATCAACACATGGACATTAGTGGGGACATTGTTCTGTCCACTGTGTGGGAACCGGGATGAGGACAATTGGGGGACATCATTCTATCTCCCACATGGGTACCAGGATGTGGATGTTTCTGGGGACATTATTCTGTCTCCCATAAGGGGATTCAGGATGTGGATGTCTTTGGCGGGCAGGGTGGGGGGGTCATCATTCAACCCACCACACCCACCTTAGGAGAGCTCGGTATTTCACAGGCAGGAACATTAAGGTGATAAACAAGCACCGTTGACCTCCTGGAAATCATTCTCTAGCAAAGGAGACAGACACTCAACAGGCAATTATTCTGGGACATGGCTTATCCTAGAAGTGCCACCTGCGATATGACAATACGGTCACGTATAAATAATAGAAGAGTCTGCATCCCAAACATGATCTGTCTGGAAAGCCCTGGGCTTCTGAAGTAGGCATCCCATGGAACCCAAGATGGGAGTAGGGCCACAGGGACAAATGGCCCTGGGGCCAGCCAGGATGGTGCCAGTCAATATTGCAATGGATTCATCACTAGTGCAGTGTGCTCAGATTTACCTTGATTTATGGGAAGCAAAAGCATGTCTCCTGTGTCTCTCACCTTGGTTTGTGTGTGAGCATTCATTCTTGCTCTGTGCATTGGGAATTCTGACTCAATATTCTTTTGGAGATATTTGGGAGGAGTCAACAGATGCAAACAGGTCTTTCAACCACAGGACTTGACAGAGAAGGAATGGTATGGTCCATGTCCAGGAGGGTCTGCAGAATTTCCCGAAACTATTTGCCCAGGACCCTCCTCTATGATATCATCTTCTCCCGCCAAGGTGACTGGTTGAAAGGATGTGGGTTAATGGGACCCACTTCTGTTTAGCAGCTACATGCGTCCTGTCTCCTGGAAAACGGACCTGACTGTGCTCCACAAAGAGGACTCCCGGGGGCTAAGGGAAGCTAGAATTTGCGCTTTTGTCCTCTCTCTGTCTCTCTGTCTCTCTCTCTTTTATTTAATTCCTAAAGATAAGAGCTATCAAGATGTTGCAAATGTTAAGCACTTCAGAGAGGAATAGTGTTTGCATTTGCTAGTGTGATGAAAATAGAACCAGACTGCCTCTTTCTGGAAGCTCAGGATCCAAGCTGAGCATTTATCCAACACACGAAGAATCAATAGTATATCTCCTACAGGGCCGGCTCAGTATTTATAGCATATTCACATAAAAATTATACTTATCCCGTCTCCCATCTCCACACCTGATCAGGTTTGAAATCACTGCACAGAATTGATGTTTTATCCTTGTAGGACTTCTTCCCATACCTCTCATGGATGAATTGCCCGACATCAAGAATTCCTAAAAATAAATATGGCAGTGGTAACCCTTGAGAAATAGAATAACCGTGAGAAGTAAATGATTCTCACCTGGCCAGGTACATCCTGATGGAGTTTGCATCCACAGAAGACTACAGTTGAATGAGGAGTAATGGTACCTGCTTCTTGGCAGACAGATGCCTGAGCCGTTTTCCTATTTATGCACTTGGTGTTTCCTCTACAAAACAGGCTCTGCCATCATCTGGTCTCCCTTCCAGGAACACGGAAGGTGGTGAATCAGCACTGCGTGTGTGTGCGTCAATGGATTATTGGATCTGAATGTGTGTAGACCACTTCTCATCGATGCCTTCTGTTTGTTTTCCAATGTGTCTCTCCCTGTTTTCTGCCGTGTGATGGGTTTCCCTAGAACAGAAGGCACTTGGATGTTCCTCTGGTGGTGGGTGTTTGCAGGGCTGTTTGACATGATTTATTATATCCCAGAACTGCCAGAAGAGTAGGCTGGAGGCTGTGAATGTGCATTGCATCTCCTGCATTGAACACCTTTGTTTTTTCCACATGCCCTTTGTGAGCTTCCAGGAAGTACGCTGAGTAAACATTGGTTTTCCAATTATCCAGATGCCCCGGAAGCATGTTCCCCAGAAGCTCTTCTGAAAACCACCTGGCCTCAGGTGTCCTCGTTGGTGCAGATGGCGGATCCAAGTGGATGGTACTTTCCATCGAGATCCGTTGCTCATTATGGAAACATCTCAGGAAATGATTGGATCCTTGCCATCGTCACGGCGTATGGGGTGGGTGATGTGTTTGCCTTTTATGGTAACGGGGAGAGTTATTCCACAATGGAAATGGGAATACGGAGCCTGGGCAAGCCATGGGGATCCATCCACATGATGTGTTCCCCGTTGTGTTCACATTGAAGAATTACTTTGGATACGCTTATTTGTGCCTTCGATTTCGACATTTTCACTGGCTCACATGTGACTGTGCATTCACTACCCCCGTGCCCCAGTCCCCATGCACCTGTGGGTTCATTGCCACCCATGTTGCCTGGAACGACAGATGTTCATCAACCTATAGATAGATCTTTCCCAGTGTCCTTTTGCAAGGCACATGCACAACTCCTTCCCTGTTCATGTTTTATGGGCAGAATCAGGACGCTCATTGCTCCCTTCCAGAATGTTCTACCCCGCCATCCCCCACATTTGCATATCCCTCTCCTGACTACCACGGTTGCCGGCTTCCAGGCATCTTTGGTTTTGCTTTCTGTGATGCCACTAATGCATATATCCATGGAATCCAAAGCTTGGACAGGGACAGTAGCTCTGAAGGTAGGGGTAGCAGTCATTCCCCAGAGTGGTGGTGGCATTTCTGAAATGTTCCTCGTGTTCTGGAGTGAGGAAGCCTTCATCTGGCCCATGTGCCACCAGACAGTGCTTTCTTCCTTCTCTTCTTTCTGCCTTTCTTGTTTTCTGCAAGGCACACGACACTCTCTCCTCTGCCACAGCACGTGGTTCTGCATGCAGGTCCACTCACCTATCAAATGCATGGCTCAAAGAGCAGATTATTTTTATTGCTCCTTTTCCCGCTTTCCAGTTGGCAAAGGGAGATACCAAGGTCTCAGCAATGCTCAGTCTCAAGGGACAGCCCTCCGAAGCGCTCATGTGACAGCAATATCTCAAAAACACAAATGCACCTCCCTGGATGCACAGTTAAAATTCCTCCCTCAGCACGGAAGAGACGTTCCATAAATATTATCGTCTGAGATCAATGATGTTCTGCACAGGCAGGTGTCCGGGACATTTTGCCTTAGAATTAGAGATGAACGTGGAGTGTCTCAGTATGCGACATAATCGTGGATTATGAGTGTGCAGGGGATCCCAGACGGTTTTGGCTACAGCCTCCATGGTGCCGAGAAACCCCACCTCGCTTCCACGAGCCCGGGAATGGATTGGACACTCCAGGAGGTGACCAACTGTAGGCATGACAGTGATGTTCTCGCCACTCTTTAAAAGCACCTTTTTCCCCGATGATGCTGCTAAAACGCCAAAAATTTGCTCCAAAACCAGTTTATGATTTCTGGAGTAACCTTGAACTCGTTCTTTGCCCAGAGCATCATTATTGTCAAATTCTTAAGAGTGTGGATCAGTGAGTTTGGGCTATGATCTGTCACCAGAAACTTGTGTCAGACGAGGATTCATGCTGGCATTTCCCCTCGGGCTCGACAGTTACCCCACGCTTACTTGTCGGGGACATTATCATAGATAATCCATGATAGAAACAGAATGAGTCGGATATGGTAAGCCTTCGGGCGATTAGGCTCCGGTTGTCCTTCAGCTCCTGTGTGTGCTCACTGGACCGCTGACGTCCCCGAAACAAGTAGCACTAATGAATCCAGCGGTTCAGCGCAGGGGAGTGAAACCCAAGGTCCATGCAGCTGCCCCAAGGGTCAGCAGAGTCCCCTAGCTATTTTCTCTGCTACCATCTTGCAGGCACTCGAAGGCCATCACGAGGAAGAGAATAACCCACAATAGTTATTTATTTTATGACAGATTGTCTTTAACTAACCAGATGGAAGCCCTGGGACCTCACTGCAGGTTAGCACCCCAAAATTCAGAATAATCCTTAGTGAGCCCCATACCCCCCACAGATGCCCCTATTCCATTATGTGGGGTTTTCCAATGAATTTGGATACTTGGAAGGCTGAGTTTGGTGACAAACCTTTGTCCCACGAGATGGGGCTCTCCAATGTGGAATTGGTAATGCATGCATGCAGACATATTGCAGGAATCAATAATAGGCATGCAGACATATTGCAGGAATCAATAATGGGCACGCACTGATATTCCAGGAATTAATAACTTATACATGCAGGGATATTCCATGAATTGATAATTTAGTCATGCACTGATATTCCAGGAACTGATCATTTATGCATGCAGTGATATGCCAGCAATTGATAATTTAGGTGTGCAGTAATACTGCAGAAAGTCCTAATTTAGGCATGCACGGGTATACCGGCAATCGATAATGGGCATACCCTGGTCTTCCAGGAATTGATCATGTAGTCACTCCGTGATATTCCAGGAACTGGTCATTTATGCATGCACTGATATTCCTCAAATTGGTAATTTACTCATGAAGCAATGTTCTAGGAATTGATAATTTCTTCATGCACGAATGTGCAGGAATTAATAACAGGCATGCGCCGGTATCGCAGCAGTTGGTAATTTAGGCATGCACTGATATTCTAGTAGCGACCGCTGTGTTATTAATCACCCCCAATCCGAATGACTCAAAAATGAACATTTCTATTGCTTGCAATTTGGGGTGGGGGCAGAGGAATCTGGGCGGCTCTAGCTCTGGGTGTCCCTCGAGCTTCGATTTACATGACGGCTCACCCGGGGCTGGGTGTCCAGATGGCTTGCTTCAGTGCTGGGAGGTTGATGCTGCCCAGCGCTCGGGCTCAGCGAGGACGGTTGACCAGATGACTGCCGTGAGTTCTCTCCAATGTGGCAGCCTCGGGGGCACCAGCCAGTCTTCTTCAGTGAAGCTGGTTCTCCCCAGAAGCAGCGTTCACAGGCAGGTAGGGCCTGCAGGGTCTTTCCTGACCAAGCCTTGGAAATGGTCCGGAATTGCCATCACTGCTGCCTTGTACTCAGCACAGAAAGCTGCACGAGGCGGCCAAGATCTGAGGGATGATGGGACACAGACTCTGTCTCCCGACCAAGCAGGAGTCAGAAACGTATGCAGGCTCATTTCCAGCTGCCTAGAGCTCGGGTCCTGTCCCAACCAGCCTCGCAGAAGCCGGGAGTTCGAGGTGAGCCAGGCTCCCCCGGCGAGGCATCTGCAGTCCCCTAGGCATGGACACAGCTCCCTTATCTGGCATCATCACGAACAATATGATAACCAAGGAAATGGCATCAGCAGGGAGGCGCTTACATGTTCTCAAAATGCCAGACTTCACACCCGCTTGAAGGCTCGGGTGCCAGGTGCCCTTCGGGAATGCGTTCTTAGCTGACTTGAGGACCTGTGTATTTATTCTTAAATACACCTTTCACTGAATGTATTCTAAGACCCCATGGGGCTTCGTTTGCCCGTGTATGTAGATCTCATCCCTGCGGGTCTGTGAGAGCTAAGCTCAGGGGATCCATTTTCAATCCACTGGATGGGTTTTCAGACGGCTGGGCCTTCCGGGAGGTGGCGGAAAGCACTTAGCATCGCAGAAGGTGTGTGTGTGGGATGCAGGCCACGGGCTCTCATTTCCACCTCTTTAAAGTGACTTACCTACCTTGCTGCACCCCAGACTCCATACTCCTGCCGTGATCCCCACAGCCCGGATCAGACATTTCCTTTGCCCTGAGCACCTCACAAGTGACAAGCCTGCATGAGGGCTGGACGTGTAGGGGCGTGAATGCACAGAGTGCGTCCTGCATGGCCGCTGGTGTGCGGCGGAGTGCCGTGTGGCCTGTGTGTGCAGGGAGGGGCCTCGCAATCCAGCAGAAAACTCTACACATATGCAGAAGCACTGACGATTACATGTGGATATGCATCTGCACACACACCTAACACACGTGTACATATGCAAATACATCTATGTGTCCACGTGAAAGACGCATGAACACAAACACGTCCATGGGTGCAAACACACCTACCTAGAGAAGCACGTAGACATGAAATACAAGCACATGCAAATGTGCACACAAATAGATATGCCCGTGTGCGTGCAAAGCAGGCACGTATATGGGCTCGTTTGGAAATTCCAAACATGCGCAAGTAAACGTGGGAATGCATGCATTATCCACAAATATGTTTGCAAAAACGAGAAATGCAAACGTGGAAGGATATTCAAACACCTTTGCCGACACAGTTACAAGCACATTCACATGTGTAAACACACACATAAAGAGACACATAAATACATAACTAGGCATATGCAGCTGTGCCTGGAAACATCTACGTGTATACGTTTACACGTTTGTGTGCAGCTGCATGTGCACATGGATGCAAGTGCCTGTAAGCACATATGCACGTGTACATATGCAAACAAACCTGCCCAAGCACACGCAGGATTGCACCATGTGAGATACACATACAGGTACATACGTGCCGTCCGACAGATGGACGCTGAAGCAAGCTGGGCTGCTCCAGGACACGGACTCGTACGGACCAGGCGTGTTTGCTGCGCGTCCGGGAGGCGGCGTCCACGGAAAGGATGTAAGGACGGGAGGTGGGCGGGGGGCGATGAGGTGACTGGGTGACGGGCGCTGAGGAGGGCACTTGAGGGGATGCGCACTGGGTGTTAGACTGTATGTTGGCAAATGGAATTTCTTAAAAAAAAAAAAAGTAAAATAAAATCTAAAAGTAAATAAATAAATAAATAAATAAATAAATAAATAAATAAAAGGACGTAGTGATGGGCAGTCAGCTGGGCTTTGCCCTGATGGGCGTGGGGATGTAGTGAGCTTGGGGGAGGATGCATATGGCAGGCACAGGCAACATGCTTTAATGAATATGTTGGTGAGGTACCAGCCAACAGGGCTGGCCTGGGGTCTGGGGCGGGGGCGGCTGTGTGAATAGTTGGGTCAGTACTTTGCAGGGGGCAGCCTGGGGGTCGAGCGTGAGCGCCCCTACCTGTGCGGGGAGCTCCTCCAACAAGCGACCGTTTGTGTGGACGACTGTTGTGTCGTGTCGGGAAGAATCAACGTCCCGGGGCTGGCGTGGGGTGCGGGCGGGCAGCCTTTGTGGATTTAGGACCAGGAACCCTGGGCTGCCCGTGAGGACCACGTGTCTCCCCACCCCCCCCCCCCGCACCGAGCCCGTGTGCGGAGCGGCTCCCCCATGTCCCTGCAATCCCCTTCCTTGCAGCCGGGGTGATGATGGTCCCTGAGAGGACAACCGAGGACGGCTTCGAGGAGCACTTCGGGCTGAACTACCTGGGCCACTTCCTGCTCACCAACCTCCTGCTGGACACGCTGAAGGAGTCGGGAGCTCCCGGCCGCTGCGCCAGGGTGGTCACCGTGTCGTCGGCCACGCATTACATCGGCGAGCTGGACATGGATGACCTCCAGGGCAGGTGCGTGCTCGCGGGAGGCCGCGCGGGGCTCGGGCTTGCGGTGGGCCTCACCCGGGGGGCGCGGGGGGGCGCGGGGCATGGTGTGCAGCGTCACGGGAACCGGTGCTCCCCTCCGACCAGGTTGGTCAGACACCTCTCTTACCATCAGCATGACCACTAGCTGCGAATTATCCACCGTTTTGCTCTGAAGCGCCTCATGGGGACCAGCCCATGAGTATGGCACACAAATGCCCTCACCTAAATACTCCCGTCTTCATTTTATGCCTGATGAAACCAAAGCGTATTAAAATAAGAAGATCTTCCTGGGGCACCTGGGTGGCTCAGCAGTTGAGCATCTGCCTTCAGCTCAGGTCATGACCCTGGGGTCCTGGGATCGAGTCCCACGTCGGGCTCCCCGCAGAGAGCCTGGTTCTCCCTCTGCCTATGTCTCTGCCTCTCTTTCTAGGTCTCTCGTGAGTAAATAAATAAAATCTTAAAAAAAAATCCTCCTAATGTTACTAGACAATCACGCATAGAGTCTATATTCCATCCCAGGAAATAAGTACGCACAACAGAACAAAACCACCAATTTGGACTCTGCTCCATTGTCAGAATCACTAAAAACCTCCCTGCGAACATTCTGTGGTGTTCTCTTACTGCACCCCACAATGCATGTCTTGTTTTCTGCGTTTTTTAATTTTTTATTTATTTTTTTAAGATTTATTTATTTATTCATGAGAGACACAGAGAGAGAGAGAGAGAGAGACGCAGAGACCCAGGCAGAGAGAGAAGCAGCCTCCATGCAGGGAGCCCGATGTGGGACTCGATCCCGGGACTCCAGGACCATGCCCTGGGCCAAAGGCAGGTGCCAAACCACCGAGCCACCAAGGGATCCCCCTCAGCGTTTTTTTAAATTCTAATTTTTTTTATCGAGGTACAATTGCTATATACTCAAAAATTACATTTGTACCTCAATATTATAATCCTAAATATGACATCATAATTATAACATACATTGTAACATTATAATGTGATTATAATTGTGATATATGTCACAAATAATTTAAGTATAATTGTTATATACCATATGTATGGCATTACAGTGTCACAAATATGATTGTTATGTATCATTATATGTTATAATGTAATTATAAGTGTTATATACTATCACACATGTTTTAAAGGGTATGATTGTTATATAATATATATGACATTATACTGTTGTCATTGTAACTTACACATTAAAAAGTCATAATGTAATTGAAATTATATGATATCTATCATGTCATGTCATAATTGCTATTATACATGTTATATTGTTTCATCGTCACAATTGTTATAACGTGTCACGACGTTATCCTGTTACAATAATCATACAATGTGACTAATGTGTCACAACATTGTAGTGTTATAATTATACAATGTGACATTATATGTGTCACGACGTTACACTGTTACAGTTATACAATGTGATGTTATATGTGTCACAACACTATCCTGCTACAATTATACAATGTGACGTTATATGTGTCACGTTATCCTGTTAACGATTATCATACAATGTGACATTATGTGGCGCACGATGTTATCATGTTATAATTCTTATATAATCGACCTTACATATGTTGTCACATTACAATGTGATAATTACAATCGCCACCTCATGTGACATTCCGTTAGTGTTGGGGGGACAAGGAAACGATTCGCCACTGGCACGAATGCCAAAATCGTCATCATACTAATTGCTAATTGCATTTAACATGCATCATCGTCAGACCACATGCATCTTATGCTCCTGCTGCTTAGCTGTGCGGTGTTATCATTTTTATTTTTATTTTTGGTAGAAAGACACAAGTTGGGCGTGGACCTGGGCGTCTGAAGCAATGACATCTTCTCTTTTGCAACTGCCGGGGGCCAACCCCCTAACTCGGTGTGCCGCGCCCGGGTGACTCCTGGTGGCCCAGGAGGCGCCGCGTTCCTGTCTGTGTTTCGCGCTCTCTGCTCCTTAAGGAGAAAAGAGTCCCCGAGTGTGATTGGGGTGCGAGCTTACGTTTGTGTGGGCAGCTGTAACTGTGTGCGGAGGAAATGCCCTGCCTGCGAGGCCCCTGACCCCTGGTCTGGGATGTGTGCGGGCTGGATGCTCTCGGCGCCCCAAGGGATAGGGTGGCCCAGCCGTGCGGCCCCGGGGGGAGCTTTCCAGCACGTGTTTATGCATGGCAATGCCCCATCCGGTCTTCCAGGGAGTTCTTAGCCAACCGTTAGCCAGCCAGGCTCCTGGGTGGGTGGGTGAGTGGGCTCTCTGCTTGTGCCCTGGGGGCAGGGACCACCCTCCCTGGGATTTCCCCTGGGGGCAGGAGGGAGAAAGTGGATCCGAGGTTCTGTGGGGGAGCAGGTGGTCTCTGAGGACGGGCATGGGGACGGGGCTGCCCAGGTGCTGCAGGATGAGCCTGTGCAGAGAGGAAGCAGGGGGAGCCAACGCGCGGGAGTTGGCGGGCATGGACAGCCATGCTGGAGAGGTGGCCGCATGTTAAAATTCGACAACCCCTTGGGCTTCAAACCCTCTGCTTTCCCACGTGAAGAAACTCGATCCTCGCTTTCCCCCTGGTGTAGACACAAGCTGGCCAGTTATCGTTGCCAACACTGCAATGATGTTTGCTGGAAACTCACAGAGAAGAGGGGCGGACTCTTGAAAATTGTAAATCAGTGGCAACGGACTCGTGAAGAAGTGGATAGCTTTCTTAAAAAAAATGAGTTTCACTTTGGGGGAAAGGGGTGAAAGTGTCATTATTTAAGTTAAAAACATCTCGATAAATATTTATAGATGGTTTACATGTACGACTGAGAGCGACAGAGACGTAGATTCATTTAAGGAATTGGCTCAAAGATCAGCGCGGCGGCCAAGGCCAAGATCTGCAGGGTCGACCAGCAGGCTCAAGATGCAAGGAAGAGTCAGTGTTGCCATCTTGACCCTACACACGGATAATTTAGGCAGGATTTCCACACTATAGTGATGAGGCCACATTCTTTCTTCTTTGGAGGAGACCTCCATGTTTCCTCTTAAAGCCTTCAACTGATTAGACAAGGCCCACCTGCATGATGGAATGGGAGCTGCTTTACCCCGAATCTCCTGATGTCAGCATTAATCCCATCTAAGAAAATACCTTCGCAGCGACGATTAGACTGGTGTCTGAGCAAGCCACTGGGCAGCATATGCAGGAGGCTCTTCCGCCTACACTACGGCTTGTCTGAGTGTCTGGCCTCCCTCGGCCACAGGCTCCTCTGTGTAAACCTGAAGAGTGAGTGTCCGTGCATTGTGTGGCCATTTGTACGGACGTTTTCACAGCCCGTGATGTCACTCATTGGAAACCCAGGGCTCTCAATAAATTCCCCAAAGTGTTCACGCGTTTCTGCACTGCCCTGGGATTGCGTTACACGCCGCAGACGTGCCCGCCGTGTTAAATCAGCGACCACATCGCACGTTTGCACAAGGCTGCAAATTGGCACGTGGGCGCCAACGTCCCCAGGGCTGTTTCTGGGGCGTCCCTTTGTGTATACGCAGAGGCCCTTCCTTGCTCACGGGATTTCCTGAGCCCCTGCTGCGCGGTCCGTATTCCCACAGTCCTCGGGAATATGAAAGGTGGAAGGCCAGGGATGGGCGCCACATGACATGTGTCCGTCCCGCTAATGGAAAACGTGGTCTGGAGGTGACAGGTGACTAGACTTGCCTCAGAACAGGTGCCGTTCATCCTTGGTCCCGAAGAGACTGATCGGGGTCGGACCCGGGGAGCGTCTGGGCTCACGGTCGCAGGTGGACTTTCCATCATCGTGTTGCTTGTGCCATGTATGCGTTAATGTCCCACAAGGGAGATCTCACACCTTACTCACATGATGTGAGTGTGACACCCTCGGTTGTGTTGCCTTCTGCACGCCTCTTTATCGAGCTGAAAATGTGCGTTTCAAACACCGTGAGCGACATGCAAATTCAGAGACACCTGAATTTTTTTTTTACTTCAGTAAGAAAACTCAATAAATTGCGTTTTTCAGCAGCTCGAGATACTCTCTCAGAAATCCCATGGTCCTGGGCACAACTTCTAGTTTGGGAAACCCACTCCTCGTGAAACAATGAAAAATAACAGAAAAGGTCCGCGGGTTTCTAGGACGGGAGGGTGTTGATTGTCCTACAAGAGATTGACGGGCAGTATAGGGCAGCTTGGCGGAGAAGGAGCCCTGTGTGCCGGCGTGGGAGTCGTTAAATAACCCGTGAAACCACATAGAAACTATATCGACGGACATGGTGTAGACAGGAGTATGCTCCGATCTGACTTAGAGCAGAACTTCAGAAAAATTCACAAATCCTACCAAAGTAACCCTTTAACTGCTGTTAGTATATATATTTATTAACCTTTTCAGAACTTACCATGTCCGGAAGCCCAGACGCCCTTTCGTTGGTCTCCTCACACCTCCACCATTTACCAAGTGTTCGTAAATTGTAAATAAACCCAAGTCTAATGCTGTTTTTGCACTTTTTTAAAGCTATTTTCTATGAAAACCCACATACGTGTATTTAAAATTGGCATGACTTCCCCCTGTAAAGCGGGCTGTCGTATTTAATTTGCATCCCTCCGTTGCAGAGCACAAAAGTACACCAGAAAAGTGTTTCTGCTTCGATGGGAGGCGAGATTATGACCGTCGATGACTTTGGTTTCAAGTTGACCTCCTGCTTATGCGTGGAGCGGCGACACCGATAACGTTCTTTATTTACTGAAAATAGGGACCTGTGTTTACGGGTCTCGATTCTGCTCTGTGACAACGCTTATTACAAAAGCGAGTCACTAAAGCCTAGCCTTGAGATCGGAGCCACGCGGCCGCGTCCTGAATGAGTCCGCTCATCGCAGGCGGCGAGGGGCGCCGTGTGGTTCTGGTTGCGCCCGCGTGTTACCCGTGAACGTTCAATACCTTCGTTGTCTATGGTGCCCAGTGCCTTTCTGGGCTATGGGGTTTCATTGAGGACCAGCGTCAGCGGGGGCATCGCGTCCTCCTGTTAATTGGACCTGAGGTGGGAGTGTCATTTCCCCATAAACCTGTGGGGACGGGGTGGGGGTGGAGGATGGGGGTGGGAACCTCCCGGAAACAGCTGGTCGTTACCTACTTTCTTCCTGCCTCGTGTAGAGAAACACAGACGCACGTACTGACGACCCCCTACCCCGTCCCCGCTGTGTGTTCCTAACGTTCTGGGTGCTCCCCTCTCCCTGCTACCCTGTAACACCATCATCACACAACGCCTCCGTTTGCCCACGACAAACATGCGTATTGATGTTCCCCACCATTTATAAGGGCCGCGTCCCAAACGACAGGACAGGTGGAGACCCCGACGCTCGCGTGCACATGGCGCGCAGGTGGCCGGAAGCCAAGATGAAAGTCGGCATCGATTTCCATGCACTTCATCACCCCCTGCTTCCTGGACCTGCATCTTCTCCCCTATGGGAAGCACATAGGACACATTTCAAAAAAAAAAAAAGTCCGTTGACCATAATTGAGGGGTTGCAGCTCGTCTTGTGTCGGGGACGGAATTTGCACGGTCTCCACCAGCCTGTATTGTTCTTGTAATCCGTCCCTACAAAAAAGGGCACGTTTGGGATCATTTTGGCAATCGCTCGTTGGCACGTTGGCCCGGTTGGCACCCTTTGCTGACCTGCCGTCCTTGCACCGGTCGCTGAATTTGCCCGAACCCATAGGAGGTGTGCCCGCGAGGATGAGCTCTAACGCACGGTGCGCTATGCACCTGGGTGGTGATGACGTGCGGATGCAGCAGGTGTGCCTAGCACAGCCTCTGCTGGGGATGCTGATAACGGGCGTGGGCTGGGGGTGTGCATGTCCATCTGCGGACACGGAGGGGCCACGGGAAATCTGCACCTGCCTCTGAGTGTCGCGTCAACCGAAAACTGCTCCAAAAATATACATTCTGGTAAAAAATATGAGGATCGTGTGCCTTGCACGTCATGAGGCCACAAGGATGGTAACGTTGACCTCACTCCAATTCGCACTTCTGTATATTTACTGTGAAACTTTACTGAGCGTGTCGGTTTTCGAAAAAATGAACGTAGAAACAAATGTCACATGTGGACAGGTCGGATTTATGCCAAGCTTTTGGAGCTGGGCTCTCAGCTGTTTTTGCCTTCACATTAAAGGCGGGTGGGTGGGGGGATCGCCCCATCCTTACGATCACTGGGATGCTGGACTTTCTGTTCTGTTCTGGGGCATCAGGTCAGTGGCCTGGGTGACATCCCGGGTGATGGAGCCTCGAGGTTGTTGTACAAACTGGAAGAACCGTCATGAGCAGAGGGAGTGGAAACCAAACATCAGAATAGCCTAGGGGAAGACAACAGGTGGGAGACTGTGTCCCCAGACAGGTGAGGGACCCGGGCAGGTGAGGGACCCAGTCAGGTGTGGGCCTGGCAGGTGAGTGACACAGGCAGGTTAGGGACCCGGGCAGGTGAAGAACCTGGACAGGTAGGGACCCGGGCAGGTGAAGGACCTGGTCAGGTAGGGATCCGGGCAAGTGAGGGAGCCTGCAGGTGAGAAATGCATCAAACTCTTACCCATGTCCTGCTTTCCTTCCCCAGCCGCTGCTACTCCCCACATGCCGCCTACGCCCAGAGCAAGCTGGCCCTGGTCCTGTTCACCTACCACCTGCAGAGGCTGCTGGCCGCCCAGGGGAGCCCCGTGACGGCCAACGTGGTCGACCCCGGGGTGGTCAACACGAACCTCTACAGACACGTCTTCTGGGGCACGCGTCTCATCAAGAAGCTCTTCGGATGGTGGTTTTTCAAGGTAGGCCTCCTGCGCTTACTTGGCTGTGCCCGCCTCAGGTCCACGGCCCCACAGGTGGCCACCCCCAGGCCACGTACCAGCCGTGGTTGGGTGCACACTCAGAAATGTGAGCATCCCCGTGTCCCAGGTCGCCAACACCGAAGCCTCGCGCTACAGCCTCCCCGTGTGTGTGTGGGGGGGAGGGGGTGTGGATTCAAGCACGTATTAGTATTTTCTGAAATCACATGCGATTTTGGCTCTGCTTTCCCCCTGGCGGAGGCATCTGGGCGTGCTTTGCACACCTGCGTGTGTCTCTAAGGAGCCTCGCCTGCGTGCATCCCTGAGCATCCCTCCCGGGAGGATGCAGGCTGCCTCCGTTGTACAAACACAAAGTCGCACAGAAGGCCCCTTGCAGGACTCACATGGTCCTCCCTGATGTGCCCCAGGTCCCATGAGGTTGATGGGAGACCTTTGCCCAAAGATGGGACAGTCCCCGTGTGGGGGAAGCGCGTGAGCTTCTGACACGTGGGGCTGAAGCCAGCAAGTCTCATCCTGCAGAGACCCAGATGGTGCATGAGATGCACCTGCCGCCACGCACACAGCTTGAATTCTGCGCGGCGTGGAATTGTGCACAGCATTTCAAGCCACCCCAAATCCCACCTGTAGGAGCTCCCTGGTGCTGCTTCTCTGTCAACGGGGCCATCATCCTTCCCAATCCGTGTCCCCGCTCTCCCATCAAGCAATGGAGGGTCTGTGGTTATTGGCAGGCACGTCCGCGTCGGTCTGCAGCTTCCTTCATTGCTCCAGTTTAGATTCTTGCTCCTTTTTCCCCCATGGGGCGTCTCGTGTGACAATGACAATGAAAGGAAGCACGCAGCCGTGGGATCCGGGCACCGCTTCCAGCTCCCAGGGTCCTGGAGAGCGCATGGTATTAATTTCTTCCGCGGTTGAGAAAGGAGAAAGGACAAGGTCCAGGGCCATGGAGGGCAGGATGCGAGGCTTCGGAGACAGTGACCGCGGTGAATTCACCACCTTGGGGCTCTTCGTGCACCCCCATGTTGGGGCCACATGGGAACCCAGATCCTAGTCTATGGAAGTCATCCTGTGACTTCCGGCAGGGGGTGTTGGGGGAGAACGCTGGCATCTGGCCTCAGCTGTCAATCACCCAGCTCCCCTCTGCAGTTCCACTTAAAATCCAAATCCCCTTTTATGGACATGACTTTCTTGAGTGAATTCTTTGAACAGGTCCTTAGCCATTTTGTTTTCCCCACGGCGAGGGGGGGGGGGGGGCTGCGGGCTCAGAAAAAAAAAAAAAGAAAAAAGAAAGAAAGAAACAAAAACCCTTTCTATTTAATGAGGGATATTTAATCATGCGTCTCCTGTGGCACATCTCCCCGCCCCCCAATTTCTCGTCATTTATGGTCTTCGACGGGGTAATTTAAGCCAAAATCGAGTCAAAGGCGTTAAAATTGGTTGTCTGTTCTCTCAAGAGGTCGAGTTTCGCTTTGTGGCGTTGTGAAGACTTCCTACTTTGAGGGCTATTGTCATGTTTGGAAAATCCCCCTGCAGCAGGTGTGCATCACTCCTTTAGTATTTTCTGAAAGCACATGCGATTTTGGCTCTGCTTTCCCCCTGGCGGAGGCATCTGGGCGTGCTTTGCACACCTGCGTGTGTCTCTAAGGAGCCTCGCCTGCGTGCATCCCTGAGCATCCCTCCTGGGAGGATGCAGCAGGGAGTGATGCTGGTCCCTGTGTGTGCAGAAGCCCGTCCTTCCTGCTCTGCTGATCCCACTGATCCCAGAGGGGAAGGACTCTCCTTTTCTAAATACCTGGATGCTCCTGTCTGTTCTGAATTCACCTGTCTGCTCTGGCCATGCCCTCCCCCATGGCTCTGTGTCTGCTCTGGCCATGCCCTCCGCCATGGCTCTGTGTTCTGAGCTTCCTTCTCTCTTTGGCCTAATGATCTTTCTTTCTTTCTTTCTTTCTTTCTTTCTTTCTTTCTTTCTTTCTTTCTTCTTTCTTTCTTTCTTCTTTCTTTCTTTCTTTCTTTTTTTCTTTCTTCTTTCTTTCTTTTCTTTCTTCTTTCTTTTAAGATTTTATTTATTTAATCATGAGAGACACACAGAGAGAGAGGCAGAGGCACAGGCAGAGGGAGAAGCAGGCCCCATGCAGGGAGCCCGATGCGGGACTCGATCCTAGGTCCCCAGAATTACACCCTGGGCTGAAGGAGGCGCTAAACCGCTGAGCCACATGGGCTGCCCCTAATGATTTTTTCAAGATCAACTTTTAGATGATTTGCAGTTTGAAGAAAACAGAATTGATGATGAGGATGTATCTGTATTCACCCAATGTCTCTACATCTGTACATTTAGGCTGTTGCCAGCTTTTTATGATAGAAGAGAACAGAGAGAAATGGATGGGATAGAAGATAGAATGAAAATGGAAAGAGTAGAATAGGATAGAGTAAGGCTGAATAAAGTAGAGTAGGATAGGATAGGATAGAATAAAATAGGATAGGATAGGATAGGATAGGATAGGATAGGATAGGATAGGATAAAATAGGATAGGATAGGATAGAATAAGAAAGAATAAGATAGGATAGAACAGAACAGGATAGGATCAAATAGGATAGAATAAAAAAAAGAATACTTAGAATAGAGTAGAATAAACCAGAATAGGATAGAATAACAAACAATAAGATAGGGTAGGATAGAACAGAGTAGGATGGGATAGAATGAGAAAGAATAGAATAGGGTACAGTAGGATAGAATAGAATAAAACAGGATAGAATAAGAAACAAAAACAGAATAGAATGCAATAGAATAGGATAGAATAAGAAAGACTAGAATAGAATAAAATGGGATAGGATAGGATAGGATAGGATAGGATGAAATAAAATAAGGTAGGGTAGATTAAGAAACAGTAACCAAATAGCGTGCCGTAGAATAGGTTAGAATAAGATAGGATAGGATAGAATAAGAAAGAGTAGAATAAGGCAGGATAGGATAGAATAAAGGAAGATAGGATCAAACAGGATAGAATAAGACAGGGTAAGAGACTAGAATTGAGTCGAATAGAGTAGGATAGGAGAGAAAAGGAGAGAGGAAACCAAGAGCAACAGAATAGGATAGAACAAGACAATTGAATAGGATAGGAGAAGAAGGAGTAGATAGGATAGAACAGAATAGGATAGAATAAGATAGAATAGAATAATATAGGACAGGATAAGAAAAGAGTAGAATAAGGCAGGATAGGATAGAAGACAAGAGAAGAGGAATAGGATAGAATAAAACAGGATAAGGTAGGATAGGAGAGAGAAGAGAAGAGGAATAGGATACAAAAAAACAGGATAGGATAGGAAAGAAAAGAGAAAACAGAAGGGAAGAGAAGAGAAGACAAGGGGAATAGGATAGAATAAAACAGGATAGGATAGGATAGGATAGGATAGGAAAGGAAAGAAGAGAAGAAGAGAAGAGGAATAAGATACAATAAAACAGGATAGGATAGGAAAGAAGAGAGGAAACAAAGAGCAGCAGAATAGGATAGAACAAGACAGAATAGAATAGGATAGGACAAGAAGGAGTAAGATAGGATAGAACAGAACAGAATAGAATAGAATAAGATAGAATAGAATAATATAGGATAGGATAAGAAAAGAGTAGAATAAGGCAGGATAGGATAGAAGAGAAGAGGAATAGGATAGAATAAAACAGGATAGTATAGGATACAATAGAAGAGAGAGAAGAGAAGAGGAATAAAATAGAATAAAACAAGATAGGATAGGACAGAGAAGAGAAGAGGAATAGGATAGAATAAAATAGGGTAGGATAGGATAGGCTAGGATAGGAAAGGAGAAGAGAAGAAAAGAGGAGAGGAATAAGATACAATAAAACAGGATAGGATGGATAGGATAGGATAGGATAGAAGAGAGGAAACAAAGAGCAGCAGAATAGGATAGAACAAGACAGAATAGGATAGGAGAAGAAGGAGTAAGATGGGATAGAACAGAATAGGATAGAATAAGATAGAATAAAATAACAGGATAGGATAGGAAAAAAGAGAATAGGATAGAAGAGAAGAGAAGAGGAATAGGATAGAATAAAACAGGAGAGGAGAGGAGAGGAGAAGAGAACAGAAGAGAAGAGAAGAGAAGAGAAGAGAAGAGAAGAGAAGAGGAATAGGAATAGCATAGAATAAAACGGCTGGACAGGATAGGAGAGAAAAGAGAAGGGAAGAGGAATAGGACACAAAAAAACAGGATAGGATAGGATAAAGTAAGAAAGAATAAAATAGGATAGAAGAGAATAAGAAATAATCAGGTAGGATAGACTAGACTAGAGTAGAGAGGAAGAGGACAAAATAAGAGGGAACAAAGTAGAGTAGGCCGGGCTGGGCCGGGCTGGGCCGGGCTGGGCTGGGCTAGAGTTACGGGCAGAGGAGAGGAGAACCAGAACGGAAGTTAATTGGCAGGCATTTCTAACTAATCTGGGGTGGGGTGGGCGTTGGGACCTCACACGGTGATCATCTTTGTCAGAGAATAAGTCGTCTTTCCGCTCAGTTGTGTCTTTCTCCAAGCTTGCGACTTTGTGATTTATAATGAAAACACATGTTTGCTCTTTGCCCTGTTTCTGGCCCAGAGCTCCCGAAACCCTTGGAATTTCCGGTGGGTGCGGAGAGCCCGGAGGTCTCTTTTGTCATGTGAATAGGCTGACTTTCGGAAATCCCCTAAGGAGGGGGCCGGTTGCCAGGGGAACCAGCCACGTGATTAGAAGCCTCTGGGCACTTTGTGCCTCACCCCTGACCTCCCGGGAGAGGAGGCGGGGACTGCAGGTTGAATCAGTCCCGGCGACCAATGATTTATTCCTGCGATAAAGCCTCCCTTTGTAGAAAATGAAAGGTCGGGGTTCAGAGAGCTTCCGGGTTGGTGGGCAGTGCAGGTTTGGGCCGACAGGTGCACCTGGGGAAGCCATGGAAGCAGCTCCACGCCCGTCCCCACACCTGGCCCCAGGCATCCCTTCACCTTGGCTGTTCCTGAGTTAGAGCCTGTGATAAAAAACCCGTGATCTAGCCAGTGACCTGTTTCCTGGGCCCTGTGAGTCACCCTAGATCAGTGAGACCCCAGGAGGATGTCCTGGGAACCTCCACTCTGTACCTGGGTGGGTCAGAAGCACAGGTGACAACCTGGATTGGTGATGACGTAGGGGATGCCGGGCAGGCTTGTAGGGCTGAGCCCCCTACCCTGTGGGATCTGACGCCACGGCCAGGTAGATAGGTCAGAACTGGGTTGACGTGGGGGGCAGCCCCGCATCTTGGAATTGTGACCAGAACCCTAATGCTTCTCAAGAGGTGTTTCATTAATTCTCCGTAAATGCCTGTACCTTTCCTGTTGGCATTTGTTGCTAATTGTTTTATGAAGCTGCGATGTTTGATTCTGCTGTGAATAGGTTTTATTCAAAACACTGCCAACCGTGAATACAACAAAATACATTCGATGGTCAGAAGTCACATTGTCACACCACCTGAGGTGCCCAAGCTTTCCCCCCAAATGCACCTGCAGGAACTAACCCACACGTCTGTAGCATCCACTGTTTTCTTGTTTCTCCTCATGAGTGTCTCACCCATGTCTGTCTCTGAAATTTGACTTTGCGTTCTTTGACCCCAAGGTAAGTAGAATGATATCTGTGATTTGCTTTCTTTGCTCAGTAGATTAGTTTCCTGGGGGGCACGTGTAAGCCAAGGGGCTAAAACCACAGACATTCATCTTCTCCCAGCCCTGGAGACCAGATGTCTGAGTCCAGGTGGGGCAGGACCAGTGAGGTCCAGAGGCTCTGGGGAGGGTCCCTCCTGCGTCTTCCAGCGTCTGAGGCCCCAGGTGTCCCCAGGCTGGTGTCCTCATCCCTTCCATCTCCATCTCCATCCTCACATGGCTCCTCCTCTGTGTCTGTGTCTCCTCTTCTGTCTCTTACAAGGACCCCTGTCATTGCATGTAGGGCTCATCCTCATCCAGGACGAGCTCATATACTTGCAAAGACCCTATTTCCAAATCAGTGTTGATTCACAGATGCCCGGATTTGGATGCAGGCCTATCCTCTGGAGCCCAACCAGGGCAGTGGGAGCTTTATCAGAAAGCCCCTAGAGCCAGCTCTCTCCCATCAGCTGGTGGAAAAACCAGAAACTGGTGGCCAACATCTTCTGTGTCCTATTGATTCAGAAATGTCAAAACTTATGACCATTTTCAGATTAAACAGCAGCAGAAGAGAGAAAAGACATTAGAATAATTTCTCATAAAACAATAAAACATTGTGGGCAGAGGAGAAAAGACCTATCTATCTCTCCGTCGTATCTATCTACCATCTATCGTCTGTCTATGTGTCTATCCATGTATCCATCAATCCATGTGTCTATCATATTTATCTATCCATCCAATCACTTAACCATCCATCTACCTACACCTCTTATCTATTCATCCATCCATCCATCCATCCAACCATTCATCCATCTGTCTGTATCTCTTATCTATCTATCTATTATCTCAGATCCTTCACTTCATCACATCTGCAAAGACCCTATTTCCAAATAAGGTCCCATTCCCATGTACTAGGGGCTAGGACTTCAACTTGTGTGGGGTTTTTTGGGGGTAGGGGGGACCAATTTAACTCCTAGTTCTCCATACTCAGTGTTTAAAATCAATCCCTATGGACGCCTGGAGAAGTAGATTATTCGATCCTGCCCCGGTGGCACCCATCCACATGTATGTACAACACGGTTTCGACCTGTCCTCCAGATCAGAGACATTTGGGGTGTTTCTAGTTCTTTGGGGTTTCCAGAAATGTTGCCTTGAGGGATCAATCATACATCTCCACATCTGCTTCTATCCCCATTGCTCTAGGGAACATGGCGGGCTCTGGAATGAGAAGGTTGTAGAAGGTTCTCTCGTCCACGTTTTCCAGAGCATGCCATTGGGCTCTCAAGGGCAGTTTTACCAACACATGCTGCAAGTACTGAGAATGCCTCTGGCCTTATGTCTTTATGGATTCTAACTCTGACGTCCTCTTTTTCATACACTTCTGGTCTATTTAATTAAATTAGCTGGATTTCAATTTAATTTTCAAGCCGTTTTGAATTTTTAATGTGCAAATATCATAACCCTCCTCTTCTTTCTAATATATGTGCTTCTCTTGAAGATGTTCTTACCTACTCGATAGGCAACTAAATAGTAGGTGGTGTAGGCAACTCATATCTTATTTGCCATTTTGATGGTGAATCATGTAATGATTTTCTTATAGATATATATTGTCAATTGCATATTGTACTTTTTTTTTTTTAATTTATTCATGAGAGATACAGAGAGAGAGAGAGAGGCAGAGACACAGGCAGAGGGAGAAGCAGGCTCTGCACAGGGAACCTGATGTGGGACTCGATCCCGGAACCAGGATCACACCCTGGGCTGAAGGCAGGCGCTAAACCGCTGAGCCACCCAGGGGTCCCACGCACTGTACTTTCTTATGTACTATGCTGTATATCATTCCCATTTTACATTTCCTTTGAATGAAATATGAATGTTGAATTTTACCCAAAACAAAATAGTTCGCTACATACCAAATTATGGTATTTGTGGCGCACGGGCTGGCCACATGGTTTGTCGATAAAGATTTATTGGCACACATGCTTATTCATTCACACGTTGTCCGTGTTATAAAGGCCTTGAGATCAGATGGCCCACAAAGCGAGAAATATTTACTGTTCAGCCATTTATAGAAAACATCTGCGGAGTCGGATCTACAGAGATGACTACGTTTTTGTTTGCTTTAACTCCCTTATCTGGATAATGTGGATCCATATCTTACTCTAGAATGGATGGTCCTCAATTTCTAGAATGATTCTTGCTGTAATGCAGCAGTGTTGTCCAGTACACGAGAGGATCCCATTCCCCAGCCACTTCTTTGAGGACTTCTGGATTAATGTTTATCCCAACGCTGTAGATCCCATTCTGTGCTATCTTTATCAAGCTGAGATACTAAAGTCTTGATGATTTGTTTAAGAAAAAAAAAAAAAAAAAGCCATAGGGGCATCTGGGTGGCTCAGTGGTTGAGCATCTGCCTTTGGCTCAGGTCGTGACGCTGGAGTCCGGAATCAAGTCCCGCATCAGGCTCCTCGCAGGGAGCCTGCTTTTCCTTCTGCCTGTGTCTCTCATGAATAAATAAATAAAATCTTAAAAAAAAAATTAAATAAATAAAAATCATAAAAAACAAAAGAACGAGAGAATCGAGAAGCCCACTTCTCCCCCCGTATTTTTCTCTCTTATAGTTCAGCCCTAATGTAATTATCGTGAGAACTCTGTACCTTGGAAAAGTGGAAATATTAGCCTTTGCAAACTCTCTGGGTTTGGGAATTTTCAGAAAGATAATTCCAGCTCGGTTTTCAAATTTTTCTCTAATGCATACTGCTTTCTTGGGGACTCCTCCCTCTTTCCACGTCAGTGTTGACAGCTTCATCTCTTAGATAATTATCTGTTTCTTCAAGTTTGGGAACTAATGAGGATGGTTCCCAAGCCTTTTTGCGGGGTCCGCCTCCCACACCCGCTCTCGATTCCCTCCGAGCACTGCTCATGAGGTCAGCCGAGACCTGGAGCTCCCTTTAGGGCTTCATCACCTCCCTTCCTTCCCAATTTGCCTTCCTACCAACTCATCGTTTGGTGTCTACTTCCTCAAGCAAAGAGATTTCAAAAGAGTTTCTTTGGCCAGGGAAGCGTCCACACCCACCTCGTTCTGGCCCCAGCCCTGAGCGCCTGGGCCTGCGTCCTGCAGCACCTGCCCGCTTGGATTAAAAATGACCTCAGGCCAGCCGTTGTGTGCGTGGTGCCGCCGCTGTACAGAAGAGAAAAGAATATGGAAGCTGTAGACCTAAGTCGTAGGAAGAATATTCATTATGATGGAAATGAAGTAAAAATAGGATCAGGAAACAGCACAGAGTCTGTAGCTCAGCACAGGGTTGGGGCCCATGCATTGGGGCATCATCCCTATCTGCTTGCCTTCCGGCCTCGGGTTCAGTGGGTGCCACATAAAAGCGTGATTCTCAGTGCCGTGGGCGTCGGGACCCCTGTACGGGGCTCACGTCAAACAATAGCAGGCCTCCTTGGAATACTTTATACACGGTCTCCAATTAAAAAGGATCAAATGGACAGTGTAGCATGTGCTCGCTCACCTCACAACATATGTGACCAGTGCTGGTTGGTTCTCTTTAATATACATTTGAATCAACCCAGTCGTGGGGTCATTTGATTGCTTTTTGATGGATGTGTCAGGAGGATGGCGCGTTTAATTAATCAAGTCAAGGACACACGTCCGGCCATCCTTCTTCCCACCTCTGCATCATCAGCTCCTCCCCATCGTTCATCAGCATTCAAGCGCACGCTGAATTAACAACCTTCAGTTGACCTTCTCTCGTGCCATAGGCACCTACCACTATTACTCTTCCATCCTGGGGTGTAGGAGATGCCAGATGACCCAGGGGAGCCCAGTGTCATCACACGGGTCCTCATAAGACAGAGGAGGGAGAGTCAGTCGGACAATGACAGGGAACAAGGAGACAGACCCTCACCTGGAGCGTCCAGGGGGAACACAGCCCCTGCCAACCCCCAGGTTTTACCCATTGACCTTCACTGTAGACTTCTGACTTTGTGGAATTTTAATGTGCTAATTCTGTGTTGTATGAAGCCACGAAGCTTATGATAATTCACTAAGAGTAGCCAACGGACGGGATCCCTGGATGTCTCAGCGGTTTAACGCCTGTCTTCGGCCCAGGGTGTGGTCCTAGGGTCCCGGGATTGAGTCCCACATCGGGCTCCCTGCATGGAGCCTGCTTCTACCTCTGCCTGTGTCTCTGCCTCTCTCTCTCTCTTTCTCTCTGTGTCTCTCATGAATAAATAAATAAAATCTTAAAAAAAAAAAAAAAAAGAGTAGCCAAGGAAAACTCATACTCGCTGTCCTTGGATCCCAGCTATCAAGACTATTCTCTTATGTCTTTGCCCAATGTGTTGGCTTCAGCATCTTTGTCTGTAAAGCAGGTGGAAAAAGAGCTACCCCACAGGGGTATCATGAAGATGACATCAAATCAGGATGCGTGGAGCGGGGAGTCAGTGCATGATGTTCATTTGGACAGATGACCTCTCATGCATCCCTCCAGGTGCAGAGTGATCAAGAATGGTCACTGGGGAGTCAGGTGGGCACTTCCCATCATTGCTCCCAGGGCTATGGCGACTCCACTAGCTATCACTTGCTTTGACTTTGAGCATTTTCATGATTGATGAAAGGACGAATATGGTGGCAGTGGTCTGTCCTAGCGTCGGGTGCAGGAGGAGAAGGCTTCCTGGGGATGGAGCCTTTGAAGGTGGATTGAAGGTTAAGCAAGGGTCCATGAGCAATGCTGCAACCATATGTCAGAGAGAAAGTAGTTCAAGATGGCGGGTGGTCAAACTGACACCACGTCAACTGTGTCCCCCATCAAGACTTAGAAAGGATCTGAGCTACCCATGTCTCAGTTCTCCGAAGAGCCACATCTCAGGTGTACCAAGAGACAAGTCTATCATCTGTTACAAGCAGTGGCCACCTTAGGATTTCAGGGCAGGCGCCAGTTGAGAAATGTCAGTGACGAGGTAATAGGGTCAGAGCCTACAGAGCCATCCAGCCTACAGAGCATCTGATGGACTGCAGGACATGGGGGCTTCTGAGGGCTCTGCTTATAGACCATTGCAGGGGTGCAGGTGGTCCTGGCTGCGGTGGAGAGGGAGAGAAATCATTTTGAACACTATTTCCAGAGATAAAATCAAGACATCTTGGCTGGTTGATTCTGAGATGTGAATCAGGATAATATGGGGTTTCCGACTCAGGAAAGTGAGGGTAATGGTGGTGCCTGTCAAGATGACGGGGTGATTGGAAACGTCCAAGGAGGGATTTAGGGATGCTCGACCTTGAGTCTCTACTTCCAGGTACCAGCAGGGCTGCCGTGAATGTCTGTGGCTCAGAAGACAGCAGAATTGGGTTTTCATTTCAAACATGAAGACACGGAAGGAGAAGAAAAAGGAATCCATAGGCATGGGGGATGGGCCCAGAGGGAGGTCGATTGAGGACCGAGATGCAGAGGGTTGGGGTCTCCGGAAGAACCGAGATCTGGCCACCCCTTCCCTCTCCTTCTCATCCTCCGCGATGCCCCTTGCTTTGGTAATTTGTTAATTCCGGATAATAATATCTCATAAGACTGTTGTGAAAATTGCTAACATAATATATGTGAAAGCATTTCCAAAACTGTAAAGCGCTATGTAATTATGTAATTATAAGGCATTCATGTTTCCCTCCAACCGTACATTGCTTGCAGCTCTATTTAGCACGCCTTAAATTCCATCCTGTATTTATTCTACTTACTGGGCTTCTTTTTTTTATTATTTTTTTTTTTCACGCGCTTGTGCCCAACCATCGACCCATAGCCCCTGCCTGTTGTCAACTCCAGGGTTGTCGGGGTTGTTTTCAAAATTGCCTTTCTTTGCCCCGAGAGCCAACAAAACACTGGTGAGCATTTAATAAGCATTTGTTGTGCTGAATCCAATTGAAACGGGGTGCATAGCTTCCAGCTCCAGCCGCGGCTTCGTGCAGAGAAAACCTTTAACTATAAATACGCGGAGCCCTCTTCCCTGGTCTCCCCGCGGGCATCTGGTTCCTTAGTGATCCCCCCGCCTCTGATAAGAGTAACACGTTCCCTTCTTGGGTTTGGTTTTACATTTTAGACATCTTACAAGTCTTTAAGGATGATATATATGTTTTTTGTTTTTTTTTTTTTACAAGCTGTAGATAAGATGGGATATGTTATTTGTGCCTGAGGAAGCATTGTTTAGAGGACCTTCTTATCTATTCAGACACCGGCTGATTTTTTCCCTACCCAGCGCCCGGGAAACATACTTCGTCATCCCGGGAATGAGCTGGAAGACAGCTCATCTCAACTACAACTGCACATGGGCAGATAATCAAATTTTGCCGGGGGGCTCCGATAGATCTGCAGGTGCACCGTTGGATGCTGGTCATCCGTCCTTGGTGTTCCTTGAGGCCAGAGAGAGAGAGAGCACAGAGTTGATTGGATCATTCTGCATGTCTCTCTTAATTAGGTACTTTGTAATTTGCCTCCGTCATGCTCGTCACCATGGACCTGAATGCCCAGACATTTTGAACACAGCCGACTACCGGATCCCAGGTACTTTCCTAGAGGAGACAATCCTTACAGGTGAATTAAACAAAACAAGACAAAACCAAACGATTCCATGCTCAGCTTAGAAAACTCTAGAAGGGGAGTGTGGTTATAGATACAGGCACAGAACGTCCGTTTTCGTGTTGGAGGAGAGCAGCTTTGAATGCCGTCAGCTGTGTTCCTGTAGATACTCCGGGACAGAGTAAGCTAGAGATTCTCCTTCGTTGACCCGCTCTGGTTGGCAATCGTTAGCCTGTTGCGGTTTCGTGACCCCAGAGCTCTCAGCAGATCATGGGCTCCGCTGAGCTTCTCTAGGACATGAGGTTCCATCACCGAATGACCCAAGCAGTGATCCCAGGGAGGAAGAACGGATGAATAACTCTCTTTGCTGGAGACGAGCATCTCCAAGCTTGAGCTTATTAGTCATGAAATATCGTCTACGTGTTCACCGTGCAGGGACGGATTGTAGGGGTCACAGGAGAGGAAGCCTTTTGATCTTGCCTTTTTGCCAACGTGAAGCGTTGAGTTAGCAACAGTGAATCACCGTGCCCAAGATCTTCAAGAGCGGCAGGGCTGGACCTGTTAGCAGTCAACCCAGCTAGTTTTCCTTGTCAGTGTGTGTGTATATGTGTGTGTGTTGGGGGCGGGGGTGGCTCCCTGGGACATCCAGCCCGTGACCTGGTGCCCAGCCAATGGTGGATCATGGTGCCATGAGCCACAGGTACCACAGGTGCAAGATGTCAGGTAGTAACACAAAACAGAGACAAAGAGGAAAAGTGAGGGAAGAGAGGAAGCACAGGAAAAGCGAGAATGCAGCTCAGGTGTCTCTCACGCTCCCACTGAAGCTGGTCTCACCCTCCACTACTACTGTGGCGTGCAGGGTTCTAGCTCAAAGAGATTCAGGGAAAAACGGGTGGTTGTTTCCTCCTTGTGTTTTTTTTCATAACCTGGAATGTGGCCTCATTCAAAAATAGAGCTTGGTGTCGGCTCATGGACTCATCAGCTTGGGCGGCTTGAACAGAATCCCACAGACGGGGGAGGTTTGAACAACAGGTACTTGTTCCTCATAGTCTGGAGGCTGGAAATCTGAGATGCAGGCGTGGCCAACGTTGGTTTCTCCTGCGACGTCTCTGCTGGACGTGCATGGCCTTGTCCCTGTGTCCTCACGTGATGGACAGACGGAGAGCTCTGGGGTGTCCTCTCCTTATTAGGGCACCAATCCCATCATGGGGACAGGCGCTGCTGCTGACATGACCTCATGCAACCCTAATTATGGCCCAGAGGCTCCACCTGGTAATACCATCCGTTCAGGGTTAGGGCTTCCACATATGAACTGAGGGGTGGCGGGGGTGGGGGGGAGATGCACACTCGGTGAGAACAGGATGCATGCATTCACTGGAGATGTATGTTAGAAGTATCTCCTGCTGAATCAGAGCATGTCCGTGCCATGACTCAATGCAGCCCATGAGTAGAGGCATAAGCACCTGTTTCCTGGAAAAGCCATGTGCACACAGCTCCTTCCTGGGACGGGCACAGAGCCACCGCGGCCAGCTGTCACTGTAGCCCCCAGTTGGGGAGGAGAAACCACACGGACGTCGTATGAGTCTGCCTGGGGCTGCCGAGGCAGACGAGGTGGCTTCAACATTAGACATTCATCGTCTCTCCGTCTTGGGAGCTGGGAGTGTGAGATCCAGACCAGGCTGAGGCCTCCTGACGTGGAGACCCTGTGTTCTCCCCGTGTCGTCATGTGGTCGTCCCTCTGGGTGTGTCCGTGTTCTCCTCTCTTCTTATAGGAACACAAGCCCTATGGGATCAGGATGCACACTAACAACCTCATGGTACCTTAATGCCTTCTTTAAAGACCCGACCTCCAAATACAGCCCCATCTGAGGTCCTGGGGGTGAGGGCTTCAACATATGTATTTGGGGTCGGGAGGGAACACAGTCCAGGTCATTTCAGGCTTTCTGGTGGATGTTCAGCCTTCCTGCTTCGCCGAGACAGAAGCAGGAGCTGTGCCCCGTGGACACTCTCCCTTTGGTTAAGCAGGTGTGGTGGCTCTCTCTCTCTGCACGAGATGTTTCCTGCTGCAAGAGCTCATTTGGGCTCACAAGTCTTCCCAAACCCACTGTCCCATCTGCATTTCCCAGCCCCTTTCTGAGTGTTTTCTAGGAGAAACCAGCACACGCTATGGGCAACCACGTTGGCTAGGGAGGTGGCGGCCCTGGGTACGAATCCCGGCGTCTCCACCCACCAGCTCTGTGCTGTGGAGAAGGCACTAGTCTTCTCTGGGCTCTGGGTCCTCACCTGTGAAATGGGTGTTAGTCCTTGGCACAATGCCCAGCACACAGTATGGCCACCCCTGTCGTGTTTACTGTTTACCGTTCGCAGTTGGGTTTATATGGGTCACTTGTGAGGTGCCATTTGTTTCCCCTGATACTCGTTTGGAAAAGTATTGCTACAATATCCATTTTCCGGGAGAGGATACAGGCTTAAGAGGGATGGTGGTTCGGTGAAGGTCTCGCAGTTAACAGGTGGAGGCAGAATTTGAACCCAGGTCCTAAGATTCTTGGGTGTTTCCTCCTCCTCCAGATGATGCAGATGCAGATCAGTTCCCAAAGGTTAAAGTCCTGTGTGTGAGAGCTTGTGGGTGAGCACATGTGTGTGAATGTGGGCTACTGTCCATGCATGTGGGTGAATATGCATGTGGGTGCATGTGAGCATGTATGTGTGCATGTGGGTGAACAGTGTGCGTGTGTGTGGGTGAACATGTATGTGTGCGTGTGTGGGGTATGTAAGCATGTATGGGTGTATATGGGTGAGTGTGTGGGTGCATGTGAGCGTTGCATGTACAAATGTGTGTGACTGTGAGCGCTTGTGGGTGAGCACGTGTGTGCATGTGGGCTATGTGTATGCATATGGATAATATGTGTGCGCATGTGAGCATGTGACTGTGCATGTGGGTGCATATATGTGTGGGTGAGTACACGTGTGCATCTTGGTGAGCATGCATGTGTGCACGGGAGCATGTGAGTGTGTATGAGCACATATGGGTGTCTATGGGTGAGTGTGTGGGTGCATGTGAGCATGTGTGTGCACACGTCTCTACACACATATGTACATCTCAACATCATGACACCCTCCCTTTTACACGGGCTCGTCCTATAATGGCTCTGATGGGTGATGATTAGCATGTGATATGAGATGTAATGAGAAATAAATGAATAAAACCATCTATTTCATGAGCTGTCAAAACATTTAGGAATTAAAGAATACAAATGAAATCTCATTTCCGTCTTCATTATAAGCCCAAGGCTTTGAAATGTTCTACAAACGATCAGCGGTTGCTTTTTTAAACCTCACATCTATCATGTACTTAAGCACATGATAGTTGTTGGTAAGTGGATGTGATTAATTCTCCGCAAGATGCCTTGTAGCCAAAAAACAACTCTTTTTTTCTGCCCCTTTGTATGTTAGCAGAGCTGGCTGCCCAGGGCCAGCTACGGTGATTGTGTGTATGTGTGCAGGTGAGTGTGTGTGTAAATGTATGTGTGGCTGTGTGAATGTATGTGTATATGCATGAGTGCATGTGCGTGTGCATAAGCATGTGTGTGTCCACGTGAGCATATGCATGCACATGAGTGTGTGCATGTGAATATGTGTGTGCGTGAGTATGTATGTGTATATGTGAATGTATGTGTGTAGACATGGGTATATGTGTGTGCATGTGAGTACCTGTGTCCACATGAGCATATGCGCACACATGAGTGTGTGTGCATGTGAATATGTGTGCGTGAGTATGTGTGTATGTGAATGTATGTATGTAGACATGGGTATATGTGTGTGCATATGAGTACATGTGTGTCCACGTGAGCATATGCATGCACATGAGTGTGTGCATGTGAATATGTGTGTGCGTGAGTATGTATGTGTATATGTGAATGTATGTGTGTAGACATGGGTATATGTGTGTGCATGTGAGTACCTGTGTCCACATGAGCATATGCGCACACATGAGTGTGTGTGCATGTGAATATGTGTGCGTGAGTATGTGTGTATGTGAATGTATGTATGTAGACATGGGTATATGTGTGTGCATATGAGTACATGTGTGTCCACGTGAGCATATGCATGCACATGAATGTGTGTGCATGTGAATATGTGTGCATGAGTCTGTATGTGTATATGAATATATGTGTGTAGACATGAGTATATATGTGTGCATGTGAGTGTGTGTCCACGTGAGCATATGCATGCACATGAGTATGTGTGCATGTGAATATGTGTGTGCATGAGTATGTGTGTATATGTGAATGTATGTGTGTAGACATGGGTATATGTGTGTGCATGTGAGTACATGTGTGTCCACATGAACATATGTGCACATGAGTATGTGTGTGCATGTGAATATCTGTGTGCATGAGTATGTATGTGTATATGTGTGTGAATGTATGAATGCACATATGGATACATGTGTGTGCATGTGAGTGAGTCTCAAGGGAGCACATTTACATGTGACTACGTGTGTGCATGTGAGTTTACGTGTATGCACGTGAATGTGTGTGCATGTGTGGATGTGTTTGTGTGCATATGAGTATGTGTGCATGGGAAGGTACATGTGAGTTTATGTGTCTGCAAGGGAGTATATGTGTGTGCATGTGAGCACAGATACATGTGAATATATGTGTGCATGTGAGTGTGTGTGTGCATGGGAATGCCAACCCCCCATGCAGTTGAAAATCCCAGTATCCCCTCTGACTCCCCGAAGCTGAACTACTGAAGCCCTCGCTTGCCTGGAAGCCTTACCGATGCCACACACAGTAGGGGAACCCATATTTGTCCGTTGTGTGTACTATATGCTGTATTCTCACAATAGAGAAAGAAAACGCAGCTAAGAAAATCCTGAGGAAGAGAAAACACATGTATGAAACTGTGTTACATTTATTGAAAAACTCCGCATCTGAGTGGACCTGCGCAATTCAAACCTGTGTTGTTCGGGGGTCAGCTGTTTAGACTTACAGAGGCACATGGGAAGCTCCAGAGTGGAGGGCGGGTTGAGCTTATTAAACAAAATAAGCTCCTGAAAACGTCTTTATCCTGACAATAAGAAGCGAGGGGGACACCGTCGGTTCTGGATCTGGAACCACAGCGCTGCACGGAGGCGCCTTGGTTCCCACCACTCGCAGTCTCTGGAGCTCCTCCTGGCTCGCCGACACCCCCTGACCACGCCAACACCCACTGACCACGCCGACTCCCACCCCTCACATGTGTCGTCCACGTTTCCAGCTTCTGCTTGAACTTTGCTTTGCCCCTAAGCAGTGACCGTAGCCCGCGAACGCGTCCGTCCCCGTGGGAAGCTCACCGTGCTGCACGGACACCGAGAGCCTTTCTGCATGGTGGCCATGAGCCACCCAGTTGCTAACTAGTGTTGCTAAAACACAGAGGCTCCGCATTCATCCGCTTTGAGCCAATAAGACGCATTTGGGGTTCATCAGGAGCTGGAGAACTTGACGACGCACGTCTGGGATTTTAATATGCATCTGCCTGTGGAAATGGACCAACCCATCTCGGAAGTGCAACCTGGCATGTGTCGAACCCGAAGCCAGGAGCTGCAGGGCTCTGACCCCGCTAGGTTGCGCTCGTGGCTTTCTGCTTGAGCTTCCCGACCCAGGTGATGAGCATGCTGTCTCACCCAACGGCACCTGTGGGGGTCCTGAGAATCCCATGCGCTCTGCTCTAAAAGCTGACATGGCCTGGCCTTCTTCCTTCTCCCCACAGACCCCAGATGAGGGAGCCTGGACGTCAGTCTATGCAGCGGTCACCCCGGACCTGGAGGGACTTGGCGGCCGCTACCTGTACAACGAGAAAGAGACCAAGTCTCTCGCAGTCACGTATGACCTAGATCTTCAAACAGAGCTGTGGGCCAGAAGTTGCCAGATGACCGGCATCACCGACGTGTCCCAGGACACCTTCTCGGGGTAGCTGCTGCATTGGGGAAGACCTTGCCTTCTGTCTACCAAGCACAGGTCTGTGACAGATCCCCATGTCTGCATTGTTCATAGCCGTCCGCCTTCACGGCTGTGTCCCCAGAGGTCTCCTGTCTGCCGTCCTACCTTTGCAGGAAATCAAGGGCCAAAAGAAACATTGAATGTAATCCCCAAGTAGGTGATTCTGAGCCATAATCATGTGCCAATTTGCTACAAGTGCCATGAACAATTAAATGCTGCCTAACCCAACTGTGCGGTCTTCCTTGTGTAGCATAAGGCAGGGAGGAGATCTGGGGAGGCGCGTTCCAGGTGAGATAGGCATTTTAGGGGAGCACGATCGTTGGGGCTGTAGGGGGTCCCCTGCATCCTTGTTCTTCCATTCACACAGAACTGGACACCCACTCTGACTCATGGGCCCCCGAAACTCTACAACCTGAGACTGACCTGGTCCCCGGTGCTTCCTGTAGCCCTCAGAGCTGCTGTCATGAGCTCAAGCCCATGAGCCATGTGTATATAACCAGATGTGTCAAGGATTCTGTACATCAGGTGGGAGGACAAGGTCCAGGACAATATTCCCTGTATGGTTCCCTAGGACAGGAGGAGAGGGGTCTGAGTGGCACTCCCCATGAGGTTCTGTAGGAGAGGAGGGAGAGGAGGGGTCTACACAGCACTCCCCATGGGGTTCTGTAGGACAAGGAGGAGGAGAGGGGTCTACATAGCACTCCCCATGGGGTTCTGTAGGACAGAGAGGAGGAGAGGGGTCTAGACTGCACTCCCCATGGGGTTCTGTAGGACAGGGAGGAGGAGAGGGGACTGCACAGCACTCCCCATAGGGTTCTATAGGACAGGGAGGAGGAGGGAGGTCTACATACCACTCCCCATGGGGTTCTGTAGGACAGGGAGGAGGAGAGTGGTCTACACAGCACTCTATGGGGTTCTGTAGGAGAGGGGGGAGGAGAGGGGACTACACAGCACTCCCCATGGGGTTCTGTAGGACAGGGAGGAGGAGAGTGGTCTACACAGCACTCTATGGGGTTCTGTAGGAGAGGGGGGAGGAGAGCGGACTACACAGCACTCCCCATGGGGTTCTGTGGGAGAGGGAGGGGGAAAAGGATCTGTAATCACTCAGCACAATGTCTTGTGGGACGAGGCACAGCACTCTTTGCCGTGGAATCAAGATCTTAGGATGAGGAGGGCATCCTGGCTCATCAGGGGACGCTCAGCGCACTCACCACGTTCCCATATGAAAAACGCACAGATGGAGATTTGATTACAAAATAAGAAGAGGTCATATGACCATCGAGGAGACAAGGATGGGAGGGTCGTGGCCACCAGCCCAGGGACACCCAGGAGGCAGGAAGGACCCTCCCCTGAGCCTCTGGAGGGAGCACGGCCCTGCCCCCTCCTTGATGTCAGACTTCCAGCCTCCAGAGCTGCGGGAGGACGAATGAATGCCTGTGGTTTTTGAGCCTCCAGCAAATTGACAGGAATTTGTTTCAGGAAATTCACAGTTCCCGTGGTTCCAAAGATCTCCTGCAGTTTACTGGACACCATCCTGGACCTCAGGGCTCTCACCCTTATTCACCCACCAGTCAGGCAAGGAAGCCTCAGTCCTCCCTCTGGGGGAGGATGTTCCCAAATGCCAACACGGACACGCGGGCTGATTTCAGACGCAATGGACAGGACGGTGTGGGTCTGCTGCTTAAGTACCTTCTGAATTCACCTCTGGAAATTAACCGCTGGTCAGCTGACCATCCATTCCCTCAACCAACAGAGTCTCACTGAAGTCCCAAAGCCGATGTCGACCCCGGGCACATGCGTGCTTTGGAATCACTGCCGGGATAGTGCTTCCAGTGTGGGGTTCACCCTGGACGCGGGGACAGGTGCGTCATACGTTAACGTTTGGTTGCTCCAGGACACATGGGGTGGCACCGTGAAGCGATTTAAGCATCAAGTTCTCCTCCTGGAATGGAGCATTACCTAACGGGAACTCAATAAAATGCCAAGGAGTGTCGTCGCTCTGCTTTGGGATTCTCGAGAGTGCCCCCGGTGGATTCTCTTTCAGTGACAGAGTTCTCCGTCTTTTCTTGGCCAAGGTGGTCAACCCTAAACAAAGCTTCTTCTCAGCGAACATGCGGAAGGCCTTCTTGAAGGTCCAGTTAGGCTGGTGGGTTTTGGTTGCCCACTGGGGAAGGGTCTGAAAATGAGCATTGCTCATCCCCACCCTCAAAAGAATTCCAGACTTAATTCATCTGGGCGTGAGCATATTTCTGTAGAGCTTCTCAAACCATCCTCTTGTTCAAGCCAGTTCAAGACCCAACCTGAACCAGACGTATTCGGATCGCAGCTTCCCGCCCTGAGTGCTGGCACCTCCTCAAGCTGCCCAGATGTCCTGCTAAAGCCTTAGACCCCAGACTAATGTCTCTTAGAGCTAAACTCACGATCAAGATGTGCCTCATCTTTAGCCCTTTGCACTAAAAAGCAGAGTCTTGCATTCTGGAAGATGCCAACCTTGGAGCACGTGTATGTTGTCCAAGAGCCTATTACAGCCTGAGGCCATCGTACACAAGAGCCAGCAACCGTTGTCGTTATCACCAAGGTGCTTTCCAAGGAGAGGCTCAGGATGGCTCCCGGCCAAGCTGACAAACTCCATCACTGAGAAAACAAGCATGCCACGGCTTGGCAGATGCTGCAATCCCCAAGCTGAGGAGATGCACTCCAAGAGCAATCTGAACCTTGTAGGACCCTGGCCTCAGATTGTTCCTCCTTGTCGCATGACAGCCCTTGTGTTGCTGTTCCTCCCTGCGGGAGAGAGGGAAAAAAAAAAATCACAGTTCTGGAGAACTTAGTATGTGCCCTCCACACGTAATCGTAAAATTCCTCGGTGCTCAGAGACCCTTCCCAGCAGCTGGAGAAATTGTGTGGCTCTCTGGGTGAGTAGAGCTGAATCCATGGCTTCACAGGCATGGGGGGAATCATGGGGTTGAGCCTGTCACTCATGCTATGGGAGTCACGGGGTCTCTGTGCGCACGCCAGGGTGATGACTTTCCATCCATGAACTAAGACTTGATTCAGTAGTTGGACTCATGAACATGAGTGTTTCTCTCCTTGGTAAAGCTCTTGTTTTGTTCCCTCGGTGTAGCAACAGGGAGTTTTGTTTGGGTTCAGCAATGGGAGGGACCACTTTGTTCATTCATCTATTCATTCATTCATTCATTCCATCTGCCAAGCCAAGGTCTGAGGACAGACAAGCTCACTCAACTTGAGTGGGACCTAGCTCTTGTCCCAAAAGAGCTTGAGGTCTGTGGTGGGTAGATAATGGCCTCCGTGGATATTAGGTCCTAACACCTGGAATCTGGAGATGTCACCGTAGGGGACAGCAGGGACGTCTAACAAAGAATAGTGAGCTCGGCAAAGGCCAGTCCATGTAGGACACAAGCTCCCTCTGGATGCCAACTGGATGTTGAAGGGTTTCTGTGTCTTGAACAGGTGGGCATGGGCATCCCTCATCTTGCCTATTTGAAAGTACGGCCATACAAGGTGCACTAGGCTCCTTCTAAGGCGGGACAGGTTGGGAGGCGGGATTGGGGAACTTCTTAGATTGGTCTACGGGTCAGGGAGGGCATGCCACGCCCATTTCCCATTGGATGTGAGCTTTGGGAAGGCGCCATCATTAAGCCTTTGGGTCTCTTTTTCTGATGCCTCATCTACTGAATGATGACACACCTTGCCTGAGCCCAGGTTTTCTGAGACAACAAGATCTCTGTAGATGCTCTGCTTCAGCAGTGTTCAGGAATATGACGCCTGTGGTTTTGGGTGCAAGCCCTGGGATTTAATTTGTCACAGTTGAGCCTTGAACAGCACAAAGCTAGGGGTGCCCAGCCTCTACGCACTCAAAAATCCACATACAGCTTTTGGCTCCCCCAAAACGTAACGAGTAGGAGCCCACTGTGGACTGGAAGCCTGACCAATGACATAGTTAATATTTGATGCAGTCTATGTATTGCATGCTGTGTCCTTACAATAAAATAAGCTACAGACAATAAAGTATGATTAAGAAAATCATAGGAAGAGAAAACACATTTACAGGACTGTGCTATATGTATTAAAAAAAAAAATCTGCATCTCAGTGGACCCAGGCAGTTCACACCGTGTTGTTCAAAGGTCAGCTGTAGTTGGGATTGTATTTTCTGTCATCTGGTACCAGTATCCTAGTCACGGGGCCTAGATTTTTAACTTGTTTACCAAACACCACAAAAGCACAAAGGTAAACCCAGACTTAAGTCCCTCCTGGTTTCCAGCATGTGCCCTGTAGCGTCAGCGTGTGAACGTCTATGCCTAGTAACAAGCTTGGGAGTTCTCCAGCTCTGGGATTCTAGAAAGTCGAGGAAGGACATTCTCTGGTTCAGGAATAGAGCTTTACCAGTATGTGCACTTATTGAGCGTTTATCAATTTTGGTTATGTCCATTGCTAAATTTCTTCCCTACATTCTGGGATATATGGTCCGACTTCCTGACTTGATGAATGTCATTTATTATTTTTTTATTTCCATATATCTAGCTGCAGCAATGCATTAAAAATCTTGCTTGCTCTATTTCATCTAAGATCTACTTATATTGTTCTTCAAAGGACCTGCGGTACGGCTGGTCTACCATGGTGCCAGGTGTGGTGCAGTGAGTTTTCATTCAAAATATCTTTTTCTTTTTTAAGATTTTACTTATTTATTTGACAGAGAGCATGTGCAAGCATGAGCAGGGGGAGAGGCAAAGGGAGAGGAAGCAGATTCCTTGCTAAGCAGGGAGCCCAGTGCGGGGCTCGATCCCAGAACCCTGGCATCATGACCTGAGCTGAAGGCAGATTCTTAGCCAACTCAGCCACCCAGGCACCCTTCATTCAAAATAGCTTAGAGAAAATCATAGCATGTTAAGTAAAAGGACCATTCTTTTGGAGAGGGAGGGATATTCATTTTATCTTTCTGACTTTATTGAAGTATAACTTACCAAAAATGTATATATTTAAGGGGTAGGGCACGATGTTTTGATTTACATTTACACTGTGAGATGTCTGTTGGCCATGACTTGGGCAAAGTGTGTCCTATTATGTTTAATGGGTCTTTTTTTTTTTAAGATTTTATTTATTTATTTATTTATTTATTTATTTATTTATTTATTTATTTATTTGAGAAAGAGCAGGGGATGCCTGGGTGGCTCAGAGATTGAGCATCTGCCTTCTATCATGCCATGATCCTGGGATCTGAGATCGAGTCTTAACATCAGGCTCCTTCCAGGGAGCCTGCTTCTCCCTCTGCCTGTGTCTCTGCCTCTCTCTCTCATGAATAAATAAATAAAATCTTTGAAAAAGAGAGAGAGAGAGAGCAGAAGGGGTAAGAGGAGGAAGAGCAGAGAGAGAGAAAGAAGCAGACTGTGCTGAGCATGGAGTCTGACTCGGGCCTCGATCTCACGGCCCTGAGATCATGACCAGAGCCAAAATCAAGAGTCAGTCACTCAACTGACCAAGCCACCCGGGCACCTCTCAATGGGTCTTTGGTCCTCACACTCATGAGAGGTTGGCTATAGAAGGGAGTTAAGGCTGCGGAGGATCTTGCCTATGTGAGTAACGCCACCATTGTGAGTTGTGTCCACGTCACATGCACCACCTGATGAGTTGGCTTTCCTTTCCAGTGGCCCAGTGGTTATCAATGCTGGTTGTTCTCCACATGGTTCATGGAAAGGTAGAGAAGAACACACTGAAAAAAAGTTAAAGCAAAACAAAACCTCCTGTTCATGTTTAGCGGGGTGGAGGCCAGCATGGTAGATGTGTTGCAGGACACAGGACAGGACTACCCGGTGTACAGTGTCCCCAAACGCCCACATGACTTCTCAACATCTGCCCAGATGTCCGTGCAGGTGAACATCCTGTGTGTCATGAAATCAAGCCTAGAACTTAACTATGTTGACACATAAATACAATCATTGAATTTTCCAGGCAAGCAAACACTGCATTAATTCAAGATTGTCCTTGGTTGGATTTTTCACCATTTGCAGAAACGCAGATTGAAGCTCATGGCACTTGAGTCACTAATGCAGCATGCCTGGGGCTGCCTCCGTCTGCACCCTCTTGGGGATCCAACATGCAGAGGCTAGCATCTTACTGCTTCATCATCTCTGAGCATTGACATGTTCAAATGCTTATCACTTCATTATAAATTGCATTATATGGACATGAAATGGCTACTATTAAGTCTCCTTATAAGTATCTGTGATTTCACTTGAAGATAGTGGGAACACATTAAAAAAGTATTAGCAGGGTGCTTAGCTGGCTCCATCGGTAGACCATGCAACTTTTGACTCAAGGTTGTGAGTTCGAGCCTGAGGTTGGGTGTGAAGCCTACTTAAAAAAAAAAAAAAATTAGTATACATCCCTACAGTGCAACATGATTTCACCCTGAAAAGGGAAAGGAGTACCCGTATATACACACACCATGGGCCAGCCTCAAAAACATCGTGACAAAAGAAGCCAGACACAAAAGACCACATGGTGTATGATGCCATTTCTATGAAATATCCACAACAGTTAAATCCAGAGACACAAAAAGATTTGTGGTTCCCATGGTCTCAGGAGAGATATGGAGCATGACTGCTAATGGGGACAGGATCTCCTTTTGTGGGGATGAGAATGTTCCGGAACCAGGCAGAGGTAGTTGCACAACACAGTGAAGGTGCTAGATGCATCTGAATGTGCACTTTAAATGGCTAATTGAATCCCACGTCAATAAAACATTTGCTGTGAAGAGCATGCAAAGCACCTCAAAGCAAGACGATGCTTTTCTTTTTGGGGCACACACACTGGGTGCCCACATGCATATGGGGTATTAGTTTCCTTTTCAAACTAGGGTGGGTCATGAGAGGGGAGGCGTCACATCCAGCTGGGAAGCTAAGACGTCAAGGCGGGAGATTCCCAGTATCACCTCACTTACCCTATGTGCCACCTGCAAACAAGGTGTTCCCATCCTCATAGTAATGTAGGAAAAAAAACAGAAGGAAAGGGGGTCCTGCAGCCCCCCTTGGGCTCGGTCCACCAGACCATTATAGGTGCTCTTCCCACGCCTGATGTTGGGACACCGAGTACTTTGAACAAGGCTCTCGAGACACCCTCGTGGGCGGCACGTCATGCTTTCCAAAACACAAAAACCTGCAAAATGTCAAGTCATTCATTTGCATGTAGATTCGAGGTCCCAGGGAGAAAAGCACACCTCCCCTCTTCAAAGACGTCTCTGCCTTCTACTGGTGGTGTTTTCCATCCCTGCATACTTAAAAAGTGTAATATCTGGACAGTCTAGTCTCACACCCACCCTCTTCATCCGCTGAGTTGGCCTCTGCTGCCTGGTCTGAATATAAATGGCTGCAGGCAGCTTTGCTTTTTTCTCTTTGGCCTTCACTCGAACATCATTGGCAAAGGCGAGCCGTTCTAATGCTGCCTCCTAGCCAAACCCCTGCTTCACTGGAAGACGTGGGCTACGCGTCTCTGGAGGCGAAGGAGAGCGCATATGAGCCATGAGTTCCAGCGGCCTTCAAAATGGGAACGAATGGATCCAATTTGGTTTCATCATTTTCTGCACGTCTTTGGAAATTCTTTCCATGGCAGGTTTGGTGAGCAGCACCGCGGAGTGAAATATGATGGTCAATTCCGGGAACCCAGGAAGCCGAGAGGTGCCACACAGATGCAGCCCTTACAGTCCCAGATGATGACAGCCACTCCAAGAAGCTGTCGGAAAGCACAGGATTGGTTTTCGGGATGTGCCTTGGGTATTAGGAGAAAATGACTCGTGGTGAAGTCATATACACAAAATAACTCCGCGACGAAAACAAACGAAGCCATCGCCAGCCAGTACAAATGGCTGCTGGAACGTGGATGTGCCCAAGCGGAGACTGGGTGGGATTGGCAGTTTATAAATCACCAGCCTGAGGTCCCGACAGAGCCAGGAAACACAAGCACGTGGGCAGATCTTGGGTTTTTCACAAATTTATTTTGTAGATAGACACAGAACACATTCATATATTCATATGCAAATGCATATGTATTTATGGATATATAGCCATTATGTATCATGAAGCAAATTTGTGAATTACACACAGACATATTCATATATTCATATGCAAATGCATATATATATATGTGTGGCTATTCTGTATCCATGAGACAAATCTGTGAAATTTGTGAATTATACACAGACATTCATATATTCATATGCAAACACATATATATGTGTAGCTATTCTGTATCCATGAGACAAATTTGCAAAATCTGAATTATACAGAGAGACATATATATGCATGATTTGTATGGGAGGATATTGTTGGGTACCCTCAGGTAGTCCACGTATTCTCCACCTGGACAAAATTAGTATTTTGGGTTGGTTTATTCTCTGGGGCAGGGCATTCTGGGCACTGTACACTGTTGGTCTCCACTCACCAGATGCCAGTAGTAACTCCTCAATCTTAACGATCAAAAATGTGCCCAAGTGTCCCCTGGGGAGTAAAAGCTGGTCTCTGGTTGCAAACCACTGCCATGCCTGCTGGATGGATGGATAGATAGATAGATAGATAATATGATGGATGGATAGAGAAGATATGATGGATGGATGGATGGATGGATGGATGATACATAGATATGATAAATGGATAGACAGATGATGGGTGGATAGATAGATAGATAGATAGATAGATAGATAGATATAGGAATGGATGGGTGGATGTGTACCTGGATGGATAGATGATGGGTGGATAGATGGTTAGATGTGATGGATAGAGAAGATATGGATGGATGGATGATAGATGGATAGATAGAAGGCTGGATGGCTAGATACATAGGATGGGTGGATGAATGGATGGATGGATGGATGGATGGATGGATGGATGGATGGATATGTAGATGATACATAGATATGATAAATGGATAGATGATGGGTCAATAGACAGCAAGATAGATGATAGATAGATAGATAGATAGATAGATAGATAGATAGATAGACAGAATCTGTTATGCTGAGCCAGGTGTCTCCACCTTAGGACTATTAACATCTGGGGCTGAATGACCACTGGAGTGGGGTGTCCTGGGCATTGCAGGGTGTGGAGCAGTATCCCTTATCTCCACCCACCACATGCCAGTGGCAGCCCCCTCATTGTGACCCCCCAGGGGTCCCCTGAGGGTCAAACTGCTCCCATTGGGGAGCCAAGAGCCCACCCCAAATACCACACAGTCCCAAACATTTCAAGCTGTGTGCATTAGATTTTACAATTGCAGAGCTGAAGTCCCCATTAACATTCCAAGTGAGTTATGACTTCATTCCAGACCAAAAATGAAGAAATAAATTTTTAAAACAGTTCCTGATATCCGCAGAAGCCCGTGAGCACTGCTGCTTACTTTCCAGAGGAGAGGTGTCCCGGGGTGATACTCTCAGAGCTCTGAGGGTCTGGGATGCTGGGGAGAGGCTGGTGGGCAGGCATCCCAGCCTCACCTGAGAGCACGCAGGTTCCGACCAGGTGCCCTGCTCTACGGCAGCTTCCACATCTCTACAGAGCTGATATCCACCCAAGGATCATGACTGGTCCATGATCGAGACGAAGAGTCTGTAGCACCAACTGGCAACTTCACACTTGGCCACCTCCCTTCTCAATTTCCTGGGACTACGTTCAGCTCAGTTCAGAGCTCTGGGCCTGACTTGGGGAGGGACGCTGGATGTTTGTCCCTCCTGCAGGCTCACAGGGCTGGTGCCACGCCCAGCAGGCAGAGCGTTTCATCCATGCCCCGGTGCACGTCTGTAGACAAATACTTCATACAGGTATGATGTTCTGTATTCCACTGCAAATAAACAATTTAAAGGGGTGGCATAAAAATAAATGCAAATAGCACTCACAGTCCTACCTTTCTGAGTCCTTCTGCATGTTCTCTCTAGAGCAAGACTTTTTTTCACCTAGAGGTTCACAAACAAAAAAATAATTTTTTTAGATTATAAATTGTGGCAAAATACACACAGCATACAATTTGCCATCTTAACCATTTCTAAGTGCAGAGCTCAGTGGCATCGAGTGCATTCATACTTTTGTGTGACCACCCCCACCATCCATCTCTGGAACTTTCCATCTTCCCAACTGAAGCTCCCGTGAACCACTAATTCCCCACCCCAGGCCCTAGCTCCATCATCTATTCTCTATCTCAATGGATGGGACTCCCCTCAGGACTTCATGTACGTGGAATCACACAAGATTTGTCCTTTTGCATCTGGATTATGTCACTGAGTGCCATGTCTTCGAGGTCCATCCACATCATAGAAGGTGTCAGAATGACCTTCCTTCTCAAGGCTGTGTCATATTCCACTGTATGGATCCCATGCTGTTCATCCATCCATCCATCCATCCATCCATCCCTCCATCCATTTCTCCATCTATCATCTATGTATCCATCCATCCACCCATCCACCCACCCATCCATCCACCCACCCATCCATCTACCCACCCATCCATCCACCCATCCATCCATCCATCCATCCACCTACCCATCCACCCACCCATCCATCCATCCACCCATCCATCCACCATCCATCCACCATCCATCCATCCATCCATCCATCCACCCATCCACCCACCCATCCATCCACCCATCCATCCATCCATCCACCCACCCACCCATCCATCCATCCACCTACCCATCCACCCACCCATCCATCCATCCACCCATCCATCCACCATCCATCCATCCATCCATCCATCCACCCATCCATCCACCCATCCATCCATCCACCCACCCATCCATCCACCCATCCTTCCATACATCAATCCATCCATCCATCCATCCATCCATCCATCCATCCATCCATCCGTGGATGCTTGGATTGCTTCCACTCCTTGGCCATTGTGAATCATGCTGCTGTGAACACAAGTGTGCAAATATCTATAAGTCCATGCTTTCACTTCTTTTGGGTAAATACCCAGTCATGGAATTGCTGGATCATATGGTCATTCTATTTTCAATTTCTTTGAACAAGTGGAGGTCTTCTCAACATCTTACAAAGAGTAGAACATTCACCGTATCTTGGAGTAGAGTCCTGTGAGCTTTAACACATGTAGAGATGCATGTAACCAGCACCCCCTCCCCAGTGGGATTCAGAACCTTTATACCATCCCGGCCAATTCCCTCCTCCTGCTGCCTGTGAATTCACAGTCCAGCGTTTTGTCTAGCAATGACTGAGGACAACCACCACTCTGTTCTCTCTCCTTCTATTTGTCTTTTCCACAAAGTGGTATAAGTGACACCATCCAGTAGTTAGCCCTTCACAATTGTCTTCCTTCACTCAACACTGAGCGTCTGACACTCGTCAGGGTTGTGCATGCAATCGTGGTCTTTCCTCTTTTGTGGCCAAGTGGTGTCCCAGGGCATGCATGCACCACTGTGCTACAGCCGTTCCCCACTCCAGGCTGTTTCTGGGGCAAGTTAGGCAGAATGCTGCTCTCAATAGTCACACCGGGCTTTTTTTTTTTTGTGTGTGTGTGTGTGTGTGTGTGTGAATGTACACTGTTACCGCTCTTGCATAAATACCGAGCAATGGGACTGCTGGATCCTATAGGAAATGTGCACTTAGCTCCGTAAGAAGCTACCAAACCATTTTCTAGAGATGTGCTCCAGTTTGCATCCCCGGCCAGCAGCCCTGATGTGAGTGTTTCAGCCGCTGCACATCCTCACTGGCACTGGGTGTTGTGACTACTCTCAGTTTAGTTGTTCTGTTACCTAGGTCGTGCTCACTCATGTGCATCTTTTCATGGAACCTAGAGGCTTATCGTGAATATTTTCCAGTGATTTCTTAGTATAGATTCTAAACCAACGTTGTGGTAAGTGACAGAAGCCACACACAGCATAGCACATAGTGTATGATTCCATGGATATAAGAAACATCCCGAGTAGGCGAATCCATAGAAACAAAGTGGATTCATGGTTGTCAGGGGGATGGGGTATGACTGCTCATGAGGATGGGGTCACCTTTTGAGGGAGTAAGAATGTTCTGGAACCAGACAGGTGTACTGGTTGCACAACATGATAAATGTACTTAAATCCAACTAAATCGTTCACTTTAAAATGGCTACTTTTATGGGACGTGAATTTCAAGATATATGACTGGAAGTAACTATTTTTCTGACTCTAACATAATACAAAGAAAAGAATGAAGTCCGTTGTTAATAAAACATTAACCTGGACACCATAACCAGATTTTTTTCCCTACCTGGGAATAAAATCACATGTTCATGGTGAAATCCTGCACAGGTGTACCTGGTGCCGTCTGGATGAGCACATGTGTGCGGTCAGGTCAGCCAGCATCTGGACACCTCATGTTTGGGGAACCTTTCCCATCTCATGGCAAGCTACCACGTCCAACCCTACCCGGGATGTGGCAAAGTCAAGGTCCTCTCTTCTTTACAGTTCTCCATCAAGGAGACACCTGCTTGGCAGGGAAGACACATGCAAAACTAGTGACGCACAGGTGAGGGCCCATGGTCCTCTGGAGCTAACAGAGGCATGGTCTTTCCAGGCAGTGGGAGGATGGGGTCTAGAAGCATCCCCAGCACGTGGGGCCTGGCCTCTGTTGGACTTTCCTCTCTCTCTTTCCCCCTTCGGACTGGACATCCTTCAAGCCACATGTTACATTCCCTTCAAAGACTCTTGACTTGTGTTTGTGTGCACCTGATTCTAAAGGCTGAACACAGGATACCTCGTAGCCTGTATCCAAAGACCCAGCGTCTACAAGAGAAGGGCCTCATCCACTGCGTCCAACACCCAGAAAGGTCGTTTGCACCATTTTGATGCAGAAACCATATGGACCTACTTGTAGCGTCTGTTACTTCCTTTCTGCAGCCAGCTGGTACATGGGGTGCTCAGAGACAATAGGAATCATGCAGCCTGTGGAAATGGGGCGAGAGAAAAAACACTCTCGTGCTCCTGTTCCATGTCCTGCATGAACATTTGTTGAACCAAACCACCTGGGGGCATCTGACCCTCAGCAATTGTAACCTTGTATGAATTACTATTGGTTATGGATTAGGGCTCAACTCTTATCAGCTGATGTGGGAACTTGCAGATAATGGGGAGTTTATCAGTTAATGCCTGCTGGAGAGAGGAGAGGACTCTAAGTTATGGGGTTTGTCCTGTAGGACATTTGCCTCCTTTGTACCTGCCTTTTGCATCTCATGCCAATGCCTTGGCCATGTATCTGCCAACCCCTCCAGCCTGCATAGAACCTCCATCGACATCTTAATGCTTATGAACCTCCCTTACTTAAAAAGAAAGAAAGAAATCCTTGATGTAGGCTCACGATATGTTTTCAGGAAAATGGTGCCTTCAAATTGCTTAAAATCACACATTAATAACATAAACCATACAAGGACTGCATGTGCTAGTGGATGTGCCCTTGGGGGGGGCTTCCTAACTGAGCATCCCATTTTATTCCAGAATTCACCAAACACCACTTGCTCTGCAAAATATTTTTTTTTCCTGCCTATGTTTGGCTGAATGATGGTCCTCCATAAGAGGGAGGTGGGAAGGTCAGATACAGAGAAGGCAACATGGTGTCGAAAGCAGGGGTTTGATGACGCTAGCCTGCTGGGTTTGTATGAAGGAACCAGAAACCTGGGGAAATGAAGAACGTGGCTCTAGAGACTACATGAAAGCTGGGAAATGGATTGTCCCCTGGAGCTGCCAGGAGGACCCAGCCAGCCTAAAGCCTTGATTTCATTCCCCTGAGAGCTGTTTTTCTGACTTCTGGCCTCCAGAGTGGCAGGCCCGCACCTCTGTGTTGTTTTGAGCCTCTGAATTTGGGGTCATTAATGACAGGAGATTGATCCATCTTCCAGGGACTGGTGCATGCTCATCAGTCACGTGCACAGAGAGAAGGCAAAGCTTTCCTGACTCTGGGCATTCCTTGCAGTCTTGTGAGGTTTTGTTATTCTTTCACGTGACGGGAGTTGAAAACAATCCCAACAGAGACACCTACGAGCATCTTTTGTGGCTTGGAAAGCGGGATGGTGCCAAGAATGGGTCTCTGTACCCACCCTTCTTCTCCGTTTTATCTCCCTTGCTGTAGGCTCCTCTCTTCTCTACACAGTATGTGCTTCATCCTCTTGGGTCTCTCCAGGTCACACTCCAAGCCGTGTGATACCCACCACACTGTGACTGCTGCCAGTCCCTTGGGCGTTAATTTAGCTGTTTTCACAGAGAGACACCATTTCTGACATCCAAGTGCCCAACTCCACTGGGGCTTAGTCCCGGCCAAGGGCACAGATGCCGAGCACGCAGTCAGCGCTGGGGCCCCGCGGCTGTGCTGCAGACCACATTAGTAATTGATGCTCTGTGCCACCGTCTTCCCAAGCAGAGACTCAGGCTCTGTCCCTTGGAAATTCTGCAAGTCACTCTGGGTCCGTGCATTGGTCAAAAGGGACAATGAGCTGGCAGGGACAGAAAAATAAATAACAAAGAAATGCCTTTCCTTAAAGATGAAATAGAATGGTACAAGGCAGGTGCAGCAGCTGTCTGTAAAGGTGTGCACCTGTGGATCGATAGATCTGTCCACCGCCCCCTGTGCATCTGCATAGAGACTGACATTTCTGCATAAAGACTGTCGTATAAGCACCACCTGGGTGGGATCAGGGAGCCTCAAATCATCTGTCTGACCCTCCTCTCTCAAAGCCAAGGAGCAGAGATGTCTTACATTCTGAAGCGGTCTGCAACATGAATTTTTAAATACTGGATTTTGTAAAAGGTTGGTGTCCTGCAAGAAGCATCACTGGATAAGATGCTGCAATAGGGCCCTGCTTTCTGGGAAACGACACCTTCCCTGAAGCCCAAATGACTGCAAGGTCGTGGTGATTCTAACTGCAGCTTTCAGACACACAGGCTGATTCAGAGGCTACTCTGTGGCAGAGTGCATGCTTTTCAGGGGATGTTCCCAGACTGCTGCTTTTGCAGCATTCAGTCTCTTAAGATGCCTTCATCTGCTGGACCAGGGCTTCTTTGCCTGGGGATTACTGACCTCTGGGGCTGGATGACTCTCTGATGTGGGGCGTCCTGGGCTCTGTAGGCTGTTGAACAGCATCTCTGGTCTCCAACCAACAAATGCCAGAACCAGTCCCCTGTCCCTATTTGACAACCAAAGTGTCTCCAGGCATTACCTAGTGTCCTTTAGGGGCATAGACTTCCCCAGTTTTTAACCACTATCATAGATGATAGATGATAGATAGATAGATAGATAGATAGATAGATAGATAGATAGATAGATAGACAGATGGGTGGACGGGTGGATGGATGGATGAATGGATGAATGGGTGGGTGGATGGATAGATGGATGAATGGATGGACAAATGGAAGGATAGATAGATGGTAAATAGATTGGATGCATGGATGGATGGCAGATAGATAAGATGGATGGATGGTTGCTTGGATGGATGGAAGGAAGGATAAGTGCATAGATACGTAGATATAAATGCATACAGATATGGATCTGAATGTGGATATATAAATGAACACAGAGAATGATGAGCACCAAGAAGAAATATAAAGTCAGATAAGGCATAGAAGCAGGTGGAGAGAGTTGAGAGAGGATCAGAGAAGGGGCGATGTTTAAGCAAAGACCACCTCGATGGAGGGCATGAGACATACGTATATCTAGGATGGCAGAGTGCTCCATGAAGATGCACAAAGGCTCTGAGGCAGGGATCGGTTTGGTGATTCCAGAAGCAAAGGAGACTCATGTCATGGGAGTGTCGTGAGACCAAGTCCAGGAGAATGATGTGACTCGGGTTGGAAAGATTTCTCTCTGCAGTGGCCCCAGCATCTGGGAATTGAGAGCGACAGGGGGAATTTGCAATGCAAGGAAAGAAAGATGGGACAGTGGGTGGACTGGGCTAAGGAGAGCGGGGAAGTTGGGAGGCAGGTTCCGAATGGAGGCATGGCCATTGGTGACCAAGCAGGGCACACCTTCAGACCTCCCCTGGCTCCTTGGCTGGAGCCTCTGGACATTAGATGATGACAGGGTCACCCAGGATCATGTGTGGGCACTTCCTCAACTCCTTCTAGCTCTTGAGTGTGCCTTGCACATGGAGGTGCTTGTTGCAAGCTGGTGGAGAATGGCTGGTGAGGATCTGGATTCTGGGGATGAACGGTGACATGACAAGGCACATTTGGGGCTCCGTAGGGTTCCCATTATGGCATCCTCCTGAAAGATGGCTTCCTAGCAAGGACATCCCATCATCACTGAGCACCCCGGAAAGACCAGCACAGGTGGAAAGCTGAGGAGGGCTGCACAAAGGAACCCAAGCAGGCGGCCAAAGAGTTCTGGGCAGATGCAAATAATGGCTTGAATGTGAACTCTGACTCCAAAGAGTGAGTGTCTGATGGTGACAAGTGGGAAGCCAGAGACAGGGATCGGTCCAGAGACTTGGATTTCTGGGCTGGAAGGAGGCCCAGGAGCCATGAAGGTGGAGAGACGGTTGACAGCATGTGGTATAAATGACAGGACTCATCTTGGCACCGCCACTGCCCTCCTGTGTGCCCACAACCCCAGGAGAGATGTGTAACCACGCTGTGCTGTAGTGTCTCGTTCTGTAAAGCAGGAACTATAAAAGCCCCAGAGTAATGAGAAATGATGGGAGCAGGTGCTTAATACGGTGGCTGCCATCGTCACATTGTGCTTGAGCCTTTTCTCCTTAGTTCTGTAGGACAGGGAAGTGAGACAGCAGAGTTATAAAACCAGAGAGCAAGTCATAGGTCACTGCCTCCTGCAAAGCATGTCATGGGTCAGTACATCCCAAGGCTGGTTGGGGCTTGAAAGAAGGTTCCTTGTCTCAAATAGCTCCCTAAGAAAACACCAGAAGTTGGAAGGGAGGGACCAGTTTGGGAAAAGAAGATGGATTTTGTCGTGGATTCACTGCTTTTGAAGGGGACATCCAAACATAAACACTTGGACTTTGTTTTATATTGTAAATGTCACAAGGAGTTTCATATGTGTGCACATGGGTGTACGTGTGTAAGAGTGTGCATGGCTGTGTGGATGCCTCGTGCATGTGTGCAGTGGTTTGTGCATTTATATTCACATGGGTGCATGCATGCATGAATAAATGTGCACAAGTGTATATGTGCATATGCGTGTATGAGTGTGTGCACAGGTGTGTGAATTGGTGTGCATAAACGTGGCATGCACAATACACTCACGCATTTGTATGCACCTATTTTCAAGCATGCATGAATATGTGTGATGAGTAAATGTATCTGTAGGTAGTGCTGCATGTAGGCACTTATATGCATGTATGTGCATGCATGTGTGTGTAGGAATGAGTGTGCACAAGTGTGTGGATGTGTGTGCATGGTTAAATGTATGTGTGAGAGAAACACATCCATGCATTTCTAAGCACATGTGTACATGCATGTATGTCTGCATAAGCAAACGCGTGTGTGCACGTCTGTGCTCTTACATGATTGTGAATGTGTGTGCATGAGTGTGTGACTATGTGTATGTAAACGTGTGTGTGCAGGAAACACAGGCATGCATTTCTATGCACCTGTGTGCATGCATGAACGACTACAGGAGTAAATGTACGTGTGCAGGTGTGCGCTGCATGTGTGCATTTATATGCATATATGTGCGCGTGTGTATGAATGTATGAGTGTGGGAGTGCCTGCGTCCACTGCATGTGTGCAGTTTTGTTCACGTGCGTGTGAGTGCATATGAATAGATACGGAGAAAACAGAGCTTCCGGAAGGAGGGCCCTGGAAGCCACTGTGAAGGCACGTTTGCAGAGAACACAGGAACCGCCAGTGAAGCCTCTTTCCAGCTCCCTAAAACACAGCCTGTCGTCAGCCTGGGGATGGAAAGGCCGTAGGTTCATTCCGGGGGTGCTGATGAATCAAGCCTGCTAGCGGGGAGTGTCTCGCTTGCCATTTCTCTACTTGGCCCTTACATCCATCCCCTGCGTTGGCTCCCGCCCTGCTCTGGTATCAGCAGCTGCAACGTGTCAGATAAAACACACAGGCCCGCGCCCCGCAGGCAGGCTTGCAACAGGTCCCGAACCCCAGCGTCGTTGCTTTGTCATCACTCGATGACATCCGTGGTAAGTCAGGGCTGAGCGTATTGTGAAGTTGAGGGTTTCAGCAGGCTTTTCCCAAAACAATCACAAAAAAAAAAAAAATGAGTTTTGGGGATGCAGTGGTTTCACATTTTAAATGTTTCTTTATTTTCCTTATTAATCTTTAAAAACCCCGCAGAGCCTGGACGAGATATTATGAACCTAAGGGTTTTTGTGTTTATCTTAAAAGGAAACTTTGGAAGGGTTTTAGATACCAAAAGTCAGAAGTTAGCAACCTGTTTGTGTAGAGGACCAGACAGTGGATATTTTGGGTTTTCCAGGCCAGAAAGTCTTCGTTGCAACTCACCCGTGCTACTGTTTCCGGGAAGTATCCATGGACAATGTATGAATGGAGGCACCTGACCACGTGCCAATAAAACTTTAGTGACAAAAGCCCAGACACCGTAGTTTGCAGACGCCCACTTTGGTGGCTGTGGCACGACATTGCACAAACTTCCATCCCCTTCCTGAAGGGTAGAAATGCTTGCTCTCCAACCCGCTGGGAGCAGTGACCACTACAGACTCCCATACTGAGTGTCCCCAAACCAGGAGCTTCCCAGGCGTAGAGGACCTGCCTCGAGGAAGGTCTCACTCATCCCTGCGGAGTGGGAGCAGCCTGCTTCCCCTCCCTGGCACCATGCCTGGGCTCACTGCTCCCAGCCTAGCAGCCCTACTAGTGTAGCCCCATCCTGCCAGGATTCCCAGAGCTTCCAGTCCCTATTCAGAGGGAAGTCCTATCTCAGAGAAAAATGCATTTGCCTTTGGGTTTTACCGGCTTTTTTTTTTTTCTTTATTTCAAGACCACAAAATGAGGACTTTGTAATTTGTATTTTCCCTTTTATTAGTGAGGTTAAAGTTTTAAAGTGATGATGCATTTTCCCTGGAAGCTTGGAGGCCCATGAGACACAGGGAGTGAGTGAAGTCAGGGCAATGGGCCAGGCCAATGTTGCTCCCCAGGGCCTCAGCCCATTTGAGGTCAATGAAGATGGATTTTGCTCCATTGATCTTCTTACAAGGAGGTCTGGCCCCAGGGTATACAGCAGTTTGTGACATCCTTATTCTAATCTGTTAGCTGAGTCCCTGCTTTCAGTTCTGCTTCCCTATAAAGCTCATCCGCTTGCTGCCCTTTACCCAGTCTGTCCACCAAGCAGAGGAGGGAAGGCAGGCAGGAAAGGCCTTCTCTTAGGTAAGAGTGACGGGCGGAACAAGAGAAGCAGAACCTCACTTACTAATGCAGGCACCATCTCCTGTCGTCATTTTTTTTTAATTTTTTTTGTCTCCTGTCGTTCTTACTGAGCCATAGAGACTGCAGCCTATACGCTCAATGGATAGATATAATAATAGAAAGATAAATGATAGATATGATAATCGATAGATGGTGGATGGTTAGATACTAGATATGATGATGATGATGAGAGGAAGATATGATAGTAGATAAAGTAGATGATGGATGGATGAATGGAGATATGGACAGAGACAGATTGATGGATGGATATATATATATATATATATATAATAGTAGGTGGATAGAGAGATAGATAAATAATGGATGGATAGACGGATGGATGGATGGATGGGTAGAATGGATGGATGGATAGATGATAGATAGATAGATAGATAGATAGATAGATAGATAGATAGATAGATAATAAATGGATAGATATAATAGTAGATAGATGATATGATAATTGATAGATTATAGATGCATAGATAGATAATAGGTAGATAGATATGATAGTAGATAGATAAGATAGATGATGAATGGATGGATGGGTGGAGTAGATAGAAAGATTGGTGGATGGATAGATGGATGGATGGATAAATATACATGATAGTAGATGGATGGATAGATGGATGGGTGGATGGATGGATAGAGAGATGATAGATATGATAATAGATAAGATAGATGCATGGATAGATGGAGATATAGATTGACGAATGGATAGATGGATGGGTAAATACATATGATGGTAGGTGGATGGATAGATAAATAATGGATGGATGGATAGATAGGCAGATAGATACCAAGAGACAGATTTATTTTAAAGAATTGGCTCATGATTGTGAAAATTGGCAAGTCCAAGATCTGCAAGGTTGACCAGCAGGCTGGGGACCCAGGGAAGCACTGATATTATAGTTTGACTGGAGTCAAGTGCTTGCATAACTCCTTTCCTGGAGGCCTTAGTCCTTTTCTGTCAAGGCCGCCAGCCGAAGGCCCACCTACATTATGGAAGATCATCTGCTTTACTGCAAGTCTACTGATTTAAAAGTTAATCTCACGTAGAAAATAGCGTTACAACCACATCTACACTAGGGTTCGATAAAAAAATAAAAATTAAAAAATCTCGGTGGCACAACCTACCGAGTTTGACACATAAAACTCACCATCACACTTTCTACATGTGCCCTGGAGTAAAAAAAAAATACATATATATAATATATATATTTCTTTATAATATTAAATAATATTATAAGTATAATGATATATAAATATATATAATTATATATATTTATAAATTATATTTAAATATAATAAAAATATATTTTTATATATTATTTTATATAATAAAATATATTATATATAATTTATATATAATATATAATATATAATATAAAAATTTATATATATAATTATATATATTTATATAATTATAATTATATAATATACATGAACATATATAAATATATAATTATATAATATATAATTACATATAATATTATTTAATGATATTTTAATAATAATTAATATATTGATATATTAATTTAATACATTAAATACTTATTTATAATTATAAATTATAATCATTATAAATAAATAATATAAATAATATATTTATAATATATTATATACACATAGTGCTGCATTGCAGAGTGTTTGGGACTTCAGGCCTGAAAACGTCTTATTTCCTCTGAAATGTGAACATGAAATTGCAAAACTCAAGATCAGCGATCTTTTACTTAAATTTCTATCAAATGTTGAAGTGCGTTCACTGCGACGAGTCTATTATTCTACTTACAACAGTCGCACACATCCACGCATGCATAATTCGCATGTAAAGATCGAGATACCCAGTTAATTATCATATTGGATAAGGCAGCATTTTTATCTATTTTAAGTAATTCGTGGTGGAGCATTTCCAGGAGAAGACGGGCTTCTGGAGTGGACAGCCTCATACTGGAATAAGCCCAGGTCAGGAGCCTAGAGACCCAGAGTTGAATCCCCAACTCTGCCATTGACCTGCGAAGCGGACGTGAGGAATCTTCTCCTCGGGAAAGTGGGAAATACGTGCGTCTTGGGTCCTGACAGGGCTGATTGAAGAAATGATTTATTTGGTGGACCACACTGAGTTCACCTGGAAGAGGTAGAAGGGGTGTCCGATTGGATACTGGACCAAGACATTGACATCATCCTGCAGATAACGTAGAGGAACCAACGCACTTTTTTTCCTATTTTATGATTTTTACCTAACTTTTTTTCTTCCTGACGTGTACATCACCAACATGTTTTCGAATAAGGGACTGACGGAGTCAAATCCATGTTTCAGAAAACACATCTTGCTTTTTCCTCCTTGGGCCTTATCTCACTGTGTCAGACAGGGGAGGAAAGGTGGTCGATGCCCACAGGCGATGGTCCACCGTTTTCTAAAATGGCACGTTCGCCTTGGCGTAGACTCCTCGATTCCGACATTTTCAGGTGTGGACACTCAAGCATGTGGCGTCCACAGCGCTGCTTGTGGGTGGCCGAAGCCGCTCTGCCCAGCCGTGATCTCTCTGCTCATTTCAACAGAATTCCCACACGCTCGAGGGACGGTGCGTGTATTCATGATCTTGCGACCTTCGGATGAGAGCTCTGTGCCCCCAGCCTTGACCCCACTTCGCGGGTCTCTGCTCCTCCCTCTACCTTTGCTTTCCTTCTGCTTCATATCCACCCTTTTCTTAAATCGCCACTCACCCCAGCACAGAGCAAGGCCCTGGTAACGCTTCTCTGCTTTCCACTCCCGGGACTGAAGAATGTTCTCCAACCAGACACCAGACATACCTAATATCCCCAGGAGCTTGGGTTTTGCGTGACTGGGAATTTTGTTTGCTTCTTAAACACTCTCTCTCTCTCTCTCTCTGCTCACTGTTGTGATTACAAGGATAATTTGTGAAGCAATCCCCGTCTCCGAATAAACGCTTGCTCATTGCTTGTGTTTAAGCTTTCGTCGTTACCCAATATCCCGTTTTCAAGAAAATCGTGGGCCATTCTCTCTAAAGACAGCTAGCATCTAATTTTGCCAGCAGACTTTTAGAAACTTTTGAAAACGCATCGACCAAAACCGCTTCCGGGGAGAACAGTAGAGACGCTTTATATATGCTGACAGCTCCGGGCTCCTCTGAGGGAGGACTTCTCTGCCCGCCTGACTGTTTCCAAGGAGAGGGTTTCATTTCCGTGATGAAACGAAATTACTGGATGTCTCCCAACAGGGATGCAGTCTGCTTCTGGCTCTTCACAGGGCCCCAAAATTTACTGAAATTGTTTATCTGCACTCTTGGTTTCCTCAGATAAATAAATTTCATGTTCTTTGGGGGGAAATTGTCATTTTATCTGCAGCATGACACAAAGCGTGGCTCCTCGGTTTACATTTCAAAAATGAAATCGACAGCCTTATACCCATGTAAGAGGTTCCCCCGTTTACTTAGTTCAGTGTCCTTTAAATGGGGGCGTAAGAGGGCAAATTTGTTCATAGGGCCGGAGACTTCTTGAGGACACCGTTTTGTTCAAATCCTGAGCGTTCGTGGCTGCACATCACAGAGAAATGAAAACGTGGACAGGCCAGCACTCGGTTAGCACCGAGTCCACCCGAGCTAGAGTAAGGTGGAAGAGATTTACTACGGGATATACGTTTTTATCGTGATTCGCCATGAACGTGAATTACCATAACATTTTCCATTCGCGTCATGTCCGATGAGCATACTGGTTTCCAATCAGTGTAATCTCCAACGACGTAATGTTTTCTTAAGATTTTATTTTTAAGTAATCTCTACAGCCAACTCGAAGCTGAAACTCGCAACCTCAAGATCAGGTGTCGCATGGTCCACCAACTGAGCCAGCCAGGCACCCCCCCCCCAATTAGCATCATATTTTTAAGATTCATCCACATTCAACACGGATCTGTACTTTGCTCCCTTTTTCATGGCTGAATAATATTCCCTGGTGTGACTATCGCATGTTTGTTCATCTGTTCATCCGTTGATGGACAATTAGGGGCCCTTTCTACCTTTTGGTTATTGTGAGTAATCCTGCCGTAAACATCTCTGCACAGGTTCTTATTGAATTTCTTTTTTTTTTCCTGCACAGGTTCTTATTGAAACCTATCACTTTTCGATTCTTCAGGAAATATACTCTTAACGTAGAATTGCTGAGTCATAGGGTAATTCTGAGTTTAACTTTTTGAGAAACTCCCACACTCTTCTCCCCCAGTGTGGCTGTATCGTTTTACCTTTGTACCAGCAACATAGGAAGCTTCTCATTTCTGTGTTCTCACCAACACCTCGCCTCATTTTTTTTTTTTTTAATCAAACAGATGCTTGCTGGTGGTTTTTTTTTTTTTTTTTTTTTTTTTTTAAATGAAACAGATGCTTACTGGTGGTTTTTTTTTTTTTTTCTTTTTTTTTGGCCCGGAAATGAAACACTTCCATGATTGCAGTGGAGACATGTGGGAGTTTCTCAAAAAGTTAAACTCAGAATTACCATCCGTTGATGGACAATTAGGGGCCCTTTCTACCTTTTGGTCATTGTGAGTAATCCTGACATGGTCTCCATTGTGTCCGAATCCCATGAGATCACATCTGATTAGCTGCCCTGCGTCATGACTGGTACTCATTCTTGTTTTAAGAGTCTAGAGAATGCTGCGTAGTGTTGGGGCCTCTGGCATGTAGGTAACCCTGAAGTGTGAGTGGAAAGTGCATTCATCCTCAAATAATCATACCCACTGATGCGTACTCATCAAGCTTCAGAGAACAATACTGTCAAGAGGACATGGATCATGGGAGGCTTGGGTTCCAGTTCTTATGTTACCTTTCACTATGGCCACTTATTTATTTTTTATTTCCTTATCTGGCAAATGGCAGCTATCATTTTACCACCTCATGAGAGTTTCTTGAAGATTCAAGTCATGAAGGATTTGTTGAGCTGCTTGGGAGCAAAACAACCAAAGATCCTCGCCCTCATTTTGCTTATGACTAGCAGGAGATATAGTGACCAGTAGGCATCATAATTACATATTATGGTGTAATACAGGGGATATAGTGACCAGTAGGCATCATAATTACATATTCTGGTGTAATAATGATAAAGAGAAAGTGATCAGACTCTAGGGGGAATAAAAGAAGCAAATGAGAGTTGAAGGATCGTGCATGCTATGGTAGGGTACCATTTGCAGAATTGAATAGACGGCCAAGCTCAGTCTTTTTGAAAAGATCAAATTATGTGAAACAAAGGATGCAGAGGTCTGGTCTGTGAGAATCAAACAGGTAGTAAGGGATCAAAATCTGTTGGTAGCCATCATCATTATCCCCATCCTCGCCATCGTCAACAGCATCATCACCACCACACCACCACTGCCATTGTCTACACCATCACAATCACCACCATGTGAGCCAGCAGATGGAGACTCTTTAGCCACCCATGACCAGCTCAGATCTTTTATCATGATGGAAGACAAACCCAGGGGAAAAAGAAAAAAATCCCAGTAGAAACAGCTACAGTACTAAATGAGCTAGAAAGCTTCGGGTTAGACTATTTCATCCTGTTCTATATTCAAAAATCATGTATCTGGCAGTGCGGTCTTTAATCTGAGGCGGCAGCTGAAAACACAGAAAGTGTCCAGAAATTCTGTGCACACAGCAGCACACTAGGCGTGTGGCCGCTTGATCCGCTGCCTGGGGCTTGTGCTGTCTGAGCTCTAACACTCGTATTCATTAGGAAGGGACCCGGACAGCAGGGCAGACTCTGCCCAACATTACCCTGCCCTCCCGCAGCTTCCTCTGTCCTTAACAGGTGCATCAAAAGCTCATTTCCTGAGGCCACCAAGCAGCCCTCAGGTGATAGACACTTTGAGGAAAGCAGCAGACGACATGTACCCTTCATTCATTGTTTAGACTCGAAGTCCAATTTAATCCTCCCTGCCGCCCAGCCACAGTGCTCTGCTGAGCACTTGAACAACATTCCTGAGTTTGAATAGGAGTTCAGCCGCACATAAAATGGAGATGACCACACGGACCTCATCGTGCCTCCATGAAGGTCAAGGAGAAAAAGGCACCCGCCGCGCACAGCGCAACCCTGACGTGCAGGGATTCTTTGCAAAAAGGCCATTTATTTATGTAAAATGAAGGCAGCCTTCGAGACACTCCATATGCATGAGCTCTGTCTGTCCTTCCACCTGGAAAACACAAGGCAGACATTGCTATTTTCTCAGTCTTCTAGTGTCTTCATCATCAACTGGGTGTAACCCATCCCTGGAAGGTCACATTGCAACATGGCGCCCATTGGAAACCAGTACTGCAAATTTGCATAATTTTACTTTTTTTTTTTTTTTCATAATTTTACTTTTGGTCTACAAGGTGTCCTCTGCGTCTCATTGGTTTGTCTTGGCTTTGTGACATCTGGACACGTACTCAGCAGATTCGAGAGACAATACCAGCTCTAGGGTGAAAGCATGTATTTCTCTAGATAGCCCTGCAGACACCTTCAATGCCTTTCTCTGGCCATTCTGATTTGGAATCTTTTGATGACTTTTTTTCAAATTGTTCTTTTTATTATTATTATTATTATTTTAAATTGTGGTAAAATAGCACAACGCGAACCATTTTTAAGTGTACAGTTCTGCGGTATTAAGTACATTCACGTGGTAGTGAAGCCGCCCCTACCATCTGTCCCCAAAATTATTCTCATCTTGCAAGACTGAAACTCAGGACCCATTAAACAACCACTCCCCATTCCCCCTCATCCCCAACCTGCCAGTGGCATCGTTTTTTTAATGTCTGAGTGATGTATGGAGGGCCACAGTGATGATCTACATTGGAGCCTGGCCTGAATGGGGTCTGGAGTCAAAGGCAGACCCCCTTCTGATGCCAGTTCTCTCTGAGCTGAAGACCCACCAGGGCCCATCTTCCTCCCTGACTCAGGCTGGAGCCCAGGGGTCCCTCCCAGAGTGCTGGCCACCCTGGACACCAAACAATGACAAGAGACCCTGGCCCAACTACAAAACATACAGTCAATGAATGTAGAGTTCTTAATCCTGGCCATCACAATCAACTGTGGAATCCCTCTCGGGAGGGGTCTACGGAAATGCAAAGAAGCAACAGACCTGCTCTGGGGCTCCTCGATTTTTGCGATTTTTGCAAATACAGAAGAGAAGCTTAAGGCTTCCACAGTATGGAAGGGTCTAATCCTGGTGCAAATGACAATTCTTCGACCTGGACGTGCATCTGCCACCTCCTCCCACCTCCACTTGGCCATGGTTCATGGTGCTTCTTGTTTTGTAGTCCTCGACTTCTGTGTGAGTCTGCTTGAGCTGCCACAAGAAATCACCATAGATGGGGCAACTTCAACAGAGGACGTTTATTCCTCCCTGTCCTGGAGGCTGGGAGTCGGAGATCCAGGTGTGGCCGAGGGTGGTTTCTCGTGAGATCCCTCTCCTTGGCATGTAGACACTGTCTCATCTCTGTGTCTTCACGTGGCTGTCCCTCTGTGTGTGTCTGTGTCCTCATCTACTCCTCTTATAAGAACACCAGTCCTATTGGATCAGGACCCACCCTAGTGACCTCATTTTACCTTAATCCCTCTTTAAAGACCCCAATCTCCAAATATAGTCCCATTCTGAGCTCCTGGGGAGTAGGGCTTCAACATAGACATTGTAGGGGATATAATTCAGTCCATAATACTTGGTGACTCTGTCCAGGGAGACCAGGCTCTTCAAGGCACATATTATTTCTTTCACTTGCCCCTCGGCGTGCTGCATTTAACTGGCATCTCATAAACATGTGTTGTTGCTCAATGAATGTACTCAGTGAGGCATTTCAACACTCGACTGAGAATTGTAGCTGGTGAGGCATTTCAACACCCACCTCAGTATGAGGCCCCAGGGTGGGACCACAGCCCCAGACGAACCCTAGGAGGGGAGCTGCTGGGCCGCAGGTGGACCCAGCGGGGGAGCTCTGGGGGTGCAGGTGGACCCTGGGGGGAGCTCTGAGGGGGCAGGTGGGCCCTGGGAGGGGGGAGCTCTGGGGGTGCAGGTGGACCCTGGGAGGTGGTAGTTAGTAAACACAGGAAGGTACTCATGAGCACTTTGCGTGGATGGCACCCTTCAATAATCTCCAGAAGAGCCCTCTATGGAAGCACTTCCTGCATATTCCAGTTCCAACCTTCAGGGTTAAGGCTATCTGATTTTAAAACCTGTACCTGGTATAGCAAATAGAATTCCTAGTATAGTCGCTGGAGGTGGTAGGAGGGGAACAACATGCAGAAGAACGGCCCACAGTGGGCAGATTGTAGGTCTATAGTGGGGGCAAGTGAAGAGGGCAGAGGGTAATGAATCACTGCATGGGGCCACAGATCCATATCCACCCCAAGAGCTGCCCCAAAACAGAAAATATTCATCAATAATATGTGCCAACTATGAACGCATGGTTAATTTTTTTTTCAGATAAAATACAAATACATAATAAGTTACAACAAAATGAGTAGTAGCTGTTTTGGGGACATTGTATGTCCTCATTTTAAGAACGCTGTGCTGTATTGCGATCACGTGGGGAAATACGGACTCTTTGATATCCAAAAGGGAGTTCTTTTGCTCCATATGGTTGACGATGACTGATGCCTGCCGCTGCTTGGGGCAGATGGCTCCCAAGATGACCTGATGGCAAATGACAGGAGCCGGGTTAAGCAGCATCACGTCTGCTTCAGACACAATTTCGCAACACTCTGACCGGGAAATTTCAGGGCAGGGAGCTTTATTATCACTCAGGTATAGGATGGCCAGCAGGTCCGAAGGTGGTTTTTACGTGAGATTTATAGCAACGTGTGACTATTCTTAATAAGACTATCGTGTAGTTGAAATGTGCTGTGAGGGTGCATCTCCCCAAACAAAGAAATTGTAATTGTTTGGGATGATAGATATGTGTTCGTCTGGCTTGTGGTGATGTCACAACATCTCTGTATACAAAAACATCAATTGTACACTTTAAATATATACAATTTTTATATGTCCATTTTATGTCCATAAAGATGGGGGAGAAGAGATAGTTGACAGTCCCCAAAGGGAGGGGGCACACCATGCTTGCATGGCCAAGTGGGGAAGCTTCAGCCCCGTTGGTCAGGAGGCAGAAGGAGAGGGTGAAACGTGGACAAGAGTCTTTATCGTGGTTTCCGTGGGAAGGAACGGGACAGGCAGGGTGAGTAGGCTTAGCATCGGCCACTGTGAATAGTTTCAGCAGGTTGCCGGGCATGGGGGCTGTCTCAGTTGTGTGGCACCTGGTCCTGGGGAGATTTGGGCAGCTGTCCCGGAATATGAGAACCCCATAAAGGAGGCAGTGGGCAGCGTGGGCCCTGGAGTGATTCGTTTGCATTCAAAAGGCATGTCTCCCGGGGTGGTGTTTGGTGTCTCTCTGAACTAGCTAACCCTGGGAGGGGCCGTCCTTCAAGGGTCAGCAAGACGCCACCATGTCAGAGCATCATAAATACAGAAACCAGGAACTTGGTTATTATGGGAACCTTCCCATGTTACAGGGCACTTGCACGACCCCTACTTTTGTTCAAGGAGATGCCCGCGGCTACGGGAAGGGGATCTAGAGATACCACGGTGTGGAAACTTGCTGTCTCCCAGAAACACGTGGACGTGTGCTTTGCTTTGAAAGAGACGCTCCTTTGCCTCACCCGTCCTTTTTGGAAACAACCCACCATACACATATGGCTTTCCTCGTGCAATAGAAGCACCTGTTTTTAATTACTGGAAAGCATAAAAATGGCATATCTTGACAGTTGGCGCCATCGTTTCCCTGATTACGACCAGATACGTTTCAATCCTTCTCGTTCCTTTTTTTGCAGTGCTTTCAAAATCTCAAGTTACATTGGAAGGTTCCTTACCAAGGCCTTGCCGCTCTCTTGGGGGATGGGTGGGGAGACATCTTTCCTAATTTGGCTCTCACCTTTTGGAAACCTTTTCCTTCTGTAAATCTTGGCATCAAGTGCAACCCTCGTGTGCCTTGCTTTCTGGCTATCTGGGAAGATGACTACACCCACAAAATGCACAGAGCAATGGAAGTTCCCCTTCTGCTGTGTTTGTTCCCACAAATGCCTCCTTTCCTCTCAGAACTCTCAAGGAAATAGAGTGCCAGTGAAGCTTTCTGGTTGTTAAGGATGAGGTCCTTTATCCAGCATGAGACTGTGCAACAAAGGAAACAGGGCTCAGATTCTGCAGCCTGACTGGTCTTGTATGGCGGGAAGGAGTGGCCTAGCCCCAAGGAGATCTTCTCTGCCAGGTGTGGTGGGCTGAATAATGGCCCTCCAAGTATCAGGTCGCAATCCTTAGAACGTGTGAATGTGACCCTAAATGGGAATAAGGACTTTCCAGATGTACTTAAGTGAAAGATCTGAGATGAGCTCCTCCTGGATCAGGGTGGCCCTAAACCCAATGATGAGTGTCCTTAGAAGAGACAGAAGAAGAGACATGGACACAGAGGAGAAGCCACATGAGGATGGAAGCAGAGATGGGAGGGACGCAGCCACCAGCCTGGAGCCCCAGATGCTGGAAGAGGCAGGAAGGACTGTCCGCCTTGAGTCTCAGGAGGAAGTATGGCCCTAGTGTGTAGAAATCACCTCCAAACTATAATTAAGCAAATCAATGTGTTTTTTTAAGATTTTATTTATTTATTCATGAGAGACACAGAGAGAGAGAGAGAGGCAGAGACACAGGCAGAGAGAGAAGCAGGCTCCATGCAGGGAACCCGACGTGGGACTCGATCCCGGGTCTCCAGGATCATGCCCTGGACTGAAGGCAGTGCTAAACCGCTGAGCCACCCGGGCTGCCCCATCAATGTTTTTCTCCATATCTACCCAACTAGCAGGTGAGATGTAAACTCTTTTTGTCAACAGCATGGTTTGGGCACTTTTCTGCTCCCAGGTGATGTCTCAAAAAGGCCCTCACGCTACTCATGAGGGATCTTGCATAAAGATGCATCAGCCACCTCAGGGGGGAGAAGTTTCAGGTTTCGTGGGGATGTCCCACCCACAACTCACCTACCCCATGGCTTCATGGCCATGACCATTGTCGACTTGTTCCAGGACATAAAGTTAAGAGCCAGTCTAAGAACTAAGGGGAAGGGATGGCCTTCATGCTCCAGGTGTTGGTTGAACACAAAGAATCTGATTTTATCAAGCTTCAATCATCAGGACACACCATCAAGATGTGTCTGGCGTCTTCTCCCAAAGCACCACCCTGTGGAGGCACCGGGAGAAGGGAGTGAAGCCAGCGGGCAAGCTGGAACAGAGAAATACCCAAAACTCACAGAGAAAAAGGGTAAGAACGAGAACATCCTGCATTGCTATGTGCTTCCCCACCCAGCACAGTTCATTCTTGGGGACAAAGCCAACAGAGAGAGTGAGATTGCCCAATGTTGGGTAATTGGATTTGGGAAGGCAGAAATTCCACAGGGTGATGGAAGCAATTCATCATCTCTGAGGTTGACGTCTCTGAGCTCCCACTTGTCCGCACCCCGGGTAGCTGCCAAGTCCTGCTCATTCGCACCTCCATCATCTTCCCCCGCCTGAAACTCTTCAGCAGAACTTTCCTTTTCAACATCAACGTCATGGCCTCCAAGAGGAGCTCGTCTCATGACAGGCATTTCTGCACGTGTGCCGTGAATGGGGGTCCACTCGATCACGGTTAGATTCCTGTCCACGTGAGGGGACCTTTACCTATTGAGGGCTGAGAAGCAAAAAAATAATAATAATAATCAGTATTGGGCTACTTTGTGACACACCCAAGGAGCTCTGAACCGGGGGGGAAGGTGGATTGAAGATCCTTAAGCGCTTAGTTAGGCAGTTGTTACGACTGATGTACACAGAAATGAGAAGAAAGAACTAGAAGAACAGGACGGGGGAAGGCCCATAGGATGAGTTGAGGAGAGAGAAGTAAATCAGCAGATAAAAACCCAAAAGTCCGAAAGCATGCCAACTCTTTGCTGGACCTCTCAGTTGTGCCTCGTGGTGATTTTTCCGAAGCAGTCCCTAGGCAACCTTTTCTCTCATAGTCCCTAAAAGACTCACGTTCTTGGTCTTTCTAATAAATCGTTCCACACGGGGGTATTGTCAACACAAATTGGTCCAGGTTTTAAGACTTTGGTTCTACTCCAATCATGAACATGCTCAAAAGTCTAGGACATACTTCCCGTCATGAGAATCTGCGAACTTGTTAACAAACCGACCTTCTGTGTAGCTTACGGATGCCCGAGATGTCTTGGAGGCTAATCCTGCACGGGAAAAGAAAAGGGTTCATGATTTTATGGACCTCCCTGGTGTGTTTTTTTTTTTTTTTCATTCTCCTACATGACTACACTGTTCAAGGTCCACAATGGGTTGGATTTTCATTCCCCTAAAAAGATACGTCCTACATCCCAACCGCTGGTACCTGGGGATTGTGACCTTGATTCAGAAAAGGATCTTTGCAGATGCTATTCGTGTAAGAATCCCAAGATGTGGGGTAGACTCAAATCCAATGACTCATGTCCTTGTAGCAGACGGAAGAGAAGAGAAACGTAGAGAACAAGACCATCTGAAGACAGAGGCGGGAGTTGGAATGATGTATCTACAAGCCCAGAAATGCCAAGGATGGCCAGCAGCCACTGAAGCTGGGAGAGAGAAACATGGGACACAGACACATTCTCCTTCACAACCCTCGGAAGGAACCAGTGCTGTCAACACCTTGATTTTGGACTTCTGTCCTCCGCACCGAGAGAGAATACATTTCTGTTGCTGGGAGGCACCCAGCGTGTAGACATTTGTCATAGCAGCGTCAGAAAACTGAGACAAACTTCACAGCACAATTCTTTTCCCCCGTGCAAGGACTCTGCTGAGACCCCACGAGTCACTCCACCACTTGAAATGCCTTGCTTTGAACGTCCGTTGTGGACTTCACACACCTGTTTCCGTAGAGACTTTATTATTCATGTACACGTGTCCACCCCTGGAGAAGGAGGAGGAGGTCCTAGCACCTCTCGCATAACCTTCTCCACGTGCTCAATAAACACAGGGTCCCCGGAGGGAATGAGTCTGCAGATGCTCCGAGCAGGATGAGTCCTGCCCTAGTAAAGATCCTCCGCTACTGACGGCAAATCTAGCGGTCGCCAGCTGTTAATTCTTTCTGTGCATGGTCCAGGGTTAATTTGGAGCCTCCTCAATGGTCTCCTGCCGGATTGGGTTACGTTTCTCTCCTTTGCACCCCACCCGGGGTCCTGATAGCACTTGGCTATGTGGGAGGCTGGCATCTTTGATCCCTTAACCATTCCCCGCAGCTGAACTCTGTAGCTGCATATTGATCACCTTCTCATAGGGCTATTGGATGACGGTGAGTGAGTCTGATATTTCCTGGTTGCCATGGGAAGCCTTCATGTCATCCAGCTAGGAAGGCTTTGCTCTGCCACCCAGTGATGGGGGACAGAACAGACACCTAAACACACAAATAAAGCGGAATTTGAGAGATGAATCACCAAACCTCCCTATTTATATTTAGATAGAAAGCTTATAGGACTGTCTCAGATGGCTCAGGTTGCGGTGTCCATTTAGAACGCTATAGAACATTCTAAATTCTCTGTTTCTTGAGAAATACCTTGGGTGTTGGAGAAGAGGAGGCAACCATATGTCCACAGAAATGTTCTGTAGTTTTCCTGTTGTCAGGATGCTGGAAAATAGAATATGAAACGTCCTCACCCATACGTACTTGCTTTGCCGGACTCATCAAAATTCATCTACCGTAATCAATGGAGAGATGGGCCAGGCTGGATTTTGGACATTATCGGCTTACACCGTGGGGTTACTCTGTCCCCAAGCGACTAGTGACCCCCAATAGATATATTAGCATCTTTTTTCTGACATGATGACAAAAATTGGTAAAGAGGGAGTGATATGCACCTTTTTGGAATGTGTCCACAAGATTCAGAGTTCCTAGTTGGAAAGGAGAAGGATACACATTTTCATGGCGCGGGGGCGGGAGGGGGAGCTCGGGACTTGGAGAAAAACAGTTATAATGCTCGGGAAAATAAAATAAATGTTTATATAGCAGAGCTCCCCAAAACGGTCAGCTATCTGATACGGGATGAGGAAGAAAAATCCGTCATATCATTGGCTGTCTCTGCTCGTCTCCTGGGTCATGTAGCAGTTTGGGAATCAGACAGTAGAGTTTGAGATGTTTTTTTCAAAATGACTTAAAATAGTATCACTAGAGGCATGGCTGGCATAAAATGTGCTCTTCTCGCTGGGACATGATGTCATGAAATGTCTACATCCAAGGGTGTCGTTTGGGTGTTTGCATCCAGGATCTGAAAACTCTCAAACCAGGACCAAAACCGGGAAGGTTCTGGGGTTGTAAACTTTCCCCTCCCTGGTTCCGTTTTCTGCTGGATGGCATCTTCCATTCTAAGAAATAAAGTAAAAGATAAATAAGAACAGATGTCTCGTATAGAGTTGCACGCGACTCTGTTGCCGGAATTAGATCGATGGTAGGTATATGGTGTCAGGTCAGCACAGTTCCTAAGACTCGAGGAGGACCCTCCAATTCTAGCTGTGCGTGATGCAGTTTATGAACCTAATTCCTTTTGCAGTTTCTAAGAGCGAGTGTGCCGCATGCTCTTTATTGTGAAGGGTCACGGTAGCTTAGCTCCTTTGGTATTTTCTAAGGTAATTTAGGAGGTGTGCTTCTACCAGCATCATTTCCCTGCACAGTCTTCCAGTGAACGATGCGGCTCTATTTCTCCTACAGCAACCCACTGCAGGCATTTATTTTGGGATAAGTAGATTTTTCCCAAAAGCTAAAATAAGCCTTTGCAAAGCACCGAGAAGCCCATGACAAGTAATTGACAGCGGGCTGTTTGTTAGATTTTTTGGCAGCTCAAAGCAATTTCACCTGCCACTCATTTTTATTTTTTTATTTTTTTTATTTTTTGCAAAAAGTCTCCTGTGCGTGGGCCCTCCTGGTAAAGTCTGCGGCTCCATCGTAGGATTGAACTCAAGGCACAGCTGGAAGAAAATTTTTTCACTTTTTTCAAAACAGCACAACACTCAGAAAATGAAACTTAAGACTTCCCTTGAAAGTCCATGCCATGACCTCACAATTCTTTTCTTTTTTTTTTTTTTTTTTATGACCTCACAATTCTAACGAGACGGAATTTCTTCTTAATCTCTAAACCAAAACCACAGGTGTAGTTGAGGGTCGCTGTCTAGTGAAGACAGGGCCCTTTTCTTTGCCAGCCTCATAGCTGCCACCAACCTCAACTCGGTTTCTTGCAACTTGCCCTGCGTGGTTTCTCCTCGCAAGCTTGCAAATCCAGACACTTATTGGATGTGTTTCCTGCTGGTATCTGCTCCATCTCCCTTGGGCGTTCTATCCACGGGCTTCCGCATCCTCTGTCAGGTCCCAGTCTGGGCTGCCGTGATTCTCCTCAATGTTGAGACCATCTTCTTCTCTGTGTCATATTCTTTTGATCTCCCCCTCCCTTTTCTTTCCCCAGATGCCAGGATTCCTTCCACACTTGGGTTCTTCTCCCTCTTCTTGGCCACCCAAATAGCGTGTCTGACCCAAAACTCCCATTACAGTGAAGGGAGGGGTGAGGGGACTTAGGTGGGCATCAGGACAGGCTCTGCCACAAGGTTAGGCATCACTGGGCCCACATGTGCACCCCACAGTCAGGGACAGATAAGTGATGACCCCACTGCCAAGGGTCAGTCCTTCGGTGTCATCTTTTTTAAGTTCTTTGCCAGATTGTCCCAAAATGCATTCCACAGAATACAAAAGCAGAAAGATGGTCAGCAGATATCACAAGACTCCACCTATAAATGTTGAAGAGACACTTCTTGTTGGACTTCCTGTCCTTAGGAGCTCATAGTGGACATTTACCATGTTAGACCTGTGACGTGCCCCGCAGTATAGATGCCTCTTGACTATTAGACCCCATGTATTAATATGCTCAGCCTACGCAGCCATAGAAAGATATCCTACATGCAGATGCAAATAGATGACATATATGATTCATAACTGGTGTATTTTTCTATTATAATACATTTTACATTATATATGTACTAACTTGACACTCTGAGGATATTGAGTTATATATACAACTTATTAACATCCATCATGATGCAGAAGGTTTCCTTGTTCCCCTGAATGTTGTGGGCAACCGTGATTGAAGCTGATTGTGTCTGTTCTAATTAACACAGCCTTTCTGTACACCCAGAATAACATGATTAACTGGATTCCCACATCTTAAATCACAGTCACGTTTCTGCCTGCCTCCAGGAGATCAGAGCCAGGTCGTCTTAATTGGAATGTTGGGTGTTCCCCAACTCTTCAATTAAACAGTTATAGACAGGCTCTTCTTGGTTTGCGTTCAACAGATGGCTGGTCGCGTCCATTTGGTGAGATGTGAGTGTGGGTTTCTCGGTTTTAAATCTTGGGCAGACTGATTTCTTGTACTATCAAGTTCGCAGCGGGAGGATGCCACTTGGATGCCCCCATCTGAAACTCCATCCTGAACAGACTGTAGGAGCTATTTCTCTGGGTTTTTTGCAGCCAATCCAGACTATCACCAGTCTGTAGGAACCTACTCACCTTCCTCATTCCCTTCCATGTAACCATTTATGGGCCAAAAAAGCTGGGCACCTTGTCCCCAGCATTCTGATGCTAATGGTTCTCAAGGATAGCGGTGGTCGTTGGTTCCTCTGTTGACTCAGACAGGGCGCTCCATCATGGGGATTGCATCCTAACAGGGGAAATCCCCGTGTAAGTTGTCTTTTCCTCCAGTAGAAGTCAGGATGCATGTTTGTGCTGAAGTCCCTAAATGTAAACTCCATAAATCCTCTGTACACCTTGCTTCTCTTGCTGGTTGAGTTGGCCTCATGCTTTTGGACATTATATTAGAGAGATTTTTAATTTTTTTTTAATTTTTTTATTTATTTATGATAGTTACAGAGAGAGAGAGAGAGGCAGAGACACAGGCAGAGGGAGAAGCAGGCTCCATGCACCGGGAGCCCGACGTGGGACTCGATCCCGGGTCTCCAGGATCGCGCCCTGGGCCAAAGGCAGGCGCCAAACCGCTGCGCCACCCAGGGATCCCTATATTAGAGAGATTTTTAAAAAAGATTTATTTATTTATTCATGATAGACATAGAGAGAGAGAGAGAAAGGCAGAGGCAGAGGGAGAAGCAGGCTCCATGCTGGAAGCCCGATGTGGGACTTGATCACAGGACTCCAGGATCGCGCCCTGGGCCAAAGGCAGGCACCAAACCGCTGAGCCACCCAGGGACCCCCGAGAGAGATATATTTAAAAAAAATTTTTTTTGTGGGTCACCTGGGTGGTGAAGTCAGTTGAGCATCAGACTCTTCATTTTGGCTCAAGTCATGATCTCAGGGTCCTGGGATCGGGCCTCTTGGTCAGTCTCCGTGCTCAGTGCAGGGTCCAGTTGAGATCCTCTCCTTCTCCCTTTTCCCCTCCCCCCCTCTAATAAATGAATAAATCTTTAAAAAATTATATTTGCTCCTTAAATAAATTAAAACTAAGCTACTCAAAAATAGTTTATTGCTTCCTGTAGCCGAACCCCAGCGTTTTATTACAGTCTGTAAAGTTGAATTGTGAGGGGGTCACTCTCCCTTAAAAGTCTGAATTTCCTGCAAGCACATCTTTACAGGTGCCTCACATTCTCTGGGCAGGTAGTTGGGTAGGTGGATGGTTAGATAGATGGATGGTTAGGTAGGTAGATGGATGGGTAGATGGATGGAGACATGAGTGGATGGGTGGGTGGATGGAATGAGAGCTTCCTTCTCATTCACACAACACTTCTAATAGTACCATTAATACGTCCCCCCGTTGCCCACATCTTCTACGAGAACATAAACATCTTCATAATAAGCATCTTCCATTTATTCTATTTTAAAAACACAGCGATTTATTCCAAGGATGCAAATAAGCACCCACCACTGACCCTTTAGAGGGAGTGATTTTGAAACTTTAGTGCACTCCACATTCCCGTACCTCACTCCCTTGTCAAAATCTCTCTCGAGCCTTTGTTTGTCTGTTGTCACCTCCTGCTGTGAGTTGTTCTTTCCAACTACAATGGTCTCATGACTGGTTTCCCTGCTTATACTCTTTCCTGATGGAATCCAGGTGATGCAGAAGAGTGATCTTCTACTTCCCACACCTACACCATTGTCTCATTGCCTACAATCCAAAGTCCATGGCCACCTGTCCACCTCCTCCTATCTTCAAGTCTCCCCAAACATCCGTCTTCCATGACCCACCATGTGTCCTACAGCTGCCCTGGATTCCATGCTGTTCCACTAAGAAGACCCTCATGAATAACTCTTGCCCTGCACTTCTAGAATTCCCTCTGCCTTGGATATTTTTTTGAAGATTTAGTTATTTAATTGAGACAGAGAGAGAGAGCACTAGTGAGTGAGAGGAGGAAGGGGTAAAGGGAGAGGGAGAGAATTCTCAAACATCCTGCCCCTGAACACAGAGCCCCAGCCTGGAGCATGATCCCAGGACCCTGAGATCATGACCTGAGCTGAAATCAAGAGTTGGATGCCTAACTGACTAACCCTCCCAAGTACTCCTGCCTTGAATATTCTTTTATGCCCTTCACCGGTGAAAATGCAATCTCTGTTCCAACCTCTGCTCCAGATTCTTTTCACCTCTGCACCTTCTCTTTAACTTTTGCTCCTGGGTTTCGTTTTCCTCATTCCAGCCTCTGACTTCATCCAAAGAGTCCTTCACTGCCCCTTCCCAACAACTCAACTAAGAGGCTCATTTTCTTTTTTCTTTTTTTTTTAAAGGCTCATTTTCATGTCCCTTCCTAGATCAATCTGGACCTGAGCAAGGGGGCTTTAAAGCAGGCCACAGAGAAAGCTCTTCTTGTAGTAGCACCTTCATGGAGAGATAGAATTACATTCCTCTCACTGGGCTACCTGATTAGGGAACACCCTGGTGCTGATCTCAAGATGCTGACTTGGGCCCTACATCATAGTCCACCATGCCCTTTGTGGTCAGTCTTCTAGAGTAAGAGATTGCTGCATCTGAATTATGGAGCCCAGGCTTTTCTCCCTCCCCCCCTGTGTCCATGTTCTTCCTTCCTGGAGCTTCAAGCCTGACTGGTATCCTGGAGTTCTATTAACTATTCCATAGCTTTTATGCCTTGTGCCCACAAGGCTAGAGAAGTTCTTCACATATCATGCGTGCATGAGAGCATGAGGCAATAGATGATATAGATGATAGATTGATGGATGAATGGATGGTTGGATGCTGGGTGGCTAGATGAATACATCGATGTGTAAATGGGTGGGTAATTGGGTAGGTGGCTGGTTGGATAGACAGATGGATGGTTAGGTAGGTAGATGGATGGGTAGATGGGTGGAGAGATGGTTGGAGAGATGAGTGGATGGATGGATGGATGGATGGATGGATGGATGGATGCTTAGGTAGGTAGATGGATGGGGGATGGATGGAGAGATGAGTAGATGGGTGGATAGATGCACAGATGGGTGGCTCATCCAATGAGAGAAGTATCCCTACCTCTATTTCCAAACTTTTCCTGCATGGCTTTCCCTGACTGCCAAAAAGTGTCCTCATCATCACCATCACCACCTGCACACTTTGCCACTACACCTTGGCAGCCTGATACCATTCATCTACTTGAACAATCATTTCAACCTGTGAGATTGCAGGCAGGCCTGGTTGATTCATAGCAGTCAGGTAGGTTGTCCTCACAGATTCACTAATATTTGGACCCCAAGCCCTAACTTTGCTAAGAAGACACTACCAGGTCTCACTAAATGGGGCCAAAATGCAATTGTCAGTCACAGAAGGTCAAAACTAAATGGTTTATTTGGCGCCCTTAATTTTCTGTGGCTCTTCCATGGCACTCAGGTGTAGCATGAGCTGTGGCCATAAGAAGATTGTGCTTTTGGTCCAGTCAGATACAACCACGTCTGATCTAAATAAATACCGTTGTTTTTAATTTTCTCCTCCAGTTCTTTTCTAGTGTATTTTCCAAGCATAGGTTTTTTTGGCTCCCTTCTCTGACTTATATCTAAGTTCACTTTCGCAGATGCACACCATGTATCTAAAGCCACTGTTCAAAATTAGTTGATGGAGTATTTTAGTGAGTATTTTAGTATCCAGATGGCCATAACCAGAGATGGCTCATCCTTAACTCCTGCTATTTTTCCCAGAAGGGCGAAGTAGCAAAATGAAGATTTCTGTGCCTACACTTGTTCGGGACAGTGAGTTCTCACAGATAAAAACCAATACTTGTTGAAGGGAAGTTAAAAGAGAGAAAAAGACAACATTCAGTTCAGTTTTCATTAATTTATTCCCAAGGAGCTGTAGAGTGACAGCACAACAAATGAGCGTACAAGAACAGAAATGGCACTGAAAATCATTTAGGATGCTCAGACCAGACCAATTTGTCAACAGGCCACTTAGACGGTGTCTCCCAAGGAGGTTCGATCATCATTTTTAGTTGTTTCTAGGTCGCCGAGAATGCTCCACAGCTCAGAGGAAGAAATCAGTCAGACCATTGTCTTCCTGGGATAAAGTAGAGAGAAGGTCTTATGAGGTCAGATTGTTCTTCTAGAAGCCCAAATGGCAGCTGGTGATGGTGGTGATGACGGTGATGATGATGATGATGATGATGATGGGGGTAATGATGGTGGTGATAGTACGATGATGATATTGGTGATGTTGGTGATGATGGTGGTGCTGGTGGTGGTGATGGCAGTAATGATGGTGGTGATAGTATGATGATGATGGTGGTGATGATGGTGATGATGATGGTGCTGGTGGTGGTGATGGTGATGATGATGATGGTGGTAATGGTGGCGATAGTACAATGATGATCTTGGTGGTGGTGGTGGTAGTGGTGGTGATGATGGTGGTGGTGATGGTGGTGGTGGTGGTGGTGGTGGTGGTGGTGGTGATGGTGGTGGTGATGGTGATGATGGCGGTAATGATGGTGGTGATAGTATGATGATGATGTTGGTGATGATGGTGGTGGTGATGGTGATGATGATGGTGCTGATGGTGGTGATGATGGTGGTGGTGATGATGGTGGTGATGATGATGATGGTGGTGGTAATGACGATGAAGAGGATACTTTTTGCCAAGTTATGAAGCACATATCAAAAAATAAGATCATGCACACTTCAGTTTTGAGTTGTCATGTAAGATCTTTTTTGGTCTAAATAAATACAATTTAAGACAAGTATCAAAATGTTTCTTACAGGGCTTCTGCTCTGGATTTTATAAGGAATAAGTTGTCTTTCAAATGCTAACATTTTTTTGAGTGCCATTGGGCATCCACTGATGACCACAGACCAATAACGAGCAATGTTATTGACTGTGTGTGTGGCAAGGCATGAGAGGGAGAGAGGTATTACTTGTCTCTGTTCTTCTTGGCTGACATGGCATCAGTATCCAGAAAATGTTGTTTGAAACCATCAAGTGGTGATGACTTAACTATGATTGTCCAAAGAAGTGAAAGCAAGTAAAATTCAGGAGTTATCCAGTTTTATGTATTACTTCACTGGTTCATTTTTTAGTATTTTATATATTTATTCATGAGAAACACACAGAGAGAGGCAGAGACACAGCAGAGGGAGAAGCAGGCTCCATGTGGGGAGCCCGATGTGGGACCTGAGCCACCCAGGAGTCCCTGGTTCATATTTTTCCCCAAATATTTAACCAGGAAGATATTAGTCTATATGAAATGAGACTATATACATTGATGTGAACATCGCCATGGAAAGATACTTCTGCTGAGAAATGCTCTGTTCAACAGCAGTTGTCAAATGTCCTTTAAAATTTAGTTTCCAAAGAAGGAAGTTGAACATGTTGCATCTTTTCAGATACAATTACCCTGGGCGATCAAAGGCGATTCAAGGAATGTACAAAATTACTCCCATAAATTGAACCTTGTAAGTGTTGAGACTCTGGGCTGGGTTCCACGTGTGTGAACACTTGCTGTTGTGACGTGGGGGTTCTTGTGATTCTTGTACAGATGGCAGCATGAGTTGTGTAAAGCTGACGTGGTGAAGTGAGGTTAGACAGACCATCAGACCGTATCCCCCAAGTTAAAAAGAAAAACATTGTAGATTTTTTTAAAAAGTAATTGAGCTATAAGCACGTCATATATAAGAGCAGATCAATGATATTGGTCTCCCATTACTATTAATTCTTTTAATAAACTAACCAGTGAGTGAGTCAGCAGAGGGAGGACTCAGAGTAGAATATTTCACCCCACGAAGAAAGACTCATGGAAAGGAGCTATCACGTAGAATTGTCTGATGTGACACGTGGAATCCCATCACTCACTTCCAGAGTCTCATTCTTTGCAACCAAAATTTCCCCTTTAGCATATACAGCGATGTGTCCCCCTCCCTCTGTCACCTTCCCACCAGGTAGCTCTCGGCATTGATTGGCAGCCTGCTGCTGATCTGAAAGGAAATGAAATATGCCTGGTTTAACAAGTCAATCGCTAGGTCAACAGTGAGACTTCCGCCTGCAGTCGTGTGTGTGTGTGGGTGCATGTGTGCGCATGCGTGCCAGGTACAGCAGAATGGCTGCTGAGCAGGGTTCTGAGGGATGCCACCTCCTGCAAGATTCCTGCTGGCATCTATTTCAGTGTAGACGCTATCCATTAAGACATCCCCCCGTTTCCATTCCCAAGCATTCGAGTAGAGCCTGCAGCAAGATGGAGCTCTGGGGCCCTACACGGTCACCATGTATATGACCCCTGCGGTGGGATATACCGATTTCACCAACCCTTACCACATGGGTAACATCAGGCATGACGTCACTTGTCTAAAGTTTGCCCGCTCTAAAAATTACTTTTAATCTTTTTCCGTGGAAAGTTTTCTTTGGTAAGCACTAATTTCAGATGCGGCTCCTCGTTTTATCACCAGATGTTCCACCTCCACAGGACATGAGTAATACTGTGTTACGCATTCGGTGTTTGTGTAGATCTGCCTGTGTGTTTGCCACTTTCTGATTTCTTCACCTCTTGTCTTCTCCCAGCGTCCAACTTGGGTTCGTTTCAGTTTCCTTCATACATAGTCTTTACATTTTCCTTCTGGGATGGTCCACTCGTGAAATTTGTTCTCAGAGTGTCGTGGTTTTGCAACCGTATTGATTTCGGCCCCTGTTTTTGGAAGGTATTTTCTCGGGGGCCAATTTCCTTTCAATCCTTAAATTACTTCTTTTTCCGATTTCCTTTCAATCCTTAAATTATTTTATTTTTCTCTCTTCTCGAATTTCTGGCTTCCACCGCTTGATAGACGACAATTGTGAAGCTTACTCTCAAGCCTTTGAAAAATATACATACATATTTTATAAAATAAACTAAATATAAAATATTTCATCTTAATATATATAATTCATATATACGTTATATACAAAATAAAATTTAAAATGTATGTAAATATATATATAATTTGTTCTCTGCCTGCTTTTAAGATAGATTATTTTATGTCCTTGATGTTCTGAAATTTCGTGTGATGGGTACATGTGCGTATTTTACGTGTGCGTAATTTTAGTCTTCTTGAGACTGACGTTATTTCCTGTACATGTAGGTATCTGCCTTTTCGATTCTGGTTGGTTCTCAGCCATCATCTCTGCAAATATTCCTGTTGGCTTACTCTCTCTCCCCCATCTTTCTAACCTTTGTTAGCTCTTCTTCTTCTTGTACCTTTGGCGCTTCATCACATCTCTTTCATGTGTTTGATTTCTAGGTCCCTCTGTGCTGGCTTCCGGACCACCGAATCGTCCAATTCACTAATTCTCTCTTCAGTTATGTCTCATCCCCTTTTTAAACCCCATCCACTGAGTTTCAAACATCACTGTGTGTATTTTTCATTTCTTGGAGCTCGATTTGGTCTTTTTAAAATCTTCGGGGTTGGTCACACAATCATCTGCAGCTGACAATTCAGACCTGTGAAATCCTCGTTGCTCTGTTTGTTCCATGTCTCACGCACATTGGAATTGGCTCACACTGACTTAAGTCCTTATGAGTTTAGTAATTTCTACACTTGCACTGCTCATTTTCCTTGTGCCAAGAAGAAAGGGACGTTCCTCCAGAGAAGATATGTGTTTGGTCCTTCTGAGTGTCTCTTTGGGGTTGAAACTCAGCCTGAATGTATAATACCATGATATTATTCATTCTGAATGGTTAGGTACCTTTGCTCTAGAAGTTGTTATATATTTGATTTTCAAATTTTCAAATTTCATCACTGTGCCTGAGGACACGATCAATTCAGGAATATTTTAAACTAAATTCAGAGTTTGGGATTTGGGAGGAGGAGTACCGCTACGTGGTGTGAATTTCTCCTTCTACTCTGCAAGAGGTTACACAGGTGTTTAGATATTGCAAGAACTTCCCTTTGCCTTATTAGCTTTGTGCCAGTGCATCTCTTCTGTAGATTCTTAGAATGGAACCCAGATGTGCATCTTGTCCACTCTTATATTGACAGTGTAGTCAGTGTCTCTCCAACCTCTTGGTGTTAGGAACTCTTTGCACTCTCAATAACGATGAAGCACCCCAACTCTTGTCTGTGTGATTTATATCAATAACTATTTACTGCATCAGCAGTTCAAACTGAGAAGATTTGGAGGGTTGCCTGGCTGGCTCAGTTGGTGGAACATGCAACTCTTGATCTCAGGGTTTTGAGTTCAAACCCTGCATTGGGTGTACAGATTACTTAGAAATAAAATCTTATAGGCACCTGGGTGACTCAGTCAGTTAAGCATCTGCCTTCGGCTCAGGGCATGATCCCAGGGTCCTGGGATTGAGTCCCACATTGAGCTCCCTGCAGGGAGCCTGCTTCTCCCTCTGCCTGTGTCTCTCATGAATAAATAAATAAAATCCTAAAAAAAAAAAAAAGAAAAGAAAAGAAAGAAAAGAAAATAGTTTTGACTCAAGGAACCACCCCTCGAGGTTCTCTGTACCAGACTTTGAGAACTGCTGTTAGAACACTTCAGAATTGTAGCTCGGGGCAGGAAAACCCCTCCATTAGACTCTCTACCTTGACCAGGACATAAAGCCTTTGTCTTCTCTTTCTGGAAACATGAGGGAGATGTTAAAAATGAGGTTTAATTTTGATCAGTTCACCAGCTGCCCTCTGGGGAAAAGGTGGCTCCAGGGATCCCATTACTTCTCTGCATTGCTGCCTCCCTGGAGACCATAGTCAGATGATATCCTGCCGTCCCATCAGTGCTGTGATGCTTTTAATAAGATGCTTTACAGATCGGCTTCTCCAGCACATTCAATTTGTTTCAGCAGGACTATTGGGTCAAATAACCTCATCTTCCCTGTGACCAAAAATAAAACTCCTATTAAGACATTTGTGCATGACAGATTGAAGAAGACAAAGGAGGGAATAGGGATATTAAGGATTCAAATTATATAGCAGAAGTGAAATTTAATGCCTGTATAATCAAATCCATATCCATAAAATACATATTATGTTTTTTTCAGACCATATATTAGCTCAAAAGCAAAACATCATTAATCCAAACAGTGTAAATATGATTAACCATATTTTGGGCCATAATGTCATGAAGTTAGAGTTTAATCACAAGGTATTAACAAACAAAACTACTACAGGACTGGAATTTTTTAAAGTCTCTTTTAAAGGCCTTTGGGCCAGGGAAGGAAATGGAAATAAATACCATTTCATAAATTTGGGGATGGGGCAAAAGTTACTCCCATTGGAGCCTGAAGGGGATTGACTGTTTTGGCATGATTTTAGTTTTTATGTAATGAATGAAGCACCAGACTGAGGAATTTTTAAAGCAGAACAAATCTCAGGAAAGGAAGAAAATGACTTTTTTTCATGATTAAAAGAGGAGTTTAGTGCATGAGTATGTAGACGAAGAGCAGAAATGATAAATTGTTTGTTGGGAATATAAAATCCTACCTTGGTGTCAAAGCCGACAGGGGCCTGACATGGATGCAAGCTACTTGTCTGACCTCCAACTCCACCAGCATTTGGTTTTGTCTCTTTATTTCCGACACTTGGATCTCCTTTCTCTGCAGGGATCACAATCCACCTCAGGACCTTTGCACTGGCTGATCCCCCTGCTAGGACTTACAACGCCCAGAGATGAGCATCACTGGCTGCTTCTGCCCTCTCTGGTCTGTGTTCAAATGTTACCTTGTCATAGACTCTTTATCACTTTTAAGTCTTCATCCTGTTTACCAGGATTCCATAGCACCTATCGCGACATATTATACATTTCCTGCACTCGTACAGACACGCATGTATTTTCCATGCTTGCCCCCCGAGACACTCCCGCAGGTGCATTGCTGTCAGTATGCACTCGGTGGACGCTATTGCAGCCATTGCTTTATGTCCACCTTCTAGAACACTGCATGGTCCAAAAGAGATGCCCAGTAAATATTTTTAAGAAGTGTGTGCGATAGAGCAGACACTTAGTTTTCTGAAAACAAACAAAAAAATGTCGCATAAACCACTGGAAAGCAACTTGAAAAGAAAGACAGGGTGCACGTGCCCCAAACGGACTTGGAAATGGTGCGTTAATCGTGAAAATCAATGCGATTGGCAGCGGTCTATGCAAATGCCCCTGGAAAGCAGAATTAAACGGACAATTGCAGGAAGAGCATGCGCTGCCAAAATTTAGTAAAACAAAGCAAAGGTCAATAAACCCGTCTCAGTGATTAAATAAATTTGGAAAGATTTACCTCTGCATAAAAACGCTCCAGCTCATAGAGTTCCTAACTCAGTTCTCTGAAACCTCCAAGGATCCCTCAAGGTATGGATATTATTCAGAGCTTGGGGCGAGGAGAAGTGCTTGCAAATGATTTGCGAGAGTTTCCAAAGAATGATTTAAAATTCTATTTAAAACGCACAGGGAAAGAGTTCTTGAAACTTATAGGAATATCACTGCCAAGAATATGAACATGGAGGGGCTTCCACGTGGTTCAATTAAGCATCTGAGTCTTGACCTCAGCTCAGGTCTTGGTGTCAGGGTTGTGAGTTCAAGCCCCCATGTGGAGCTGACTTAAAAAAATATTTTTTTTCTAAAAAAAAAAAACAGAATATGAACATTGATTAAGCAAATAGCATTAGTCAATACATCACAAGAATGGTGCATGTGAGAAAGTGAGGTGGATTTTAGGAATTTCAAATGCATGGCTGGTCAGTTATATGAACAGAGAGACAGGAAGTGAAAAGGATCTGCGTTCCCATAGCCAGTGACGCCAAGACCCCAAAGACAGGTGTCCCCGAAGATGCACACGAATCTGGACTTCTAATCAATATGCAGGGCCTGTTGTTTGGGTTCTGGGCTTTTGGGGGTTTTGTTATCAAAAAAATGTGGGGGTGGAGGTAGAGTTAGTTTTCGCTATGATTGACACAAGAGCCATCTGAATGCGATGTATTTTCTGCGCCAGATCAGGAGAAAATTGTATATTCTGTGACTCACGCTACCAACCCCATACTTTGCACTGCAAGCGTGGCTAATTATTGGCTGCAGTATCTCTTCGGGTTAATTTATGCACGCCTATTTCTTGTTTCCGAGAAGCAAAAATAAGGCACAACACCGGGGCTGTGAAAACCTGTAATTTGAGCTGTCAGCATCGCCTCCCCACGGTTAGAAAGCTTGCAAGTTTAATCTCATCGTTCACGCAAATTTAGAGACTTAAGAGAAGGTATTTGGGTCTGAGCGCTCTCGGTGACAGACGTGTGAGGAGTGGCCGAGAACAGACTCCCCGCGGGGATCTGCGGGTTTTCCCAAGTTGCTATGAAAGTCTCACCTCCCAGAAACCGTAATCGTCTCCCTGTGCCTGCATCGACCCCATAAAACGTGGTTAACCGGGTTCCTCTTGGAGATAATCCCCTTTGCTTTATTTTAGGGGGAGTTGTCCGCATCGTGGCTTTCCGGCAAAGATGGGATTTGCTCAGATGGGATTTTGCCGGTTTTGCCCAAACTCCCATTTGCTTTGTCTCCAAGGGTCAGATCCCACGTCGAGAGCTCCGCTCGCTCTCCTCGGAAGTAGTGATTCATCCGTTCCTTTCTTCCTTGCAACCTTGAGTAGAGCTGGAAATGTCAGTGGCAGGTCTTGACTCGTCTCCGGTGAACTGAACAGAAGGGAACGCGTTTTCCACTCGGCTTGTTTTTGATGGAAATGAGCAGAGCATGACCGCAGGAGGTGGGAAGGGGGCAGGTACAGCTTCTCAAGAGGGACAAGTCCTCAGGCGATGCCCGCATCAACCCCTCACTTTTCAGTTCCCCTCGGAGAAGGAAAGACGCACGGGTGTTTTCTGGACAGGAACGCGTCGCTATGGTAGCAGGGACGGCCAGGCGGTGGCTGACCTGACCGTCCTCCTGCGGGGCACGGTCCAGTGGGAGCCTCCCAATGAGGAATGAAATAATAGGAACGGGCACAAGAAGTGGAAGGGCAGCTCACCCCTGTCTCCCCAGAGCAAGGTCCCTCTGGAAAGTGAGCATCTTTGCTAATGTGTCTTGACGTGGGTCCCGCGCTAAATCCCGCCGCACCCGGAAATGCTGCAAAGAGAAACATCCAACTGTGACAATTCAAGAGTGCGGTGGATCGGGGAGATATACAAGAAAAGAACACAGAACGGCGGTTTTGAGCTTGCGCTGTCACCGGTTAACGATTAGGATATTCCCAGTCTTGAGTCTTCCCATCATATACAAGGAAGTGCTACGTGATTCGCCTTCATGTAGGATTTTTCTCGTTCTACTACATGGTGCCTTTCAAATGTCCCAAGTCATCGTATGTGCCGTTGGCAGGAAGACGCCACCGGCGTTTCTCGACATGTGTCATCACGATTGCGTTCCTGTGTCACAAACTCGAATCGTGTAAGGATATTTATTTCATCTTCAGGTCGCGTTGGGGAAATCAGACTGTCGTGAATTCACAGGTTGACAAGATCGTTGGGATGCGAGCACCTGTACCAACCCAAGGTCAGAAATGACTCCCATCACATTGATCTAAAATGGAGGAATGCCTTGCGTGATCCTGTCGGGGCTGTGAACTCCGTTAACAGGGATAGAACTTATGTCTTTCTCCGCCTGTCATAATATGTGTCCAGTGCCACAGGATCGATACGTATCTGTTGAACAATTGATCAATTGATGAATGACTGTGACATTCATGAACAGACCGTGGTGTTCTCTTCTCAGTTTTATGAATCAATGAGGGATTGTTTCAAGTCTCAGTTTTTTGGGGCACCTGGGTGGCTCAGTGCTTGACCATCTGCCTTTGGCTCAGGGCGTGACCCCAGGGTCCTGGGATCGAGTCCCACCTCGGGCTCCCCGCAGGGAGCCTGCTTCTCTCTCTGCCTGTGTCTCTGCCTCTCTCTGGGTCTCTCATGAGTAAATAAAATCTTTTTAAAAAATAATGTTTTTTATATAGTTTTCTGATTTGGCCCCTAATAAAATTTGAGACTTAGACCTGATAGGAAGCGAGGTATCTGAATATACAGAATAGCAGGTGGGTCTTTGTTTCTTTTTTTGCTCTTTTGTTTCATTCTCAATGACCTGATAGGAACCTGGTGTATGTGAATATAAAGAATAGCAGGTGGTGGTTTGTTTGTTTTTTGCTCTTTTGTTTTGTTCTCAGTGACCTCCGAGGCTGAGGCTGAGCACATCTTTGTCTGGGGTGAGTGACCTTTATCTATTCAAACAATGCTTCCGTCTAGACTGGCTCCCACAGCGGCAGTGGGTTGACCTGTCCGTGCCTCCGCTGACCCGCATTTTCCCCACTGCTGAATATCAATGTCCCTGCAGGCTTCCAAGACCCTGAACTGAAACACTCCTTTTATCCCTCTATTTTGAACACATTGCTGTGTATTGACCAGGATTCAGAATTTTGCAGAAAGCAGGGGGTGGTGGTGGTATTGCACAATTTATCAAGGCACATGTAGATATTTTTAAAAAATCCACTTAGTTCACAAAAATGGAAGTGTTAGAAAGCAGTGGGAAATCCAGTTGCTCAGCTAGGAAAAGGGCCTCAGAGCGGAGGGTCTTAGGAATCCCACAGAGCAGGTAAGAAACTGAGGCAGGGCTCGGTCCTCAAGCAACGGGGACCAGCCCAGGTGAGCAGGTGGAAAAGGTGATGACAGGACACAGGAGATGGAGGGAAAGATGGACCCGGGAAAATCAGAAGACGACTTCTGAAGTTTCTTGCCTGGTGCACTGGGAAAAATAATGGCGTTGTTAACAGGGAGCCGGGATGCAGGTGTGATAGGGATGAAAGAGGGAGTTTTGGCAGTGCTCATGTTTGCTTTTTTTGTGAAAATATGCAACACGTCCTGTATCGGGTGGGAGACAGTCACTTGGCCAAGCCCACTCCCCACTGTGTGTGTCACCACTATGCAGTGGACCCTTGCATGATCCAGGGGAGACCCTAGCAGCATAAAGGGTCTCCAGGAGGGCTCTGGCCATATGGCCGGACCCCATTCTGAGTGCCCCATGCCCATGTCAAAGGAGGGGAAACAGATGTTTAATGTTTGCAGCAGAGGGAACGATGGCCTCCCAACACACAGATGCATATCCGGACCTTCAGGAACCAGGGAATGGGGTCTTCTCTGGGAATATGGTCTTTGCAGATGGGATGAAGTGAAAGATCTTGAGATGAGCTCATCCTGGACGAGGTGGCCCTACGTCCAACGACAGGGGTCCTCCTGAGAGACAGAAGAGGACATGCAGATGCAGAGGAGGAGCCCTGTGAGGATGGAGGTGGAGATGGGATCGATGCGGCCACCAGACTGGGAACATCTGGGGCCCCGGACACTGGAAGAGGCAGGAAGGACCCTCCTTGGAGCCTCTGGACCTCAGTGGTCCTCCCAACTTGGAGCTCAGACTTCTGGTCTCCAGAGCTGGGGGAGGGGATGCACTTCTGTATTTTAAACACCAAGTTTGAGGTACTTGGTTGAAGCCACCCCAGGACATGCCTACAGATATCACCGCTGGTTTGGAGAATGATGAAATTTTGAGAAAGTCAAGACGCCTAAGAGAAACATCCTAGGACAGTTAGAGAAAGCAAAGAAGTCCGTGCAGGAAATGTAGTTTTGGAGCACCCGTTAGGCCCTATGAAAGGTGGTATTTTGAGGAGCGGAGGGACTTTTTGGAGGCGGGAAGAGAAGAAATGAAGACAAATGAAACCCCCCGCAGCGCACCCCCTTGAAGGAGCAGCAGAACCAGTCATTCAAAACTGAAAGACAAAGATCAGTTGGAGATACTAGGACAAGCTTTACGAATCACACGGGTAATAAGCCCAAATTTTCCTGAGAGGGAGGAAATCCTGTCTGCAGAGCCCCCTCTGGTGGCCGGGAGGACTCACTTATGGTCTTTGTGCAGTGACACCAACTCAAAAAATGTGGAAAATTCGTGAAAACCTGAAACGTGGGCAGCCCTGGTGGCTCAGCAGTTTAGCACCGCCTTCAGCCCAGGTCATGATCCTGGAGACCCGGGATCCAGTCCCATGTCGGGCTCCCTGCGTGGGGCCTGCTTCTCCCTCTGCCTGTGTCTCTGCCTCTTTCTCTCTCTCTCTCTCTGTGTCTGTCATGAATAAATAAACAAAATCTTAAAAAAGAAAAGAACACCTGAAATGTAAGAATGGGGGAGGCTTTGGAGAGCATTTGCAGGGCCCTCTGACTTCCAGATGAGGAATGGGAAGCCCCTTGGTTACTGTGCTGACCCCCGGGGGGCCATGTCCCTGCTAGGCCACCCCCTTCCACCTCCCATCCCCACACCAACCTGCAACGTTTGCATCCCTCTGCTCTGACGGGCCCAACACACCCCGACTGAGGGTGGACACCTGTGAAGTGCATCATCGATCCCAGAAAAAGAGCCTTTTCTGTCCTTTAGAGCAGAGTTCTACTCGGCATGAAATGTATAAAATTCCCATTTGCATACACAATAAACCCCAATATTAAAGGGATGGGTTCTGGCTTCCAGGAAGACCACTTACAACCTGACTCTCTCCTAGGTCAATGAGCCGGGACAGATAGTCTCCCAAGGACACAGTTTCCTTGCAGAATAATGGAAATTTAGGCACCAGACAGAAAGTCAAGACGGGGACTTCTGGTCTACCCGGGAGACTAAGGTAACGTTTTATATTCTTTTTTTTTTAGTTTTTATTTATATTCCAGATAGTTAACATACACTGAAATATTATCTTCAGATGTTCCATATAGTGGTTCCACAATTCTGTATATTACTCGGTGCTCATCACGACATCACCTGTTTCCCCCATCCCCCCATCCACCTCCCCTCCCCAGCAGCGTGTTCCCCAGAGTCAAGAGTCCATTTCTTGGTTTGCCTCTTTTTCTTCTTCGTTCGTCTGTTTTGTTTCTTAAATTCCACATATGCGTGAAATCACATTGTCTTTCTCTTATTTCACCCAGCGTCATACCCTCTAGTTCCGTCCGCGTCATTGCAAATGGGAAGATTTCATCCTTTCCGATGACTGAGTAATTTTTCATTGTCTGTATCTCCCACATCTTCTTTATCCATTCATCTCTTGATGGACATCTGGGCTCTTCCCATAGTTTGGCTACTGTGGACATGGCTGCTGTGAACACTGGGGTGCAGGTGCCCCTTCAGATCACTGTGTTTATATCTTTGGGGTAAATACCCAGTAATGCAATTTCTGGGTTGTAGGGTAGCTCTATTTTTAAGTTTTTTTTTTTAGGAATCTCCACACCGTTCTCCAGAGGGGCTCCACCAGTGCGCATTCCCACCAACAGTGCAAGACGGTCCCCCTCTCTCCGCATCCTCGCCAACACCTGTTGTGTCATGAGTTGTTGATTTTAGCCATTCTGACAAACAGCAGGGAGGCGGGATCTCACTGTGGTCTTGATTTGTATTTCCCCGATGATCCGTATTTAGTTTTTCCTTATAATCAGCCGATATGTCAATACATATCATGAACGGTCCTGGAGATGTATTTATTAGTGTTTTATCACCGGCATTGTTGGAACCTGATCTTAACCTTCACTGTTGGAAACTTCCATCCTTCCATTCATCTCGTGTGTCCCTGGTGGCCGAAGACCCGGCAGGCTAGGGACCAGGAAGGGACCAGAGTGAAAAGATGCACATTGTCATCTGGAAGGTCTGGAGACCCAGGGGTGAGCCCTGCCTCCCCCCGCGCACTGCCCGGGGCTGGCTCTGCCTCCATTACTTTGTTTGCTTCACGCCTCCTCAGCCTCTCATGACTCACTTAGCTATTCCCCAGATTTTCTTTTCTGGACAGCAGGGGTCGGACATCTATGGGCCCCATCCCTATAAACAATGTGGAGCTCAAAAGACAACGCCGCACTTAATAGTCCTGCTGGTTTTAATAATGACTCCATCCTTGCGTTTTGATTACCACCAGATGGTCACAGGCCGTGAGGCAAGGCCGGCTGAAAACCACAATAAATCCATGTGAGCAATGGGGTAGAGAGACACCGGGCTGTTACACCAGGGAAAACAAGAGGTCAGCCTGGGGTCTGCATCTCATGGGCCCTACGTTGTTTGTCTGGCACTCGTGTCCTCGTGTCCAGCTACCTCAACCATCCAGTGCTGCTCTGCCTCTCGTCCCGCAGCACGACGCGCTGACTTTGTTCATCCTACTCCCTGGTGGAGAAGTGCCTTTCATCTGCTCGTCAACTACCCTGGTTCTTCATACGCCTCCCACCCTGCCGCGGGTTGAGCCGTGTCCCTCTGTCTTGCGAAAATAATGCTGAAGTCCTAGCCCCCAGGATCTGTGAATGTGACCCTATTTAGAAATAGGGTCTTTGCACGGGATCGCGTGGAGGTGAGACCACGAGGGTGGGCTCAAGTCCAGTATGGCAGGTGTCCCCATAAGAGAAGAGACAGAAAAAAAAAAAAAAAAAAAAAAAAGAAAATAAAAAAAAAAGAGAAGAGACAGAGGTAGAGATAGACGCCCACGGAGGAGACATCCCAGTGAATGCACAGATGCGCAGGCAACGTGAGGCGGACCTGGGGGCGCAGATGCGGTGTTGCATCCCCCCCCCCCCAAGCTGAGGGCTGCCAGCAATGACTGGCAAACACTACAAGCTGCGGAGATGCATGGAACACACCCCCTGAGCCTCCAGGAGGAATCACCCCTGCCCACACCTGGCCTGCAGATCTCCAGCTTCCAGAACAGGGACAGGACATGTCCGTTGTCCTGTGCCCTCTGCTCTGTGGCACCTGGTACGGCAGGCAGCCATGGGGAGGTCACTCAACACCCTGACACGGATGCCACCGCTCCGTGAAGCCTTCTCCGACATGGCTGGTGGAGTTGGCTATGTCTCCATGGGTCTTCCCACATTGTTCAGACCGTATTTCCCTGGAGCCAAACCACTTGTACGAGCAAGGCAGCCAAAACTAGCGAGCTCCATGGGGGTCCATCATGGCGGTGGTGCTTAATCATCCGTCTTCCCAGAGGGGCCGAGCTGTCCATCACTGCGGCCGATGGCTGCCTAGTCGCATGGTGTGTCACTCTAACGGACTCTTTTTAACTACACACGTGGTCTAGTTCCATCTTCTCCTGAAACGAGCACCTCACCTTGTGGCCCATCCCTTGCACACGTGCCTCTTACACTGGCTCCTGCTTCCACGGGACGTGGCATGCATCCAGATGAACCATGTCGCCATCACTAAAGAGAGCACCGGCCCGTCTCCTTCACTCCCTGTGGCATTGGTGACACTCCAAGGGGACTCCATGCTAAGCAAAGAGCCCGACACAGGGCTCGATGTCACGACCCTGAGAGCGTGACCTGAGCTGAAATAAACCACGAGTCGGGCGCTTAACCGACTGAGCCCCCCCCAGACGCCCTGTGTTGGTGATTCTTACTTTAACATTCAGTCTTTCACATCCTCGGTTGCCGATGCTCATCCACCCACGCTGGCCATGCTGTTTTTTCTTCTCTTTTTTCTATCTTGGTGTGAAATTTGCATTAACATGAACAAACTCAAAGTGTGCGGTTCAGTGGCGTTGAGCACGTGCGCCGTGTTGTGCAAGCACCACCTGTTGTGCCAGAGCATCGCCCCAGATGGAAAAACCCTGCAGCCGCATCAAGCAGCCCTCCCCAACCGACTTCCTCCCACCCCTGCGTGCCAGTACTCCCTTTTTCTCTCTGTGGATTTCCTTATCCTAAGCACTGTGTGTGAGTGGAACCATACGATGTGCGGTCTTCTGTGTCTGGCTGCTTTTATTTCATGCTTTCAAGGTGCATCCACATTGTAGCATGTGCCAGGGTGCCATTCCCTCTTCACGCCTGAGTAATAGTCCACTGTGCGGATGGACCCCGTTCTGTTCATGTCTTCGTCCATCCGTGGACAGTTGGGTTGTCTCCACCTTTTGGCTGTCGTGAATAATCCTGCTATGAACATGGATGTGCTAGCTTAGATTCAACATCTGTTCCCAATTGCGGGGCTATGTATTTAGAAGTGGGGATAGCTGGGTCATAGGGTAACTCTACGTTTTAACAGTTTTGGTGCTGGCAAGTAGTTTTGATCACTTTTCCACTCCTGACACTCTGGTCCCAGGCTGCGGTCTGGTCCTATTGCCTTATCATTGGCCACATGCTCATATTCACAGTTGCCATTACCTCCCAAACCCCGTGTGTCTGTGCGATCCCAGGAACCCCTTGCACGCAAAGCCAACTGACCCTTTTGGGTCTTCTCCTGGCCCTGGAAGAGACATCGTCACACTCAGTTCCATAGTCTGCCTTGAGATGGTCATCTGCCTCACCTTCCAAATGTACTTCCTGCCTTGTGTTCCCAATCTTGGCTGATGGAATGCCTCACCCCCCGCCAAGTGCCTCATGGAGGGACTTGGAGGCCCCCCTTATGTGCATCACTAATTTCTTCTCACAAATTACAGCTTCTGCATCCCAAATGCATCTCAAGTCAACACATGTCTTCTAGCACGTCATCATGGTGCTGCTGTCTCAGTGACTACCTTTTCCATCTGTACCACCAACACCTTGGACCATTCAGTACCTTCCGAGGTGCTTCCCTGGTCCTGTGTCCTCCAAGCTTCCAGTTAAGGAGCCGTTCAGGGGCATCGTTCCAAAACCATATTCAAAACCCAGGTCTCCATGTTGGCCTCCCCAACGAGGCAGCTGATATGGCCGTCGTTATTCACGCGCCTGCCTCTAGACCCTAGAACACAGTGTCGTGTAGGATGGGTATTCCAACACATGTATGAGCACATGCACACTATTTATATGGCTCAAAAGGACGTCCGGCATCAAAGCAGCACTCACACCGCAGGGAGATGCATTCATCCTTCTTCAGAGAAGTTCAAACACCAACACACAATTCCAATTTATCTTCAACAAGCGCCCCGACCCACTTAGCTCCCGTTTTACTCTCGGCTTCGGCGTGAACAAAGTACGATCTACACATCCTCTCTTCTGTACAGTCAAGATGCGAATTTCTGATCTTCATTTCCTTTCTGACTTCTTTTTTCCCACATGTGGAATGTGTCTTTTAAATTAAGTTTTTTTTTTATTTTAATTCCACCGTGGTTAGCATCCAGTGGGATATTAGTTTCGGGGGTACAGTCTCGTGACGGAACACTCTCATCCATCACCTGGTGCTCCTCACGATAAGCGTGTTCTCCATTCTGACTTTTTACACACATAGTGGCGCCATGTTATTCTGCTTTGGTGATGGCAAGTTTCGTGTATCATTTTCTTCACAAATCTTGGCAAACCCCTTTTTTAAATTTTTATTTATTTATTTGAGAGAGAGCGCACACAAGAGAGAGCACAAGCAGGGGGAGCGACAGGGGCAGAGGGAGATGCGGGCTCTCTGCTGAGCGGGGAGCCCAACTCAGGGCTCGATCCCAGGACACTGAGATCATGACCTGAGACGAAGGCAGACGTTTAACTGAGCCACCCAGGTGCCCCCAGCAAACCACTTTTATTTAAAATCTTGCTCCATCTGTCTGGACTCTTCATTCATTCATTCATTCATTCATTCAGCAAAGTCAACTTTTACAAAGTGACCTTGGATAAGAATCGAAGTGCTTTCTTTGTGAAATGCTTTTGCTTGTTTTGCTTTTTTGGGTCGGAAATCTCACTTTGTCTCATTCGTAGGAAGATTTACATATTCTTGGTCTTCTTGTCCTTTGCTATCTCCCAAAGCCTTCAGTTCTTTGAGGGCAGAGACCGTGGATTGTTTGCTTCAAACACCCACACGGTGCTCGGAACCTAATGGTGATAATTGATATCAGAAAACATGGCAGCCAAACGCAGGAAGAGGGCGGGGCTGGCATGGCAGGGCTGTAATCATAACGCCACGGGCTTTAGTCATGATCCATGATGTCCTGGCTGTGCCCCTGGTTCTCCCCATTCTCCCAGGGGTCCTCATCTCCTCCCCGCCATAATGACCAAGCTATTTCCTGTTTGCATTTGCTGTTCAACGGGAGGACTGTTCCATCATCATCATCATCATCATCATCATCGCTGGCATTTCACACCCTTATCTGAAACACCCAGGAGCTACCCCTCCCATCTCAGCAAGATGTTATTTGTCACTTGCCAGTGGACAAAACGTGGCACCATGTCAGATTCCGGATCTAAGTCACTGCGAGTCCTTAGATTCTTGCTGAGGCCAATGGTTGGGGGCGGAGGAGACGCAGCCACATGGGTTTGTGTCAGCCACACTTTGCAGACTGCGGTGTTCTCTCCACCGCAAGGCAAGTATGGCGGAGGCCGGCAAGTATGGCGGAGGCCGGCAAGTATGGCGGCTCTGTCCACACTTTCTACCTGTTTCTCCAGAAATTTGTGTCCTGACAATACAGCTGTGCGTTTCACTTTTTTTTATTAAAGATTTTATTTATTTATTCATGAGAGACACACAGCAAGAGGCAGAGCCACAGGCAGAGGGAGAAGCAGGCTCCATGCAGGGAGCCCGACACGGGACTTGATCCCAAGACCCCGGGATCATGACCTGAGTTGAAGGTAGATGCTCAACCCCTGAGCCACCCAGGTGTCCTGCAGTTCACATTTTTTTAAGTGTATAATTTGAATTTTCGAAGGGGAAGCAAGAGGCAATGGGGATGGGCAGGACAGGAAGAACAGGATGAGATTGGATTCGTCAAAGAATTTGTTGGAGAGTGGGACCTGATGCTCATTTGTATATAAATATTGCATATTTGTATATAAATAGTATATATTTTATTATAGCTCAGACCTCAGTTGAGTGGGATCTTCTAAGCTCTGGGTTGTCCATCAAGACTCCCAATGTGTACGTATATGGCATATTATTGAGTCTTGAAAGAGAAGGAAGTCCCGCCATTTGCAACAACATGCATGGACCTGGAAGGCGTTATGCGAAGTGACATGAGTAATGCACAGTATCACTTGCACTCAGAATTTAAAATAACCAGACTCAGGGGACCAGAGGCTAGGATGGTTATCACCAGGAGCTGGGGAAGCAGGATGGAATGGGAATATGTTAGTCAAAAGGCGCAAACGTGGGCAGCCTGAGTGGCTCAGTGGTTTAGCACCACCTTCAGCCCAGGGAGTGATCCTGGAGACCTGGGATCGAGTCCCACATCGGGCTCCCTGCATGGAGCCTGCTTCTCCCTCTGCCTGTGTCTGTGTCTCTCTGTCTCTCTCTCTGTATCTCATGAATAAATAAATCAAATCTTTAAAAAAAGGTGCAAACGTTCAATGATAAGATGAGTAAGTTCCAAAGATCTAGCGTCCAACATGGCGAGTCAAGGTGACCAAGGGTAGGTTGGTGCATGTGCCCCGTGTTGGACCCAAGGAAGCTACTATACACACCAGGGTGCAGGTTCAGGTGTGGACGGGTGTTTGTAGCTCGTTTGGGTGAATACCAAGGACCAGATGCATCTGCCTTGTTGCAATCACATGAGCCTTCGTGGACGAACTCCAGGGTCTCGCGTGGGTGTGGGATCCTTGACACGATCACAGCCAGCAGGTGGCGTTCCTCAGTAATGGCGGTCATGGGTCATCGGTTGGGTCTTCATAGGTAAAGACGTCACCTCTCAAGCACTGAGCTGGCTGGAAACCACGGAAGAGTCTAAAGACGAAACCCACAAGGGTTATAAGCGCGCGATCCCTGGATGTTGCCCTGAAGGGGTTGGAGAACCAGTGGCAGGTGCGAGTCAGTTTTCCCTAATCTCTGCAGGAGTGCGGGGCGCCCACAGGGAGATCCTCCCCAAAGCACAACTGGGGCCCCCACCAAGAAACACCACTTGTGTCCGCTCCATGCCTGCCACCGCATGAAACCACGCTCAAGACCACTGGGCGGTCTGAAAACATCCAAGCCCCCGTTAACGGGCCCCCCGCCCCGGCGTTCCTGAGAAATCTGGCTTCGTGTCAGCCTCAGGAATGACCACCGCCAAACCCAGAGAGACGTGCGGCAGCTCGTCGGAAAGACAAGGCAGCGCACCGAAGACACACCCACCGCAAAGGAGGAGACGCCGCAAACACATGGACAAAATCGGCAGGCGGGCTGCGGCGAGGGCCCGGCGGTGAAGGCCAAGATCGGCCAGAGGAACGGGATATTTGCACAGCTTCGGAAAACCTCCCTTAAATCTTTGTATAAAGCGGTATTTAGCAAAAAGCGAGGCTTCGGGGACAGTGACCGCGGTGACCTCAGCACCTCGGGGCTTTCCGCGCACCCGCGTCTTGGGGCGGCAGCGAAACGCAGATTGTCGCCATCGGAAGTCATCCTGTGACATCCAGGGCGGGGTGGGGGTGTGTGCTGGCATCTGGCCGCAGCGGGCTGTCTATCACCCAGCCCCCCTCTGCGGCTCCCCTTACGACCCAAGTCCCCTTGGACCTTATGCACGTTTTGCACTGAGAGCAAGGCGCTGCTCCCTGTGCTCCGCCCGCGAGCCTCCCGACGTCTCTGTGGCACCCACCGTCGCACACGCGTGTCACATCCTGTCTGTGGAACTCCCAGGGCGGCCTGGGTGGGTGAGCCACGCTCTTTATTCTGGATTTATTACATTGTGCAGGTGCCAGCACGTGCTGGGGACTTGATCCGTGACCTCCAGCTTCTGGACGTTAACACCTGCCGCTTTTAATTTATTTTTTAAGATGTTTATTTATTCTTGAGAGACACAGAGAGAGACAGAGGGAGCAGCAGGCTTCGCACACGGAGCTGGATGCTGGACTCGATTCTGGACCCCGGGGTCATGCCCTGAGGAGCAAGTGATGGGTGACCTGGGGATGAGCAGGTGATGGGTGACCTGGGGAAGCACAGATGGTGGGTAACGTGGGGATGAGCAGGTGCGCTGGGTGACACAGGGACCAGTAGGTGCACTGGGTGACCCGGGGAGGAGCAGCTATGTTGGGTGACCTGGGTGCCTCTGGATGCTGTCCAGCCCGCAGGTGTCGATGCACACGTAACGATAGCTGCCCCCCATGGGATCACACGGTGTTTTCCCTGCCCCACGACCCCGTTCGGCCCCGTAGTCCTGAGTACACGTCCTTAGACGTCTGTGTGAGCCCACAGGAGGCACAAGGGCACCTAATGTCACCTCGCCAGTCTGGGATGACATGTCCACGTGTCCATCGATGGGAGCAAGCGCCCCGTCCGGTGGGGACGTTGATGGCGGCGCAGACTGGGCGTTCGCAGGGCCGTGAGGACGAGGGCTTCTCTCCGCACCTGCTTCTCCATCGCTGCACATCTGGAAAGGCTCTGAAAAAATTAAGTCTTTTTCTTAAAAGTCCCGTGCGCTCATCCGCCTGTCCCTGGCCGGCTGCCCTCAGGCGCCCGCCCGCCTCTGCTCCTGTCCCTCCACGTCGGAAACGACGTCAGGCAAACGGCGGCACTTGTTACGTTTCTGCGTCTCGCCGCCAAGACGATTTTCCAACCTCGTTGCTCGGACTCCGCAGCTCCTGCCCTGGTAACGAGATGGGCCAGCGGCCACGTGTTTTCGAGGGGCGGGCTCTGTTCTCATCCGTCCGTCCGTCCATCCGTCCTCCGCAAGCGTCCCGCGGGGTCACGAGGTCACCATCTGGCAGGTGGGCCGACGCACACCCAGGATGTCCCAGTGCTTGTCCCAAGGTCACGAGCACAGAGGGTGGTGGAGAAAGAACTGGAATCCAAGTGCAGGATTTCAAAGGCGGGCACCTCGACGACTCATGCATGCACGGATTCTTGCGTGCAGGGAGCATTTATGCAGCACCTACTGTATACAGCAGGCTCTAGGAACTAGGGATGCAAGGCTGAAAAAATCCCCAAGCAACAGGAATCAGTAAAATATCATCTGTGTGCATCAGTGTCTGTGTGTGTACGAGAAAGAAGACAGAGACCCAGGGGCCGCACACGTGGGTGTAAATTAGAAGGAGGCAGGTGAGAGAGTAAAAGCCCCAAGAAAAAGCAGGTGATTGAGACCTGGTCCCTTGCCTGGAGGTCAGTAATGGTGTCACCAAATATTTAAGTCCTGCCTGTGCCCTCAACAATCTGCTGTTCTTGGGGAAACAGAGAAGCCTGGGGTGGGGGCCCTGGCGGATTCCTGATGTCACCCAGCACACCCGGTCACCTGGCAGACCCGCTTTCCCTGGGGTTACCTAGCGGACCTCCTCATCCCCGGGTCACCCAGCGCCTGCTCATCCCCGGGTCACCCGGTGCACCTGCTGGTCACTGGGTCACTCAGCACCTGCTTCTCCCCAGATCACCCAGCGCACTTGCTCATCCCCAGGTCACCCAGTGCCTGCTCATCTCGTCCCTGGGTCACCTGGTGCACCTGCTGGTTCCTGTGTCACCCAGTACACTTGTTCATTCCTGGGTCACCCAGCACCTGCTCTTCCCCAGGTCACCCAGTGCACCTGCTGGTCCCTGTGTCACCCAGCACACCTGCTCATCCCCGTGTTACCCATCACCTGCTCATCCCCAGGTCACCCAGTATCTGCTCATCTTGTCCCTGAGTCACCTGGTACACCTGGTCATTCCTGGATCACCCAGCACCTGCTCCTCCCCAGGTCACCCAGCACACCCAGTCATTCCCAGGTCATCCCGCATACCTGCTCGTCCCTGTGTCACGCATGGCACCTGCTCATCCCCGGGTCACCCATGACCTGCTCCTCCCCAGGTCACCCAGTGCACCTGCTGGTCCCTGTGTCACCCAGCACAGCTACTCATCCCCAGGTCACCCATCACTTGCTCATCCCCAGGTCACCCAGGGGACTTGCTGGTTCCTGTGTCACCCAGGGCACCTATTCATCCCCAGGTCACCCAATGCACCTGCTGGTCCCTGTGTCACCCAGCGCACCTACTCATCCCCAGGTCACCCAGTGGACTTGCTGGTCCCTGTATCACTCAGGGCACCTGCTCATCCCCAGGTCACCCATCACTTCCTCCTCCCCAGGTCACCCAGTGCACCTGCTGGTCCCTGTGTCACCCAGCACACCTGCTCATCCGGTGCTACTCCTCCTCCCCAGGTCCCCCGGAGCACCTTGTCATTCCCAAATCCCCTGTGAGCTTCAACCCCTACTAAGCTCTCGAAGCCTTTTCTTTGTCGTAACTACCCGCCCCGAGGCCCACACTGTCAATGGGATCATCGTCCCCTGGTGCACAGATCCGTGCCTGGTTTGCGGAGAGCAGGAGCCCTGACAGGCCGGGGCGTATTTCAGGCAACACAAAAGGAAGCTGTGGATTCTGGGGGGATGATGGAGAATTACTCCCTCGGTTCTGGGTGTTTGGGAGAAGTGAACCCCGTTGGGCTACACCCGCGCTGAGCTCGGGCACCTCTGCCATTCGCGACTCCGCTCACCGGTTCTCCAGTGTTGGCAGCTCCGCCCGCTTGAGTCCTTTGTCTAATTAGCAGCGACGCGCAGGCGCTCAGAGCTTGGACATCTGGCTCCGACCTCCCGATGTGGGGACTCAGTCCCTCCCGCCTCTATTTGTAGCGACGTCCATCGCATGTCACGGACTCTAAGCAAAACCATCCCTCTTGATGCACAGTTTAAAAGCTGATTCTTTACCTTCCTTTGTTATGGAACAAAGGAAATGGTGCAATTTTAGAAGCTGAACTAACTAGAAAAGTTTTCTTTTTGGGGGGGGGAGGCTTTTTAAAAAAAAAAAGTTTTATTTTTCAGTTCTCTGTATACAACATGGGACTCGAACTCAACACCCTGAGATCGAGAGTCTCATGCTCTGCAGACTCAGGCAGCCTGGTGCTCCTCACTGGGGAGATTTGAAGCATTTTGTTTATTTTGCTTTATTGCCTTAAAGAATAGTGTTTTGTTTCATTGCTTTAAAAAAATTTTATTGCTCAAAAAATGTTTTTGTGTGTGTGTGTGTGTGTGTGTTGTGTTTTTTTGTTTTTTGTTTTTTGTTTTTTTTTTTGTTTTTGTTTTTGTTTTTTTGAGGAGATGAGCTCTCTTGGATTGGGGTGCTGTATATTCTGGGCAGACCCCTCTGGGTGGTCCCTTCCACATGCACCATTGGGAAAACTTCATAGTCACGTGCAAAATAATGAAATTGGACCCTTGTTCTCACCCCGTCCACACACACACAGGCGCGAATTAACTCAAAATGCATTAAAGACTCAAACCTGAGATCCGCAACCTTTAACTCGCAGAGGAATGGCTTTTTAAAATTTACTTATTTTATTGATTGATTGATTGATTGATTTTTTGGTTGCCTCAAATAAAAACGTTGCACAGCCACGGGAGTGATCACCAGGGGGAAGACACAGTCTGCAGAACAGGAGGAAATATTCAGGAACCACATATCTGGTCCTTCAGAGCTTGTATTTGGGACATGGAAGGACCACTTTGCAAAAAAAATAAATAAATAAATAAATAAATAAATAAATAAATAAATAAATAAATAAATTTAAGAAAAAAGCCAGCCACTACCCAAAATAGATGACAAGTGTTTGCTTCTTGGTAAGAGTTCTTAATTCTGGTTTATCTGTAAAAATCAACCGATTGGTCCTAACCATGCAAACACAGTCACTTGACGTTACAGTTATTGTATTATTATGTGGTTTCTAGTCTCCTTGGGAAATAAAAAAGACTCTCTGATTGCTTGATTTTTCAGGTGGCCGACGGCGTTTCGTTGATTCCCCGGAGGACCCTTCACATGTGTGCTCCCGATGGGTAAGTCCAGCCGTTCTTTGTCGGCTGCATAGGGCTCCGCGCTCTTGAGGCAAACCTAGCTGCTCCAGGTGGCTCCCCGAGCCCTCGGAAATCAGATTCTGTGTTTCCAAGCCCGCCGTCTGTGGGGTCTCCGTGGTTCTTTGGCTTTTCATTGAATATCCTTGAAAACTCTCCAAATGCGTATATCTCCCTGCACCAAATTCACACTCAGAGACCTTCCAGGGGGCGATCTTATGCATCGTGTTGGTTGTAAATGAGGTTGGCAGACTCGAAGTTCACTTTTCTGGACTGATGCACCAAACAGCCCTGGCTTTGCACATGCCTCGAACTAAACTGGAGAGCCGTCAACACAGACCTCCATTCCCGCTGGTTCCACGGGAGGATGGAGGCTCCCACTTCTTCTGACGTTCCCGTCTGGGCACCACAGAGAGAGATGACGGGGACCGAACACATGTCCAGATGATTAAATGCTTGCCCCAAACTCCCGTACATAACGGAGGCTCCATTTCGGTGGCTGCCATTAATCAAGCCAGCCTGGTGTTTCCTGACAACTTTGTGAATGTGCAATTGGTAGTATATTGTTTGAAAAAGAGAAGGCCACTCTTCCAAAAAAAAAAAAATGGAGCTTATAGATCTGAAACCGGAAATGGAACTCACAAAGGCATGCTCGGAATAATGAATCTGAATTCAAGCTTTAATGAGTCCTTTGGCTTTTTATGGTCTTGAGCTCTGGAGCCAAGCTCATCTCTTCCACTCTGCTTAGAAATAAGACAATTTCTGACTTTCAAATGGAAAATCAGGCTAGCTGCACTTCCTCCTTTTGATGAGAGACACGGATGTCAGGTCAGGCATTTTCCTGCAGTCATCCCCTTCTGAAACCAATTATTTTTGGCCTCCTTTTGGACCTCAAAATAGGACCAATGATAAGTAGGAAGATATATATAAAAATAAGTCAATTTACACATTTTTAAGCTACAAGCAAAGGCAGATGAAAGGATCAGTTCCCACCATGAAAAGCAGGCATATTTTATGAAAGATTTGATTTTGACGTAGCTAGAATTTATTCTGTGAGATCATTCTTACTTCCCCAGCATATTCTGTGACTCGGTATAGAAACTTGAAACACCCCATGAACTGTGTATTTCTGTGAGAATCCTGAATGTGACCCCCTTCAGATCATCTTAGTAGTTCAGATTTATTATCCTGCCCTGCATAGTGGAAGGACCCAATGCAACAAGTGGGTGGATGTCCTTATTTCTTGTGATCACATCTTGGGCCTATAACTGTTCTCCAGTGAACCTACTTCAACCTGATTTCAATGTCAATCGTATACTCGCCACTACATAGAATTAGAAAAAAAAAAAAAGAGCACAGTAGGGGGCAAGCATTAAGTGGCACGTGCCACACAAATGGACGATTCCAAGGACCACCTACCCAACTGATTCTCAAATTCACTAATTTATCCTGCTTTCTAAAGACCCTGAACATAATTACTCTTCTCTGAAAAATCAAGCAGCAGGTCTTTCGACTCTTGTTTGGCACCCAGAGAGGAGCACATTGGCTGTGTTTAATTTGGGAGGATTTCATTTGTTCTCCCATCAGTAGGTTGCATTAGGCTAACACACCATTTGTTAGTCCTCGGGGGGTCAAAACGTAATACAAATCAAGTGGGGCTCAGTGTTCTTCCTCTAAACCAGTCAGGGGAGTCCCGGTTGTACTGCAACGCCAGGATCTTAACCCAACAAAGGTGTGTGTGTCCGCAGGACCTACATGTTTTCCGTGCTGACGTGGAGATCCAAGCTGACATGGCGACCTCACTACCTGAAATGCCGCCATCTTTAGTTAATGTGGAAGAAGAAAGACATGTTCACACACACAACATTGCACCAGGCAGGACTGCCCACATTGATGTTTCTGTGCAAGCTATGCTGGGAAAATGTGGGGAGCAGATGAAGCCATCAGTGGGCACAGTCTCTGGCCAAAACCCCAGAACTCATATCCCCTGACTGCAGCCAAACACCAAAACGATGCTCGTAAGTGTTCATTCTGTCCTCATCCTGGGAGACATCCAGATGTTCTATGGGAATTTCAGACCAATGGTTGTACAGGTTGCGACAGTAGATGTCAAGTTGATGTGAAGACACCAGGGGAGGTATCCGTGTAGGTTGTTGGTCAGTGCAGATTCCAGGCAGTATGGACGATGCTGGAATTAGGCATCTTGATGAGCTTGGCTGCTCTCACAACAAACGAAGAAGAACGGGAAATAACAAGTATTTCCAGGGATATAGAGAGATTGGAACCCTTGTGCATGTTGGTGGGAATGTAAAATGGCTCAGCTGCTGTGGAAAACCGTATGGCGGTGCCTCAAAGAATTAAAAATAGAACTACCCTGTGATGTAGGAATTCCACTTCTGGGTATAGACCCAAAGGAACTGAAAGCGGGGTCTCGGAGAGACATTTGCACACCCACGGTCAGAGCAGCATGATTCACGATAGCGGAAATGTGGAAGCAACCCAATGACCATCAACAGATGAGTGGATGAGCACACAATGGAATATGACATTCTGGGCATGATGGTGGGAATGATCACACAACGGTGTGAATATGCTCCATGCCGCTGACAGTACATCTCCACATGATTAAAATGGCTGATTTAATATTATCAGTGTCTTAATTTGGTTACAAGGAATCAGGGAGACCCAATACAAGTGCACAAGGCTATTTTTATTCTACTACTCAGTGCCTAGAAGATAGAAGCCCAGTCCCTCCATAGACAGGCAGCCCTGAGTCGACCCCAGCTTATGTCTGAGGCCCTGTGAGGCTGGCCAAGGGGCTGGAGACAAGGTCGCAGGACCACCTGACGCTAAGCCACACTCAGTGTGCAAAGCTTTGGTGGCTAAATTGAGGCTTGAGATGTGTCCATCACACAAGTGAGTTGATTATCCCTCTTTTATCTTTGGAGGATTGAGGATAAGTGGCATCATTTGGAAGAGAATGTTCTGGACAAAGGGTCCAGATGGGGCAGATGGTCATGAAGAGTGAGTACAAGAAATGCCTGAGACGGCCCAGACAAGGGCAGAGGGAGAAATGTGCATTCTTAAGCCTCACACGTATTTGTGGGGTGTTTTGAGGGATATTTTGAGAACGCTTCCTCTTGCAAGCAATGCTTGTGGGTGACTTTTAAAAAGTAGAGAGATCCAATTTCATGAAAATGCAATTGATGTTTGCAGCCTTACTTAAGCCTCAGGTCCATCAAACCCTTTCCTAGACCAAGGAGGGCACCCTGTTAGTGGGTCCGAACATCCCAGAAATTTGGCAGAGCACCCGCCAGATACATCAGTGAGCTCTTTGGGAGGCACACTGGGACCTCAGAGGCACAGCCTGGGTGGGAAGGAGCTATGGTAAGCAGGTGGTGTCAAGGTTTCTGTGTGGACATGACTGGTTAGGATGAGATTGTGGGGCTGGATCCACTGTAACTAGTGTCCTTATAAAAAAGGCAAAGACAACTAAGCAGGTTGGGGAGATGCATCCACAAGCTGAGATGCAAAAAAACCCTGGAAAACCACTGAGTCCTGCAACAGAGTCTCTGTCAGAGAATCCACATGGAAACCACCCTACTGGCACCTTAACCTTGGGTGTCCAGGCATCAGAACTGAGAATACATTTCTATTGTTTTTCAGAGGCACCCACTTTGGCATTTTGTCACGGCGGCCCTGGGAAACGCACGTCTGAACAAAGGATTTGGGTATGAGGCATGATCTCTGGGGAATTCTGGCCAAACAGCCAGTAGGGGCAACATCCGACACTGTGGTAGGGAAATCAGTCCAAATCATGCAGCACATACCAATCTGCTTGATGTGACAAGAGGACAAGTTAGTGTCTACAGATAATTATTTCAACCACCCCTTACAGAGTGTAAATCTCACGGGGCTGAAGAAAATGATTCTGGGTCCAGCCCCACTGAGATTCTCTGTCTCTGTCTGGGGGCAAGGATATTTCGCAGTAGAGAAAGATTGGGAAATTCCCCCAACACCTCCGGTCCACAAAGCAGGTGCAGCTTTTTGAGGGGCTCATGGATGATGAGCAGCTAAGTGGATCCTGGCGGCCGACTCTTCAACATTCAAATATGACAACTTGTCGTATGCAGGTGATTTATAAGAGGAATCCTGACGGCAATCAGGCATCTTCAACAAATCTCCCACGTCCCCCTCCAGTTGGGGTCCTCTAGTGACAAATCATCCTCCTGTTGGTTCACGACTCCATCCTATCCCTTGTCCTCCCCTGTGTCTTGTTATTAATATGAGAAGCACCAGGCTCCTAGTCCCTTCCAGTTGGCAGCACCCCACTGCAATTATTTTAATAGATTTAGACAGACTTAATTGGGACAAAAGATGGTCAGAATGCTTGAGTAACTCCTCCATGACCAACACCGTTAAGGACGCAGGGAGCATCTCAGAGACAAAGAGGATCTCCTTGAAAGATAGCCGAGGACATCCAAAGTCCACCACCCTTGGTGTCTTAACTCGGGCTGCCGTGACAACATACCACAGACCAGGGGGCCGAGCAGCACAAATGTATTTCTGTGCAGTTCTTGAGGCTGGAGGTGTGAGATCCAGGGGCCAGCAGGGTTGGATTCTAGGGAGGACGCTCTTGCTGGCTTGTCCATGGCCGCCATCTTGTATGTCTTCACATGATGCAGAGATTGAGTTCTTCTCTTCTTATAAGGAGAGTAAGCAGCCACCAGCGCCCCCATCAGACCCTAATGACTTGCCCAAGGCCCCATCTCCTAAAACCATCCCACTGGGGGAGTAGGGCTTGCACATGTGAGCTTTGGCGGAGGGACATGATTCTTTCCATGCACCCAGCCTTCCCTATTGTGATAAACAGCATCACCCAGATGCACAAAGCAGAATTGCAGGGCACGTGCCTGACTCTTCTTTCTCATCCTCCCCCATATTCAATATGTTTTCAGGCTTTGTCGATTCTCTCCAAGGCATATACTTCCATGTCTGCCCCCTATTCTCCATCATGGTGGCCACCAGCCCCGAGGCAGCTACCACCACCCAGCTGGACCATGATCACAGTCTACTAGATGAGCTCACTCCCCGTTTCTGATCATTCTCCAAGCACTGACGTGGAGCCGCCATGACTCCATGCTCAGGGACTCGCTTGCATGCTGTGGGCTCTAAACAACTGCGCGTACCCCACGGAACCCTCTAAGACCTGATGATCTCATGCCTCGGCCTCTCCGTGTCTCCCTACCCTGTCCCCTGCCCTCCCTGCATCAGGCCCACCACACTTCCCTCGGGTCTTCGGACCCACTCAGTCCTTCCAGCCCTCTAGAAGATGGATCAGAAGCGGTAATTATAGAAATGACAGAAGACGGATGTAGTCTGCCAAAGACATTGTCAGAAGAAAATGTGACATCGGAGGCCTCGCTGAAAACAAAAACACGGAACCAATCCTAGACATACTCTGACGGAGCTGTCAAACCAGATAAAATAAAGAAAACTCTCCAAAAGCCTAGTGGGGAATAAAAATAAAACAACAGAAGAATCCAACTCGCCTGGCTTCATTTCATCTCAGACATAAGAAATGACCAAATGGTATTGAATTGCCTGGCATTGATAGGGGGCAAAAAAATAAAATAAAATAAAAAAATAATAAAATAAAATAAAATAAAATAAAATAAAATAAAATAAAATAAAATAAAATAAAATAAAATAATAAAATAAAAAATAAAATAAAATATAGTAAAATAAAATAAATAAAATAAAAAATAAAAAATCATTAATAAGAATGACATAGGGAGACCTTTAGGAAATGAGCTCTGTCTCCCCCAAATACCATTATAATAATTTCTAATACCCTTTATGCAATCCACGGCGTTTGACTTGGTAATTATGCAGTGCTCCAAAGCCATGCTGCATACAGGGATCCACATTAAGGGATCCACGGTAAAATCTTCATCCTCTAAAAGAAATGGTTTTTGTTATGGTTGATTATTACATTCAGAGCATTTAGAACTTAGAGAGAGGTTTTCATTCTTAATCCACCTTTGAAAAAAAAAGAGTAAAAATCTGAAGGCAAACCAGATGATGATTTGCAAATGTCTTGCTCAAATGGGGCTACAGAGGATGTGTCTGTGCCCTCACGTCTGTGAAGCTGCGGAACATGAACAAAATACCCTTAATAGGATTTCCTGACTATGACTGAATGTATTTACATTTTCCTCTCCAAGGGAACAAAACCAGGATGGGCCTATTTTAATTGGTTCAATGCTTCCCTCTGTAGCTTAGTGCCCCTTATAGATGGAAGAAGGTCTTCCCATATGAAAATCTTAAAATTGAGACCCTTTATAAGAATTTATGTGTTTTCTGAAATCCCATTAAAGGTCATGTGGTACCAAAAAAACAGGAATAAAAAAACCCAAATATTTGTTTGGGAAAGACAACAACATGGTATTTTAAGAATCGTGCATCCATGACTGTGCTGATATGATAATCCTTTATAATTTCAGAAAAATCAGAACGCTCCTTTTGCTTTACGGAGAATCCCATCTAACACACAGGACATGGGGTTGGTGTGAACCCAAGGTGCAGAGGCCAACACCTGTGCCATCTGTGCTCATGGAGAGCTGGAGAATCCGGTGAGTGTGCATGCTTCCTTGTGAGTGAGTGCCGTGGGCATACGTATGAGCTACTCTGTGCAAAACCAGGTCCCGCACTTTGACCTTGCCCAACAGGTTTTTGTGGGGGGCTTGAGAGAGGTCTCTCCACCATGCTAGTCATGGGCATCATTGTCTGTGGTGGAGCCTCCAAGATGGAGGTTGAAATGAGCAGTTAGGGATCCCTGGGTGGCGCAGCGGTTTGGCGCCTGCCTTTGGCCCAGGGCGCGATCCTGGAGACCCGGGATCGAATCCCACGTCGGGCTCCCTGTGCATGGAGCCTGCTTCTCCCTCTGCCTGTGTCTCTGCCTCTCTCTCTCTCTCTCTCTCTCTGTGTGTGACTATCATAAATAAATAAAAAATAAAAAAAAAATAAAATCTTTGAAATGAGCAGTTAGAGCGTGTCCCTGGGTGCACGTAGCACTCGGGCCCTGGAGAGTGTACCATGCACCCAGGCCACCCGGAGCCCAATGGGTTCTGAGCCATAGCTGGGCTGAGAACACCTCAGTCACCCTCCAGTGGCTCCGGGGGACGTGCACCATCGATGAGCTGTAGATAAGATGCATACAGAGAAAGTTGCTTGTTCTCCACTAGAGCCTTGAGAGGAAAATACTCTTCTGGCTACTTTCTTAAAAAATAAGAACATGGAGATGCGGAAGAGCGCGGATACGCATTCACATAGCACCAGGGGCAGGATGAAGAAACGACTGGTGTGCCGGGGCTAAGAGTCCATTGAGAAACATGCTCGCCATCTGTTAGAAAACCCGTAGGGCTCGTAAGTTTAGAAGCAGAAGGACCTTCCTTCTGGGATGGAAATGGCCTTGCCCATAAGTGCTCGGGAGCACCCAGGGATGAGCTCATGGGAGTCAATGCAGCAGCCACAGCCGTCCCATCACTGGATTGTGACTTCCTTCTGAGAAGTCAGACTCCCGGTGTTGGTAGTCCCAGCTGTGGTAGCACACGCACGTGATTACATGTGGTCTCCCCAACCAGACCCTGCAAAACCCCAGAGATCTCCAGAGCCCAAGGTGACACGGCGAGCGGGGAGGCGGCCGGCTTACACTGGAGTCTCCAGATCTTCTGTGCATTTCCAGGCATAGCAGCTCTAAGGAATAAAAAGGCCGTTTCCAAAAAATCATTTTATGAAGGGAGGCATTCTCCTTGTCCACGAAGGGTTCTCCAACCTTGACATTTGAATGAGGTCCATGCATGTCTACGTAGAAGTGGTGCCAGAAAGAGCCTCAAGGAATAAGTGCAGCTACCCAGTGATGGGTAACGTGTGTGTCTACGTGTGCACCTGCTCCAGGAGGAGCGTGCAGAGTTCCAGTTCGAAAGAGATCTTTGAATCCAGAGGTGTAAATACTGGGGGAGAAAATGGGTAAAAGGACGGGATGCTGCTGCCCCACGCCGTGCCTCTGCCTCTCTCGAGAGGACACTCGTTTGGAGCGCACTCTGGTCCAGACGGGATCTCCGTGCAGCTCTGAATGTCTTTTCCTCAAAGCAGGACGGTCTGGTGAACACGGTCTAGTGCACACACCCGCAGCAGCCGCGCTCAGGGAGCCGGGGAGAGGTTAGCAAGTGTGATGAGCGGCGGCGGCAGCGGCGGCAGGACCGGGGCTGTTCCTCACCTCTGAGCTCCTCTGTGGAGCTGATTAGGGGCCACCGTGCCTCGTGAACACGACTGATGCATGCAGGCAGCCCAGTCTATTACCCTCCAGTCGCCGCATCCCGTGTCGGGCGTTGGCGGTAACTGTGCCTGGCGTGCCCTGTCGCCTCTCGTCAGGCTTGCTACGCCTCGCTCAGTGTTTTCCAGGAGGCTGCCTCCCTCAGGGACATTGCTCCTTCCCGTGGCAGATGGCTCGTGACTTAAATCCCATCTGTGGTTTCCCACCAGGATGACAGGCGGTCTGACCTGGAAGGGACTCTGGGGACCTGCGTGTTCAGACTGTGAAAACCAAGTCTCGGTGGCCCCGTGGTGTATTTGGGTGACGGGCACACATCTGAGCACGTGCTCCTCCAATTATGTCTCAATTAGTTGGGGTTGCCTTGATGCACCTGCCTGATGCCTGGCGTCCTTAGCTGACATGTGTGCTTACGTGGGTATAAGACACACGTCCGTACATACGTGCATTGATGTCCTCGGCCTCACATGCACGTACCACACCACATGCATACACGCACACATGTACCAACACATGACACATACTGCTCCCTATACACAATTCGCCACCACCGAATTCGCAATATCAATGATACAAAACTATCCCCCTGACAGCTGCCATCCGATAGTTTGTTCTCCTTTGTTTAGACATAGTAGCAATGAGGACTTCTTTATTATTATTATTATTAATTGTTATTGTTATTGCAAGTTATTTGTTATTTATTATTGATATAACCATTTATGTTTGCAAGTCCCCTCAAACTCCTAGATTCACATCTTCCGAAGCATTCTGAAGGTATCCCTACCCTGAAGACCTGCCCACAGCCTTCTGGGATGGGAGAAACATGCTTTTTTATGTTTCCATGTCGTTTTGTTTTTTCTTTTTCCTATCCCGCAAGGGCTCGTGAATCGTGGGTGGGTGGATTTGGTGCTTGTGTATGAGCTGCAATATGTGATCACGCTCTTAGCTGTACTACGGTGAGCCCCAAGGAGGCTCAGATCGTGCATCTGTCAGGGTTGTCCAGAGAAACGGAACTGAAAGGTTGCATATTCATATAAAGACAGAGATGTTTTTTTTCTTTTTTTTTTTTTTTTTAAGAACTGGGTCATGCCATAGTGGGAGCTGAGAAGTCCAAAACCTTCAGGGTAGACCAGCACACTAGACATGCGGGAAACAGCTGAGGTGTGCAGACCATGTGCCGACAGGATTCCCTTTCGCTCAGGGGAGGTCACTGCTCATTCTCTTAAAGCCCTCAACTGGTTAGATGAGGCCCACCCATCTCATGGGTGGATGGCAATCCACTTCGTGGATGGCAATCTGCTTCACTCAGTGTCCACTGCATTCAATGCCAACCGCGTGCCGAAAATAACATAAAACACTTACAAAGAACCCTCCGGAATGATATTTGATCACATCTCTGTAGCCCTGTGGCTTGGACACGTTGACACATAAAAACGACCATCACAGATCTGCTCGCTGTTGAGGAAGACAAAACGACCGGAGACCTGGAGCTAGTGACAGGCTCCACAGGGTCTCCAAGAGAAACTTTGGTGCTTTTCTTCCACACCAGCAGGATTAACCGAATATTCACTTGCCACGGACAATACGTGCGTTAGTAAAATTCCCACATTCCCCTGCCTTGTGGGCCTGGCGTATTAGAGCAGCTCAAAAGTGCAAACATCGGCGTCTATCCTTCGTCCCCATGTGTGCATCCACAGTCTTGCATGGGGAGTCTGAAAACTACAGTGGAGCCTGGTGCGTGTTTTGGCAGTTTTCTATTTCCCCCCATCTGTGGGTCGCTTTTTGCAGAAACCGTGCCAGACCTCAGAGTACACGTCCCGGCTTCTCAGGCTGGCGAGGCAGTTTCCGGGAGTCTTGCGGAAGGGCAGATTGCGATGTAGCAGAGCCGAGACTTCTGCCCCCAGGTGAGGTCGGTGCCGCAGGTGCACGGGACACACTCTGGGCACCCGTGGACGCCTAGCTCAGCAGTCACAGCGGAGCACACGATGGCCGGCATGGACGAATTCCCAAGGCTTCAACCCAAATCTCCTCCCGTGTTAAAACGCTCTCACATTGCAGCAAGAAGAGGGAACCCGCAAGCCAGCCCGGGCTGCAGACAGACAACTGGAGTTAGTACACTCCCACCTGCTTCTAAAGCCCGGGTACGCAAGTCTTCACGACGCCCAGAGCCCCCCTCACCTGTGCTCACCTGTGCGCTTGCCTGGAGCCAGCCGCAGGGCCCATAGGGTGGGCACCTGCGTCCATGCCTGCCCGCGCAGAAATGCTCCAGTGCATTCGTCTTCAAGAGGGTGTGTGGAACAGAGAAAACAGACGCTTGGCTGATCGCATCGGCTGTGCTCACACGTAGAGAAGGACAAGTAACAAAATCAGAATGTGCCGTGAGGTGCGGAAACATACCTCTGTCGTATGGACCCAGCCCCGAGCCCGCACACCCGGCACCGATCACCTCAAGGCCCCCGAGCTCTATCCCAGGTTCCATTTCTTACATTGCAAAACAGTGCACATGATGAGGACATTAGCTATCATTTTACATGTATACTCTATATGTATATATACATTCAATATACGATACATAGGATATACATATTATATAGAGTATAGGATATAAATCTTATATTTTTATGTATATTATGTATGCATTACATATTATTCAGTATATGTGCTGCATAGAGTACTTGGTATGATGGGTAATATATTTTTATAATTATGTGTATATAATTGTATATGACGTTCGTATGTAATCACATAACATAATATATATAATTTTTACAAATATGTACCTCTATGTGTATACAATATATACACACATATAAAAATAAAAATATATACACATATCTATATATACACACATACCTATATGTATATACACCTATATATACATATAAATATGTAATTGTACAATTATATATATTGCATAATATATACACATGTATTCACATATATACGTACAAATATATATAAAAATTATATAATTTTGTTATATAACCTATATACATGTATGCAAATACATGATTATATATACATTACATAATATCCATTTATGTGATTGTATAATTATATATTGCATAATATATATACATGTATTCACATATATACATACAAATATATATAAAAATTATATACTTTTGTTACATAACACATACACATATTTGCAAATAATGATTATATATACATTATATAATATCCATATATGCAATGTGTATGCAAATATACAGAATATAGAAACATAATTATATGACATATATGCACTATGTACATTATATAATATATATACAAATTACATAATTATACGTGTTATATGGTATATACACACATATGTGCAAATATATAATTGTATAACATGTGTACATGGTATCATATATACACATATGTACATACAAACAGGTATGATTGTGTATTTTATATGCATCCAGCCATGCACATGTATCTTAAATGTCTTAGAAGACAGAAATATCAAGTAAATACTGGTGTAGCTTCATGCTGGCATAGAACCTGGTGATTAGGGACGCCTGGGTGGCTCAACGGTTGAGCGTTTGCCTTCAGCTCAGGGTGTGATCCCGGGGTCCTGGGATTGAGTCCAACATCGGGCTCCCCGCGGGGAGCCTGCTTCTCTCTGCTTATGTCTCTGCCTCTCCCTGTGTCTCTTATGAATAAATAAATAAATTTTTAAAAAAGAACCTGGTGATTAAATGCCTGTGACAAAGGTCTGGGATGCAGATTAGTGATGAGTGTGACCACACACCCACACACTCACATGCAAGCATATCAATGTTCCCCAGGAGCTGAGTCCATGGGATGCATGACAGGACAGGCATGTTAGGGCAAGTGTGTTTTCGAAGAGTTGCTGGTTGATCTGCAAGCAGCTGATGAAAACCACCCCAGGACCTCACCACGGCTGGTGTGATTCACATCAAGGCTTTTGTGGAGCATGTTGGAGATGTTGGACACAGAGCCAGGTGCCGGGGAGACAGCAGTTAGTGCTTCTCATACAAGCTGTGATACGCAGAGGGACATATAACCAGGATACAGCATGGCGTCGCACCAGGTCTGTCTAATGCGAGGATCAGTTAGGAAAGTGCATCTTGTTTGTGTTTCCTGAGAGGTATTTATAAATCCATCTTTCTTGGAAAATTCATTCACTGCATATTCATTTATTTCTCTTCTAATGCAGAAATACATAAACAAACACAAATGTAATAAATAATTGTGTTTTAATTAATTGGAGCTGCTTGTTTTTCAATGTAAGCCTTCAAGAGAAGAACAGTTTTCATCAGAAGTGGGTCCTGAATAAAACAAGTGGGATTTGTATGACACATTCTAAGTTTCAAGGGATTGTACACTTTAGTTCATTTGTCTTTTACGACAGTTCTGGGAGGCAGGCCACAGCACCGTCACCATCATATCCACACCACCATCACCATCATCACCATCATCCCTACCATCACCATCATTACCGTCATCCCCACCATCATCACCATCACCATCATCACTGTCATCCCTACCACCATCACCATCACCATCATCACCATCGTCATCATTATCCCCACCATGATCACCATCATCCCCACCACCATCATCATTAATATCATCACCATCATGATCACCATCATTACCATCATCACCATCATCCCCATCACCATCATCCCCATCATTCCCATCACCATCATCCCCACCATCATCGTCATCCCCACCATCATCACTAATATCATCACCATCATGATCACTATCATCATCATCACCATCACTCTTACCACCACCAACATATCATCATTACCATCATTATCACCGTTACCACCATCACCATAATCCCCCCCACCATTGCCATCATGATCATCATCATCACTATTACTTCCACCACTAATGTATCATCACCATCATCCCCACCGTTATCACCATCATCATCACCACCATCACTGTTACCACTATCACTAATATCACCATCACCATTACCACCATCACCATCATCCCCACCATTATCACCATCATGATTATCACCATCACAGTTAGCACCACCATTATATCGGCATCACCATCATTGTCACCATTGCCATCCCCATCCCCATCATCACTATCCTTATCCACATCCTCCTCCTCATCCACATCCTCATCCTCATCATCATCCTTGTCCTCACCATCACCATCATCACCATCACCATCATCACCATCCTCATCCACATCCTCCTCCTCCTCATCATCATCCTTGTCATCACCATTACCATCATCTCCATCCTCATCCACATCCTCATCACCATCATCATCCTTGTCATCACCATCACCATCATCACCATCACCATCATCACCATCCTCATCCACATCCTCCTCCTTATCATCATCATCCTTGTCATCACCATCACCATCATCTCCATCCTCATCCACATCCTCATCACCATCATCATCCTTGTCATCACCATCACCATCACGTCATCACCATCATCATTATCATGTTACAAGAGAGGAAACTAAACCTCACAGTAGTCCAACCTCCCCCAGCATCACAGAACTAATCATCAATGGCCGCATCATTCATGCCCAGTATCTCCCAGTACAAAGCTTTTCCCTCTCTGCCTACTGGTGCTACAGCATGGCGGAAACCTTCCTTCAAAGACATACACAGCTGGCCCTTTCTTCCCTTCCCTGCTTCCCTTCCTCCAGTTTGCTTCCTGGAATGCGGGGACCACCATCCCAGACCATGAGGACAGGAGTCATAACTAGAGCTGGCGAATTGGGGAGGTGCAAGAAGCCTAGTTTCTGAGGAGTCTGACACGGAGCCAGCACACCAGCCCTGGACCATGTACTGCAGGGTCACCTTTACTTGGGAGAGAATCAAACTTAAGTCATTTCAAAGCACTATTGTTTTAGGGTTTCTGTGCCTGCCGAACCTAATCCCAGTGTAGCATTCAAGCTCCACGAACCCTGCAAACCACCTCCCTCATCCCCCAACCCTGCACACAGGTTAAACCCTCCATCTGAACTACTCCAAAGGCAGCTCAGCCATTTCCATAATCTGATTTGCTTTTAATCCACGTTGGAGAGGATAAAATCAGTGACCTTCAAGGACAGCCCTGAATGAAAACTGTCCTTTTGCACCAGCTGAAAATACTGGGGATAGGCATTAGTTTGGAAAGAGCTGGCGCATCATGAGGGATGTCTGAGAAAGCTATTAAAATGCATTTAGAAACCCAGTGTTGCTCTGAAATGCACATTTTCCATCTCTGGTCTGGGTCAGGCCAGCAAAGGATAGAGATGTTTGGCTTGTCGTATCCTTTACCCCACATGCCGTGCCATCCCGTGATCGTCGCTGCTAAATGACTTATCAAGGCTTTCAGACCATCGTCCTGTAAAGCTTCCTAGGAAACAGAATGTCAACCCATCATCAGAGCCCATCTGGCAATGGAGCACGCAGCTCAGAGCCCAACTGGGCATTACAGCATCTCACTCATGCCCTTCTGCCCCTGCATGGTCCTTGCAGGTGGCACAGCCAGTCCTCGGAAGGAGTTCAACATCTCAGGGTGTGTTCCTGACACAATGAAACCCCAGTGGTTACAGGCAGTGGGATGTGGGGCTTGTGTCTGAGGGACGGGGTTCTCGATCACCTGTAGGGTGTTCAACAAGGGGCTCAGAATAAATCCCACGAGCTCTGAGAAAAGCACCATGCTGATCCTGGATACATGAGACCCCTCCACAGTATGGTGTTTCCACACGAGATACCTGGGAAATCTGTGGGGTGAGCTCTGTCGTGGACATGCCAAAGGACCAGGATGTGCATCTTTGAAAACCATAAAGGGCCAGCCGTGGGCTGGTTTCCAACAATGCTGTCAGTAACATGGGCTCAGCATTGACCAGAAAGAGATGCCTGGTTTTTTCACACCCAACATTTAAATGAGTCTTGCAAAGAGCAAGGGTTGAATCCAGTTCAAAGAAGATGGGACTGGAGGGGAAGGATTTCAGAAGAGGCTACAGAAAATTCTAGAGGGCGTAGTGCAACTGTTTGTACAGATAGGCTCATGAGAGTGTAACAGACGATGTCTGTGTGTGTGTGTGCCTGTGTATAAGCATATTGTGTGTCTGTGTGTGTGAACATGCATGTATGTCTGGGTACACATGTGTACATTTGTGTGTGAGCTGGTGTACATGTGTATGTGGTGTCTGCATGTGTGTATGTGTGTGCATGTGTATATTTGTGTGTGTGCATGTCTGTATTGTTGCATATGTATGTAGATTTCTGTGTGTACATATGCATGTGGTGTCTGCACATGTATGATGCATGTGTGTGCATATATGTGCATGTGTGTTTGTGCATGCGTATCTGTATATGTGTGCATATATGTGTGTTTGTGCTTGTATGTGTATAGTTGTGTGCATGTGTATATGTATATGTGTGTCAATGCACTGTGTATGCATGTATGTGTGTTAGTTCATGTATGTGAATGCACTGCGTGTGTATGCATATGCATGTTCATATGTGCACATGCATGTCATATGTGCATGTCTGTATGCATTGTGTGTGCATATGCATATTTGTATATTGTGTGTATGTGTGTATGTGTGTTTGTGCATGCATGTATTTGTGTGTGTGCATGGGTATGTGTGCACATGCATGTGTGTGTTTTTCATACGTGTGCATGTGTGTGTGTGTGTGAAGGCAGAGCAGCAGAGTAGTCACGGCGCTTGCTGGCGAGCACTCCAGGGAGCCTAATACACACTCCACTTGTTAGAAAATGTACACGACTCATGAAACAGCATTTTCAGGATAACCTGTCGTATCCTTTACCCCACATGCTGTGCCGTGGGGTAAAGGATATGCTATGAAATTAATAGCGCCCACCACTCCGTCCTCGGCCTGCGCGAGTCCTGTCCCTCGCTGAGGCCCCTGTGTTTGCAGCAGTGCAGGGAACATAAAGATGTGCATGGGGGCGCCGGGGTGCCGTGCAAGACCCCGCAGGCCGGGAGCTAGACACTGGGGGCCCAGCTCTCGCTGTCCCAGAGGCTGGAAGTGCTCCATCACGCGGTCGGCGGCGGTGCCTTGGCCCCGGGCTTGCGGACGGCCACTGCCTCGCTGCCTGGTAAATCCGTGTCATTTGCAGCCAGTAGGTTTGTGGTGCTTTGTGAGGACGGCCACTGGAAACTCATGGAGAGCCTGGGGTGGGGGGTGGGGGGCTGAGGACGGGCGAGGGCGGGGGCGGGGTGGCTGGCTCTGTAATGGAAATGAGCACTGGGAAGCTTCGATGAACCTGAACCGACAGACAAAAGCAAATGCAGTCGGGGGGGCGGGGGGAGACGTCTATTTGTTAATGTTTTCATTAGCTTGACTCTTCGATGTGGATTTGCCTAGAAGACTCTGTTCCATGAGGGCAGGACTGGTGTGTCCCCACTCGCCCTGGTATGTGCACCCCCGCCCCGCCCGGCACGAGCAGGGGCCCCACGCTGACACGTGGGGCACACGGAAACCCATGCCGGTCCCGTGTGCTCGCCCCATCGCCGCTAGCACAGCGCAACACGGAGCATGGACCGCGCTGCTTTGTGGCCGTATTTCCCGGGACGTCATAAGCTGCCTCCTCGGGAATTATGGTCTCATTTGGACGCGTGTCGAATCCCTTGATTCCCATAAAGCTGATGTTTTGGCCACGCTGATGAGCTTGCACGGAGCAGGTGGTTTAATTCCGCCTCCGCGGATGACACACTCAGGTGGAGGACTTCCCTCCTCTCATCCCGAGTGCAGGCTTCCCCTAACTGTCTCCTCTGGTCACCTTTGGCTCTCCTTCATCTACCCAGGCGGCCACTCGATAAATAATTACTGAATAGAGAGTGAACGCGTGCCAGAGCTGTGCCGCGTGGATTTCAAGGCGGCCAACAATGAACGCACGATGAGCCCATGCACTTTGGTTTGGGTGGTTGTTCTTTTTTTGTTGTTGTTTTTTCCTTTTATTCCGGTTCCACGTCTCGATCCTTGTGGGTTTCTGTGACATGAATGCAATTTCCACATCCGGCATTCAAATCTCTGCGGTCATGGAAGAGGCAGCTCAGCCAGGAGCCTTTCCAGCGCAAGAGCAAAACCACTGACCTTGGAGCTGGCCAGCCGTGCTTCTGAGCGCGAGGGCCGTCTGCCACCGTGTGCCCTTGTGCAACTCATGCGTCTCCTAGGAAACCTTGACGTGACTTTTTCTCTTGAAGATGTGAGCGCCATGAGCTGAACTATGTCCTCCCTAAATTCATGTGTTGAAGCCTCATCCCCCAGGACCGCAGAATGGAGCTGTGTTTGGAGGTGGGGTCTTTAAAGACGACTGATGTAAAATGAGGTCAGGAGGGTGGGCCCTGATCCCATAGGAGTGAGGCCCTGATAAGAAGATGGGATGATGTGCACAGAGGGACAACCACATGAGGACGCGAGGAGAACACAGCATCTACACGCCCAGGAGAGAGCCTCAGGGGGAACCAGCCTCAGCCTCCCCACCCCAGATCTGAGAATCCCAGCTTCCAGGACCATGATCATAAATGTCTACTATTTGAGCCAACCTGTTCTGTGGTGTTTTGTGACTACAGTAAATTATACTTGTGCTATGTGTGTGCCTGCATATATCTATATATATATATTTCCTATGTGCATGTAACCATATATATAAAATGTAACCCAATTATATATATATAATAACATTTAAATATATAAATAATATATATATAAAATGTAACCCAATTATATATATATAATAACATTTAAATAAATAAATAATATATATATACAACTATCTGAATTATATTTATATAAAATAAATTCTACAGTAGGGTATGTATAGATGATACATAGATAGACACATAGATACAGAGATACATAGATAGATACCTAGATACAGAGATACCTGACTATATACACTATATATACAAAGTAGCCAAGAGTGCATGGATAAAATCATCAACAAAAGCACATCACGGATGGAAATATAACTGCACCCTGGCACTCGTTATGCATCTGTCCACATCTGTCAAAATCCACCCACCTGTGCCCCTAAAAGGGTAGCTTTTCTTGAGCGTAAATGACACCTCAATAACCGTGGATCAGAAAAGAAGGAACCTGATGGTCTTTATTCCTTCTATCCATTTGCACAATGACGTCAAGTGAGAACCACTAAAGATATGCCTAAGGAGTTCTTTTTTAAAAAAATATTTATTTATTCATGAGAGACACAGAGAGAGAGACATAGGCAGAGGGAGAAGCAGGCTCCCTGTGGGGAGCCCAATGGCAGACTCGATCCTGGGTCTCCGGGGTCACGCCCTGAGCCCAAGGCAGATGGTTGACCACTGAGCCACCCAGGGATCCCAGTTCTTTCATCTTTATACAGAAATGTTATGCTTGTAAGACAGTGTTGAAATTATTCTTGTTGTGGATTTTAGCCAAATGAGTATGCTCTTTGGAGATAGTGTGTGGGGTGTGGCGTCCCACGTGATCCTACCGACTGCCGTCCTCGTGACAGTTACAGAGCACATGAAAGATGGGCATGAAGGCACCATTTTGTCTTCCTTCATTTGTCCCCCCCCTTGCATATTAAACAAACTATCCTTAGATGACAACGCCAGAGAGCTGGCGGTCCCTAGGGACAATTAAAACCACGTTCCTCTCGTCTGGCATCACGTGTGGGTGAATGTTGTCCCAAAGTGCTATGAAACACACATGGGATGGCGTTCAACACACCTGCTCCTCTGCAGAAGGCTGGGACTACCTGGCTCTCCCTGGTGCCATGAGAAATGCCCGTGTGGTTGATGAGGTCTTCCACGGGGACGCAGAGCTGTCCCCGTGGGAGTGATGACTTTATCCATCCCCGGGAACAGATGGGACACGCAGCGTGCCAAGATGCCGGGATCATGCAACACTGCGCTCAGACACCAGCTCGTCTCCCTCAAGCCTGAGGATGGTGCATCCACTTCTATCTTTGGAAATTCTTGATGTTGGGCACAAAATAAATGGCACAGTGGTGGATTATAACCCAAAGCGTAGAATGAGTAACCACGCGTCCGTAGTGATGTAGGTTATTGGTTGAATGAATAAACACATAGCGGAGAAGAGGCATATCTCCCATGGAAATAGATTCCAAATAATTTACCTAAAGAGCCAGTCCTCAGGGAGCCCACACAGGCTGGTCAAGGTGACTTCCTTCCAGAAAATAACCTGGTTCACCAAGGATTTGCTGGGCAGCTCCCACAGCACAGGCGTTAACTTTCATGCCCGCGATGCAACCACGAGCGCAAACATCCATCTCACCGTCAGGAAGTTACAGGAAGCAACCAGTCCGCGCAGACTCTAAAATCAAATTGGCCAGTGGGAGAAATGGAAGAGAAGGGGTCAGACATGTAGACATGGTGGAGGGGACATCTCCCAGGCTCAAGAGACCGAAATGCTTTGCATTTTGGCAATTAGAACTGGACTCTTTTGATGCTTCTGCACACACGCCTGGGCTGGATTTAAGGCATTCTGGAAGCTCTGATTTTAAGGGATATCTAAGTGTTGCTGCTGTAATTTGATCCCACTTTTCAAAGCGTATGGTGGCCGCTGGGTGTCCTCCCGATGAGCCACATGCAGAGGAAGCCCCACCACTGTGTTGTGAGGGTCACATGCAGATGCCAGGCTGAGCACACACTGCAAGTGCTGGACATCGCAGGCGGGCTTGAATCACGTCTACACAGCGTGCCTCTGCGATCGCACCTTCCCGGATCTGCATGGAAACCGAGGCCCCTGCAAATCCAAGCCTGGATCCTCGCCGTGTCCCTGACTTTCATATCCCTCCCTCTGTTTGTAAGGTCACAATGCAGCTGAGCTAACTTGCACCTAGTTATCTAGAACTGTGCTGAACAGCCTTCCCGGGATGCATCTGTTCCTTGGAAATGCTGGAATCCAGAGCAACGCTGCTCTGACAGCGCACATGGCCTCCGCTGCACTGCCAGCACTTCCTGCAGACTCATTTCTCGGGCTCCGTCTCTAGTTTGTGTCTCTTCCTGCAAATCTGAACAACTCCCACTGCCCTAGAAAGAGCAGGCCATGCACGGTAGGTTGCCTATTGCAATAACCATGATCAGAAACACCATGCTGGTAACGTTTGTGCAACGCGTCATATCTCGAAGGCTTGCAAATACCCTCTCAGAGATTTGCACAGAGGAAAACAGCCCCACTGGAAATCTGCTTGCAAGTATTTCTCCATTTCCCATGGACCTCAGAGCACAAGTGTCGGGGAGGCTGTGGAGAAATGACAAACCTGTGCACAGTTGTTGGGAGTATAAATCAGTACAGCTGCTGCATATGACGGTGTAAGGGTTCATGCGAAAATTACAGAGCTACCACTCAATCCAGCAATTCTACATCTAAATCTTTACCCAAAGGGATGGAAGGCAGGATCTTGAAGCGACAATTGCACAGCCATGTTTATAGAGCATTAGCAACATTATCCATAGTAGCCAAGTGATGGAAGCAAGACAGGTATCCATGGATGGATAGATGGGTGAATGGATGGATGGATGCATGGCTGCGTGGATGGGTGTATGGATGGATCAATAGGTGGATGGTTGAATGGGTGGTTGGATGAGTAGATGGATGGATGGATGGATGCATGGATGGATGGATGGATGGATGGATGGATGGATGAATGGATGGATGGATGGACAAGCTGATGGATGGACAGATACCTAAATATGTAGATGCATAGACAGATGACTGATACATAAATGATACATGAATACATAGATACATAGATGATGGTTAGATGGGTTGATGGATGGATAGATGGATGGGTGATTGGATGAGTAGATGGGTGGATGGATGGGCAGATAGATATGATGGATGGATGGATGGACGGTTGGATGGATGGATGGATGGACAGATGGATAGGCACACAGAATGTGAGATTTTGATACAATGGAACATTATTCAACCATAAAACCAGGAGGGAATTCTGACACCTGCTACAGCGTGGATCAGCCTTGAGGACATGATGCTTAGTCAAAGAAGCCAGACACAAAAGGCCATATATTATATCACCCCATTTATATGGAATATCCAGGTTGGGAAAATGCATAGGGTCGGAAAGAACCATGGTGGGCACTAGGGGCTGGGGAAGGGGGGATGGGGACTTAGTGTTTCATGGAGGGAGAGGGACCAGCAGATTCCCCACTGAGCAGGGAGCCTGATGCAGGACTTGATTCCAGGACCCAGGGATCATGACCTGAGTTGAAGGCAGACGTTTAACCTACTGAATCACCTGGGTACCCCAATAATTTTTTTTTAAATTTCAAGCCTGCATCCTAGACATTCCTCATTGCTCCACTACAACCAGGAAGCTGGCATGATTGCTTCCACGTCAATCAGTAACAGAAGGGACACAGACGTGAAGGAGGGATGCAAATGCCCAGTAACTAAAAGGAAGACAGAGGCACCCACATCCGTGCTCGCCAGCAGTTTGCGGACCTTGGCTTTGCTTCCCGTTGTGAGCACCTATTGGCTCCAGTGTCCTCCATGTGCTAACAATCCATGATGACTGTCACCAGTCATCAAGATCTTTAGAAAAGAACATGCACGTGTGCATTCCTCCTCTGGCTTTCCCTCCCCAGGGTCAGGGGTTGCTGAAAGCACCATGTGCCTTGTATCAGGCTCTTTCCCCACACGGGGTGGCTTCCCCTGGGGCGGGGGGTGAGAACAGGAGGGCACATCTAAGATTTAAGGAGCCCATTATAAGTAATGTTTGCTGCTGTAAATCAGCATAAACATAATGCATCCAGCTTGTGTATTTAGTATCCTCCACTCTTTGGGGATGGGACTGTCCCAGGACTAAGGTCCAGGTTCCTTCTGGGGCTCCAGGGGACAATCCATTCCTTGCCTTTTTTAGCCTCGAGAGACCACCCACCATCCTTGGCTGGGGGACTCTTCTTCTGCCTGCAAGGCTAGCAGTGGGTGTTTCAGTTCATCACACATGACATCACCCTGACCTTCTTCCTGCCTCCCTCATCTGCTTAGAAGGACCCGTGGGATCCCATTGAGTCCATCTGGATCATTCAGGACCATCTCCATCTCAACTCAGTGGGCACCAGGGTGGCTCAGTGGTTGAGCACCCACCTTTGGCTCAGGGCGTGATCCCAGGGTGCTGGGATGGAGTCCTGCATCGAGCTCCCCGCATGGAGCCTGCTTCTCCTTGTTCCTGTGTCTCTGCCTCTCTTTCTATGTCTCTCATGAATAAATAAATAAATTTAAAAAAAAAAGTCAAGTCAGTATCAAGTCTCATTCCCTCGCAAACGTAATTCCCTTTGGACCTGTAAGATAACACACTCACAGGTCCTGGGATTAGGGATGAGGACACAGGCACCTTTGAGGATCCTGATTCTGCCCACTAAGGGATAGAGATGGGACCTAGACCCAAGGCTCTTGATGTCATTCATTTCCTAACTCATTAATTTCCCACCGAAACTTTCCCATAAACTCTCACGATTCCCACCAGGCTCTTCAAACAATGGAACAAGGCTTTCACAGAAAGCTGATTTTTCTTAAGAAAACCCAGAGCCATGACCACCACACGAAAGATGTGAAAACACTTGTCCCCTGAAACGCTCATTCAGACAGAAAGCCGCTCCACTGAAGATAAATCATGTGCACGGAGGAAATAAAACCCAGATGACTGCTTTCCTCCGGCATGTTTGCTCACACCATGGCAGGCCCAGATGCATCCCTCGGGCTGCGATCGTCAGGCTGCAGAGCCCCGTGACTCAGTTTTTCTAAAGAGCCAGGATGGCTTGGAGTGTCCTGACACACGAGAGAGTAAATGTTCCCGGGAAAATGAGATCACCTCTCCTGCTCCCTAACAGAGCTTCATGGCAGACACATTCTCTCATTTCATTTTGCGTGTGTTTGTTGGAAATATAAACATTTAATTTTTTCCTGGTTTACTGACATATAATTGGCATACAACATTGGGTGAGCTTAAGGACTTACACAATACTGATGTCAGTTACGTGAAGACACGTGTCTTGTTGCACGTCGTGTGTGTCAGATTATAATGACAATGATGCGTTGACATATAACATGGTTCTGACACCTCACATTTTCTTATATATCCTGTTGGATGTAGATTATGGAAATCACATGTTGTGACATATAACATAGGTTGTTATATACCAGTTACGAGGTCACGTTATATGTGAATCATCATGACAGTGATGTCATGACCCACAATGTTGTACGCCATGTTCCATGTCAATTATATGCATGTCACGTCACAGCAAGATGACTTGATACCCACACACGCTGTGAAATGACCTAGCATGATGGGATGGGTTATTAACACCTCCATCCCTCACCTAATCACCATTTCTGTTTTGTGATGGGGACATCTAAGGTCTGCTCTCTTCGCAAGTCTGAAGCCTACAACGTAGTCTGATTCAAGATGGCACACAGCGCACAACAGAGTGGGAGTCTCGCCGTTGCCTCTTCACCTGTAGGTACTCATGCACTTTGGCACATTCTGGGATCATCAACCAAGGCCCTGAGAGTTTTTAATCCAAACACATTACATCAGGAAGGGCTACGGAGGCTCTGCCCGGGGACAGGCTGACAGGTGTCTCTGGGAAAGTGACTGACCCCATGAATGTTCTTGGATGACGTCCATGTTGGGAAGTAAGGTGTTTGTGTCAAGCAATTATTTTAATTGTTTGCTATAATTCAATGCCATTTCGTTGGTGTGGATGGTTGCCCATATCTGAACACAGTGAGACATAGCAAAGCTCTTTATCTGGAAAGAAAGAAAGGGACGGAGAGAACAAAGGAAGGACACCATTCTGTCCTAAATCACAGATACTTTCTGCACCAGCTGTGGAAGTTCTTGTGCCACAAATAGAGGAAAATGAACCAGAATAAAGGACAGGACCCACAAAGCCACACAGAGCTTAAGGAGGAAGCAACACCTACGTGCAAATCTCAATGAGAGTATTATATGTTGGCTACTTGGATTAACACAAAAAAATAAAGAAATAAATGACAGTCAATTCCTACAAAGTAGTGCATCAACAGTAAACCCTAGAGAGTAAAAGGATGATGTACAGATTTCAAGCCAGAATGGGAGAAAACCAGAACAAAGTCCTCAAGTAGTCTAACAGAATTAAAAGAAAGATTAAAATAAATAGAAATAATACAAGAAACGGAAAAAAATACCACTGTCAGTATATCAGACCTACTAGAAATTCATCTTTATCAGTTAATTAAAGAAAAAAGGTCAAATTAAATGTGACTCTGACTCTGTAGGTGTATTTTTAATCTGACTAAATTCTGTTTATGTAATAAACCAAATTACACAAAATGGTTAAAAACGAAAGGCTAAATAAATAGAAATATCAAGCAAGGGCAGATCCCAATCCTGCTGGCAAAGCACCATTAATTCACAAAACAGTCAAGACAGAGAAGAATTCTACCTTGAAGAAAATAAAACTTCACAGAAGTGATGTAACACATTCACACTTGGGTGCGTACAGATCCGTGAAACGGAAACATGTAAAACATGACAGGATAGCAAAAAGCAACATGGTGACATTTATCAACATGTTTAGAGGACAAATAATTTATTTTTTAAAGATTTTATTAATTCATGAGAGACACAGAGAGAGAGAGGCAGAAACACAGGCAGAGGGAGAAGCAGGCTCCATGCAGGGAGCCCGATGCAGGACTTGAACCCAGGACCCGGGGTCACGCCCTGAGCTAAAGGCAGATGCTCAACCTCTGAGTCATCCAGGGACCCCAAGGACAAATATTTTATAGGATAAAAAATTCGGATTGCAGACAGTCATTTTGTACAACAATTGATGTGCAAGCACACATTATCATCACAAGTATCTATAAATGATTTTCTAAGCAAATATATAATTGCAAATATATTTATTTTTGTGTGCATGTGATATATATGCATACATCACACATACACAAATATTTTTAAAATAATATTGTTTGGTTATATATATAAAGTTATTTCTATATATGTGCACAGGATCTATCTATATCACATGTACACAAATTATAAAATGTGTATATATATATGGTTTGGATACGTATTTAAAATATATATTTAAAATTGAATGTGTATTTAAAATTAAAACATGTTACCTATTTATAGTACATGTACACAAATATATATAAAATGTGTGTATATATAGAGGGTTTCAATATGTATCTCCAATATTACTTAGACATACACACAGTATCTTTATCACATGTACATAAATATACATGAAACATATATATAGTTTGTATATATATGTTGAAAATTATATATATACACATTATCTATTTATGGAACCTGTACACAAATATATATAAAATATATATATTTATATGGTTTGGATATATATATAATTAAATATACATTCTAGCCATATCACATGTACACAAATGTACATATAATGTATATATGGTCTAGATATATATTTAAAATAATATATATACATGTTATCTATTTATAGAACTTGTACACAAGGATATATAAAATGTATATATATATATAGGGTTGGGATACATATATATCTAAAATTATCCATATACAAAAAAATAAATAAAATAAATTTATTTATATATACACATAATATATCACATGTGCAATAATATATATAAAATGTATATATATGATTTGGATATGTATATCTAAAATTAAATATATATACATTCTCTATTTATTATACATTTACATAAATATATAAAAAATGTACATATATTGGGTGCCTGGCTGGCTCAGTTGGTGGAATATGTGATTCTTGATCTCAGGGTCATGAGTTTGAGCCCCACACTGAGTGTAGAGATTACTTAAAACTAAATTCTACTCCTGAAACCAATATTATGCTATGTTATCTAACTGAATTCAAATAAAAAATGTTTAAATGATCAGTAACTGTGTACTATAAAAGAAAAAAACTTTAAAAAATAAAACTAAAGGGGATCCCTGGGTGGCGCAGCGGTTTAGTCTGCCTTTGGCCCAGGGCGTGATCCTGGAGACCCGGGATCGAATCCCATGTCGGGCTCCCGGTGCATGGAGCCTGCTTCTCCCTCTGCCTATGTCTCTGTGTCTCTCTCTCTCTCTCTGTGTGACTATCATAAATAAATGAAAATTAAAAAAAAATAAAAATAAAAATAAAGGGGCACCTGGGTGGCTCAGTGGTGGAGCATCTGCCTTCAGCTCAGGGTGTGACCCCAGGGTCCTGGGATCAAGTCCTGCATCGGGCTCCCTTCTCTGTGGGGATCCTGCTTCTCCCTCTGCCTGTGTCTCTGTCTCTCTCTCTGTGTCTCTCATGAATAAATAAATAAAATCTTTAATAAATAAATAAACCTAAAAATAAAATTCTTGGGGTACGTGGCTGGCTCATTCGGTGGAATATATGACTCTTGATCTCAAGGTTGTGAATTCAAGTCCTGTGTTAGGTGTAGAGGTTACCTAAAAATAAAATCTTTCAAAATAAATAAAGGAATAAATAAAAATGAAACAAAATGTGTATATAGTTTTGACATTCTTTCTATATCCACTATTACCTATCTATTGCACATGTATATAAATATTTTAAAAGTATGTGTTTATATATATAAATAGTATGTATATATTAACATGTATATATAATATACATATATATACGTGTGTGTATATATATGCATATACATACTTTAGATATGTATATACACCAGATAGTATATATATGCATCTCACATGTACACAAATATATGTAAAAGTATATACAGTTTGGATAAATATTTAAAATTATGTTTCTGCAGATACACAGAGTATATGTCCATATATACACATATACACACACATCTGGTTTGTACTCACACACAACATTCCTAGCAGATCGTGAAGCCCGGGGGACAAAGAGAACAAAGGCTTTATGTCGCACACTATTACCTTTTTGAAGAGTGAATAGGTTCAGAAATGACTTGCATAAGTAGAAGAGTAAAAAGAAAGAACAGAGTAAAAGTCAGGACAATCCTTGTAATAATAACTATGAAGAACCCGCCAACAACCCAATCATGGAAAGACACAAGTGCAGAGTAATGAGAAATAAACCAGGTCATGGAATGGAATGGCTTTTCTAAGAGAAATACCGGACTAAGTCTAGCAAAAAAAAAGGAATGTTTTAGGCATCACTTTGTTGGGATTTCGGTAATGGCTTTGACACAGGTTATAAAATACAGATGCAGGGCGCCTGGGTGACTCTGTCGGGGAAGCGTCTGGCTTCGGCTTGGGTCGTGATCTCAGGATCCTGGGCATGATGTCCAGCTCCCTGTTCAGCAGAGAGTCTGCGTCTCCCTCTCCCTCTCCTCTCACCTCTGGACGTGTACTCTCTCTTTGTAATAAAATCTTTAAAAAATAATTAATTTAATTAAAAAAAATAAAATAATATAGATGGAAAATAAGTTCAGGTTCACTGCTGAATGCATAGAAGGGCAATTGTACCCCTAACCGAAAAGCAGGCAGCATAGTAACAGTAAGAGACGGGGTCTGGAGACACGCAGGTGTACGTGGTCATGTTATATTGTTAATTCACATGCTATGGGCAAAAATGTGATGCTCCAAAATTCCTATGTTGGGGCCCTAATCCCCAGGACCTCAGAATGTCCTTGTATTTGGACATAGGGTCTTTAAAGGGGTAATTAAAAGCCACAAGGGGGGCCTGTGATCCCATAGGCCGGGCATCCTAGAAGAAGAGATGAGGACACAGACATGCCCAGAAGGACAAGCACGTGAGGACGTGGAGAGAACACCACATCTACACCTGCCCAGGTGAGAGGTGGTGGGAGGAACCAGCTTCAACTCCTCCTGGATCTCAGACTCCCCGTCTCCAAGACCACAAAATGGTGGTGCTTTATTACATCAGCCCGAGTCAACTGGTACGTCATGGTTTTACAAGGAAACGGTTTCATAGATTACAGCAATCCATTTGCCAGCCGGTGCCATTTAGCAATTTGTGGGATATACCAGTAAATTCCAGTGTATGGCCAGTCAATATCGGAACGACATTGAAGATTGAAAAAACTGAATTCTGAAAAAAAAAAAGAAAGAAAAATTGAATTCTGTGACAAAGAAGTTGAATGCATCCTCAGGCACACTATATTTGCACAAGTATCCACACACACACACACCCGGCCCCGCAAGCAATTCTAAGGGAAGGTCACATTTTTGTGAGATGTATTTGAGTTGAAATGCGTTTATATCCGTTGGCCCCAAAATGTCAATGCAAATATTCACGGCTTTCAGTATTGCTAACCAAACACCACACAGCAAACCAAGTGGGTAATGGTGAAGCAGCCAGCCGCGATCCATAACCAGAAGGTGAGAGGAACCGCAATGGCCCTCGGAACCGACTGCATACAATACCCATGATGCCCTGGTAACAAAGCCACCGTCCCAAAATCGTGGAGATTGCAGTGACCTGCTGCTCAAGCGCATCGCCCGCTCCTCTTTGCCACCCTACTGGCAAGGAAAGGGATGAATCAGAATCTTTAGTCAGACTCTAGGAATATGCTCATTTAGGTTTTGTGTATTTTCCAAACAGATTCAAGGCAAACAGCCTTTGTTCCTGTTAAAACCCAGAGCCAAAAAAGAAAAAACAAAAAACAAAAAACAAAAAACAACCCAGAGCCTGAGGGGCCGCCATTATTTTCCTGTATGAATCGGAGGTGGGGCTACATTCTCACATGATCCCAGGATTCAAGGATCGGCCTCCCTCCCAAACCGCTGACTGTTTTACAAAGTATCAAAAATATCTCCGCACCACCCATCCCCCACTGCCCTTCTAAAAACTCAAAACGATGCATACACGCCCACAGGGACAGAGTTTGCACCCAATTTTTGAGTTTTTTGAGATCTTCTGAGATTTTTTTCAGTCCTTTTCATGGGCTCAATATTGCAGAATGAAATCGTGTATTATTATTTTTTTTATGTCTGTCTTTCTGGAACTGGGAGCTCTCCCAGTGCACAGCTGAGATCCAACATTGTGGCAAGACAAGCAGGCATCATCCACAGATACTTTGTAACCTGGAAGGACCAAAAAGCAACTTGATCCCTGGAGGTGAAAAGCCCGGAGTAATACTTCCAAGCAGATCTCTGTCAGTATCTTTTATTCCTCATATGAGTGAAACCATATGAATGGTTTTCCAACGGGGAAGCCAATGCGGCAGATGGGACCCATCAGCTGGGAAATGTGTCACATGCACAGAATATTAATCCAAGCTACTCCATCAGAAATGGACATTTCTTTTTCAAGTTTTTATTTAAATTCTAGTGAGTTAACATATATGGTAAAATTGGTTTCAGGTGTGGAACCCAGCAAGGCATCATTTTCATACAACACACAGTGCTCATCACAACAAGCACCATCCTCAACACCCGCCACCCACCCAGCCCATCCCCTGTGCATTTTCTTTAATTAATTTATTTCCAAAACAGCAGAAGTGGCCAACCGACTAAGCTAAAAAGTCATGGACTCCCCTCGAATCGAGATGTCGGAACACATGTGATTCTAGTGATGAGACAGTGTATGTTAATATCCAGATGGTCCCTCGCATGAATTCCCCACATCGCTTGGCCAATTGTCCAATCACTTAGGAATCCGTCACCATTTATTCCACAGCTTTGTAACCAAGTCCGTGCGGGACAGCAGCCTGGACGTGCATGAAAGGACGGGGCAGCTGGGCCCACATTATTTACAGTTTAGTCAAGAATTGGGGTGTGGCTGTCATGGGGTCTTCAGGCTCTTTCTTATTCCCCGGGCGACCGTATTTGAACCACGGAGGGTGAAATCCTCTGTTTCCCCCAACAGGCTGAGCGGGATGCAGGGTGGCCGTGCAGGAACGTGCGTGGAAATCCCAGCTCTGCATAGGAACCTTGACACATTCTTGGCCTCACATCCCACTGATGACCATGGAGCTTGTGCAACCACGTGGTGCAAAGTCATGCCGCTGTCTTGTCATCTTCTGATCTCTCTCTGTCCGGCCATATGGGCAGGCTCAGGGTGTGCATACTGGTGGCCATGCATCATTCTCGGGCGACTCGGCAACCACAAGGTCAAGTCCTGTCATCACAGCTGATGCACCACATGATGCACACATGAGCTGTGAGCTCTACTCATTGCAAGGTTGGGCCTGTGTCTTGGGCGCTGTGCACATGCAGGGACAGTGGGCCCTTAAAATCTTTCTGGCATGAATGGGACCATGGCCGGGAGACTCTCATCAACCCAGACAGGTGATGGCAAAATGACAAACACTCCCTGTGAAGAATCGGAGCAGTGTTGTCCCTGCGTGGCTCAGTGGGGCCACCATGAGACCTGGTCACAAGCCCTACGTGCCCGACATCTATGTGGATCCCACTCTTTGAGGAATTCACACCTGTTTGCAGTGGAGGTGGCACAAAAGCAGGTGCAGGAAACACATGTTGGTGAAAGAGAGCTGAGAATCTGGGCATAAACCATCCCAGATTCCATTCCATAAGGCTCCAGCGAGGAGCTGGACGAAGCAATGAAGGGGCGATTGCATGGCATTCCTCCATGGAAATGGGGCCGCTGTGGCCAGGCTGCCCTGTAGCCAGCAGCACCTGAGCTCATGGCACCTGCTGCCTCGGTGCCCTGGGGCGGCCAGCACGGATGACCCTGAGCCGCTTGGGTGGCTTAGAACGATGTAAGTGTGCTCTCTATCAGCTTTGGAGCCTGGAATCCCAAATGTGAGGTGTGGCCAGGGCTGGCTCCTCCTGCAGGCCCCAAGGGCAAATCTCTGCCAGGTTTGTGTCCCAGCCTCCGGGGGGCTGCTGGTGCTCCTCTGCGTCCCCTGGCCTGTGCACACCGCACTTCCACCTCTGCCTCTACCTCCCCCGACCTTCCCCCATTCATTACACTTGGAGCCCAGAGACTTCACAATCAGATCCCGCTTTCCTGCAATACCCCGGGGCTCTGATTTCTCGTTTTTTTCAAGGCTCCAACATTGTGCAGAAAAGCTCATGGTGAGCACACAAGTCGGTGACCTTCCTGCGGTTCAGAATTCAGGTTGGGAGCCACCACATACACCTGGATCTCTCCCCTTGCCCGGTTGCAACAGCAGAGAGCCTCCTTTTTGGTGCTATCTCGTTTTGAAAGGTAAGTGCTCCATGTTACGGGAACGACCCGCCGGCTGGCCAGTCAGTGCTCGCACTGCAGAGAAGACAGAGCAATGCTGGACAACATCAATCCCAGCAGGGACCGCATCTTGAGTGTGCTGCTGCTCCCGCTGACACCCAGAGCACACACCTGCATGTGGAAGTCTGTGCATCAGGTGAAGAAATACGCCCACACGGCATGGATCTATGCATTCTTTTTATTGATATTTTTTCCCATTTACATTCAACGAATCGACATCTGTGTACGGCATGAATTTTAAAGAGGAGAATGGGAACACTGGTACCTTGCTGGTAACATCCGTGCTTCAGAAGATACAACGTACAAGCCAGCTCTGAGATAGTCTAATTGGTTCGGGGGCCATTTGCCAACCAATGGTGGATGGTTCCGATTTCCCCTAAAGCAGCCTCTGGCTTGTCGGGACTTCCAAGGGCGGAAGGAGGGCTTGTGGGGATTTCTAATGAGGCAAAAGCCCTTCTATTTTGGATGCACAACAGATGCCCAAGTCCATCAGCCCTAGGGGGGAGTGGAGGGCAAAGGGTTCTAAGCTGCTTTTTGGTTTTTGTTTGAGTTTGTGTTTGTTTTTGTTTTTGTTTTGTTTTATTTAAATTCAATTTGCCCACATATAGTAAAGGGTTTTAAAAGCCCTTGCTGAAGGGGCTCCCAGGTGGCTCAGTTGTTGAGTGTATGCCTTTGGCTCAGGGAGTGACCCCGGGGTCCAGGGATCTAGTCCCACATCGGGATCCCTGTAGGGAGCCTGCTACTCCCTCTGCCTGTGTCTCTGCCTGTCTCTGTGTCTCTCAGGAATAAAAAAAAATAAAATGTTTTAAAAATAAAAAAGTCCATGCCCAAATAAGCATTTCTCTGGTGGCAGATGCTGTGGAGCATCTTCTGTGCTTGTTTGCTGCTTAGAGATCTACTTTGGGGCAATGTCTCCTCATATCTTCTACCCATCTTTTTAAAAAACTGGGATTATTTATTGCTTTCTTATGGACTCACAAGAGCTCTTTATATGATCTAGATGCATGTCCTGGGTCACATACATTCTTTCAAGAAAAAAAAAATTATTATTTAAAAAAATAAATCTTGACCATGTTGCCTGGGAAAATTTTTTTAAAATTTGTTTTGTTTTGTTTTTAACCTTCTGGGAATGTTAACATGAGAAAACAGGAAGGAGAGACGTGAAACTACTTTGAAGGGAAAGTGAAAAATCCCTTGGTGCGAGGGGCAAAGCGGTACGAGATGAAAATAATTTATCCTCAGATCCTGAATCTCCTTTGGCTATTCCTGCCATTCACAAATTTCCACGGGTTTGTATTTTTGAGTGCATGCTCCACATAACCTGATTTTTTATTGCTGTAAACAGAAATCGATGCTGACTGTCTCAGTAAAATATTTTGGATATGGAAAGTTTAAAAATCATTGTTTCTTTTTTATTGCTTCTTGAGGCATTCAATCTGCATTTCCAAGCCTTTTGAAAGTCCTCTTGAATCTGCCAAAAGCATGTTAGGTCCATAAAATCTATTAATTGCATCCCTAGGCTCATCATCAAAGAGAAAGCTCCTGTCCCTGATCAATATTTTTCTATTACGATAGATATTCAAGCATCAGATGTGTCATTTACAAAACATTTGCTCGGGGCAGGGACTGTGCCTGATGAGCTCGTTGACCCCCTTATAGGGCCACCCGTGTTCCTGGTGCATGTATGGGTTCAGACAGCACAATGGGTTTCCAGGGACTCTTGGATAATCATGGAAGTTTCCGGCGCATCTGCCCTGGAAGACGTGTCTGAGGAGCCGCCCTGGGGCATTACCCATGGGGAAACCCGCCAGGCAGACCGCATTTTGTCTTGACCGGGTTGTGCGCAGTCGACCGGTGAATTGGCCAACCTGGTATCCAACTGGAACCAATCATGATAACCAGGGACTGGATGACGGGTTCAGGTGGCTGATACCCTGGCGGGAGCTGCTACAAGCAAATCATATGGGAGAATTTTTAAATACCTGCTACCATGTGTGTAGATATTTCTCCCATGGTGCTTGGCAGCGCCAGGATCTACGCACGGCAATGCCTTTGGGATGATCTGCTTGTCTTTGGGCAGAAAAGCCACACCGGTATGGGCACTTTGCCACTCATCTCTTCCCTCCCATGAGGAAGTCCGCTTTCTGGCACCGAGAATGTGATGGATCCTTTGGACTTTGGCTCTTCCAAAATTTGCCCCCTCCCTCCCTTGCAAAGGATTCCCACCAGCACCTCAAAAACCACCACCCTCTCCAAAGGCAGAAAGTCAACTTCCAATCCTAAAAGAGCTCTTTCTTTCTTTCTTCTTTCTTTCTTTCTTTCTTTCTTTCTTTCTTTCTTTCTTTCTTTCTTTCTTTCCTTTCCTTAAGATGAGCACTATTGAATTGGGAACGTGTCATGTTGCTGTAGATTTCCAAGACACTGTATTCTTCCTAAATATTCCACTTATAGCTGCTCCTTGCCGGGGGTAGTAGGATGTCAAACGGAAGATTCTAGTATCTGAGAACTAATATCTGAAGTTTTCCTACTTTTTCTGTTTGTTTTTTAGATGACCGACATTTAAGACCACGTATAGAAAACCAGTTCCTCACCATCGGGATTCAGTTTATGTTTAGAAACACTCTTAATTGTTTTTGTGTGGAAAACCTTAACAGAGCAGTTAGGTCCCCAGAAGGTTCCAATTTAGGGGAAAAATAAAGGAATTCAGTCCAGGAAAAGAGCTCGGCATCGATGTGTCATTGCCGCCAGTTGTCAACCTGATTTTAAAGCCGGATATGAGATCCGTTCCTCCCACGGTCGCCTTCTCCTGCGTAGCTACTGCTCTTTGATTCAAAGATCTATTACTTCAAGTCATACCATCGCAGGAGGGACAAGTCCCCGCAGGTCTTTTAATGAGAGGCTTCCTTGCAGGTGCTGAGAGCTTGAAGCTCAGTGGAAGGCAGTGACCTCGTCCAGGTGAGGGATGAGCAGGTGCCTGACCCCTGCCCCCAACACACACACACACACACACACACACACACACGTTTATTTAATAAATGTAGGACAATTTCAAATTATCTATTTCCTCTTGCATGGGTTTTGCTAGTATGTGAGGAATTGCTCTATTTCATGTAAACTGTTTGACAGATAGACATGGATTTTTTGTTACTATTTTCTTACTATCCTATTAATTTCTGCAAGCTCTGTGATGATGTCCCTTCTTTCATTACTGATATTTCTATTTTTAATCTATCATCTCTCTATCTCTCCACCGATCCATCCATCCATCATCCATCATACACATCCATCCACCCATCATATCCATCTATCCATCCACCCACCCATCTACCCATCCATCATCCATCATCAGTCCATCCATCCACCCCTCCATCCACCATCCATCCATTCATCCCCCCTCCCTCCATCCATCTTCTATCCATCCAGCTTTCCTTCCAGCCATCTCTGTCTGCCTCTCTGTCTTGTTTTTCTTGGTAAACCTTGCCCAGAAGTCCATCAATTTTATTGATGCTTTCAAAGAACTAGTTTTGGGATCACCTGGGTGGCTCAGTGTTTGCACATCTGCCTTCAGCTCAGGTTGTGATCCCAGGGTCCTGGGATCAAGTCCCATGTAGGGCTCCCCATGAGGAGCCTGCTTCTCCCCTGCCTGTGTCTCTGCCTCTCTCTGTGTCTATCATGAATCAATCAATAAATAATCTTAAGAAAAAACTCTCAAAGAACTAGTTTTGGACTTTATTCATTTTCATGATTGTTTTTCTCTTTTGATTTCCATGATTTCTCTTGTTTTCATTATTTCCTTTTTCCCAATTCTTTGAGTCTCATTAGCTGTCCTTTTTCTAATTTCTTAAGGAAGGGAGAATCTTGAGACCTCTGGTTTTCTTCAAATAGACGCATTTAGTGCTGCAAATTTCTCTCAAGTACTCCCCCCTCCCAAAAATGTTTATTTTTTTTTCCAGTGAGTTCAAAAATATTTTCTAATTTCCCTTGAGAATATATGGACCCATAGTTATTTAGGAGTGTCATATTGTATCTCCAAATATCTAGTCATTTTCTAGGTACCTTTCAGTTAACCAATTGCAAAGTCAACCCTGTTTGGGCCAGAGAATGTGTTTTGTGAGATCTGAATTCTCTAACACCTTATGACTTTCTTGGCAACTGATGTATTCCACGCTGTGTCATTTCTTCTCTATCCTGGGTACTTCCCTTCTGCTAAGATAGCACCTGGGTCTTGGTTTTTATCCAGGTGACAAACTATCCTTTAATTGGCATGTGTACACTGTTGGCATGAAATGTTGGGATGAAGTGGCTAAAGAAAACAGAAAGATATACAGTGGGGCCTCCCATACTCTTCACACCATGAAAGGCCCCCCTCTATCCTGGCTTTTTTTAATCCAGAACTGGGATCCACTGGGGATTTTGGGTGCCCACAATACCGCCATCTTCACTTTGTGATGCCCCAGCTGGCACTGGCCTTGGGACTGAGCCAGAGCAGGCCAAAGTGATGAAAACACGAGAATCTGCCCATGGTACTATTATTGTTGGTTCATGGGATTCCCTCTGTCAGTCGTCAGTTCAGATGGGTAGGTTTCCCTTGGAGCTTCTGCTGCCCATGCCTGCTGCCCAATTCCTGAGTTCCACCTGTTTGGGTGGATGCGAGGAGAGAACAGAGAAAAGAAATGTAAGAAATCCACTTCCACCATACCAGCCATTGTGTTAGGTCGCGAGGGCTGCCATGACAACGCACCTCGCACTGTGAGGCTTCAACAGTGAAAGCGTGTCCTCTCTCAGCTCTGCAGGACGCAAGTCAGAAAATGAAGGTGTTGGCAGGTAGAGCATACAGGGCAGTTTGGATGAGACTTAACTCACCCTCGGACCACAGCCTGGGCGTCCTGGTGCTGGGTGATGCGCAGGGAACATGCATGCAGTCCCGGTGCTGGGTGATTTCTCAGGCGGCATCCATGCAGTCACCAGCAGGGCCAACAGTAAACAGAGAGTGTCACTGAACCAGGTGATGGGCCCTCCAGTGTAGACCAGCATGGCCAAGCTCCCTCAGCTTGCAATAAGCTCCCTGGTTCTGGAAAGTGCCAGACATTCACAGCTAGCTCACCACACCTCTGTCCACTACTCCTCCATATTCAGGCCCCATGTCCAATGTCCTGCTGTAGGGATCACATCCCAGTCTCCTCTGGGTCTTGACTGGGTCTTGACTCACCTGAGACATGTGGTAATGCCAGGTGTTGGCAGCAGCAGCTGGCCGGCCAGCACGAACTGGCTCGCCCTTCCTGAGCTCGGAAAGGATGAGAGGGAGCAATTGGTGCTACGGAGAAAACACTTGGAACCTGCCCAGATCACGCCTCCATGTAGCACAGCGGTGAGGACGTCACATCACCCTCATGTGTGAGCCCTCAAGACTTCAGCTGAGGGATCACTCCTCCTCATGACGGGCAGGCATGGCAGACATGGTGAATGCACTGGTAGGGGACCCGGGTCCCCAGGTCTACTTCATCCCTCACCCCAATCCTACACACACGTTACACATGTTCACACACTATACATACCTCCCACATGGATGTGTGCATCCACACCCTCTCTCACATTACGCACACGTACACGTGCTCACACACGCCGCCCACCCCCTAACCTTATAACTACCAGGTTCCCTTGTAGCCACCACCATCTCTGAAGGGCTCCATTTTCTGCTTTGACTACATGCCTTGTTGGTAACGTGATGTAATTATTAATTAGATTCACGCACGCTATTAATGAAATTGTGTTTATTTTACTTGCTAGAAACAAATCACACTTATTTGACATAAACTATATTCATCATTACATAATAACATGTGACATATAATAATATGAAATTAAATAATAAATAAAATTACCTCATAGTCAATTATATAATTAAAATTAAATACTACATATTATCCTTGTGGTACCAGTATATTATTATTTTCAATAATATATTATTATTTTCGTGGCAGCAATGCTGTTATTATGATTGTTACTACTATTACTATGGTAGCAATATCATCATCATCATGGAGGTGGTATGATCACAATTACTCTCATGGTAGCAGTATTATTTGTTATTATCATGGTGGCAGTACTGTTATCATCATGGAGGTAGTATTTCTACTACCATGGTAGGGGCATGGCTTTACTCACATGGTACAGCATCATTATTATTACTCCTACTCCTCTCACGATAGCAGTATTATTATGACTACCATGGTAGCAGAAGCATCAGATCACACATCATGATCATGGAGGCAGTACTACTACTATCATGGTAGTGGTATGACTCTACTCATATGGTAGCAGCACTATTATTACTACTACTCTCTCTATAGCTGTATTATTATCAGGGTCATGGCAGCAGGATTACTGTACTCACACTGTAGCAATATTATCACTCCTCCTCTCATGGCAGCAGTATCATTATTCTTACTAGCACAGTAGAAGTATTATTGTACTGCCATCATCGCCATGGAGGCAGCATTAGTACTATCACGGTAGCAGTATTACTTTACTCACATGGGAACAGTATTGCTATTATTATTATTCATCTTCCTCTCATGGTAGCAATGTCATTATTATTACTACAATGGCAGCAGAACCATCACATCACCATCATCGTCATAGAGGCAGCAGCTTTACTATCATGTTAGCAGTATTACTCATGTGGTAGCAGTATTAGTCTCATCCCGCTCCCCCTCCTGAGACAGGAGCACTATTATTACAATATCATGGTAGCAGTGCTATGTTACTGTCATGGCAACAGCGGCTGACACTGCCTGGACACTTGCATACACTGCACCAGATGCCCCGGTATGTGTAGATGTTTTATGGGTAATAACTCATTATTTCTGGGTAATAAGCCCAGAAAGGCATACCCTACCTTCATGCTCATTTGCACTAAGACACTGGGGCACAGAGAGGTCCATACCTCTCCCCAGGCCCCCCAGCTGGGAGGTAGTGGAGCCTGGCTACACCCCAGGCAGGTTCTGCCCACAGTGGTTCTACTACCTGTCACCCCGTGCTTCCTCTCTCAAGAGGACGTACTCATCAGCTGCTATACTTTGTTGGCCGCCATCAGCTTGGATCGGGATGTGCATTCGTCTTGGGTTGAGCCAGAAGGAAGACCGACACCAACACCAACACAAAACCTATCCATCCACCCATCTACCCACCCATCTACCCATCCACCCACTCATCCACTCACCCATCCACCCACCCTCCCATCCAACTACCCATCCCCTGACCCATCCAGCCAGCCAGCTAGCCATCTACCCACCCATCCACTCACCCATCCATCCGCCCATCCACCCATCCGCTCATCCACACATCCATCTGTCCATCTATCCATCCACCCACCCACCCACACGTCCACCTGTCACCTGTCCATTCATCCATCCACCCACCCATCCACACATCCATCTGTCCATCCATCCATCCACCCATCCACCGACCCATCCATCCATCCACCCATCCATCCAGGCAGCCATCTATCCACCCATTCATCCATCTCCACGTCTTTCCTTCTCAACTATCTCCATGGCCCTGCTACCCACTTATTCCTTCATGCATCCATTTCCTTACATGATCTGCAGCACGTGGGCCCTCCCCAACCTCCCTTTCCCCCTGGACTCCTACCTACAAACACATCATGTGATATGGCACAGGCTACTCTGCAGATGTAATTAAAGTTCCTGCTTGCTCACCTCCACGAGGGAGATGACCCCTGGATTATCCAGGCTGAGCCCATGCAAACACCCAAGCTCTGAAAACCAGAGCTTTCTGCTTACCGACGTTGCAAGAGGAAGTCAAAGATTGAAAGCATGAGGCGTTCTGGGGGTGGGTCTGTTAAGAGCAGGGTAGATTCCAAAGACAACCAGCCATGGCCCCTCGACAGACACAGACAGCTTCATCATACTTCTTCACGCATAAAACAAACGGCGATACCATAATAACGCCCCGTGGGGAAGCCTCTTTCCCCTTCCCGAGAGAGCCGACGTGAAATAGGGACGTCGCTATTCACTAAACTGTTTCCAAATGCCCATCTAATTGGATTCTTTCAACGCATTTAGGTATCAATCTGATTTACAAAAGCATTTCTTCAGAGCTTAATTACAAGTGTACGCAACAGGATTTACACTTGAAGCTCCTCATTTCATCCCCCATCCAGATATCCAGCCAGTCGAAAATAAACAAACAGAGCTGTAAGCGCGGTTTTGACTGTGTCAACACAGCGTCTAAATCAAGCCGCTTGTTTGGTTTTAATTAGTGGAAGTTTGGCTTTAGTAGGAAAAACATCATTTTGGGAAAGAACTTAGTTCTGGGGTTGGAAAATTGTCATCAGTTGAGGAGAAATAAAAGCCTCAAATGTGCCACATGAAAATGGATGTTCTGGTAAATTTAGCCTACTTTTTTCCCCCCAGCAGATAAAAATGTAATTTATCAAGTAGGCATTTAGAAAGCGTGGGAATCGTAGCAACAGTTTCAGGGAAGACAAGAAGATTTTGAGTTATTATTTGTGACATCAAGTCAATAGATACAAGAATGGATTGCCATATTGGTTGGATTCTCTGTGAAATATATTTTAGATTATATTTTTTATCAGTATGTACCTTTATTTAAAAAAAAAAAAAAGAGCCAGGGGCACCTGATTGGCTCAGTGGTTGAGCATCTTCCTTTGGCTCAGGGCATGAACCCGGGGTCCTGGGATAGGGTCCTACATCGGGCTCCCTGCATGGAGCCTGCTTCTCCCTCTGCCTGTGTCTCTGCCTCTTTCTGTGTGTCTCTCATGAATAAATTAATAAAATCTTAAAAAAAAGAAAAGAAAAAAAGAGCAATATGTGAATATGAAGGGTACCCCCCAACTTCACAATCGTAATGATGTGTGGTGACAAGAGGGCTCAAGGGTAATTTGGAGCTCTAAATACACACACCCCCATTCCCGTCCCATCCCTCAAAATATCTTTCGACACAGAAATAAAATTCAATTGTTTGGTGGGCACCACGATACAGCAGATTTGAAACTCCAAGGAGAAGTAACGCAGCATCATTTGCAAACACACAAAGAAAATTAAAAGATAGGACCAGTCCCGGGATTTTTCACATATTCACACACCCTCCTTCCAACATATGAAAGAACCGACACAGAGTTTTGGAAATCATCTTATTGTGCCAGGAACCGTCCCGCCCACTAGGACATGTTTGTTTTCTGCAACCATCAGCTCTACGTTGAATTCTGCTGCACGACGAACAACCCTCAACCTCAATTCCCTGCAATCAGTTATTTTTCACACCTGCAGGCCTGTGGGTGTTTGGGGCTGATCTAGGCTGAGCTGAACCCGATGCTCCCGCTTAGATTCATGTCTGCTCCCCTTCATCTCATTATTTTGGAACCCAGGGGTACCCCTGCCATGTTGGAGAGGAGACGTGCGGAGGGCAAACCAAACCAGACAAGCACACCTCTGCTTGGAGCACCGCTTCCGGCATTTGACACGCGTGAAGGATCCGCATGCAAAGTCCAAAGTCAATGGAATTGGGAGGCGGGGTCCTTGCAGGAAGGACTAGCCATCGCGAAGTCACGCAAAGAGGGAAAATATCGTGAGCAGCTAATGCAGCCCAGGACACCTGGTAACCGAAGCCTGGTGGGAGTGGACTTGTAGGAGTCCCTCTTCATGTGCAAAGCCCATCATTTCCTTCCCTACCCTGTGCCACCAAGGGCCATTGGTGTGGTCTGCATCATGCACCTTTTCCCTCTTGGGGTTCCAGGTGACGTCCAATGACGGAAGAACCTGCCAGGAGGTGGGAGGCTGGGGGAGAGCAACTGTAGGATATTTCTTCCTTGGAACAACCGTCTCCGTTTGGTTGGTGCTGGTTTCAGGGAGGGAGGGAGGAGGAGGCAGAACAGGATGCTCATCGCCTCCATGGTCTTGCCTTTGCTAGCGCCTACGTGGTCAACCGCCTCACTTTCGCGTGGAGGAATCAGATACGGGTTAAGTTACCATTTTCGCATTTTCCCTCCCCTCGTGTGCCTTTTTTTTTTTTTTTTTTAAGATTTTACTTATTTATTCATTCATGATAGACATAGAGAGGCAGAGACACAGGCAGAGGGAGAAGCAGGCTCCATGCAGGGAGCCCAACGTGGGACTCGATCCCGTGTCTCCAGGGTCACGTCCTGGGCCACAGGCAGGCGCTGAACCGCTGAGCCGCCCAGGGATCCCCCCCCCCCCCCCGTGTGCCTTTTAATCACGTCCTATATCCCGGTGCCTGTAATCCATATCCACGCCGACACGCTTTTACGCTGACCGGTATCATCTTTGTCAATGGAGCGCGGCGGAATTAAAACTGCTCTTCTGTCCCGTGGCCTTATCGTCAAGTGGACAAGATAAACCCTGTCCTGCGTAGGCGGAACATGTGTAGACGCCTTCCATTATGATCTCCATACGCTCAGTTTTATTTTCAGGAGTGCCCTGCTGAGCTCTTATCTGTCTCGTGCAGCCTCTCCCAGGAATGGTTGTAATTGAAAAAAAAAAAAAAAGATCCGTATATGAAGATAGTTCATAGCCGAGTTTGAAACGATACCAAAAATGCTTTAAAAATCCATCTTTTGGTGAATTTCTTTGTCCTTACCCTCCGTTCGGACCGCAAGAGAAAACCCACGTGTTCCCACCTGGTTTGCAAAGCAGAAGATGGATTGCATTGTCTTTTTTTTTTTTTTTTTTTTTTTGGATTGCATTGTCTTATTAGCACCTACGTGATGCACTCGGATGGCTTCTCTCCCATTTTCTTGAAGCCTTTGCGAGGGGGAAGAGATTCTGAGAACAGCCTCCACACACACCCAGCAACCTTGAAATTAAACTGGGAGACACAGGCATCAACACGTCCAGGATCTGTTGCCTCAGGACGACAACGACATGCATAACCATTTAAGATTTATTGTCTCCAGTTGGCACGGTTCAATGCGATCCTCGAATGCCGCCTCCCCAACTCCCCTCCAAGCCGTGACAGCCCAGGGCGTGCCGCATGATAACGTGGCCCGTGATAATGTGTTTCATAAAGTGTGCAGAGCTTCAATTCCTTCCCTGGCCCCGGGGAGTGCGTTGGATGCTCACGGATGGTCCATTTGGAGACGGGCTTTGTGACCAGGACAGGGGACGAGTCTGAGAAGAACATCTTAGAAAGGAGGACAGTTGCCACACATCCTTCCCTTGTGATGTCTGCAGACATCGGCCATGCAATTCCTTCTCCACGTCTGCACCCCCAAAGTCCTGTGTGCTTCCTCGAAGTGTGGGTGCAAACACCTGAGGTCCCTGAGAGGCTCTCCTGCCCATGGGAACCACAAGGGGACCACAAGGGGCCTGAGCTCCATGGTCCAGCACAGGCTTCCTCGCTCCATCTGCATCTGGACGCCATGCATCGCCCTCACTGGTCCTTTGTGCATTTCTGCCACGTTGACTTTGAACGTGGATCCCGTCCCATCCCAGTTGTTTTCACCTTCCTTAGGACCCTGATGGTGGCCAAGTAGTTCATCACCAGCTGGGGGCTGCGAGTGGACCTACCACGGGTTCTATCCCTCGAGGGCTCAGCAAGCCATCCCGTGCCATCCTGCCCTCTCCACGACCCAGCTGGGAGAAGCCATGTGGGAGGGGGCCTGGTTAATTCAGTGAGTCTTTATTCCTCCCTAAGTCACAGCAGCTACATCTGCAAATAATAATAATAATGTCCTTTGGAAATAAGGTCCAAGTATTTCCAAATGCGGTCTACACGTGCATTTGCACAAGAAATAAGACCCTGATCCTGACGCAGTTGCACGAGAAGAAAGACACAGAGGCATGTAGGATGACCAAGCCTTATCGTAGGGCGTAGGGTGCGTGAGAAAACAGGTCTCGTCTTCAGTTCGCGTGCTCTTCGTTTCTTTTCTGGGCCTTTGTGTTTATTTTTTTTATGTTTTTTAAAAAGAGTTTGCTTCTTTATTCATGAAACACACACACACAGAGGGAGGCAGAGACACAGGCAGAGGGAGAAGCAGGGTCCCTGCGGGGAGCCCAATGTGGGACTGGATTCCGGGACCCTGGGGTCACAACCCAACATGAAGGCACACACTTCACTGACTGGGCCCTTCCCCAGATGCCCCCACTTCTTTCTTTTTCTTGAGGATCCTGTTCTAATTCCGTTCTGCGGAGCACAGCTGTAAAATCGTGAGAAGCTTCCAGAGAGGCACCGGCGTGGCCGACAAATGCAGGACCCCGACGGGGCAGGGAGGACAACCGAGGCACAGGTGCGCGTCCCCCGGGCCCCCGTCGTGGACATACACCCCGCCAAGCCGTTTGAATCGTGTGCATTAAGTTCCTGGGGTGGATAAGAACTTCCCAGAGACCTGGGGGTGGAGGCCTCACCCCTCCCCGGACTCCGGGCGGGAGAGCGCAGTCCTCAGGGGCGCATGCGTGCGCGCACCCGGGGGGGTGGGGGTGGGGCTCAGAACCCACTGGTCTTCGGTGAACTGACCCCCTGGGAGGGGCTGGGGGGCTCCTTAGGGCGTGTCTCTATCTTCACAGACGTCATTAAAACGGAGGGCACCCCCCGTCCACAGGGCCGTTTCCATTTACAGCTCCCGGAGCGGCTACTCCAGGCCTGTTTGGGCGGCACGCGCTACCAACGCGTCTCTGCCTGCCTGCAACGTACCACCTGCCAGGTACTAGCCTGCTTAAATGCCCCACAATTTGCAAAAAACTGAAAAAAAAAAAAAAAAGAAAAAAGAAAAAAGAAAGGTGTTTTGTTTTGTTTTTACACGGTGCAGATACTGACGAATGAAGGAAGTGTGTCCCACCCCCGCGCAGAATCCGTATCCCTGCGAACGCGCTCCGGGTGAGGACCTGATTTGCATCACGGGGGGGGGGGGGGGTTGTAACAGGTGATTCATGAGCACCAGGTCCTATCGGGTCACGGTGGGCACCACATCACATACACGACAGGTGTCCTTTCGAGAAGGGGGAGACGCCCCGGCGGACGCGGGGTGCACACCCCACAACGCAGAGGGCGTCCACAAGCCGGGGCTCACCCGGGATGGCTGGCTGCCCCCGGTCGCCCCACGGACCCTGCGGGAGGGACCAGCGCTGCTCACACCTTGCATTGGCCGCCGAGCCTCCAGCACGCGGAAAGAAAAATTCGCGCTTTCCAGCCCTCGTGTTGCTGGCGTTTGCGCACAGCAGCCCCAGGAGATAAATATTCCCAGGGTGGAAGCCGCTCTGATGCTCCCCTGAGCCCTGAGCCCGGACCTCACACCTGCTGGCCAGTGTCGTGCGATGGTAAAAGCCGTGGGTCTGCAAGGCGGCATGTTCCTGCACCACCAAAAATCTGTGCATCGCGGATCGTGTGGATCTGTTTGCAGAGCGCACAGAGAAGGGCCCTCCCTGGGGCCTCAGCACCGAGGCCGGGCATCAATGCCTGGTATTCCGGGGGCGCGGTAGCACCCCAGCTCCTGGGGAGCACGCATAAGGCAAGCAATGCCCACCAGTGTCCTTCACCATCGTCCACGGGGAAAATTTACGATGCCTTTGGCCAGTCCCCACCTCAAAGCAAATAAATACGAAGTTTTCGAAGGTGGGCTCCGGCATCAGCACTTTTTTTTTTTTAATCTTTCCTTTTTTATTTGAATTCAATTTGCCAACATGCAGTATATATAACACTTGGTGTGCATGCCAGGGGCATCAGCATTGTTTCCAAGCCCCACATCGGGCTCCCTGCTCAGCAAGGGCTCTGCTTCTCCCTCTGCCTCTGCGGCTTGCCCTGCTCATGCTCTCGCTCTCAAAATAATTATTTTTTTAAATGTTAAAAAAAGGGGGGGTGCAGCCAGGTAGCTCAGCGGTTGAGCATCAGCCTTCGGCCCAGAGCATGATTCTGGAGACCCGGAATCGAGTCCCACGTCGGGCTCCCTGCGTGGAGCCTGCTTCTCCCTCTGCCTGTGTCTCTGCCTCTCTCTCGCTGGGTCTCTCATGAATAAATAAATAAATAAAATCTTTTTAAAAATTGTAAAAAAAAAAGAAGGGAGGATGGAAATTTCTGCAAAGGACCCAGATGTGCTTTAGAAGGAACTTCTTGCGTCTGGTGTATAAAACCACCTGATTAATTCAACATGTGAATTAAATTAAAACGTGTAGACCCATCTGCGAGGCTGCACGAAATGACTCCACATAGCAGGGATGCGAAGTGGCCACCCGCTGGGAGGAGGCGCTTTTAAAAGGTGGGTTTTTTTGTTTTGTTTTTTTCCCCAACAGGTCCATTTAATAACCACATATTATTGCACCAACCCGACAAGGCGCCGATGCCAGGCGTGCGGATTTTATTGCATTTGTGGTGAAGAAGGGTTGACAGCTATTTTAAGGGCTCTCTGCATAAAACTATAAGCAACTCCGTATGCAAAGTTATTTTAAGTGGCTCAGTTAAATCATGAAAAGAGCATCACTAACGCATCCATGAAGGAATTAGACGAGCAGATGCTGACGAGAGAAAGCCCGTGTGTGTGTGTGTGTGTGTGTGTGTGCGCAAGAATGAGAGAGATAAAAAAGTGCATGGCTGTGCATGTGTTTCTCTAAGTTACAACATAGGACGACGATACATGGGACAAAACGCGAGAATTTTATAAATATTTCACTGTAGCAAATCCCCTGAATGACACGCATCCAGAAACTAATGAGAAAAATACTGTTTACATTATATTGGGTGACACTTGGGGTATTACATGGTCGTGTACCCGCCGCCACCCAGAACTTGAGGGGCTGTGGGGAGTCCACACTGAGCCCCTTCCCCTCAAGAGGGATGATGTCGGACACACACAGCAAACTCCAGATCCCACGGTGGCTTCTGAAGATTGGCCAAGTGGCGTCGGTCTTGAGGCTGCATCCTTATGCCTGCGTCTGGTCCCCACTGCAGTGGGCATTGAGCTTCTCTCTGCCCGGAGCAGTGAGTGATGGACCCCGCATCACTCATACAGTTTCTACTTCCTGCAGCACCCGTAGCTCACCAAATCGCATATGTCTGCTGTTGGAGCAGTCTCCTACAAGGACCCCCTCCTGCAGCCCACACAGCCTGCCACTTCCCTGAATCACATCCCCCCCCATCTGCGATTGGAGCTGCTGGGGTGCTCATGCAGCAGACACAAAATTAAGACCCAATATCACATACTTACTGACACCTGGTAAGATCAGGAGGTCTCTGTTGCCTCAAACCTCAAGTTGCCCCTACTCTGTTCCTGTGGATAAGGTCCCATCGCCGAGTAACCTCATTATCATGGGGCCTGGGCAGACTGTCTGCTTATTCCTGCCAGCCCATGGAGGATTTATTCAAATGGCCAGTCACATCCTTCCACGGGAACATTCACATTACTTTGCAGGTATCCTCACCATCATCTCCAGAACTTTCCATCTTCCCAAACTGAAGCTCTGTGCCCATCCCTGACCCAAAGTGCCTGGCACCACCATGTACCCTCTGTCTCTAAGGATGGCACCCCTCTAGGGACCTCATATATGTGGAATCACACAGGATTTGCCTTGTGGCTGGTTTATATCATGAAGTGCCATGTCCTTAAGGTCCATCCACATCAAAGTAGGTGTCAGAACATCCGTCCTCTTCAAGGTTGAGTCATATTCCACTGTGTGCATGGACCACATGCTGTTTATCCATCCACCCATCCAACCACCCACTCATCTACCCATCCATCCACCCAACCATCCATCTATCCGTCTGTCTGTTCATCCATCCATCTATCCATCTAGTCAGCCACCCAACCATCCCCCATCGACCCATCCATCCATCCATCCATCCACCCACTCATACACTTATCAATCTATCCATCCATGCATCCATCCATCTATCCATCCTCCAACTACCCATCCACCCATCCATCCATCCGTCCATTCGCCCACCTGCCCATCCATCCATCCATGGACACTTGGTTGCTTCCACCACTTGGCTGCTGTGAGCGCAAGTGTGCAATTATCTGTTCAACTCCTTGTTTTCAATTATTTCTATCTTACTTTTTTTAACCTGTTTTTATCAATGTAGGGCCATCCACAAGTGCTGTTTAATAATCCAAAGTCAGGGTGAACTTCCCTAAATTCAATTTTCCTGCAATACCGTCTGATATGCAAATAACTCATTTCAGCCAAGCCCGTGACAGACAACTGACATTGTGCTTCCCTGGCACACCACAGCCTGATGAGAAATGTATTAATTGCATGGTTCATCCAAGCATTATGATTCCTGCCAGGCCTGGCTCTGACTGTGTCTCGGTTTGTTAATTATTTAAATCCCTTTGGGTTTCCGTGATGGGTTTCCCCATAATTGAAAAAATGCAGATGAGCCTGACCACAAATACCACGCTCAGGAAATCACCCGTGTTGCTCAGAAAGAGGGCTGTCTCTCATCTCTGCAGCTCCAAGCTGCACAAGTACAGCCCTGTGCTGACAGCAGCCTCCACTCCCCATGCCACCCACCCCACCAATTCTTGTAAATGGGGAGCCATCAGGTGGTAGTGGTGGCAAGGGCTTTCACATGAAATGATCAGTCTCCGAACCCAGGAGGAAGGGGAGGTCCCAGGGCTGTCCCATTGCTGCTGGTGAGGCTATGCCATCTGTGAAGATTTCCCCACCGATCTGGAGGTCCTGAGTATGCATCCTTATGGCCTGACGTATCAGGCTCTGCAGGGAAGGGGTGGGCAGCCCCAGCGCGTCCTGGGTCCCCATGGGCATGCCCGCCCTCCTGCTCAGGATGAATTCCAGCAGCATCAGCAAGTGAAGAAGAGGCAGGAGGGGCCTCTGGGCTCCACAGGAAGGTGGCTCTGTAATTGATTAGTAATGTCTGGACTGGGTGCAGAAAGGGGGTAGGCAGACTGAATGCTGAATGCTGCCCTGCTGGGACCCGGGAATCCTTCAGCATTTTCATGGCGCTGTTGTATTTCCCTAAAGGCAAACATTGAACATCAGTGTCCAACGTAGCTTGCACCATCTTAAACTGGGTTTCCAGGTGAACCCATAGCGACACCATGGTTGTACATTTTCAAGAGAAACACACCAAACCCTGTCAAGCTCTCTGATGCCATCTGGGGCCTATGAAACCCATGGATGGAAATGTGGGGTGTTTCCAACCGTGAAAATATAACCAACACAGAAAGACTACATGACTCAAGGACTTTGGGGACCTCTGTCTTAATCTGCACATAAGACGCTCCCAGTGAAGTCCTGACAAAGCATCTTTGGACACTTGATGGCTTTTACAACAGCCTCCTCCGTAGCAGGTGTTGGAAGTGGGTTCTGAGAGGCACTGGAGCCCCCCAGAAGCTCCATTGGGCATGATGGAAGCCGCCATGCTGTTCCCCATTCCGAGCAGATCCAGGCCCACCAGAGAGTCTACATGTGTAAGCGTTCACTTGGTGGCTTGTTCAACGTCCAATGATGATGAAGTGCTCATGATGGACTCCTGTCCTTACAGATGGGAACGCACAGGCAAGATGTCCCAGAACAAGACACGTATGGATTCAGTAATCAGAGTAGAAACCAGACACCAAGATGTGGCCACAGGTGCCAGAAGCCCCATCGTAACCCAGGGAGCAAGTTCTGCAAATGGATGAGGATGCACTTAAGCTGCTAGGCCATGGGTTGATCACTAATTCTGGCCCCAGCCCTCCAGGTGGCTCCAGGGAGTGTGTCTTTAACGCAAATAACATCTCTACATTTAAGTATATTAAGTGTAAAATAATTAGTGAAGTTACTGGTTGCAACAAAACAATGTTACCTTATCGGGGAATTTTCTAAGGCCCTGGCTCATGCCCTGGAAGTTTGCCTAATTTCCAGGTGATTCAGAATATCTGGTGTAAGTGCTATACCATGCAGCTGGTTGCAGCAACATGGCTTTAATCCCCAATGGACATTTGGCAACGCTCTCAGACATTTATGACCACGTGGAGTTGAGAGAGACAGGCTCCAGGCCTCTGGGAGGTGGAGACCAGAGATTCTGCTCAGAGTCCTACAATGCACAGGACGCCCCACACCAGAGATGCATCCAGCCCAGGATGCCCACAGTGCCCGAGGCTGAGACACCCTGAAACCTAGAACATTTCCCTTTATTTATTTTTTTTAATTTTTAAGATTTTATTTATTTACTCACGAGAGACACACAGAGAGAGGCAGAGACACAGGTAGAGGGAGAAGAAGATCCCCCACAGGAGCCCGATGTGGTAGTCGATCCCAGGTCTCCAGGACCACGCCCTGGGCCAAAGGCAGACGCCCAACCACTGAGCCACCCAGGCGTCCCTGAACGTCTCCCTTTAAAACAGAACAGCACGCTATGCATGAGAGGGCCCACAGCCTCATCCATCGCTGAGCTCCTAGAACCCAAAATTAGCTCCGAGATTCTCACCCTCAGGCTCCGGGAGGACTATGGAAACGTAGGGCCCAGAACTGTAGTCTTCAGGTCAGTAAGAAGTCATCTGCCACGGTCACCGTAGGGAGCGTCACCCTGAAAACTCAAACTTAAATTGTGGCCACTGGAAGTATAAGTGGATAATTGCAAATTACAGAACAATTCACCCGCTGAAGCACCGGCATCCAGGGTGGCCTGAGGGATAAGAGCTCTTCCTCGACGCAGGAAATGGCAAGTACAGCAGAAGTACTTTATTCTCGCCTGTGGCAATTAGGACATGGAGGATGGCTGGTGACCTCGGAAGATGGTGCCCGGGACTGGTTCCCACCTGCTCCAGCAGGGGCCCGACCCTGGGATTCCTTTCTCACTGCTGATTCCACTCAGGGGAGGCTTGGAGCTTGTATCAGTTTCCTAGAGCTGCTGTAGCAACAACCCCAACTCCATGGTTTATGCAACAGATATTGTTCTCCACCAGCTCTGGACACAGTCTGAGCTCCGGGGCCGGGCGGGGGGGGGGGGGCAGGACCACTGAGATCCAGAGGCTCCAGGGATGCTCCTTCTTGCCTCTTCCAGCGTCTGGGGCCTCAGGCATCCCTACCGTCCCCACCTCCATCCTCACGGGGCTCCTCCTCTGTGTCTGCGTCTCCTCTTCCGTGTCTTACAAGGACCCCAGTCATTGGATGTAGAACCACCTCGTCCAGGACAAGCTCAGCTCAGACCCTTCACGTCATCACATCTGCAAAGACCCTATTTCCAAAAAAAGACCCCATCTGAGGTTCTGGGTGAGCATGACTTCTGCTTCAAGAAAGCCGTGCGTTGCCTTCTGTGGCCAAGTGTCGGCAGGGCAGAGGATGGAGTGTTCCTAGGGTGGCTGAAGGCCAAGATCTCTCCTCCTTCAACCTTGCTGACTCCTTGAAATAAATATCTTCACTCATCTCGTACTGCAACTAGTACACAAAATTCTGGAGGCCGAATGCACTGCAGAGTGAATATAGACAGCAATATTGTATTATAATCCTCAGACTTCCTAAGAGACCAGATCTTATTTATTCCTGCCATAAAAAAGCAAGGACAATTATGTGATGAGGCACTGGTGCTATTGCTACAATGGCCATCATATCACAATATATCAATGCATCGCATCAACTTGTCGGATCTTAAATGCACAGAATACATTTAAGGTACACAATTACATTTACGTTATTTGTTACATGTATTTTGAGTAAAAATAAATAAATCACTTTATATATAGTCACATATAACATATATATTAATACATTCTGTATTATATAATAAAAGCGTTATCTATAGCTGTATTACGTAGCTATCTATGTAGCTATACATGTAACTATATAACTATGTCTATAACTGCATATGTAACAGACATATAACTATGTATATAACCATGAATATAACATATATGTAGCTGTATGTATAACTACATAACAATATATGACTATATAGCTATAACTAACTATATAACCATATATAAATGTATTTATATAATGATATAAACTATATATAACCATGTATATAAGTAATTATGTAACTATATATATATGACTGCATAACAATAAATATAACCATATATACATATGCATCCATTCTGTTTGTCTGATAGCATCCGGACTGATCCAAATTCTTTTTTTTTTAGATTTTATTTATTTATTCATGAAAGAGAGAGAGAGAGAGAGGCAGACACAGGCAGAGGGAGAAGCAGGCTCCATGCAGGGAGCCTGACGTGGGACTCGATCCTGGGTCTCTAGGATCATGCCCTGGGCTGAAGGTGGTGCTAAACCACTGAGCCACCCAGGCTGCCTGTGATACAAATTCAAAAAGGAAAAACTCTCAGAAAGTCACCCAACCAGCCTGAGTCATCCGTCCATAGCTTCACCCAGTTTCTCATCCTCCGCACAACCGACATTTGAGGCCCGCTCATTCTATGCCCTGCGGGGCCATCCTGAGCACTCTAGGGCATTGGCCAGCTCTCCTGGTGTCCACCCACCCAATGCCAGTACCACTTTCCACCCTGACAACGAAGGACGTCCCTACACGTGGCCAGGTGGCCCCTAGGGTGCACAGCTGCTCCAGATTGAGAACTGCTGCCTCAGACTCATCTGTTTTGTTTTTTTTTTCAAGGATTTCATTGGCCTCACTGGGGGAATCCCTACCTCTTTGGTAGGGATGAGCCAGGGTGGGAAGATGTAGGAGGCGGACATGCACTCTCTGGAGGACAAAATGAAAGACTTGTACCTGAAGTATTGGAAGGTCCCCAGGCTCTGAAATGATTGCATCCTAGGAACATGCTGCAAGAAGCTGTGGGCAACCCTATAGCTGCAACCCAACAGTCCAACCCTACCCTTGAACTTAGCTCCGGGCATCAGATTTGCCCCCATTCGGTTCATATACTCCTAACCTGTTCAAGAAGGTGAGTCTAGAGGAGCAAGACTCTGAGGCCCAACATACACATCACATTGTCCTCAGATATCCAGATTCATGGGTCATCCCGCAGGGAATCAAGAATCTCAGGGAGACACGATGTAGGACCAGCCCCCGAAAACTGCTCCTTTCTCTGGGAGACTCGCCAAGAAAAGCGTCCTGATGCCATGTCTTGCAAAAGGACAAACTATGTGCAGCAGAAATGAATTTATTCACCCAGGGAAGCAACACGTTTCATGCTTTGGATCAGAAATGAGAAGCAGCTGGGTCTCTAAACCCTGGGAACATGTTTCAGGAGCATCAAGAAGTCCCCACATGAGCGCAGTGTGTATTTCACGTGGCCCTGGACCCTTGCACACAGGGCTCTGCTGTGTGGCCAGCCCACAACTCACGAGGCACTCAGAGAATATATTTTTAAGATTTTATTTATTTATTCATGAGAGATGCAGAGAGAGAGAGAGAGGCAGAGACACAGGCAGAGGGAGAAGCAGGCTCCGTGCAGGGAGCCTGATGTGGGACTCGATCCCGAGGCTCCAGGATCACACCCCAGGCTGAAGGCGGCACTAAACCGCTGAGCCACCCGGGCTGCCCACACTCAGAGAATATTAATTGGGTTTTAGGCACTTGGTCAAAGGACCTGAGTCATAAGCACAAGCCCCAGAAAACCCTTTGTAGCAATTTTGTTTCAGGGAAGACACGTTTGAGGTAGAGACCATGGAAAATGCCTTTGTCTTCCAAGATGAAGAGAGAAATGAAAGCTTCCCTCTCTTGCTCTAAACCTCTAGGTTTTATGATTTCCCTGGAATTTGAAGGCATCCTTCCCGCTCATTGTTATAAACACACGGAAGGGTGAAACGAAAACTGCCTTCCGGGCTCGCATTCCTTACGTGGCTTTCCTGGGTGTGTGCAGACAGAGATGGAAGCTCTTCAAATTCTTCTTATCAGGACACCCGTTCTAGGGGATTAGGGGCTCAGGCTTACAACCTCATGGGAACTTCATTATGTCCTAAAAGCCCGGTGTCTACACACGGTCACACAAAGGATTAAAATGATGGATTTGGAGATGGGGAGGGCCTCGTTTCACAGCACACACCATATGCTCTCAGGATGAAAAACTGTGGACATGTCGTTTTCATGAGATGGGAAATAGTGATCTACTGAAATGAATAGTTTAGCAAAAACTATTTTTTTGCATCACCCAGTCTTGAAATGATGATGATGGTCCACCATCTTACTTTATGAGGCAAGAGCTAAACAGTCAATGGGAACACAGACGGCCACAAGACACATCCTCATGCTTACCTCCTAGATGCAACCAACACGGACACACCAGGGCCACGTGTCGTTCACTTCTATGTATTTCCAAGCAGATGTGACAGGTGCACGTCAGTATCCCTTTGACCAGAATGATTTTTCATGCCCATTTCGGGAGAGCATTCCCATCGGCGCTTAGTGAACTAGCCCCGCCTCATATGACGGAAGGGGAAGAGGAGTTTCCAATGACAAAAAAGGTCTGGGGAGACCCGTGTTCTGTATGCCCCCTTCCCAAGGCTCATGCCGCGAATTCCATATCTGGGGAACCTCATCACACGCGTGTGGGAATCTGTTAGATCAAGCTGAGCATGTACTTCAGCGGAACATGTTGGCATCCCCGATTTGCAGAAGGCCATCTTCTCGCTCCATTCTCTCACACTAAGCTCCCCATCCAAACCCGTTCTCCACCCTCCCCTAATGGGTGGCCATTCCAATGGCTCCACTGTGTATTTTTTCTTTGCATCCTTTGAAATTGAGCTGTGCTCATTCACACATGTGTGTGCTTTAGGGTCCAGGGATGGGTTTTAGGGTCCAGGAACAGGATCACGTCCTTCATCTCCATCTGTTACTCTTTCCTTCCTCATTCATGAAGCACCACATTCTGTAGAGCTGCCATATTGCTACGGGCACAACTACTCTGTGAGATCCCTAGCAGCCCATGTGACCCAATGAATGTATACAAACCACGGCACCCAACAAGAGCAGAATAACATCCTTTTCAAGCACCCATGAACCATTCACCAACATCAACCCAATTCTGAGCCATGAAGCAAAATCCAACAAATTTCAAAGAATAGCAATTTCTCAATGTGGGTTCTTGGACCAGCAAGGGAGTAAAGTGGAAATCAGACATCAAAAGTTATCTGTATAAAAAAAAATTTTTTTAAGCCCAATATTGGTCAATTAAACATCATGCTTCAAAATGACCCATGGACCAAGAGGAATGACCAAGCAAATTAGGAAATATTACAAACTGGATGAATATGGGAATACAACACAACAGAATTTGTGGATGGATGCACCGTAGGCAGTGTTTAAAGGACTTCCATGCAGCCTCCGACCCTTACAAGGCAAGAAGATGGGTTTTGAGTCAATATTTTCTGCTCTCATCTTAAGAAAGTAGATGAAGAAAAGCATAGTCAACAGAAAACACACAGAAGGAAGGAAATAGTAAAGCCATAAATCAGCGTAATTGAAGATGCACCATCCTGACCTGGCGCCAATCCTTTGGTTTCCAGATTTCCAAACGATGACACAGGTGGGTTCCCTCACCTCCTTCCTCCTCAGAGACCCTCACTTCTGAATTCCTGCCCTAGACAGACTGACCCAAGGGTGGTGGTGAGCAGGTCCATGCAGGCGAGTTCTCCAGGTTCTCAGCAGGAGGGACTCTAAGGCCAGACCTACAAGTTAGGAACTCTCAACAAAACAGGTAGGTGGTGATCTCCAGAAGTGCATGGTCCCCTTCTGCGTGCCGTCCTCCTCCCACCAAGATCTGGGGTACAGACAAGGGGGTCCAAGCCATGGAGTCACCCAGGCACGTGTTTTAGGGAAGGACCACCTCTGTCACATTTCCTCGTGTGGCCATGACATCTCGGGGTTCCCGCTAAGGGAATAGGTGAATCAGAAAAAGGATGTTTCGTCACACCTTGGAATGACATTTGGGAGCACCTTGATAAAACCAGTGAGCAATCACATGTCATGTGAGCATCGGGGATGGCCCGTCTCTCAAGAACCTGAGATTTGGGCGCCTGGGGGGCTCAGTGGTTAAGCGTCTGCCTTTGGCTCAGGTCATGATCCCGGGGTCCTGGGATCGAGTCCTGCATCGGGGTCCCCACAGGGAGCCTGTTTCTCCCTCTACCTGTATCTCTGACTCTCTGTGTGTCTCATGAATAAATAAATAAAACCTTAAAAAAAAAGGAACCTGAGCTCTATTTACCAAGGGATCAAGAGTATATCAGTTCATTAAAAAAAAAAAAAAAAAGGGAAATACAAATAAAGATAAAGCCATAAAGATGAGCCAGGAAATCTGGAGAAATTGCTCTCACGTCAGTTAGAAACATGTAGCTGGGATTGCTACGCTCGTCCTAGAAGGAGTGATTCCCTTGCAGGAGGGATCGGGTCACAAGCAGGTCAGTCGGGTTGCTTGGGAATCTGGTAAATGAAAAATGAGTCGTAGAGTCCCAGGATTGCACCCGGTAATGGCTGCCACCTCCCGCCGTCATGACACAAAGAACCGCCGTGGGTGCCGATGACGTGAGGTGTATGAATTAGTGTCACACGGAGCATTTCTCAGACCAGTTAATGGGGGCTGTCAGTTCAAAGCGGATTGACGTAAGTAATTGTGTGAGGGGAAAAAAAAACCCCGCAATATTCTGAAATGTTATGGTTCTTACATGAGAGAAGGAGGGTGGGGATTTTCCCGACAGTGAAGGCAACCTTGAGACAGGTGTGTGACGTGACCAAGAAGACGCGATGACACCCGAGGAAACCTCAGCCCTAAAGCAGTCATCCTGTGGGGCAGAGGACAGATTATCCTCCTGGCACCTGTGTAGACAAAACATCTGTGTACATCACACACCTGCATAGATCAGAACCATTCTCACATGAAGACAAGATGAAAGAGTATCGACCAGACAGCTATATAGGTGACACACCTGTATAGACGAGACACCTGTATAAGTAAGACACCAGTGTAGATGACACACCTGTATAGATGGGACACCTGTGTAGACCAAATTAATTTTCACATGAAAACAAGATGAAAGACTATAGATTAGACACCTGGATAATGACACACCTGTTTAGATCAGACACATGCTTAGATCAGACACCTGTGTACATCAAATTCATTTCCACATAAAGACAAGATGAAAGAATACAGATCAGATACCCGTGTAGATGACACACCTGTATACATGGGACACCTGTGTAGACCTCATTCATTTTCACAAGAATACAAAATGAAAGAATATAGACTAGACACCTACATAGATGATACACCTGTATTGACGAGACATCTGTGTAGATCACACACCTGTATAGATCGAATCCATTGTCACATGAAGATGAGATGAAAGAATATAGACCAGACATCTGTGTAGAGGATACACCTGTATAGACAAGACACGTGTATAAATCAGACACCTGCATAGCTGACACACTTACATAGATTAGACACCTGTATGCATCAGACACCTGTATAGAGACACCTGCAGATATCAGAAACTCTTATAGATAAGACACCTGCGTATGTCAGACACCTGTATACATCAGACACCTGTTTAGATGAGACACTTGTGTAGACCAAATTCATTTTCACATGAAGATGAAAGAATGTAGATCGGACACCTGTATAGATGACACACCTGTATAGATGAGACAGCTGTGTAGATGACACACCTGTGTAGATGACACACCTGTATAGATGAGACAGCTGTGTAGATGACACACCTGTATACATCAGAAACCTGTGTAGACCAAACACCTCTATAGATCAGACAAATTTGTTGTCACATCAAGACCAGATGAAGGAGTGTGGCTCCAGAAACTGCAGGGAAAGTAACAATAGTGTCAAGCAGTTCATGGGTAAGAGCAGTACCCTTCTGGATTCTGTGATGTTTGGAATATTTGTCAGCATTTCAGATGTCAAATTCATCGTGAATGACAGTAGCACCTCGCCCCTAACGTGGTTGAACTTGTCCTGAGCCCCTCGCTCCTGCAAACGGTGAGGGGTGGGACGTTGCTTTTTCAACCTTTTCCGGTTCCAGGAAATGACTTCCTACAAAAAATCTTTTCCCGTGTGACTCACATAAGATTCAGGGATGCTCCCCCACTGTGTAGGACAAGGTGGGCCCCCCACGGCCCCCCACATTCCCATATTTTGGCCTCATAATTGGTGCTTACTAGCTCGATTCTATTTCTGTTGCTTACAACCAAGAACCAGATCATTAATCACCACTTTGTAGATGGGATTTTGACATGTTTCCAATGATTTGCAAATTAGTAGTTCGTGCAGTGAATTCCCCTGATGTCTCTTGTGTGTGTGAGAAAGAGAGAGAGGAAGAGAGAGAGAGAGAGAATGAGCTATAGGCCAAACTCCTAGAAATTGAATTGCTGGTTTAATGAATTTGTGCATTTTTAATTTCACCAAAAAAGTGTGGAATGGGTTTCAGCACCTTACGGCCCCAATAGAGAACTGTTCTTTCCCGATTCTCTTGAACCTGGCACCACTGTCCATCTTTTTTTTTTTTTTGCACCCCAAGCCCGCGGGGTGGGGGGAGGGTCACGAGTGCACGAGGACCCCCTCCCTGTCCATCTTCTTTGTATGTTTTCAAAACCTTATGGGTAAAAGCAAAGTCTTCTGAAATCTTGTGTTTCTCTGACTGTGGGGCACGTTGACCACTCAGGGTGACCATTTCCAGTCCTGGCCCTGCTGAGCGCGGGTTGCAAAGTCACGCGGAGATGGAAAACATTCTTTTTATTAGCAAAAGACGAAAAGAGGCTACTTCCTAAAGAAAAAGATGTCGCAGTGTGGTGGCCCTAGAAGGTCACCTGTGACGCAGTTCATCCTCGGTCAACGCGTGCTTTCAGGGGCGCACAGATGAACACCCCAATCAATTTCTGAAAAGGCCATGGTGCCCTTTGTCGTGGGGCATATGAGATGGTGCTAAGCGAACATGGCCCCAAACCGTCACCGTCCGTCCTTGTGCAGGACGCGCCTGCTCCACTGAGACCCGGTGCTCCTCCGAGCATCAAGGTTTGCAGAGCGTTGCAGATGTGAACCAAGCCTGCAGCGTACACTTGACCGCCTGCTGCAAGTCCACACCACCGGCGGCCCTCCGCTGCCCCGCGTGCTGATACCCCGCAGTGAACACCCCTCACACGCTCTGGCGCCATCGCCTCCTCCTCAGACAGCCACCGGCTCTCTCAAGACGGCCCTGATAGACTTGTAGGGCAACACATGACCGCAGGAAGTCTTCACGGCTCAGCAGTCATGTCACCAAGCATTCCCATCAAATCCCCGATCCGTGAATTCACCTGAGCTGGCATGGGGAGAGCGGAGGGGTCTCAGGTTCCCGTGTGCGTGACCCTGGGCAAGAGGACTCGTCCCCACGTTGCTCGGAAATTTAGTGGGGCTGGAGTGGGGGCGGGCGCTTCTCAGAAGGGGTCGCCCACCGCTAAACTAAATGCGAGGCGAATGTACTTGATTAACCATGTGCTGAGCTCCACGGGATCACAATACCTTCTCATAGTAGTCCTACAGGGACCCACGAGGACACACACACCCCACAACCACTGGAAGGACACCCACACACACAGAAACGTCTACACAAGCACGACAAAGGGCATGAGCTACAACGTGCTCACGGCTGCTTGTCCCCACTTGTCCACCATATTCCCAACTGGGAAGCTTCCCAAAGGCCCATCAACAGTAGAGCGGATAAACCCTAGAGGGGGTGCGAATCACTCGCGTGGATGAGTGACCCACGATGACCCACTGTGATATGCAAGAATCACAAGAACACAACGTTGCTCAGAAGAAGCCAGCGTCCCACCTCCACGTCCTAAAAAAACACGTCTTCTGTGATTCATGCATATAAAGCATGAAAATGGGCAAAACCATCAGCGATGCTACAGGTCACAGTGGTGGTGGGTGGGGTGGGGGCAGTGACCGTCCCCGGGGGTGATTGAAACCACAGCGGGGAACCAAGTGGTCTTCCTGTTGATCCGGGAGGTGGTCAGTTTGTGCGTAGCTTCTCCGCGTGTAGAAAGAATCTAGGAAATACCATCCTATCTTGGCGCATCCGACGGCATTTCAAACCAGCACTATTTTATATTAATTAGAACAAGTTACATGATAGAACTTAGAAAAAAATGGGTGTCTTAGTGGAAACCCTCTAAAATGCAGACGGCAGGACGGGATAACGTGTCTCCCTTGTTCAAGGTGACTCCCACACAAATAATCTTACGTGCTCTTGGGACCGAAGAACTTTTCCTGCATGTGCAGCACGCTGGTGATACCATGGAAGAGCTCTCCGTGCACCGCTGCCAATGGCCTACCGTGGATTTGCACAAAATAAAGGACAGCTCCCACAGCCAGGATATGACGCGACTCTACTGTGCCATTGAATAAACCAAACTGGGTCCTGTGTGATCTTCCAAACAAGGGGGCTTGCCTCCCCGGCCCTCTGCCCTGCCTTCTACATCCTTCTACATCCACACACCCAGTGAGAGCCCATGAGGTATCCACGTGAGCCCGACAAGAAAGCCCACCCACGCCGCCGGGGTGGACTTTGCATTTGAGCTGGATCCGCGTGGGGAATACAGCATGAGCTGGCCTTGCAGGCAGTGAAGACAGGAAGGGATGGAGGTTCATTCTCTGCCCCCCACACCCACCGCACTCAATGCCAATCCTGGTCTGCGCACCCTGACCTGGTCTTCTCTCCCAGAAGGCCAACAGTAGCGCTGCTCGCCAACGCGCGCGCCCGAGCACGCACACACCTGGTGCAGGTTTACAGCTTGCCCCTCCGGTATAGACGTTCCCACCTGTCACCCGTCAATGCGCGGCTGTTGCCTTGACGTCCTAAATTAACACACGGTTTAGAATGAAACCGGAGGTTTCCATCTGCCGGGACCTTAAAATGTGGCAAACCCAAATACTTTGTGGGCAGCGCAGAGTTCGCACGTGGTGCTTCCCTAAGACGGGGAGGCCACCTGTGCTGAAACAAACGGGTGGCACTTGCACCAGGGCCAGGCCCTCCAAGACCTTCGAGAATGGAGAAGACAAGCACAGCGCTGGGCCGATGCGAGACACTAGAACAGCCGCGTGGCTGCCCCCGACCAAGGCGCTGAACCCCCAGATCTGACATTTCCAAGTCCGCCGTGCCGTCTGCACCCCCAGGACAGCTCTGGAGGTCTTTGCTGACGGCCTCGGACGGAGGCGGTGACTCGGTGCTTTGCACAACACAACTAACCACGCCAAGGGCGGCAAAGACACGGCCGTAAAGCTGACCCTACGAAGGGTTCTAACTCAACGGCTTGCCCGGGGTGTGTGTAGCAGCCCCTGAAGATGCGGAATCGAGATGATCACGAAGGCAGGCTTATTCTGGAAAGCTCCGTGCGTCCTCTGCATGGGCAGAGCCCCAGGTGGTTACAAGCTCCCAGCCAAGTGGACCGAAGCTCAATTCCAGCCGCGCTGTTGACTTTTCCAGGGCCGCGCAGTTTCCCGATGAAGCTCTCCGGGCCCGTGTGCATGCTTGTGTCGCCATTGCTGGGCGGTTGTAACATTAAACCGGGCACTGCACTGAAATTAAACTGTTGAATGGCCCCGCAGGCACAGCCAGAGCTCGGTAAAGGGCAGCCGCCGGCCTTTTATTCTCCTAGCTATTAATGAGAACGGGCTCTGTCGCCAGCTCCCCGAGCCACTGTGACCTGCAAAATCCGGGGGCCTCCGCCCTCTGCAGCGGGTCTCACCACAAAGGTCACCGGCTCCTCAGGCTGATCATTGAGCACACCGTGGGGCAGACAGCAATTGGGACTGCCCTGGCCTCACCCCACTCTGTATTCCACGGGGTCTCTTGTCTCTGGTTCTAGAAACGTCGGGGTCCCGGCCACCAGGTCTGTTGCCATGGCGCCCACCGAGGCTTGCCCCCTGGTGACCAACCCTGGGAACTTCTTCCCTTTTGCCACCAGGGGCACTCAACCTTCCATCTGCACATCTTCCATACAAACAGCTCCCCGACAAGGAAGCATCTTAGAGTGAGCTGCTTCATCCAGCGCCCTTCAGAGAAGATCCGTTTTAGGTCGCCTGGTAGGACCCTGGGTCCCTTAGTGGGATGTTTTCAAGCTGGAATCCTTCGGGGGACCCTCAGGTCCCGGTGGTTTTCAGCTCTGGCCCCTCTGTGTCTCCTTGCTAGACTTGAATGTGCTCAGCTCCTCGCAGCACGCGCAGGAAACACGTCTTTGAGAAGGGCCTCAGTGGGGCGTACGGCCTTCTGGATGCCCTGTGCAGAGTGTTCAGGAAGCTCCTGCTTCCTTATACAAATATCCTTGCTGCAAGCAGCGGATGATTCAGGAAATCAATGCATCAAAGAGTGCACAGTCCAAAGAACACTGAGACCTCAGGGTTTCCGTCCACTTGGCTGGCATTTCTGCACAAAGGGGGCACTTCCGTCCCGTGAATGCACAGCTGAGCAAAGCAGCCCCGTGGGAAGTGAGCCATCCATGAGTGTATCAGTCAGCATAGACCAGGCGCTGCTGCTGTAACAAGAAGCTCTCAAATCCCAGTGGCCCACCTATGACCAAAATCTGTTTCTGATGCATGCACCTGCCCATCACCAATGGGCGCTCCACTCTGCTGCATCTTAGGACCAGGCCCCAAGGGATGGGGGGACGCTGTGAGTCTCCAAGGAGAGGGAACAAGACATGGAGGGAATCGGACGCCGGCTATCAGGCAGGAAGTGACACACCATTCTTCAAAAGGGTGAGGTCAGGGCACTGGGAAGGTGAGATCTTCCTCGGCCAGGGCAGCTATTTTTCTACGTGACTGAATAAGAAAAAAGCCTAAAACATGAGGAAGAGTCCACTACTCCTTGAATCCTACTAGCAGAAAGAAAAGACGGGACCTCTTGGGAGGAAGGCACCAACACAGGAAGAATGCCACGTGAAAGTAATGGGCTCTTGACCCAGAATTTTCATGGGCAACTTTGTGCCAGGAGAGGACTGTGAGCATTCAATCTCTGGCTTTTATGGGGTTTGGGGGAATAAAAACATTCCAGTCTGCACGTGACATAAAATCCAAGGTAATAAATGTATTCCCAACGAATTCCCCATCACATTTCTGCAATAAAATAAACCCACCATAGCTGAACCGAACAGATGTCAATAGTACAACGGAACACTCTTCCTCAAAATGCCAAGCCGCTAAAAACTTGAATGCCCCATATTTTAATTCGTATCCTAAAAATGTCAAGGGGACGTGAATGTTTAATTAAACCAGCCTCATAAAAATGCCTAGCACATCGTACATCCACGGTCGCGAAATGGATCCCAGCGCAGACACACGCTGGAGAATGATAGCATTCATTTAAGAGAAGGTAGGTTCCCTGCAAACTAGCGCAGTCCCCGTCGTCCTTTAAGTGGAAATAAAAAGGAATTGGGGTCCTGATGTGTGAGTGCACCCTGAGACTCTCCAGCTGAGCAAAGGCACAGGGCTGTAAAGGACAGTATTACTTTCGCATGGCGGTCATGACACGGCACCACAGATGGCCCTGGCTTCAGTAGACACACCATCTCTCCCGGCCCTGGAGGCTGGGAGTCTGCGATCCAAGTGGGGTTGAGGCTGGTTCCTCCACAGGCCTTTCTCCTTGCAGTGTAGACACCGCGTTTGCCCCACGTCTTCATGTGGTCATCCCTCCGTGCTTGTCTGTGCTTGTCCTTCTTCTTCTAAGGACCCCAGTCCTATGGCATCATGGCCCACCCTACTGACCTCATTTTACCTGAATCCATTTAAATTTAAAAAAGAAAGAAGGGGGCACCTGGGCGGCTCAGAGGTTGAGGGTCTACCTTTGGCTCAGGGCGTGATCCCAGGGTCATGGGATCGAGTCCCTCATTGGGCTCCCCACACGGAGCCTGCTTCTCCCACTGCCTGTGTCTCTGCCTCTGTGTGTGTGTGTGTCTCTCATGAATAAATAAATAAAATCTAAAAAATAAATAAATAAAAACAAATTTAAAAATTTTTTAAAGATGAAGAGCAAAAAAAAAAAAAAGAAGAAAGGAAAGAAATAAGTCACAAGTATGCAAAAGTATAGCCTAGGAAATAAAACCAATAATATTCGAATAACTTTATATGGTGACAAATGATGACAGATGGTCACTGCACTTACCACGGTAGGCATTTCATGGCATATATAAATGTCTAATTATGGTGTACGCGTGAAACTAATATTGTATGTCAACTATAAGCAAACAAGCAAATAAATAATAAATCAATTAAATTATTTTTAAAAATCTAAAAAAAAAAAAAAAGACCAACCAAAAGACAAAAAAAACAAAGGGCAGCCCTGGAGGTGTGGGGGAAGGAAAGATCAATTCCTTGCCTCTTCCAGCGTAGAGGTCATCTGAGTTCCTTGACTTGGGGACACATGAGTCTGGTCTCAGCTTCCGACCTCACCTCCGCTTCTCCAACACTGACTCCCCCAGCCTCCCTCTTATAAGGACCCTTGTGATGACATTGGGCCACCGGGGTCCTGCAAGATCATCTCTCCATCTCCAGACTCTTAACTTGATCGCACCTGCGACATTTCCTTTTTCCTTAGAAGGTAACATATTTGTGTGTTTCACACATTGGGATGTCCATGCATCATTTTCTCTAAAATAACATCTTTAAATAATTTCCTGCAACCAACTAATCCCTGGTCATCATTATAACAATATCGAGCTACAGGATCGCTTAACTAGATAGAGCATGTTTCCTTTTTTTTTATGTTTTTAAAGATTTTATTTATTTATTCATGAGAGACACAGAGAGAGAGGCAGGGACACGGGCAGAGGGAGAAGCAGGCTTCCTCCGGGGAGCCCGATGCGGGACTCGATTGCAGGACCCTGGGATCACACCCTGGGCCGAAGGCAGATGCTCAACCACTGAGGCAGCCAAGCATTTCATAGTACGTTCCTTAAAACATCACCCTTTCTACAATATGATGGGTACAGTACATTTAGCAGTGAGAAGAGGGAAGGCATTCAAAATCGTTTCCCTGTTTTACTGCATTTGCATTTAACCTGGTTATATGTTATACGCCCGATTCCTCCACTATTAGAGCTTTGCATTTGTCTTTGTATGAAAAACACCATGAAATTTGTAAAAAAAAATTAAAAAATAAAAAAATCTATATAATAATTGCAAATAATTCAAAAACAATATATGCCTCTTTTTTTGTAATTCTTAAAGATATTGGGTATTTTTTGCCTTTTTGAGATTTCTGGAGCTGTTTTGAACAAGCGTCCCCAAAGACTATTTACACTGCTTCTTCGAAATAAGCATATTCACGGAGGTATCTGGAAAGGAGGAGAAAGAGCACCCGGTCCGAGAAGAATTTCCATGTGAAAGAGAACGGAGCTGCTAGTACAGCTTCCTGTCCGTCTTTCTGTCCGAGACAAAGATGACGCGCTGGTTGTTTGGTGGGTTTGCACGCAGGCGTCCCCTGTGTCCAGGACGAAGGAGGTGCTGCCCTGCCCAGCTGTTTCCCCATAAACAATCCCTCCAACGAGCTCCAGAAGCATGTCTAGGAAGGTGCGAGGTCCTCCGCTTGTGCAGCCACGACTGGAGGCTGAGCTGGACAAGGATTTGCTGATGCGTTGGAACAAAGCAGCTCCGGGCCGGCGATGGGTCAGCTTCCCTGCATGCATGCAAGCTCCGTGACCTTGACCTAACCTTGAGGAAGGGCATTCCCTCCCACTCCTTGTGCCTCCATTGATCCCAGGCTGGAGCCCCGTCCAAGAACATCAAGGCTGGAACTGGGAACCGTGGAGCAGGTGCCTACGGTGGATCCACACTTCAACAGCCCAAGCCAAGGCTGACCCGAGAACTTAGCAGAAAGCAGGTCTTCCGTAACAAGGGCTGCTTTGGGTTGACTTTTTCGTTTGTTTCTAAAACCCAGATATTTGGGGACGCCTGAGTGGCTCAGTGGTTGAACATCTGCCTTTGGCTCAGGGCGTGATCCCAGGGTCCCCGGATCGAGTCCCATGTCGGGCTTCCTGCATGGAGCCTGCTTCTCCCTCTGCCTGTGTGTCTGCATCTCTCATGAATAAATAGATAAAATCTTTTAAAAATTAAAAAATTAAAAAAAATAAAACCCAGATATTTGATTTCTATTTCTCAGCCTTTCAGCCCAGCACATGATCCTGTGGTCCCAGGATCGAGTCCCATGTCAGGCTCCCTGCATGAAGTCTGCTTCTCCCTCTGCCTGTGTCTCTGCCTCTCTTTTTCTCTCTTTGTCTCTCATGAATAAATAAATAAAATCTTAAAAAAAGACATAACAATATATATTGTATATATACTATATATGACAATATATATTCTCTATATAATAACACATAGTGCTATATGTACATATTAAATATATATTCCATATATACTATATGTGACATAATAATATATATTGTACATATACTATATATAAGACATAATAATATATATTTGATATATAGTATTTATAAGACATAATAATATACATTGTAGATATATAATATACAATTATATATATTGTATATATTATATATACTATACAATTATATATAGTATATTATATATAATATGATATATAATATTAATATAATTAATATAATAATATATATTAATATAATATATTAATATACATTGTATATATAATATACGATTATATATATTGTATATATTATATAATATACAATTATTTATTGTACATATAATATATAATATAACATAATATTAATATAATTAATATCATATATTAATATTTATATATATTAATATATTATAATATAATATATAAGACATAATCCCATAGGTGCATATATGTAATATATTGTCCATATGCTCTATTTAATAACACATAGTACCATAGACGTGTGCATGTAATATCTACATTGTATGTACTAAATGTAATAATGAAGAATGTGTGCTGTATACACATAATCTATATTGTGTACCTTCCACGTATAATACATAATGATATATACCGTATATGTATTATTTATACACAACTACATGTTCATCGAGTTCGCGGAGCGAAGCCGTGTTAACGCTGACATGAGGAGCCTCCGGGACTGAGCTGCGGGCTGACCGCAATAGTCGCTGATTAACGGTGCCCGTCGGCGACCCGCAGCGTGCGACACCCGGACACGCAAGTCCTCAGCCATGAGCTGTCATCCGTAACCACAGCAGGTCGCCGAGGGAGCCACGGACTCCGCCCCGGGATGGACGCCCGGAACCGTCCACTGTGTCTTACAGGCACCTGTCGGCAGGTGTTCTTTCCATCCCTGCAAAAGCATCCAATTCAGCAAGTGACATTTCCCCCGAAAACCCCTGAACTCAAAAAAAAAAAAAAAAAAAAAACCCTGAACTCAGGTTTTGCGTGGGGTGAGTCCCATCACGTCGGAACTCGGGATCGCAACACGCCCGTTCTGGGGTCTGTGAGCTCAGGGAAGAAAGCTTCTGTGATGTGGCTACGTCTTTGGTGGACGGCACTTGGCGCATGTGAATCCTTCGGGCACCCGGGAATGGCTGCAGTGCCGTAAAGGGGATGTGGTGTCAGGCCGTGGGCCACATCGAGGCCAGGGGTGCTGTGTGACCTCCTGCCGCCGACGGCTGTTGCTCAGGCTTCCCCGCTGTCGGTTCAGCTGCGCATCGACTGTTTTTGCTCTCGGAAGGTGAGACCATCTTGCAAACACAGTGGTAAGCAATGTCCACCACCTCTGCGCCCCCTTAGGGACATGCGTGCTCATGCTGTTGCATCTGTGCACACGCACACACTGGCACATATAAATACACACACACAGACACAAGGATGTGCCCTTTCAATGAAAAATACATGGCCTGGAAAGCACTTTATTAAAAGACGTTGAGCTAACAGATGCCTCACTCACAGGCCCTACGAAGTAAAGGCCGGGGAACAACAACAGAAAAAAAAAAAAAAACAAACAAACAGCTTTCATCTACCCTGTTAGGTTCTGTCACTGTGGTCTGTCAATTAAACTGAGAAAAGACAGATTTACCGGAGAAAAACCCTTATTTCAGATGCACATGGGACCAACCACCAGGAAAAGAGGTAAAAGCCTCAGAGGAGTGATTAGGCCCAGGGGCTAGTGTGCGCCTTAGTCAAGTGGCCATAAAGTGGTGCAGGAGCCAGGACAGCAAGGAAACGGGCTTTACGGGCTTCCAGTTGTGGAGAGACAGGTATCCGGGAGAAAAAGCAATGGCAGATAAGGGTTACTCAGCAGCCCACGGCGACCTCTGCGTACACAGAGCCAATCTCACGGCCCCAAACGTCACAACTAGTGAACACAGCATTCTCCGAGTCAAATGATAAGAATTTATTTTAAAAATAAGCCAACAGACGGATTCTGGCTGGAGATGGCCGCAGCCCCAGGCAGGAAGTCACCGCAGCGTTGCGAGGGGCTTGCTTGCTGTTGCAGCCGCCCGGTGGGTCTGCTGTTGGAGCTGCGGCGCCATCAGCCCTCAGCGGTCCCCGTGGGCCCCCCCAGCTGGTGAGGACAGACCCGCACCTCGTTGTTCCCCTCGCTCAGCATTCTGCGGAGACGCCCGCCGCCCCGCGTGTCCGTGGAGCCGCGGCCGCCCCCTGTGAGGCCAGCCCACCCCAGGGTACCCGGCCTATCTGCAGGCACAGCTCAGCAGGCCCGGTCACTAAACACCACACAGGGAGCCACGGCGACCACCCGCTCTAGCCATCAGACAGCAGCTGGGGGTTCAGGGTGACTGCGTGCTGACTTGGGGGTGTCACGTTGGTCCCTGTGAGGTGTGGCGAGGACACGGATATGTAGAAATGAAGACGCGCCTTCTCCCTGTCGGCATAGGGTCCCAGACAAAGAACTAGCGCAGAACCGGCTGGGCTCCTGCACGGGGGGGGGGGGGGGGGCATCCGGGGCCATCCTTGTGCTCCAAGGGGGACGGGGGGGGGGTGAACCTCCCAGCCCCGAGCACTCAAGGAGCTGGCTGGAAGCAGACTGGGGAACCCCGCACCCCATGTGATACATATTGTATCTGAAAATGTGACACAAAATATATACGTTGTTGATATTTTAGGATTAAAATTACGATGACATACGGACATGTAATCATCACTAATTAGGATTCTATGGTGATGACCATAAGCATGATGATGTGATATAATGGGCTGCTTATATACCATCATTACGTATTTTATATATTATCATAGAAATATGCATCATTATGTATTTCATATATTATCATATAAATATATAATACACATTTTGCGATGTGTTTATAATAGATATAGAATATGATCCGTTGTATGACCATAGAATCATAGAAAATTGTGATCGATAACATATATTTTAATTGATAGTAGTCAATATTATAGGACTATATAATCACATACGATGTTATATATGATTATAGATATTACATCATGTTCCACATAGTATATGTCATACAATTGTTTACAATTGTCTTATATCATAATATATAATAAATAAACCAGGTCCTGTTTGTAGGTTCTGTAGGTTTCAATGTGAACACACCTATTTCGGGGGGATACGGAGCATCATTTAACCAGGTACACGTGCGTTGGCCGTATTTCCCCTAAAGAAGCAGCAACCCCGAGGGTCGGCGCACAAGCCGGGATCGCGTCCCCCAGTGGCTCAGGGCACGAATGGATCTGACCGTCGCGCCTGCATGTGAATTTGAATATTCCTGGAATCCTGAGCTCCGTTTTGGTCAAGCAAAGCTCTTCATTTCTTGCTTATTTTTATACACTCCTCACGCCGTGTCTGCAGGGTGTTGAAATGCACACGGCAAATAGGAAGGAGGCAGGTGCAGCGAGAGGCTTCTATAACGCAGGGAAGGTAGAAGCAGGGTCCCCGGACACCCCGACCGCCTCCGTGACCCGACCTGGGGCAGGTCATCTGTGTGATCTGCGGTCCCCTCCCAGCTGCTGCGTAAACTGGGAAGTGGACGTGGGTTCGGATCCTGCAAGCAGAGTCCCTGAATCCAAGTTTCCAGATGCCAGCCATCGGCCGGCCTGTGTGAGCAGCTGTTTCACTTTTCCTTAAAAAAACAAAAAATAAAGAAACAAACAAACAAAAAAAAAAAAACAGCGCGATTAAGATACAGTTCACAAGCCATCTGACTCCATCCAATTTAATTTGTCCAAATTGGCAGGTTTTGACGCTACCGTGAGAATTTTGGGACATTTTTGTGGCCTGATAAAGAAGCCCTCACGCTCCACAAAGACCCGTTATCGTCCTTCCACCTCCCACCCTATAGAAGCCCGCGTGCACATTGTTTCTGGAGATGTGCCTGCCTCTCACGTTTCATAGCACGGGGGTGACACGTGGTGACCCTCGTGGGGCTGCGTTTCTCATGAGCATCATGTCCTCCTGGTGTCAGAGCCCTGCTCCTGTTCACAGCCGAGTCCTATTCCATCCCTGGAAGGTCCCCCGTTGCAAAGTGCGTGCACAGCACTGGCCACACCGGCTGTGCCCACGGAGAAGCTGGTGGCCGCATCCAGGAAGATATTAATATGCTGCGGCCGCCATCACACAATCCCATAGACAGGGTGCCCTAGACAACATGCATGGATGGGTTCCTCCCAGTCCTGGAGATCCAGGGGGCGCTGAGGCTGGTTCCCCCTGAGGCCTGTCTCCTGGGGTGTAGACGCTGTGTTCTCCCCATATCGCCAGGTGGTTGTCCCTCTGTGGGTGTCTATGACTTCATCTCCTCTTCCCATAGCGCGCATCTATGACTTCATCTCCTCTTCCCATAGCACACGTCTATGACTTCATCTCCTCTTCCCATAGCACACGTCTATGACTTCATCTCCTCTTCCCATAGCGCGCATCTATGACTTCATCTCCTCTTCCTATAGGGCCCCCAGTCCTATGAGGTCAGTGCCCACCCTGCCATCCTCATTCTAGCTCAATCCCATATTCAAAGACTGCATCTCCCACTACACCCCCATTCTGACATCCTGCGGAATTGCACCTATGAACGTCGAGGGCACAGAGAACACGATTCAGCCCGCGACCTACCTACATCGAAGGTCAACGGCTACACAGTCTCCAAAGGGATCCCACCACCACGAGTTTGCAAAAACTATTGTGTCTGAATCATTTGCAGAGTGAGGTTTTTGAGGGCCCAGCAGACCCACAGTGAACGCGGGTTGGACGCAGGTGTGGACGTGTCAGCGGAAGTTGGTGCAGACCTCATGGCGGAGGCCTGCCCACCACGCCGAGGCACGCTGAGGCCCGGGAATAATAGGAAGGGATACAAAGGCAATGGCGAGGAGGTGGCCCAGGTCGAGGAAACAGGTGGTGGTGGACCCGATGGGCAGGGAAGCATCTGCTGCAGCCTCGCCGGCTCTCAAAGCCTCATTAACTTTGCCAGAAACCATCATGGGGAGTTGCACCCTCGTGAAAGGGAAGCACCATTCAAGGAGGAGCCGCCCACACTGTGGTGGAGGCAACGTGGGGACCTCTCGTGCAAACCACCTCCCCAAGGGGTCCGAGCAGCCTCCGCAGCCCACCCGCTCACAGATGCTCCATTACACACCAGGACCTTCTGCGGCTCCTTCATCTTGCTCTTTCACGGTCGCCGAGGGTCACGACCTCGGCTTTCCAAAGCGCAGGACATGGTGCGGACACCTTCTTGCATGATCCTGAATCTGCATGCTTGTAGGGGGTCTTCTCGAGCGGGGTTGGAACCGCGTCGCCTGCAAATTCGCATCCACCCAGAACCTTGCAATAGGACCCTACTAGGAAATAGGGTCTCTGCAAATGTAATTAGGGGAAGTGTCTGGAGATGACTTCATCTTGGATAAGGGAGGCCCTATATCCAATGACAGAGACAGAAGAGGAGACGCAGACATGGAGGAGGAGCCACGTGAGGATGGAGACGCAGATAGGAGGGATGCGGGGAAATATATTGGAGAAATATATTAAATATTATATAATTATTATATGTATATAATACACAATATAAATATGAGGCTACGTATATGTATATATAAAAAGGATATTTTTGTATACGAGAAAATGCATTTTGAAAAATTTTGAATATTGCATTTTATACCCAAAGCCCGCAAGGCAATTTCCTTTAAATAAATGGGACCTATGTTCCAGGGTTTTATGGGAATCGAGTGCTGTATAGATGCCACTGAATGAGCACAGTTAGGCTCCTGGGTAGCAGAGGCAGCAGACACGGGTCGTGCAGCACAGTGTCTACACCCAGTGCATTGCTCAGTTCATGACAGTTGACGCACAGCATGCGGGTGGGTGTTTGTGGCACTAAGGAGAACAGATATTGGGTGTTCGCAGATGGCTAAGATCCTTGGTGGCTGAAGCCTAGGGGAGAACATGCAACGGGCCTGACAAACAAACAGGCTCCAGTTGTGTGGGGTGTTTGTGCCCGCCCTGGGTCGTGACCCGGGGGCCTCCGTGTCCAAGCTCCGGAGCAGGTGGCAGAGGCATCCCACAGCTGGGTCTCTGTTTTTGCAAACCCGACTCGTGGCCATGCCCCCTCATGTTTGCTTTTCTGTCTTCAACATTTGGTTTGAGGCACAGTAGATGCACAAAGCCCCCAGTGATTTGGTTTTGTGGCACCAAACACACGTCCACACGCGGGGGGCTCCCTGCCACCGTGTCTACATATAATGTCCGCAAGGACAAGGGGCTAGCGACACATGCATCCCTCCCAGTCAGGCTGGGTAGTGCAGGAATGGGAGCCACCAAAAGAGGACGAGACATGTACACCCATGGACGTAAGGAAGGCGTCTTCCACCACTTGGACGCCAGCGGCAGGTTGAAAACCGTGCTTCGGGAGCAATGGGACAGCGCACGACACAGGTGATTCCACCATCTGCTTGGCATTAGCGTCTCCCCGGGCGTCCACAACAAAAGCCAAGGGCGTGAGCATCCCTTCGGAAGAATGGCAAAGACATGTCACAAATGGGGACGTGGAGAGGATAGCACCACCCTCCCAAAGACCTGGAACGGACAGACCCCGCCCCCATTGCTCCCGAGTGGGAGGCCTGCAGAGGCTGCCCTTGGTTCCCACAAAAACCCGCTCATCTCTCCTCTGATCACTGCAACACCTGGAACCAGGCTTTGGGACACAAGAGCAAGGCCGCCCACGCTCCCCAAACACCAGGACCTTCCACCCGCGGCTGCCACATGCTCAGAATACACGCTGAAGTCCAGGGACGCCCTTGAGAACAGCCGCTAGAAATGCAACCTCGCCCAGAGACGGCCTCAGGACACACAGGCAGTCTGCCCCAAGGAAACCAAACACCTTCCCTACCAGGTCGTCCACACGTGTGTCACAGAGCAAAGCGGTGCCAGCCCTGCATGGAGGAGCCCGCATCTCCCCCCAGGAGCACTGTTTGCTTCTGGTTTGCGGAGACGTGTGTTTTCTCTTGGTGCAACCTGCTTTGAGGTATAGGACATGGGAAAGCCCAAAATAAAAAAAATAAAAAAATAAAAAAAAAGGACATGGGAAAGCCCACTGAGGCAGCCTCCAGGCCAGCTAACAAATGATGGACATGAACGGGGGATGCAGGTGGCCTGAGGGCCAGGGCAGGTGCATAGACGGAAGGCAGAGGGGCTCAGGGTGGGTCGCCCCCCGAATATCCGTAATGGCATATCAATTATGTTCATTGGAAGTTGCCTAATACACAACCCATGCAAGAAGGACACTCGGACCCTCCTCTGTCCCCGTGAAGGCAGGAAACAGATCTGCCATCTGAAGCGCGCCCTCCCCGTGCTCAGAACCAAAAAGGCACCGTTATCACCAGACATGAGGGCGTAAACGTCGACAAAGCAAAAGAAACAAACCTTCATTTTTTTCCCAAATACCTGTGCCCCAGTTCTGCTCAGAATTCCTTACTCATTTCAGCTCCCAAACACCTGTTTCCCTGATCCCATCTGTTCCCCAGAAATATGCTGCATCTTCATTCAAAATCTATAAAAACTACCCATCTCGGTCATTTCTCTCAGTCTCCATTTCATTCTTGGGCTTCTGTACAGGTATTAAAATTTTCTCTTTTTCTGTCATGTTAGTCTGTCTCGTACTCATTTAATTCCTAAATCAGGGATGCCTGAGTGGCTCACCAGTTTGGTGCCTGCCTTCAGCCCAGGGCATGATCCTAGTGTCCCGGGATCAAGTCCCACGTCAGGCTCTCTGCATGGAGCCTGCTTTTCCCTCTGCCTGTGTCTCTGCCTCTCTCTGTCTCTCATGAATAAATAAATAAAATATTTTTTAAAAATTCCTAAATCAGCCCAGATATCCCTGAGGGGACGTGGTGAGAAAAATCCTTCTGTCCTCAACACAGGCCACAGTGGGAGGCAACACTGAAACCCAAACCCAAAGGTCAGCATGAGCAGAGCCACTCACGGGTCATAATAGAATCCCAGGAAACAGGCACCATTAAAGTCCTGGGGTGGGGGTGGCGGGGGGAACATGCAAATGCTATTATTTCCAAGAATACTTCCCAGTGTCCCCAAATATCATAGAATGAGGACTACCCTCCTTTGTAAACAGGAAAATAATATCAACTTGTATTTCTAAAGCATAAGCCATTGTAAACCAGCAAAAGCCAGAAAGCATTGAAAGCGGAGGGCGGCGTCAGTTACTTTAATGATACAAATTAACCGGCACTGGGCAGAGCAAAGGCTGTGACCTGGATATTCATCCAAGGAAATAAAGCAATAAAACACGCACTTCACTAATTATGGAGAAATACAAAACAACACACGGGTGCGTGAGGACGTCGGTGGGTCGTTTATATTAGCAAACCAGGAGAAATCACCTGAACGTCCTACAAAAGGAGAAACGCCCGCATATCTTGACGCAGACGTGAAAAATCACACGCGCGATGCAATGTGAATACGCGGGTCCTGTCTCCGCGGGAAACCGCACGCGAAGGATTAGAATTCATCAGTCAAGCATGGGTGGACAGAGAGCCCGTGTCTGCCCGGAATCCCTGGACCAGCGTGTGTCCCCCCCACGTGCTTCTGTCATCATCTCTGTCATGTGACCGTGTCAGGGTGACATTAAATTGCACCTGCGTGAAGGTGCCGGGAATGCCCGAGGACGTGAGACCTGTAACGAATGCTCCTCCACATGGCTGACGTGCTGGATCTGCGTTCTCTCCCGAGTAGGGAATGGCGGTCCCTATGGTCCAAATGGCACCTTCCATAGGCCAGCTCTGTCACCAGAGTCCTCAGTTTAGTGAGCCCTGGCTGCAGAGCCACCACCTGGTGCCTCCTACCCCGCACGCTGTGTCTCACACATCAAGATGCTTTGAGGTGCCCCATCCTCATCCTTGGAGAGACGCTTGGGTATCCCCCAAGCAATGCCCCACAGGGCCACCTCCTCCCGTGTACAACGATGACACATCCGCCGTCCAGCCCTCGCCATCCATGTTATGAACCCACTCTGTGTTTCAGAGTGATCAACACGTCACTCCCAATGGCCCTCACGTCACCCATTGCGATGGGCAGTCTCAGCTTCGCAACACCAACGGCCAGTAGGGCCAAGACGGGGACGACAGATTTCCAACAAACTCCCGGAAGTGAACCAAGGTACCACACGAGCCCCTTTCCCAACCGCTACCGGACCTCCCGTGTCGTGGCTCGGTAGGCAAAGTCCCCACTCTGCCTAACAGATTCTCTGGAAATCGCCATTCACGAAAATCCAAGACAAACAGGAAGCTGTGGGATAAGAAGACGAAGGGCGGGGGAGTGGGGGAAACACCAGTGTCATCTTGGCTAATGTGGGTTGTAAATTCCTAGCATAGACGTCTTCCAGGAGGAGGGAGGCCGCCATGGAGGCTGGTCTCATTAAGGCAACATCTGTTTACAAACAGATAATCTAGTGTTCTCTTCCCAGGATGAATTTTATGAAGAGACGTCTGGTTGACCAGCCGGTTGAAGAGCCGATGAGTCACGGGTGCCCCCTGCTGTGCATTGTGACAACTGCTCGTTCACACCTGGTCCCCCATCCTTCCAGCGGGAAGGCGGCTTCCTGGAAACGTCCCACAGCCTCGTCATCCCACCTGCTCAGGTCAGAGTCCAGCTGGGGGCTGGGGGGAGGGGGGCGGGGGTGGGTCAGGTATCGTGGGAACAATTCGACAATGGATGATGCATTTTTAAAAACCAATTTGAGTTTCTACTTCTCCAAACCTGACTATTTTTGTGGGCATTTGAATCTCCAAACGTCTTATTATTAAAACAACAGGGATCCCTGGGTGGCGCAGCGGTTTAGCGCCTGCCTTTGGCCCAGGGCGCGATCCTGGAGATCCGAGATTGAATCCCACGTCGGGCTCCCTGCATGGAGCCTGCTTCTCCCTCTGCCTGTGTCTCTGTCTCTCTCTCTCTCTCTCTGTGACTATCATAAATAAATAAAAATAAAAAATAAAAAATAAAATAAAATAAAACAACAGCAGCAGCAGCAGCAAACCCTACTGTGACTTTGTATTTGTTAAGGAATCGCGGCAGAAGGTAAAAAGGGAATCATGTGGAGCTCCCCGCAGGCTCAGTCAGAGGAGCGTGTGACTCTTGATCTCTGGGTTGTGAGTTTGAGCCCCGAACTTAGTGTATAAATTACTTAATAATAAAAATGTTTAAAAGAAGGGCTTTTTTTAAAAAAAAAATATTTTTTATTTGAAAGAGAGAGGGCTAGAGGGGAGAGGAGCAGAGGGACAGGGAAGCAGAGTCGGTCGTGACGCGTGAAGCCCAACCCCAGGACCCTGAGATCATGACCTGAGCCAAGAGCTGCACGTTTAACTGACTCAGCCACCCAGGCACCCCTAAAATTTTTTTAAAAAGAGAGAAACTCTGTCAAGATATTGCTCAGCTGGAGACATCAAGTTCTGATAAGGACAAAGTAGTATCTGTTTGCACAGCTTGGCGCTTGGGGAGCTACTTGCTTCTGTCCCGTGTGGGTCACAGCGGCTTAGACATCGCACATTGGACACTCCAGCGGGGTGGGCCCAGCGAATGGGGATCCCCAAGGGAGTGTGATGCACCCCCCCCCCCAGGTCTCAGGGAGCAAGGGAGGCGACAGGTCCCAGAGGGTCGGCTCAGGCACCTGCAAATCCTGAGCAGTCAGGAGCAGCCCAGACCTGAGGAAGAGTTACCTGGGCTCCTCTCTCTGCTCCCGCCGCCTTGTCTCCTGCCACTGCCTCCCATTGACTGAGCTCGCCCGGAAGTCATCTGTCATAGGGCCAGGTGGGTGTCAAGACTTCAGGGCAGGGAGCGGTAGGGAGATGCATTAGCCTGAATCTGGAGGACCCTGTGTAGCACCTTCAGCACACCCGTGTCTACATGGGCAGGGGGTGATGGTTTTCCCCTGGTGCATCGTCACCAACAGTGCTTGTCACTCGCTCCCTAACGGGCTCGTCCCTGCGTGGATCTGCACCAGCCCTGCACATGCATCTCCGGGGACCCCGGGACATTCTGCGCGCATGAAGGCATTGTTTTGCTGCCATTTACCGCTGCTTCCTTCAATCATAGATTTCTACATGGTTTTTCCTACAGATGTGACGGTTCTCCAGGAAGCGGGGTGGGGGAAAGGCAAGAAGAATGGCAAGAAATGCGACTCACAGCAGCAATAATGGTCAAGAGAGCGCTCGTCTTCAGACGGGGGACTTCGTGCATCTGCCCCCTGCACGTGACAGGTTGTGTTTTGTGCAGACGTGGAGCTCCAAGGTGAGGATGGACAAGGAACATGAGAATTTCCTCTGGAAAAGGTTGACTTCAGCTGAGGTTGTCCCGCTGGGGAAGTTTATACCGTCCAAGAAACACACGGAGGGGGTTTTAGTTTGTTGGCACAACCTTTTGAAACGTGGTGTTTGGGGCCACCTGGGTGGCTCTGTGGTTGAGCATCTGCCTTCGGCCCAGGGCGCGATCCTGGAAATCCGGGATCAGGTCCCGCATCGGACTCCCTGCATGGAACCTGCTTCTCCCTCTGCCTGTGTCTCTGCCTCTCTCTCTCTCTGTGTCTCTCATGAATAAATAAATAAAATCTTTTAAAAAATGGTGTTTTTCTTTTAAACCCAAAGGGACCACATGCCCCTGTGTTTTCCAGTGACTTTTCTTCTAAACTTCCTAAGCGATGTATCCTAAGAAAATATAACCAATCAGACATTTTTAAAGATGATTTAATTTTTTTTAATTGTGATACTGCATATTGCAGAATACACGTAGCAGTTTATTTATTTATTTATTTATTTTATTTATGATAGTCACAGAGAGAGAGAGAGAGAGAGAGAGAGAGGCAGAGACCCAGGCAGAGGGAGAAGCAGGCTCCATGCACCGGGAGCCTGACGTGGGATTCGATCCCGGGTCTTCAGGATCGCGCCCTGGGCCAAAGGCAGGCGCCAAACCGCTGCACCACCCAGGGATCCCTGATTTAATTTTTTTAATTTTTTTTTTTCTGGTGCTTGGCCTACTATAGTTGCTTCCATCATCCTCTTGTCTTAGATGGGGATGAAGACGTATGGCTTTCCCTAAACCATGATTTCTGTAAACTCCTGCTAAAACTCAAATTCCTTTTAAGCAAATCGTGCTCATTTGGAAAGTGGACACAAGTGCCTCTCAGGGAACGTTGTCCAGCGTCTGTCGGTGGGGAAAGCCCATGACCTCTCTCAACGTGACGACGTCTAATAATGGCTGTCCTCAAACTACTAACAGCACCTGTGGCCTGGAGTTCCCAGAACAGACCTCCCACAGACGTGCCAACAGACAAGATGGAACGCATCCACGGGCACCCACAGGGGGCTACCCCGGTGCGTGGCGGCAAACACACAGCAAGGAATTTGAACAAGCTCCAGGAGGCTGTCGCTCCGGGCGCACTGGGTGTAATTTCCTGGAATCGTCACATCAGACTGTGCTCCCTGCATCTGACGACAGGAGATGCAGATGGCACATCACGTGGACGGGGAGAGGCCCGAGGTCTTTCTGCAATCTTCAGTTCGTGGTGTCCCAGAAAAATTAGAAACAACTAGGGAAAATGGAGGGTTTGCGTGGCCTGTGACGCCGGTTTTCAGCCTAGGTGTCGTTCCTTGGGGGAGGACCAAATGCCGTGCAGCGGGGAGGACCTGGCTTTCATCGGTGGACATGCAAGATTTTGATGTAGGAACCCGTCCGGCCTTGTCTGGAGACAAGGCTCATCTCCACCCGCACCCCGCACCCCAAACCCCGAGAAAGCTGCCTTATCTCTTCCTCGGCTGCATTCCGGAGATGCTCCCAGGTCCGGGAGCCCGTGAGACCAGCCGCAGGCTGCTTGAATATTTGTACATGTGCAAAAGACGGAGAAAGAACTCTCTAGAGGCAAATGCCCTGAGAAAGGGAAGGCGGAAGAGAGTCGTCGTCCCTTATTTACAACAGGGAGCAAGACGCCTCCTGCTCTCAATGTGTAGGATTAACGTGTGTGTGTTATTATTCGTATTAGTTTGCATTTGTCTTTTCCAGCGGAAAATGATGAGGAGGTACTTTTGGGCACGTTGTACTTGTTTTCATGGCACCTGACGTTTAAAGGAGTAAAGGCTGCTCCTCTGACCCCCCTGCCGCCAGGATTTGGTGCCTTTGCTGGATGGTGGAGCCCGTTCTATCAGCTGCCCCATGGCACCACCTGCTGGCAGACGGACATCTTTGTCCCAAACGGTCCACGCGGGTCACCGTGGTCGCCATGGCAAAAGGAAGAGGACACACACCTCTTCCCCTGCAGGCTGTCCTGAAAAGCAATGGGGAAGGAACCAGAGAAGGTGCTTCCTAGAGCTCTGGCGGGTCACTCCTGGTGAGTCCACCTGGCCCCACGGAGGCTGGACCAACACCGGGAAGCACACACTCTGCAACCAAGAGCTGGTTGGCACCATCTAAAGAAGGTCCTTCCAGCACCTGCTCGTCCCCATGTCCCCAGGAGGAGAAGCAGACCCTCTCTGGGCCAGGCCTCCAACTCTCCTGCTGCAGGATTGGCCTGACCGAAGCCCTCAGCCCGTCAAAGTCAGGCAGACGTTTACACATCCGTCAAAGCCGGCCTTGTCATTATAGACACGAGTGTTGGTGAAGCTCCAACGTGGCCACATTTGAACCCGGCACCTCTCGGCCTCAGTGCTGTGGACGTCTGGGGCTGGACCACTCTCTGGGGTGTCACGTCCTGTGCACAGCAGGGTGATGAGCAGCGTCCCTGGTAGGGGACCACATTCCAGTAAGACCTCCTCCTCGGTGTGACAGGCCAAGATGATGCAGACATTCCCAAGTGTCTCCCGGGAGACAAAATCACCCCTGCTGAGAACCACTGGTTTCAATGCATTTAGACTCATAGAAGGTCCAAGATACACAGGGCTTTATAGCTTATCCAGCCCCACTCTTAAATGCGAAGGCTGGAGGCCCAAGAAGGCAGGTGTCCTGCCCAAGATCAGGGTTCTCTTGAGTACAAATCCTGGGAATAGAAATCACCAATGCTGTGCCCTTCCTGCTCCCACACATCCCCTACACCTTCAGGGTTATCTACAGGTTCCCTTGCAGGCCTGTGGGGGTTTAAAAGAACGATCTGCACCAGCAGGTGCTGTGGTCAGGTCTCAGAGACAAGTGTGTGAGTGTTCAGTGACCACAGATGCTGAGATCAGGGGTCCTGAGGCCAGGGTGCCCACGGCTCACCTCCTCAGGCTTGGCTGAACCCAGGAATGATTTTGGCCAGACTCCATGCATGGAACACTTTAATGGGTCACCTTGAAGTCATGGATTGCCAGTCTTGTTTCCCTAAATCCCATAGGATTTGGCAGGTTGTGTGCTGGGAATTAGCTTGTCTGAGACACTCTACACCTAGATTCAGTGCAGGAAATCCTATACCTGGGGCTCAATACGTTACAAATTGAGGAGAAACACACACATACACACACACATGTAGATAGACACCCATTATTAAAATATTGCAATTTTAATCTGGAACAGGCAACTTCATAGACACAGAACATAAGATGGTGGGGGTCAGGGTCTCAGAAAAGGGATACAGAGTTAGTGTTTAATGAGGACAGAGCTTTAGTTTAAAGATGAGAAAGTTCTGCACATGGATGGTGGGAATATAAATGCATTCATTGCCATTGCGCTGTGCACCTAAAAAGGGTCAAAATGGCAAATCCCATGCTATATCTATTTTGCCAAACCAAAAAAAAAATTAATAAATTGCCATTATTGTGCTAAGTGAGATACAGAGCAAGACAAATACATGATCTCACTACTATGTGGAATCTAAAAGAAAGCAAGAACCAAGTTCATCAGTGTAGAGAACAGAGTCATAGTTTGCAGACATGGGAGGTGGGGTGGGTGAAATGGGTGAAGGGGGCAAAAGGTGCAGAATTCCAGTGTCCACACTGGTCAGCGCTGCCCCAGATGCAGCCTGGGACATGCACCTGCCACGTCTAAGACAAAGACAAAATCTACAAAAGTGGAACACATAGAAGCAGAGAAAAGAAGGGTGGCTGCCAGGGGTGGGGGAAGAAACAGGGACATGGTGGTCCCAGAGCACAAACTTCCAGTGAGAACTGCAATGAGTCCTGGGGACCTGATGTTCAGCATAGTGATTATAATTAACTATCTGTATATAACTAACCATAATTATCATACCCTTGAACGTTGCTAAGACAGCAGATCTGAAATGTTCTCAACAACAACAACAACAACAAAAAAGCTACCGCGTGAGGTGTGGGGTGTATGAATTAGCTCGATGGTAGTCGTCAGCTCACAGTATGTGTGTACATCAAATTGTCAGGTTGTACGGTTTCAACGTGTATAATTTTGTCAATCACACTGCAGGAAACTGGGAGAATGGAATAGAATAAGATTGATCGAAGTAAAATAGAATGGAGTGGAATGAAAGAGAAGAGAGAAGAGCAGCGTAGAGTAAGGTAGAACAGAATAGGAGAGGAGAGGAAAGGAAAGGAAAGGAAAGGAAAGGAAAGGAAAGGAAAGGAAAGGAAAGGAAAGGAAAGAAAAGAAAGAAAAGAATAGAAAGAAAAGAAAAGAATAGAAAAGAAAGAAAAAGAAAAGAAAAGAAAGAAAAGAATAGAAAGAAAAGAATAGAAAGAAAAGAAAAGAATAGAAAAGAAAGAAAAGAAAAGAGAAAGGAAAAGAAAAGAAAAGAGGATAGAAAAAATATAATCGAACTGAATAGAATAAAGTAGAATGGAACAGAATAGGGTCGAATAGAACAGAATAGAGTAGAATATGATAGTATAGTGCAGAATAGAATAGAACCAAACAGAATAGAGAATAAAACAGAACAGAATAGAGTACAATCGGACCAAATAGAATAGAACAGAATAGAGAAGAATCAAACAATAGAATTAAATAGAATAGAGAAGAATCAAACCAAATAGAATAGAATGGAATAGAATAGAATGAACAGAATTGAACAGAATACAATAGAGCAGAATAGAACAGAACAGAGTAGAATGTGAGAGACTAGAACACAATAGAATCGAACAGAATAGAGTAGAATTGAACCAAGTGGAATTGAACAGAATAGAGAAGAATCGAACTGAACTGAACAGAATAGAATAAAATAGAAAGAATAGAATTGAACAGAATAGAGTAGAATAAAACAGAATAGAATAGAGAATAATTGAGCCGAATAGAATAGAATAGAATAGAATAGAATAGAATAGAATAGAATGGAGTAGAATGGAATAGAAAGAATAGAATCAAACAGAATAGAATAGAGTAGAATAGGACAGAATAGGGTCAAATAGAACAGAATAGAATCAAACAAAATAGAGAATAAAACAGAACAGAATAGAGTCGAATCGAACTGAATAGAATAGAATAGAATGAATAGAATCAAACAGAATAGAGTAGAATAAAACAGAATAGAATAGAGAATAATTGAGCTGAATAGAATAGAATAGAATAGAATAGAATAGAATAGAATAGAATGGAATGGAATGGAATGGAATGGAATGGAATGGAATGGAATGGAATAGAAAGAATAGAATCAAACAGAATAGAATATAGTAGAATAGGACAGAATAGGGTCAAATAGAACAGAATAGAATCAAACAGAATAGAGAATAAAACAGAACAGAATAGAGTAGAATCGAACTGAACTGAACTGAATAGAATAGAATAGAATAGAAAGAACAGAATCGAACAGAATAGAGTAGAATAAAACAGAATAGAATAGAGAAGAATTGAACCAAATAGAATAAAACAGAATAGAGTAGAATGGAATGGAATGGAACAGAATAGAAAGAATAGAATCGAACAGAATGGAATAGAGTAGAATAGGACAGAATAGAGTGGAACAGCAGAGGACAGAGAGGAACAGAACAGCGTAGAACATGGAGCAGAAGGGAACAAGACAAACCCCAGAGCGAAGGGCAGAGGACGACAGTTAGCAGAGCCCCCCACTCCGTCGCCGACGCCCCGGACCGCGGTCGCTGCGGAGAGCCCCGTGTGCTGGCGAGGGTACCTGTGGGGCGGAGCCGTGGGGACTAGCGCGTGGCCAGGATGGCGTCGTACAGGCCCCCGGTTCTCCTGCACTGGACGTGGCGGAAGCCGGCGGCAGCCAGGAGCGCGCGGTACTGGGCGGGGGTCCGCTCGCGGCCCTCCGTCTGCACCAGCATGTTCAGCGAGTAGAGCTGCGCCGTCAGCGGGCCCCGGCCGTCCGCGGCCAGGAGGCTCTCAATGACCAGGACGCCGCCGCCTGGGACGGGACGGACAGCGCCCGGGAGCCAGGGGGAGGCCGCCCCAGGAGCCCCGCTCCACCTCCCGGCCCCAGCTGCGGAATGGGCCCAAGCTGACCCGCACCCCGCCCCGGCCCCGGCCAGAAGCGGGGTGGAGCAGGCGGGGCGTGCACCGCGGGAGCCTTCAGCTTTCTGCACCTTTAACTCAGATTCGATACAGAACGGGTGCGAATGCCGCTTGGTTTTCGTTACTGACCCAGAAGGGAAGCCAGCTGGGAGCACGGGCACACTTGCCTGTGACCCGCATTCAGGCGTGCAAATGAGCCTCTGGCACGATCCCGCGCTGAAGGCACTCACAAGCCCATATGGACACGCAGCGCCCCGACCTACCTGGTTTGCAGGCACCATGGATCCTCGCCAGCAGGCGTGAGCACCGCTCATCCGTCCAGTCGTGCAGGACCCTCGCCAGGACGTACAGATCCGCCTCCGGAAGCGGGTCTTTAAAGAAATCTCCTATAACACAGGCCGGGGCCCTGGGGTCAGCGCGCAGCTCAATCCCGCGTGCAACAGTCACCTAGGTGTGTCGAGCTGCCCCCAGGCCATCCCAGCTGTGACTTGAAGACCTGGCCCTGAACAAAGGGAAGCCTCAAGGAGGACAAGAAGCTTCTGAACGGTGTCCGGGGGGCTCTTTCCGTCCTTCTCGATCTGGAAAATGGTTTTACTTTTTTCTTAGTTTATTTTCATCTCCTTTCCTGAGGTTGCAAATAAAGGGCCGTGTACGCCGGGGATTTCCGGACACCCCGGGCCATCGGTCAGCAGCTCCCGTGTGAGGAGCTGAACTAGACCAACAGTCAATACGTGTTTTCCGGGCTGGGAAACAAACAAACCAACATGGCCAAGGAAGAGCTTCCATGCGTACGTGCTGTCAGACTCGACACTTGTAACATTTTTCCTGCAAGAAGTACCGATTTTGGAAAAAGCGTGACCCAGCCTCACACAGGGTGGACCGGGCAGCTGTATGTTGTCCAAACTCTGCAAACTCAGAGGAGTTGGGGAGGAGTGTGTGTGGGAGGCCATCCGGGCCAGGGCACCACCCTGCCCCGTGCTGAGGCCCCCGGGAAATGCGGACCCTATGGACATCACCCCACGACCCAGGGCGGGAAAGGGGGAACGGGGGGGGCCTCCAGACTGCTTCTCTTCCGTTCAGTGACCAAACACAGGGGTCGGCAAATTCGGCCCGGGGGCCGCATTCGGTGGGCCGTGTGTTTGTGCGCAGCAGGTGAAGGAGAGCATCCAGCCGTGGGGACGCACGCAGCTGCACCTTCCCCGGCCTTCCCTTCGTGACCCACCGCAAAGTCACCAAAATCCCAGCTCAGCTGTGCCATGGCAAAGTGACCTACTGCGTCCCCTGCCCCCCCAACCTCTGAAGTCGGTTTATTCCTTCCACCTCTGGATGAAGCACATAAACAGGTGTGACCGTCCCCTGCAAGACGCCCGATGACGACCCCCAGAAGCCAGGTCTGGGGTACCGGGGTCAGGCGCTCTCCATGAGCTCTCCCCCAGGGGGGAGCACACGTGCGTTTCCGTGTGCACGCGCAGAGCTCGGCGGAGCCCACCTGCACAGAAGCTGATCCGCGCTGCCTCCGGGAATGAGAAGTGCTTCTCTGCCGTCTGCACCACTTCGGGCGTGTCGAAAACGGCGACCTGGCACGCGGGGTACAGAGACGTGCACTCCTTGGCCAGAGCCCCAGAACAGCCTGGAAACGCACACGGAAGGTGACAGGCGGACGGGAAATGCGAGTGACGTGCGCCCCAGCAGGTGTTGACGGCCACAAGGTCATCCAGGAGCCCCCGAATCACCGAATCTTCCTGGCTGGGCCCACCCACCCATCTAGCCATGAGTGCGTCCTGCGTGACTCCCACGCGGACACGCATTGGGGCACCACGGGGACTGCCCCTGACCCAAGGATTGGGCGGCGCGGAGACCACAGAAACCGTGCAAAGTCACGCGGCACGCCAGGCACGGCGGTCCCTTTGGCGTCAAGCACGCGGAGTCTCCCCATCGTGGCGCCCTGCTGCCCGGTGACGGTGGGGGAGGCCGCCCAGGTGTCAACCAAGGGTGTGAGCCCCTAGGAGCTGCACACCCAGGCCTGTGGGCCCCGTGGATGCGACTCCCAGCGCGTCCACACCGGGGAGGCTCCGTCCAGACCCGCAAGCCCATTGTGGGGGCCACGCCCAGGTGGGGAGGGTCCCGACCGGGACGCGCGCCCCGCCAAGCCCCTGAATCGCAGCCTAACAGGCGTCATGCTGTATGGGGCGGTCAGCGCAAGAGGGTGTCACACTGAGCGATGCCAGCATCTACACCTCCATCCTGCCGTGATGCACAGGCTCCGAACTGCCCTGGGGTGCACCGCAGCCGCGGAGGGGCTGCAGACCTGCGCCCCGTGGGACGCGGAGGGGATGCTTGGCCCCTGATGCTAAGTGGGGGCCTTTCCGTCGTGTTCCGACCCTCACCCCCCGGGGCGCCGAGGTCACCAGCCCTGAGACCCTGCTCCGGGGTGCGGGGCAGTGGCTCACCCCCAACGTCGCAGATGAGCGGGAACGGGGACAGGTCGAAGGCGCCCAGCACAGGCCTCCCGCTGACGCTCCAGACGTCCTGCAGGCCTCGCATGAACTGCAGCCGCTCGTCCTCGGACCTGCACGCGACAGCACAGGTGTTCACCGCACCCCACGACGTGGGGGGCGGGGGGTTGTGAGCCGCGGGCACGGTGGGGAAGGCCTGCACGGTGACCTGCTTCAGGATGTGGGGAGCCCCAGCTCCGCCACCCTCGGGACCCCGAAGCCCACCCCGCCGGGACACCTGGCATGTGGCTGCAACACAAACACATCTGCTGTGGGGTTTTTCTTCTTCTTCATCATCTTAAATATCACCTTCCCTCTGTTTTGCTCCGTTTAGACCCATTTCCTTAGCCACGCCCCCTGCCCCCCACGTCCATTGCAAGCGCGGACACCCGCGTTACCTGTAGATTGCGCTGAAGAGCTGGTCGGAGGGAACCCCGAATGCCTCCAGATACTGGTTCCTGCCGTCCCTGCAAACGGGCGCCACGCGGTCACCCCGGATCTGACGCGGCCAGGGAGCGCCAGTGGGCGTGCGGGGTCGCACAGCCTCCCCTCCCGTCACAGACAGAACGGGCAGGGGACGGGACTCGGTCACCAAACGCACGCACGGCCCCCCTTGGAGGTGTTCAGAGCCGCAGGCTGGACGTGCAACCGGGCTCCGCCCCGTGTGAGCAAGGAAGGAGGATGACCTAAAGACGGTCTGACGAGGTCTGAAGGTGATGTGCGGCCAGCGGACACTGAGGCCCGGAGGATCTGGAGCCGGAACCTAGGAGCAGGAGGGGCCCTGCCGCGCTCCTATCGATACCTGTCAGTACCTGTCATCTAGCTCTATCTGCCGACATCTACTCTTTATGTATGTCTCCTAAGACCTATGAGGAGCTCCCCGCAGGTGTTAGTATCTACCATCCACTGTGCACTAACATCCAGTAGTGCTGGCTCTTATCGAGCTACCTACCTACCCTCCTAGCACCCTCCCACCCGTCCTTATCTCTCCTCTATCCATCTCTCTACCTAGCACCCATCTAGCACCTCTAGCCCCCCAGCCCTCTGCCTATGTACCCGTGTATCTATCATCTATCAATCATCCATCCATCCCTATATCTATCTTTAAATTATCCAACCATCCATCCACCTGTCTGTCCATCCAACCATCCATCCATCTATCCATCCATCCATTCATTCATCCATCTGGCCATCCCTATATTATCATCCATCTATCCCTGTATCTATCACCGACCAATCATCCACCCATCCGTCCATTCACCTATCTGTCCATCCATCCATCCATCCATCCATCCATCATCCATCCACTCATCCATTTGTCCATCCATCTATCCATCCACCCATCAAGCCATCCCTTTACTATCATCCATCCATCCTTATATCTATCACCGAACAATCATCCACCTATCTGTCCATCCATCCATCCATTCATCCATTTATCTAACCATCCATCCACTCATTCATCCATCCATCCATTTGTCCATCCATCCATCCACCCATTGAGCCATCCCTATACTATCATCCATCTATCCCTATATCTATCACCTGCCAATCTGTCCATCCATCCATCTGTCCATCCACCTATCTGTCCATCCATCCATCCAACCATCCATCCAACCATCCATCATCCTTTCACCCATTGAGCCATCCCTATACTATCATCCATCTATCCCTATATCTATCACCTGCCAATCCGTCCATCCATCCATCCAACCATCCATCCATCATCCTTCCACCCATTGAGCCATCCCTATACTATCGTCCATGCATCCCTCTATCTATCTATGTATTTACCTACCTACCTACCTGACCATCTAGGTATCCATCCATCTATGTCAGTGGTTCCCAGGTTCTGGGATTCTGCTCTCAAAAGGCACTTGTCAATGTCTGGGGACCTTTTTTTACTATCACAGCTGGGGAGGGTGCCATGGCCTATGGTGGGAGGAGACCAGAGATGCTGCTCCACACCCTGCAGTGCCCAGGATTCCCCAGGCACCCACATCATGAAGCCCGAGAGCAGCTACAGGGAGGACAACCATCACGATTCCCCACTTTGCCTCCTCAGCCCGTGACCGTTTCCCCGGACACCAGTTAAACACCAGGACTTCTTATTTCGACAGATTAGCATGACGTGAATCCCATTGGCCAGCACCAGGGGGCTTCTCACGTCTGCTCAGAGTTCCACATCTAGCGGGGTCGTGTTTGATGCTACAAGAAACCTGGTGCTTCAACCGCACAGTTGCCCTGAAACCAGCCCCCAGGGAGCCCAGGGGTCCTATCCACCCCTTTGAGGCTGTGCCCACCTCACGGCCTGGGTCAGGTGACCCCAGCACAGGTACGTCGTCCTGGCCAGGTACCGCAGCATGTTGCCCTGGCACTTGGGGCTGGCCCTCACCAGGTAGGTGCTGGAGAGCTCTGTGTTTTGATATAAAGCTGAAAACAAATGCAAAAGGACACGTTAGATTCCAACTCACCGTTTTCAACAAAAGTCTGGCAGATGATGGGCAGCCCCAGGCCCATATCAACACCAAGATGAGAATATAATAGCGTAAGGGAGGGCAACCCTTTAACTGGATAAATTTAGTCTGATTGAAAATTACTCCCTTATGATTCTTTCCCCCATTTTTTCTTGCTCATTGGATACTTCATGAGGGTACGGATGCGCACACCAGCGTGTGGAGTCCCTAGAATGAGGTCGGCAAAGTACCGCCTGGGGAGCACACCTGGCCCACCGCGTGTGTTTGTAAATAAAGTTTTATTGAAAGTCAGCCACACCCGTTCAGTTACATAATGTCTACATGCTTACCTTTTCCTGTTTTTGTTTCTACCTGAAGTAGCTTCAGAGACACACAGGTGTCCAGCAGGAGCTCTGTCCCATGGGAGCTGGTGCCCAGCCGTGCAGCCACCGCTGCCGCGCCCAGGGGCTCCGGGGCCTCGGCGAGAAGGTCAAACACGCCCAGCTCACAGGCAGCAAACAGAACCTCGGAAATAACGGGTCAGCTTTGAGCATCCTGGGAGCCCCACTTGTAGAAGCACACACCACGGGGACTCAGGGGTGCGTTTTCAGGGGACACTGCACTGCTGTGGAAAACACTGTGGCGGTTCCTTACAAAATCGAACATACAATGGCCACAAAACCAGAAATTCCAATTCTGGGTGTGGACCCAAAAGTATTGAAAGTGGACCCTGGAAGAGATACTTGTACACTCGTGTTCGCTGATGCATTATCCACAGTGGCCAAACATGGAAGAAGCAGGCGTCCAACAACGGACGAATGGATGAGCAAAATATGGTCCATGCACACAGCGGAGTCGGTGCACCTTGAGGACGTGGCGATCAGTGACATAAATCAGACACGGATGTGTGATTCCACATATACGGGGTCGCTAGAATAGTCCCGTCCATAGAGACAGGGAGTAGACGGTGGCGCCAAAGGCTGCGGGTCGGGGAACGGGGAGATCGTGTTTCATGGGGACAAATCTTCAAATTGGGGAAAATAGAAAGTTCTGGATGTGGATGGTGCAGGTGGTTGCACAACAACGTGAATGCGCTCAATGCCACTGAGCTGTGCACTCAAAAACGGTGACGATAGTCAATTTGATGTTACGTCTATTTAAAGAAAACAATAAAGTGTTCCCAAAAAATAAATAATCTTTAAAAATAAAGATAAAATCTTCCAGTTAAATCTTTAACCAGTTAAAATGTTTAATTTATATGAAATTTTCTGATTTTAAACAAAATGCTCAAATAAAAGTCAAGTAAATACTCAAATATCTTAGAGTGGAATAGAGCAAGTAAAACAAATGAAAAATAAAATAGGGGGATCCCTGGGTGGCTCGGTGGTTCAGCGCCTGCCTTTGGCCCGGGGTGTGATCCTGGAGTCGCGGGATGGAGTCCCGCGTCAGGCTCCTGGCATGGAGCCTGCTTCTCCCTCTGCCTGAGTCTCTGCCCCCCTCCCATCATGAATAAATAAATAAAATATTTAAAAATAAATAAATAAATAAATAAATAAATAAATAAATAAATAAATAAAAAATAGAGTGAAATGAAATGAAATGTGCTTCCACTGTGCACTCGGGAAGCGCCTGTTTCTGCTGCCTCATGTGCTGTGGGGTTGACCAGCCGTCCGGAATGATGCCATCTACTGGTTGGGTTGGTCCCCAGGGAGAGTCAGAGCTAGGGCTGGGGGTGGGGTGGGCTGGGGTGGGGTGGGGGGTGGGATTATCTGCAGAGTACAGGGAGGGTCCCACGAGGCCATTCGCGGGCTGGCCATCGGGGAAAGGGGGTCCTGAGCAGGTGTGGGTTCCTGCAGCTTGCCCCCCGCCCTGTCTGTGTTTAGAAGCTCTTCACTAAACCCCCTCCCCGCCCTCTGTCATGCCTGGAACAGCATCACTTCGGACAAAGAAACAGCCGGGGGACCATTCCAGCAAAGAAACAGCCTCCGAGGGAAACCTGCAGTCCCCAAAGACAACACCAGCCAAGGGACAGGGACACACAGCCACCGGCAAACCCTCGTGAGGTTTCAAGACCCTAGTCTCCGCCCCTTCCCTGCTCGCAGTGATTACCTGGGGACCCAGACTCGAGGCCGGCCTTGGTTTAATTTTGCAAGCGGGGAAATACACGCGCTGCTGCTCAGAGGCCAGTGAGGTTCCCTACACGGTGGTGCCAGACCCTTAAAACGTGCGGCCTGCTAGTGCCGGATCTGTCCAGACAGTTGGACAGGTCCTGCCCGGAAATGACGCGTACCGGATAAAGGACGGATGAATGAGTGCATTGTTTTTCCTCCTGCACAGGAGGGTTTTCGATGGGGCGACCTCTCTGGTATTGGCCAGCACGGATGCACACACTCACGTCCCACCTGCGCAGAGGGTCATGGGGCACCCACTCCCCGTGGAGACAGCACCGCTGCAGTAGGTGCGTGGACGTGAATACAATGAAATAAAAATAAGACCCGCCTCCATCCTGCTTAATGACGGAGGTTGGCCTTTGCTTTCTCACCGAGCGGATGGGAAAGGCGTAAATATGCTCTCCACGGGGGCCGTGGCAGTGGGGGTGGCAGGGCCCATGAGGAGTGACACTGCCTGAACTCTTCTTATCCTCTGACTATGGTCCTAGTCACTCTCATTCCATGGACGGGGGTCCTAGTAACTCCCATTCCATGGTCTGGGGTCTTAGACACTCTCATTCCATGCACAGGGGTCCTGGTGACTCTCAGCCCCTGGACGGGGGTCCTGGTCACTGTTGTTCTGTGGTTGGGGGTCCTGGTGCTTCTCATCCCCTGGATGGGGGTCCTGGTCACTGTCGTTCCATGGATGGGGGCCCAGGTGACTCTCATACCCTGGACGGGGGTCCTGGTGATTCTCATCCCATGGACAGGGGTCCTGGTCACTGTCGTTCCATGGACGGGATCCTGGTGCCTCTCATTCAATGGACCAGGGTCCTGATGACTCCCATCCCATGGACGGAGGTCCTGGTCACTGTCATTCCATGGACGGGGGTCCTGGTGACTCTCCTTCCATAGATGTGGGTCCTCGTGGTGCTCATTCCATGGACTGGAATCCTGGAAACTCTCATCCCGTGGACCGGGGTCCTATCACCCCTTATCCCGTGCTCAGGGGCCACATGGCTCCCTGAGGTGCGTCCTGGGCACCGTGGGGTGTGCGGCTGCCTGTCTGCTCTCCACCCACCGCAGCCCGAGCGGTGACGCCCAGACATGTCCACCCACATTTCCCTGTGCTCCCTGGGGCCAGGCTCGCACCTGAGAGCCCATGAGGACGCTCCGTCTCATGCACCACGCGGCCTGGACAGGACTCTGTGCCGCCCCACGGCGTCTGGGGGAGGCTGTGTCCGTGCCCTCTGTGCACCCGCGCCAACTCTGGTCCTATGGGGACCGGATCCCGTCCCCTGCGGTTCCTGTGTGACCCTAGGAGGGGCGGGAACTCGTCCTGTCTCGGTTCTGTTAGCTGTCTGCTCTACTCGGGCGGTTGCAAGCTTTATTGTGTCCACACGGTGTGAACTCCGGTTGGATCCACGGCGAATGATTTCTCACGCAGGCGAAGCTACGCAAAGTCCTATTAGGGCCACATTAGGTCCTGGACAAGCTGCGGGCCCTCCTATTGCAACTAGATCTTATAGGGGCGCCTGGGGGCTCAGCTGGTGAAGCGTCTGCCTTCGGCTCAGGTCGTGACCCCGGGGGTCCTGGGATCGAGTCCTGAGTCGGGCTCCCTGCTCAGCGGGAATCGGCGGCTCCCTGTCCCCGCCCCCTGCCTTGTGCTCTCGCTCTTTCTCCTTCTCTCTGTCAAAAAACTAAGTGGAATGTCTAAAACAACAACAACAAAAAGATTTTATTAACTCATTCTGTCAAGGTCGTATGAAGTATTGTTCTATCTAGGTCGTATTATTCTATCAAGGTCGTCTAACGTTTTACTGTACCAAGGTCATATTAAGTATTCGATCAACATCATGTTAAGAATTATTCCACCAAGGTCGTCGTAAGTATTATTCCATCAAAATTGTATTAAGTTAAAAAAAATTGTACTAGGATTTATTCTATCGAGGTTGTATTAAGTAATCTATCAAGGTCATGTTACATTGGATTGATTCTGTCAATGTCATTTTAAGTTTTTTCCATCAACGTCATATTAAGAAGTATTATTGATCAACGTCATATTAAGTATTACTCTATCAAGTTCGTGTTAAGTATTATTCTATCAAGATTGTATTAACGTTTATCTTATCAAGGTCATATTAAGTTTTGTCAAGGTCATATTAAACTTTACTCTATCAACGTCAAATTAGCTATTACTCTATCGCGGTTGTATCCAGTTTTATGCTCTCCAGGCCGTATTACGCTTTATTTGGTGACGTTTGTGTGCAATCCTCTTCTCTTACACGCGTGACAACCAGGTGACAAAGCACCCCGTGTCCTGAGCGGACTGTCCTGCCGGGATGTATAACGCACCCGACAGCTTGGTGAGCCAACGGCGAACAGCCCCAGCTGCCCGGGAAGCATCTCGCGAGCACAAGCAGGTCATGCTTTCAAGCGACAGGAAGGCTGCGAATTATTATAACTAATTTGCGGAAGGAAGCTCTTTCTCCGTATCGCAAGGGTTCCACCGTAGGGGGCCTACAGACCCCATCTGGGGGATCCGTGGGCTCACGCGGGGAGCACATTCTGCGGCAGTTGTCAGTGACCTCCACCCAAACTCCGCAGCCGCTTCAATTATGAGTCAAGCGCACACGGCGGCAGTAGTACAACACCTGTGAGTCGGTGAGCGAGGGAGGCCAAGGCACCTTCGTGTGTCACAATATCCCCCGCAGGACACTCAAAATACCACCCACATGCACAGGGCGCCACGGTGCTGGGGGGGCCGGACCCCACTGGCTGCACACATCACCCCCATCTTGCCATCCCGCACCTTCCCCCACAACGAATGCGGCCGTTGGGCAGCTCTCTGCCTGGCAGGTGGTCAGCTCCCACATGGTGAAGCTCAGTGTTCTCAAAATTCGAGTTTCACCCCCAAAAGCCAGGGAGAATCTCACCGTCTCATGAGAGCAGGACACCGTCCCCTCGTGCAGCAGCTGTGAGCGCTGTCCTGCCGCCTGCATCCGCACACGCATGTGCATACACAGGACCGCCTACATTTTATTGGGGCGCCTGGGTGGGCTGGTGGTTTGAGCATCTGCCTTCGGCTCAGGTCATGAACTGAGAGTCGTGGAATCGAGTCGCACATCGGGCTCCCCGCTCAGCAAAGACTCTGCTTCTCCGTCTCCCTCTGATGCTCCCCCTGTTTGTGCTCTCTCTCTCCTCTCTCTCTTTGTGAAATAAATAAAATCTATTTAAAAAATAATTAAATAAAATGTAAAATCTAATGCAAGCTGGTGTAGCCAGTCTAGAAACCAATATGGAGGTTCCTCAAGAAGTTGAATACAGAGCTACCCTGCAACCCAGCCGTGGTTCTATCAGGTATTTACCCCAAAGATACAGATGTGAACGGAAGGGGCACCTGCACCCCAATGTTCACAGCAGCCATGTCCACAATAGCCAGACTGTGCAAAGAGCCCAAAATGGCCATCAACAGATGAATGGATGCAGAAGATGTGGTCTATGTAGGTAACAGAATATTCCTCAGGCATCACAAAGGATGGAATCTTCCCATTTGCAATGTCCCGGGGGGAACTAGAGGGCCTGACGCGAAGAGAAATAGGTCAATCAGAGAAAAGCATTTATCACACAAGCTCACTCCTACGTGGAATTTAAGAAACACAACAGATGAACACAGGGGAAGACGAGGGGAAAAATCAAACTAGACGGAATCAGACCAGGGAGACAAACTATAAGAGATTCTCAACTCCAGGAAACAAATAGGGCTGAGTGTTCTCACTCTATCTGAGTGAGGGGAGGTGGGTGGAGGGATGGGGTAAGTGGGTGACGTGCATGAAGCAGGACTCGTGATGCGATGAGCCGCGGGTGTCGCGTGCAACCGATGAATCATTGACCTCTACCTCCGAAACCGGTAATACACTCTATGTTAACTAACTCGAATTTAAATAAAAATTTCTTGAAAAAACAATTTTTTTAAAGACATAAATGAAGGAATATACACAAATATAGACTCCTCAAATCTAACTACAGCTTGCCTCAAAGGTTTTAAGGACGAAAAATTCACGTAGCAGAAGGTTCGGCATTAAGCGTCTTAAACAATACAACTCGGGGGGTGTTGGGCACATTGACTGCGTTGTGCAACCACCGCCTCTATCTGGTTCCAGAACATTCTCATCCTCCCCCTAAAAGGGGAGCCTGTCCGTAATGACCAGTCGCTGCCCATCTCCCTCCCCGGGGCCTGGCGAACCACCACTTTGCTTTCCGCGTCCATGCATTTGCATTATTCCGCGTGTTTGGGAGAAGTGGCATCACACACCGTGAGGCCCGTGTGTGTCCCGCGTGCACGCAGGATCATATGGACTCAGCCACGGGAAGGGATGAGATACGGAAGTGCGCCACGTTGCCCGTGGGCCCCCAGGCTCGCCTCTATTTCAAACACATCACCTCGCTTTGTAGTGTGTTAATGGACAACCGCCCATATTACACAAAAAGCCACAAAAAGTCTTGAATATTTCAATCTCTTTCAGTAAGCATTGTCCCACGGCCCAGAAGGCACCTGCCCGTCCTTGCAGGACACCCCACCCACCCCTACAGGACACTCCCTACCCATGAAGCCGTCACTCCCCATCGCCCTCGCCCAGCTCCCACCCACGGGATCCACGTCTGCTCCGGCGGAACGTTCTCCCCACGTTCCTACCTGGGAGACCATGAAACCATTTGAGTACTCGGTCAGCAGACGGAACGCCTGTTCCTCCGGGGAACTCATCCTTGTCCCACGCCCGGCTGGCGCACAGAGCCCTCGGTCGTCCCGGCTGCACAGAGTGTGGGTCTGCTAGCAAGTCGTGGGGCGGTCGGCCGCGCGGTGCTGCTGCCAGAAGCTCCTTGCTGGAGGCCCAGCACGAGCCAAAGGCGGATCAGTCTAGAAAATCCCATTAATCCTATTACGGGGATGACCAAGCTTCAGGGTACGCGCTGGCTCTGTGCTCAGTCCTGTCCCTGCTGTGCCCACAGCCCTAAATAGCCGCATCTCCCACCTCCCTCCATCACACCATCATCAAGGAAACGGGTCCAGAACCGATATGCTTGCTAATCACTAGCATTGATTACTCATTGCACGCATCGAATACTTTGTAGGCCCTGGACATGGGGCGCCCAGGGGCTCCCGTAAATCTTCTAGGGATGCCATGTCAAATGACGCAAAACCCACTGGTTCAAAACCAAAGGGATTAGCCTATCTCGGCTCTGGAGACCAGACGTCTGAGATCCGGGCAGGCAGGGCTGCTGAGATCCAGGGCGGGGGCTCTTCTGGCGTCTGGGGCCCCAGGCGTCCCCCAGCTGGAGGCCGCGTCCCTCCCCTGTCCTCCATCCTCATGGGGCTCCTCCTCTGCGTCTGCGCCTCCTCTTCTGTCTCTTGCGAGGACCCCTGTTGTTGGACATAGGGCCACCTGGTCCAGGACGAGCTCAGCTCAGACCCTCACGTCATCCCATCTGCAAACACCCCGTTTCCAATGAGTTCCCGTCCTGAGGTTGCAGGGGTAGGTAGGACGTGGCCATATGTTCTGGGGCCACCATTAACCCACAGTAGGCAGGGCTGAGCTCAGGTGACAAGAGCCCTGTGCCACCCACTCACTGCTCTGTGGAGTCACACTCGGCTGTTGTGGATCCATGCAAGCGATTGTGTGCAGGGAACATCTTCACCGCAGAAGCCAAGATCTCCGGAGCAGAGATTTACATGCAGGAGGCCCCATGCGGACACCTGGACACGCAGGGCGCCCTCGGAGCCAAGCTCATGGTGGGGCAGGACTGGTCGGGGTGCCCATCAGCGGGGACGGGGCAGCCGCCTGGGTGGGAAGGTCCAGGCCACACGAGGAAGGAGGGGAGGTGCCACTCTCGTCCCGTGCCCGTTCCGATGCTCGAGTTCACATGCAAAGCCCAGGTGTGGCTGGGCGTGCAACATGCCATACGCACAGTGCAGGGCGGGCTGGCACAGCGCTTTGCACAGAGGCCGGCGGGCGGTCACACGGACACGGGCCTCGGGCGCTGGAGGGGGCTTACCAGGGGACCGGATCACCTGCCCCACCCGGCCCGCGTCGCCAGCAGCAAGCCGGAGGACGCGCCTCCCGGCGGGTAGGCTCTGCAGGACGTGCCCCAGAATCCAAGGTCGGGGCTCGCGTCCCGCCGCCGAGCACATGCCAGACGCCAGCCTGACCGGCAGCATCCCCAGGGCTCGGGCTGAAAACAGAGAAGGATTCGCGTGGACGGCGGCTGTTCAGAAACGGCCCCAGCTAGTGCGTTTCTCGTGGGAGGGGCCGCAAACGTGCTCCTCGTGGGGACGGTTCTGCGGGAGCTGCGGAAGGGCCCGGAAGGGCCGGGCGGCACAGTCCGTGCCTGCTCCCTCAGGAAGCCCAGCTGCTGAGAGACTTTGTTTCTATTTAAAGATTTGAGGGTGCCCGGGTGGCTCAGCGGTTTAGCACCGCCTTCAGCCAGGGCCTGATCCTGGGGTCCCGGGATCGAGTCCCACGTCGGGCTCCCTGCATGGAGCCTGCTTCTCCCTCCGCCTGGGTCTCTGCCTCTCTCTCTCTCTGTGTCTCCCATGAATAAATAGATAAAATATTTTTTAAAAAATTAAAAATAAATAAATAAAAAATAAAGATTTATTTGAGAGAGCGCATGCGTGGGGGAACGGCAGGGGGAGAGACTCTCAAGCAGACTCCCCGCTGGCGTGGGGCCCAATGGGGGCTCGATCTCACGACCCTGATCACTACCTGAGCCAAAGTCAAAAGCTGGACACTCAACCAACTCAACCACCCCAGGTGTCCCGTCACCTGCCGTCCTACCATCTGGCATCCTGTCACCTGCTGTGCCATCCGCTGTCCTGTCACTTGGCATCCTGTCATCTGCTGTCCCATCACCTGGGATCTGGTCACTTGCTGTCCTGTCACCTGGTGTCCAGTCACCTGCTGTGTCATCACTAACTGTCCCATCACCTGGCATGCCATCACCTGCTGTCCTGCCACCAGGTGTCCTATCAGCTGCCATCCCATCACCTACTATCCTATTACCTGGCCTACCTACTGCATTGTCACCGGCTGTTCCATCAACTGGCATCCCATCACTTGCTGTCCCATCCTGGATATCTGACATCCTGTCACCTGCTGTCCTGTCGCCTACTGTGTCATTCATAACCTGGCATCCCATCGCCAGCTGTCCCATTATATGTTGTCACCTGCTGTCCCATCACCTGCTGTCCTATCACCTGGTGTCACCTTCCCATCACCTGCCGTTGTCACCTGCCGTCCCATCACCTGGCATCCCATCACCTGGAGTCCCGTTACCTGGTGTTGGCATCCCATCACCTACCGTTCCGTCAACTGCTATCCTGTGACCTGGCATCCCATCACCTGGAGTCCCGTTACTTGGTGTTGGCATCCCATCACCTGCAGTCCAATCACCTAGAGTTCCGTTACCTGGCGTCCCATCACCTGCTGTCCTGTCACGTGCTGTCCTGTCATGTGGCATCTCGTCACCTGGAGTCTCGTTACCTGGTGTTGGCATCCCATCACCTGGAGTCCTATCACCTTGCATTCCATCACTTGGTGTCAGCGTCCCATCACCTGGAGTCCCATCACCTGCCATTCTGTCACCTGCTGTCTTGTGACTTGGCATCCCATCACCTGGAGTCCCGTTACCTGGCATCCCATCACCTGCCATCCTGTCATGTGCTGTCCTGTCATGTGGCATCTCATCACCTGGAGTCTCATTACCTGGTGTTGGCATTCCATCACCTACTGTTCCATCACCTGGTATCCCGTCATCTGGCATCCCATCACCTGGAGTCTCGTTACCTGGTGTCCCATCACCTGGAGTCCCATCACAGCTTGCATCCCATCACCTGGTGTCAGCATCCCATCACCTGCTGTTCCGTCACCTGCTGTCCCGTGACCTGGCATCCCATCACCTGGAGTCCCATCACCTGGCATCCCATCCCCTGGAGTCCCATTACCTGGCGCCCCTTCACCTGCCGTCCTGTCACGTGCTGTCCCGTCACGTGGCATCTCGTCACCTGCAGTGTCGGCTGGGGCAGCTGGAATCACGATGCCACAGGCTGGGGGCTTGGGAACAACAGCCGTGTATCCCTCACGGTTCGGGGTGTGGACATCCGAGTCAAGATGCTGGCAGACTCACGGTCTGGTGAGGACCCGCTTCCTGGTTCACAGATGGCTGCCCATTCCGGGGCCTCACACAGGAGAGGGCCCGGGGGGCTCTCTGGGGCCTCGTAAGGACACTAATCTCGTTCGTGGGGGCAAGGCCCTCATGAGCAAATCCCCTCCCCAAGGCCCACCAGCTGATAACCGCCGCCTTGGGGGTCAGGATTCACGTATGACAGAGACACGTGGCCAGGCACGGCCGTTCTGCTGGGTGCTGGGGGTGATGTGAGCCTGGGGCCCGTGCCTGACGGGGAGGGTAGCGGAGGTGGGCTCCTGGAGGGGTGCGGACAGGAGCACGGGTGCTTCAGCTGGGCATGAAGGGGGCTGTGAGGACGCGTCTACACTGCAGGATGCAGATGGCAGCCGCTGTGCACCTGCGGCTGAAACCATGCCTCATCCTGGGGCAGGCCTCTTCCAGACATCCCTGCACACTTTGTTTTTTTAAGACTTTTATTTATTTATTCATGAAAGACACAGAGAGGGAGAGAGAGGCAGAGACACAGGCAGAGGGAGAAGCAGGCTGCACGCAGGGAGATCGATGCGGGACTCGATCCCGGGACTCCAGGATCACGCCCTGGGCCGAAGGCAGGCACTAAAGCACTGAGCCACCCAGGGATCCCCTGCACACTTCTTAAACCTTTCCCCAAACATGCATTTTACTGAACATTTCCCCCAAAATGCCAGCAGTGCATTTCCTGGTGTAGACGTTTTAAGAAAATGTTGGCTGCGGTCTTCAGAACGGGTCCCACGCAGACCCCGCTGCCCTCAGGTCCAGAGAACATCCCTGCCCCATCCCTCCCTCGGGATGCAACTGATGAAAACCGTCCCCACCGGTCATTCCTGGTGTAAGTCCAGGGGCAGTTTGTATCAAGAGCGGTACCTCGGGATGACACGGGGCACACTCGGGACAGGGGAATTTCTCGGCAAACAGGTAGAGGTGGCCGAGGTCCCCACTGCAGGCCCCAGGGCATCGACCCCTCAGCATGTGTGGGTGTGGGTGTGACCCAGAATGTACTTTGTCACCACTGGTTTCAGAGTAAGCCGACTGTCCATTTGCCAAAGTCCACCCGGGTGGAACCACGACAGATCAGGAGGCGGTTTTAAGGTTCCCACGATAACACAATGATGCCGATCGCCCAGAAGGAGGCTAACGGCAAAATGTGGTGAATGACAGAGACCCGGACAAACACGGACGGAGAGGCAGACGCTACCCTCCCTCCTCGCCCTACAAGTGTGTAGGACAAAGCTTCTGGGGTGGAAATACTCCCTTCCTGCCCCGTAAACCATCGTGGACACCTCTTCCCAACAGAGTCCATTGTTCCCCGTTTGCCACCAAAGACTTCAAAACAAGAAATTACCAAGAATAAAAAAATAAATAAATAAATAAAAAGAGTGCCAGAAATGAGCAAGGAGTCAGTTCTCCCAAGACGGTACCATGGTTAACTTGTACGCACCCGATAACAGAGAGTCAGAATACAAAGGGCAAAATCTGACAGGAAAGCGAGGAGAATGTGCTGTATCCGCTATTAAGGTTGGAGGTGTCAGCACCGCCCCTCATCAGTCACTGACAGACCCCACAGCTGGGAGGACAGCGAGGGTGGACCGGCCTGGACAGCACTGTGGCCACCCCGCCTTCCTTGCACCGCAGGGGCTGGATGTACATGCAGAGCCCTGGATGGGGTCTTCAAAACTCACACTCCTGAGTCTCCTCCCCATGACATCCCATCGGGCAGGTATGGGGCTGGCATTCTCCACCCTTCCCGGGGCCCTCCTGCACCCCCACCCACCAGCCACATATACATCCCATGCGCCCTGAAGGCCACACACTCCCCAGCTGTACCTCCCTCCTCGTCCCAATGCACCAGCGTGTTCCAGGTCGACACCTGTTGCCATAAGCCCCCTCCTCACCATTGCTCCCTCCACCATACAGACCTCCGGCTGGAGAACATCAGTCACAAAACCCAAACCCACCTCCCTGAGCTCACATAGAGCACTCCCCGTGACCTCAGAGACCTCCCCCTGACCTCAGAGACTTCCCGACACCCGGTCCCAGGACATTCTGAGCCACTGACGGGGCCAACAAACGTCCAGCGCTGGCTGGGCTACAGGGACCCGGACGGGATTTCCGGGAAGCGTTTCCAATCACTGGGCGCCTGAGCACATCTTGCACCCTCACCTGAGCAGGTGAGAGACAAGATAAGAGCCACGCCAGAGAAAGAAAGACGCGAGTGTGCCGTGTCCATCTCGGTTTGTGCCAGGGAGCTGGGGTGCAGGAGGCCTGTGACCAGCCGTCCACATGCGGACAAGATCTGCGTGTTAGCGACACACGGGCGGGTGGAGGGATGGTTAGCGTCTGCAGTCCCAGCAGGAGCGCCGACTCCTGCCTGTTACGAGGCCAGGTGAGAAAAGAGCGACTTTCACCTTGATTGACTTTAGAAAGCGGCTCTTTAGCTTTCGTGAATCTGCTAGAGTCTAGCTCAGTAAATCGAACGCCTCTTAGGACGCAGGATCCTCCTTCCACGGGCAGAGTTCACAGCGACAGCCCTACGAAGTGCATCGTTGCCCACGAGCGAGCGGCTCTAAAGGAAGCGATGATTTCGATCTGTGTCAGAGCTGCTCAACTACGCTCAGCCCAGGAACGCAGCCCCAAGAGCTTAAACAAACAAACAGAAAGGCTGGAAAATATTAGTTCATTGGAAAAAGGTTTTATTTCACAAAAAAATGCAAACTGGAATAAACACCATCTTTCCTAACGCAAACATTACAGCTATTTTTAAGTGTTTCTTGAGCTTCACTTGGAGAAGCAAATGATTATAAAATTTAACAAGTTTTTAGCCTTAAATCTGTTTGAAACGTTCCAAGTAAAAATAATTTAGCAAAACAGCTTCTTAAAAAAACCACACACGCTAACCTCGACTAGAAACCAAAGCTTTTAACCAACCCCCTTTTTTTTTCTTTATATGCTTAATCACCAGTTTGTAACGTGAACGTCTCTGAAGCGAACGAGCATCGGACCGTGCTGGGGGCACCCCCCGCGCACCGACGCCTTAGAAAGCTCGTCTGAGTGTTGACCTTAAGGACTGGCACACGGTCTCCAGGCGTGACGTGACGGGTCACCAGCGCCGCCGGGTGCTACTGGCATCCTAACTGCGCTTCCCAATCAGTTAAAATCACAAAAGAAAAAGAAAAAAAAAAAAAAAAAAAAACACACCACCAGGGCAGGGCCTTTTCGAATTTTCGTGGCCCTGTGGGACCATGGCCGTCTGTCCATACGTGACCGTCTGTCCCCAGTGACGTGCAACCGGCCTCCCGAGAATCAGCGCACATGCGGGTGCCCCCAAAGGGGACAGAGACGCTGCTCCGCCTGCGTGTACAGGGGGCTCTGCACTCGTCACCACTCGGCAAGCGCGTTTCCTGACTGAGAGGGAATCGGTGACGTTAAAGCTATCGGATCAACAGTTTGAAGGGACAACTAAAGCTAGCGACTGAGGGCTGCGCGTTCCGACACAAGGGCCGCCAGAGGCTCACCAAGGGACACTTGCAAGGCGCGGCCGTCCTGCCCGGTGGCCCCCTGGCTGCGCTCTGCGGAGGCCGGGCAGAGGAGGGGCCAGAGCGCCACAGGGCCTCGTCTCCGCGGGATGGCCACGTGCGGGAACGCCCTGCATTACCTGTTCCAGGTGCTGCGGTGCCGGCTGGGGGACCCTGAGCGTGACCGGTCGCGGTCGCTGCGGCGGTGGCGGCTGCGCTTCCTGCCCGAGCCGCCCCTGCGGTCGCGGCTCCGCTCCCTGCGGCTGGAGCGCTCCCTGCTGTGGGACCTGCGGGAGCGGTTGTGGTCGGGGCTCGCGCTGCGCCGCGGAGGGCTGTCGTCCTGGCGCGAGTGCTTCTTGTGCTGCCGCCGCTCCTTCCGCGGCTGCCTCCCATCCTCCCGGCTGCCAGCCCGCCGCGGCCGGCTCCTCTCCCGCTTGTGTCTGTCGTCCTCCCCCCGGCCCCCGCTGGACCGGCCGCGGCTCCCGCTGGGCTCGCGGTTGCACTTGTCTTGCTCCGAACGGGTGTCCTTTTTGGGTACGCTCTGGTCACAGGCGGCGGGCACGCCCTTGGGTTGCTGGTTGTTGTCGGGAATGCAGGCGAGGACGCCGGGGCACCTCTTCTCAGGCGAGCCGTCCCCCGCGGCGGCCAGCCGAGCGCTCAGGCCTTCCCTGCACTGGGCCTCCTCAGCCAGGCTCCCGTTCACATTTTTGGGCGTGCTGTCGGCCTCCGGCCGGGGCGGGGTCTCCCTCGGGGTGCCGGGGGGCGGCTGGCCCACGAGGGGGTGCAGGGAGGCCGCGCCCACGCAGCCGGCCGACACGGTCTGCAGGATGTCCAGCACGGGCTGCAGCAGGTCTGCGTGGGAGACGCCGAGCTCGTCCTGCGTGTGCGGGTCGTCGGCCTTCTTGCTCAGCAGGATGCTCAGCAGGCGCTCCCGCAGCTCCCGCTCCTTGCGCTGCAGCCCCAGCGCGCGCTCCTTCTCCTCCTCCACGCGCCGCAGCTCGGCCTCCTGCAGCCGCCGCCTCTCCTCCAGCTGCTGCAGCCGCAGCGTCTCCTCCTTCTGCTCCTGCTCCTGCAGCTTCATGGCCTGCAGCACAAAGGGGAAGACGCGGACATGTACCTCGCGCATCCCACACGCTCCCAGGAGGCGCTGGGTTTGTGGATGCCCTGAGGCCTGGGGGTACCGGGTGGACGCTCCGGCCGGAGTGCGGCCCGCCCGTCCCTACCACACCCGGGCCGTCATGCGTCCGAGCGAGAAGGAAACCCCGAGGCGAAGCTACGTGGCACAGCCCCGGGGCGGGCATTCCGGGTGGGGCCTGGCCCCTCCGAGGCGCACACGGGGCCTGCTGTGAGGTCGCAAGCGGTCACCAGCGTCAGGGAGCTGAGATTACGAGGCGGACACACGCTGCCGTGGCCGCCGCGGGACGTGCGGGGCCTGGCCTGGGTTAGCGTCTTCAATATTCACCATGAAACAAGAGCTGAGCTGCCACGTCTCAGCGCGCCTGCCAGTCTCCTTCCCGGGGACTTATCACAACTGTAATTAGACAACAGGTTATGGGGTCGCCCCGCGCCTGACTCCGCGGGGCACGCGGCCTGCCCAAGCACAAGGAGTGCCGGGCGGGGTCCCCGCGCGTCCCCGGCCCCCGGCTCGCAGGAGTTACCGGTCGGGCCTCCGGAAGGAGCGGGTGGGAGGAACGAGGCGGCTCTCAGCTCTGAGGCGCTCATCCGCAGCGCGCCGGCTGACACCTGTCAGATCCAGGGCCGCGGACGAGGGACGTGGGCCGACCAGGCCCCATGGCGCCCGCTGAGCCCCGCAGGGACGCCGCCGCATGGGCCCTGTCTAGCAGCGGGCTCGGCCCTCAGCCTCCCGCCGCCCCTGGCCGCTGGCCTGTGGGGTCAGAGCAAAGCCCACGGTCCCGACGGCCCCGGGCACAGCATCTGCCGCAGGCGGGCATCCGCAGGGGCCTAGGGGAGCTCGGCCACTCCCGCCGCCCGGGCAACGGTGACCCTGCGTGCCTGCTCCTTGCGGGCTTCGGGGACCGAGTCTGGGAGGCGTGAGTGCAGGTGACGCTCGTCACGGCGCTACGAGCTCTGCGCAACGACACACCCTAGCATCTGGGACCAGGCAGGAAGGCTACAAGCTACCGACGACGGCGTGGCTGTGCGCACGAACGTCCGTTCTCACGGGGGCGGCGGCCGCCACCTCCCGCTCCAGGCCGCTGGCCAGACCCCCGCGCCCGCCCGTCCACGCGCCCGCCGTACCTTGGCCCTGCTCAGCAGCTCGGCGATCAGCCTGATGGACTGCAGGTTGCGCTGGGCCAGCAGCAGCTTGCGCTCTTCCAGCTTGATCTTCTCCTGCAGCTTCTTCTGCTCCTCCGCCTGCAGCTTCTCCAGCTTCTTCTGGTTCCGACGGAACTCGCGATCGCGCTGCTTCTGCTCCCTCTTGCGCAGCTTCTCCTCCCGCTTCCTCTCTCTCTCCAGCTCTTCGAGTTCCTTCTGTTTCCTGCGCAAAATACACGAGGGCTCTGTGAGGCATCTACGCCGCGCCGCGGGTCAGCGCTCAGGACGCGGTCAGCGGGCACGACTAGGCAAGCGCGGACAGCATGGCCACCGGGGCACGTGCACAAGCGCCGCCCTTCTCTTCATCCCCGTGGATAAGGATGGGGGACAGGAGTACTCCCCTACTACTGGGACGGGTGGTAAGTTTCTGCGGAATCTGAGGAACTGGAGAACGGGCAGGCGCACGCCGGAGCGAGAATTTTCAGGACCTTGGGAGGGAGTATCCTACTAACCAAGCTCAAGCCTCAGAATAGAAGGGGTGGCTCTAATGGCACAGGGAGATCAGGTCTGAACAACACACACACAGGTCCAGAGGCCAGCAGCGGCCCCGGGATGCAGTACCACGCAGGAGCACCGGGCAGGAGCACTGCGCAGGACTACTAGGGAAGAGCAGCAGGCAGGAGCACTAAGCAAGAGCGCCAGGCAGGACTAGTAGGCAGGAGCACCAAGCAGAACTAGTAGGCAAGAGCATTAGGCATGAGCACCAGGGAGGACTACTAGGCAAGGGAAGCAGGGAGGAGCAGCAGGCAAGAGCACCAGGCAGGAACACTGAGCAGGAGCACTGGGCAGGAGCACCGAGCAGAAGCACTGAGCAGGACTACTAGCCAAGAACACCAGGCAGGACTACTAGGCAAGAGCACCAGGTGGGAGCAGCAGGGAGGACCCCTAGGCAGGAACAATGAGCAGGAGCACTGGGCAGGAGCACCGAGTAGGAGCACTGAGCAGGACTACTAGCCAAGAACACCAGGCAGGACTACTAGGCAAGAGCACCAGGCGGGAGCACCAAGCAGGACTACTAGGCAGGACGACTAGGCAGGATCACCAGGCAGTACCGAGACACAGTGTGCCTGCCCCACAAGCCACACAAGTGGACAGGAGAGGAACGCTGGACCCGGGGCCAGTGCAGGAGGTGGAGAGGAGCGTCAGGACACACCCAATGCCCAGTGGCATGCCAGCCCATGACAGCACGGGGGGCGCACAGAGGAGGTCGTGCACACAGCAGCCGGTTCAGGGAATAACTGTGGGTACAGGCAACGCTGAGATGTAACAGCCCCCATCGCTAGGGCTCTGCAAACACGGACGAGTACACGTGTGTGTGGTCACACGGAACGTTCTGGGGGCGTTCTGCTCCGGGAACCACTGAAGACAGAACAGTATGTGCCCTGCAACCCCCCGTGAATGAGATTCCAGAAGAGACAAACGTGCACAGACGGGACAGCGAGGACGGTGGTCAGGAGCTCAGAGATCCCCGAGGCGCGGCCGCTTCCACACAGCCGGCCACCGCCTCAGCACAACCCCTGCAGACAGGCCTTCCTCTCACACGAACCCCACGGAGCCCAAGAACTCACACCCTCCGTGTTCCAGGGGTGGGGGCCCCAACGTGAGGATGGCGAGCGGCCAGAGCAGCAGGCTCTGCAGGCCCCGGCCCTGCCCCTTCGCGGCTCGCCATGACCGCAGCACCCGCAGCACCTGCGCTGCCCCCCGTCTGGGAGCCCCGTGTGCCCAGCTCGCCTGCAGCCCACACACAGGGAAGGCCGGTCCTCAGGCCGCGTGCGCACGTGTCCCACCAGTAACACCCAGGGAGTGGGGCCGCACAGGGAACCCTGCCCGCTGGGGGCGTGTGGGTCGTGATCAGCAGGCACACGCACGGCGAAGGGCTGGGCTGCTGGGATAGTGCCGAGGTCAGAGGAGCCGCCCGTGCCCTTCCCGCCCCGGCCCCAGAGGTGCTGACCCAGGGAGCGGCCGGGCAGTGTGACATCCCCAGCACATCCCCAGGAAGTGGCGTCCACGGCACAGCTCCGCGCCAGCACACACCCCACTGCCCCGCAACCACCCCGCCACCACACGCTCCCAGGAGGGATCCGGGAGGGGAGCTGGGTCAGCAGTGACGCACACGGTCTGCACCCACCACCCCCGACGGGACGCTGGAGCAGGAGCAGTGCGCAGCGTGGCCCTCCGTCTGCAGTAGAGCGGAAGCTACGGAAGCAAACCTACGCGCGGCAGCCGGGGAGCGCGGAGTCCGCTCGACGCACGGATAAACCGCAAGACCAGGGCGCAGGTGAACCCGGACACCACACGCACATCCAGCCTGCACACACACGACACCCACAGGAGGCTCTGCATGGAAGGCGCCATCTAGGCCCCTGGGAGGCACGTGCATGCACCTGCACACAGAGATGTGCACACACACACACACACGACAACCACAGGAGACTCTGCATGGAAGGCGCCCTCCAGGCCCCTGGCAGGCACATGCTCACACCTGCACACTCAAACGTGCACACACACACACACACACACGACGCCCACAAGAGGCTCTACACAGAAGGCGCCGTCCAGGCCCCAGCGGGCACGTGCTCACACCTGCACACAGACTCACGCACACAGCGGGCATCCAGGGGCCGTGTACAGCCCTCGCGTGTGCACACACACCTTTCCTCCGCTCGCTGCCTCTCCTCGGCCTCTTTCTCTCTGCGCTTTTGCTCTTCCCTCTGCTGCCTCCAACTCCTGAAGCTTCTGCCTCTCGAGCTGCCGCTTCTTAATGGAGGCGTCGCTCAGGTGTTTGGTGGAGTCGAAGGAAACCTTCGAGAGAAGAGAGCGCAGTGACCCACGGGCGCGCCACAGGACAGGCGGCCCCAGGCGGCTCCGCTCCCGGGCAGGGAACCCCGCCCCCACAGGTGGCCCCACCCAGGACGTGGGTCCACAGGCAGGCGTGCCTCGGACACGCGAACACACAGGGCCAGTGATACTCTGCCCTGCGCTCCCGTGTGAAGCCGGGATGCCAGCGGGCCGCGCGCTCTGAGACACGGCTGGCCTGCCCCGTTTGCTGGCAGGGAAGCCCGTCATGCTCCTCAGGGACAGTGTGTTCCCTCCCCCCCAGCAGGGCCCCTCCGTCCCCTGGACCTGCACCACCAGCCGGCCGCCACAGGCCCCCCTCCGCCGCCGAGGGCCCCCGCAGCCTGGCTCCTCCGCGGGGCCGCCTGTGCGCCTGCCCACACCCGGAGCCGCATGCCACACGAGGGGCACGCTGCCCCCCACCGCCCGCAGCAGGCGGCCCGGCGGGGGCTCACCTTGATGTTGCACGCCACGGCCTTTCCGTCCTCCCCCTTGTACATGAGCTTCATGCCGCGCAGGGCGCTCATGGCCTGGATGAAGCCCACGTACTCGCGGTACTGCACGTAGGCCTCGAAGTTCAAGTGGCCCCCGAACTGAAGGTGTGGAAGTTGCGCCCGGTCATCTCCTCGCGGTAGGGGTCCAGCATGGGGATGTCCACGTTCCGAATCTCCCCGAACTTCTCAAACACCTTGACCAGGACCTCCTCGCTGGGCTTCTCGGAGCCCGACTCCTTGAGGGCGAACCACTTGCAGGGCAGCCCCTCCAGGTGGATGGTGTCCGGCCGCTCCCCGGGCAGCGTCTCGTTCATGTCCTTGGCATCACGGAAGAAAGAGTCCCAGTCGTGGCGGGTGGGGAAGTCGATCTTGAACTCGGCGGCGCGCACCTTGAGGATGTCGGAGAAGCCGCTGAGCTTGATGGTCTTGCCATCCAGGCAGGCCAGGAACGACTTGACCAGGCTCTTGTTCTCCACCTCGCCCTCGAAGCGGATGAAGTCCATGGTGCTCTTGGAGATGCGCAGCGTGGAGAACTGGTGGTTGTGCACCATGCCCTTCAGCCTCTCCATCACCTCCCAGTTGGAGATGGACTTCCCGGGCTGCTTCAGCTGCGGGAGCGCCACGCTGATGGTCATCTTCGTGATGGGCTTCAGGTACAGGCCGTACGGGGGGCACAGCTCCACCGCCTCAGACGTGTCGTGGACTATGGTAGCCGCGGCCATAGCCGGGACCTCGGGCCTGAAACACAGACACGGGCGGTCAGGGTGGGCGCGGAGAGCAGCGTGCACGCGCCCGGCCCCACGGCAGGCCTGCGGACACCAGCGTGCTTCTCTGCCGTGCCACGGGCACACCTGTCTGCTGCACTAAAACACGCCGTCACCTGCCCTCATGTTTTGTGTTTTTTAATCAGAGGAAACCAGGCTGACGAGAACCTCTAAGAGCAGCCGAGTGCACCAGCCTTTGTGGGTGCCCAGCAGCAGCAGCAGCGGGGCTCCCAGGGCCGTGGACCAACACTGCTAGGGGCTCCCACTGCCGTCCACGGGCGACATGCGGGCTGGGAGCAGCACCCAGGTCCCCCGGGCTGCAGGCTCAGAGGCTGGGGCAGGAAGGGGCACGAAGGGGCAGGAAGGGGCAGGAAGGCGCTCGGCTGCAGCCGGGGGAGGGTGTGCGCAGGTGGTGGCCCGGAGGAAGCAGGAAGGAAGTTCCCGGCCGACACATCCACCGACAACTGCCCCATGGACTCCCGTTCCCTCTGCACCCGCCATCAAGGGACAAGCACAAGGGCCCCTGCACAGCTGGGGCTCCCTGTGGGCACCCGTCCTCTTGCACCCTCTCTGAGCCCCCCCTTCTGCTCGGACCAGTGCGCGGCTTCCGGAGAGATCCGAGCTGCACGCACGAGCCCAAACGGTACAGGTGGCTGCCTCCGCTGACACCCACGGGCTGGGAAGCTTCCCCACAGGCCCTGAGGCTCAGGTGGGGCGGGGTGTGCAGGGCACAGGAGCCCCAGCCCAGTCTAGGGGGGTGCGTAGGACAGTGACCTCCCACACAGGAGCAGCTGCAAGGCAGAGACTCCCAGCCTGGTCTAGGAGGAGCCCCATACTGCAGAAATGCAGTAGGAGAGTGACCCCCACAGAGGAGCAGCTGCAGGGCAGAGGAGTCCCCAGCCTGGTCTAGAGGGGAGCCCCACACGGGGGGGTGCAGTAGGACAGTGACCTCCATAGAGGAGCAGCTACAGGGCAGAGGAGCCCCCAGCCCGGTCTAGGGGGGAGCCCTACACCAGAGGTTGCAGTAGAGCAGTGAACCCCACACAGGGGGTGCAGGGCAGAGGAGTCTCCAGCCTGGTCTAGGGGGAAGCCCCACACTGGGGGGGGGGGTACAGTAGGGGAGTGACCCCCACAGAGGAGCAGCTGCAGGACAGAGGAGCCCCCAGCCTGGTCTGGGGGGAGCCCCACACGGGGGGGGGGGGTGCGTACAGTAGGGCAGTGACCCGGCACACAGGGGGGTGCAGGGCAGAGGAGCCCCCAGGCCGGTCTTGGGGGTGAGGGGCTCTGGTGCTGGCTGAGACCCCAGACGTCTGCCCAGGACAGCAAGGGCCATCCGGGAGCCTGAGCAGACGGGGCAGTGCCCCCCCCAACAGCACCATCCACACCCACTCCATGACCCGGGTACCCCAGGGCCGTCCCCGTAACCCCCATCCCTGGTGGCTGCCCCGGCCCGTCCCTGTGCCCCGCCCCCAGCACGTCCTTCAATGCGTCACTGCCAGCCGCTCCCACCAATAGCTCCCCAGGCTCCCCAAGCCCCGGGACAGCCTGCGACACCGGCCCTTTACCCCAGCGTCTAGGGCACCAGGGCAGCCCCCAGGACTCTGAGCCTGTGTAGCAGCAGCAGCCCCTGTGTCCCCCACGGCCTGCCCCCCACTGCAGTACCCGTGCTGTCCGCAGCTCCCCGCCCCGACCTGACCCCGCCGTCACGCCCACACTCCATGACCCCCTTCCAGCCCACAGCCCCCAGGACCCGGGCCGGCCCCTGTAACCGCCGGAGACCCGCAGACAGCAGCCCTCGGAGCCCCGCCCCCTCCCGCAGCCCCACGAGACTGGTGCCCCCAGGCCTCCAGCCGCAGCCCCCCCTCCCGGCTCCACGGAGCCCCCAGCCACGCCGCAGAGCCCCTAACCCTGAGTCCAGCCCTGCACCGCAGACCCTCACCTGCCGTACGTCCCCCGCACCCAGCCCCTGCCCTTCCCCGACTGCAGCGCCCTGCTCTCTAGGCCCCCTGCTCGGGGAACCCCGGCCTCGCAGATCCCCTCCCCCTCCCCCCGCCCCCCCAGCACCCGGCCAGCAAACCCCAGCCCAACCACCCACCCAAGTGCCCGCCGCCCTCGCAGACTCCGGACCCGCCCGCGGCGCCCCGCCCTGACGCCCCCTCCCCGCTCCCCGCAGCTCCTAGGCTCTCTGGACCCCGTCGTCTCAGCACCCCCAGCCCCGCAGACACCCCCACACCCCCTAACGTCCTCAGGGCCCCAGGCCATCCGTGACGCCGACGCCGCCCCCAGGCCATCCGCAGCCCCCGGAGCCCGGCCCCCTGCACACACGGCCCCGGGGCCGCTGGTCGTCCAGGTCCCAGCCCACCCCTCCGCAACGACCCCCTGCCCCACCGAGGCTGACGTCCTACCCACCGGCCCCGGCAGCCCTCCACGCCGGGGCCCCAGGAGCTCCCACACCTCGCAGACCCCGCCCCCTGGAAGCCCCGCCCCGTAGGCCCCGCTCCGTGCCCCTGGAAGCCCCGCCCCCGGGACACCCAGACCTCGTAGCCCCCCCCCCCCGGTGCCCCGCAGACCACGCCCCCTGGAAGCCCCGCCCCTGGAAGCCCCGCCCCGCAGCGCCCAGACCTCGTAGGCCCCTCCCCGGTGCCCCGCAGACCCCGCCCCCTGGAAGCCCCGCCCCCTGGAAGCCCCGCCCCCGCAGCGCCCAGACCTCGTAGGCCCCTGCCCCTGTGCCCCAGGGGCCCCCGCAGGCCCCTCCCCCGGTGCCCCGCAGACTCCGCCCCCGGAAGCCCCGCCCCCGCAGCACCCAGACCTCGCAGGCCCTTCCCGTGCCCCCGCTGACCCCGCCCCCTGGAAGCTCGGTCCCCGCAGCACCCAGACCCCGCAGATCCCTCCCCCCACCGTGTCTCCGCCGTAGCAGACCGCGGACCCCCCGCAGCACCGAGACTAGTAGGCCCCTCCCCCCGGGGCCCCCCAGGGCCCCCGCAGACTCCGCCCCTGGAAGCCCCGCCCCCGCAGCGCCCAGACCTCGCACACCCCTCCCCGCAGTGCCCCCGGTCCCCGCCCCGCCGTCGCACACCCCGGCCTCCCTGGAAGCCCCGGCCCCGCAGCACCCAGAACCCGTAGACCCCGGCCCAGCCCCCGGAAGCCCCTGCGCCCATGCACCCCTCCCCTCGCTGCCCCCCGGGCCCCCGCGCTCGCAGACCCCGGCTCCCCGACCGGAGCACCCAGACCCCTCGCCGCTCCCCCCCGCTCCCCCCGGTGACCCCGGCCCACCCCCGGAAGCCCCAGCCCCCGGAGCGCCCGTCCCCTCGCTGCCCCCGGAGCCCCCCGGAGCCCCCCGGAGCCCCCGCCCTCGCAGACCCGGTAGACCCCTCCCGTGCGTGCCCCCGGTGCCCTCCGCCCTCGCAGACCCCGGTTCCCGGCTGCCCCCGGAGCCCCCGCCCTCGCAGACCCCGGTCCCCGGCTGCCCCCCGGAGCCCCCAGACCCGGCAGACCCTCCCGTGGGTGCCCCCGGTGCCCTCCGCCCTCGCAGACCTGGTTCCCGGCTGCCCCCGGAGCCCCCAGACCCCGTCCCCGTGCCCCCGGTGCCCCCCGCCGGGCACCGAGACCCCTCGCCCCTCCCTCGGTGCCCCCGGTGCCCTCGCAGACGGCCCCCGGACCCCCGGACCCCCGGCCCGCAGAGCGCCCCTCCCCCTCGGTGCCCCCGCTGCCCCCCGCCCTCAGCGACCCCAGCCCCCCCCCGCCGGAAGCCCCGGCCCCGTCCGCGGAAACGGCTGGTCACGGGGTGTCGCTCACCGGCGCGGGGCTCCGCCTGCGCCCCCGGCCACCGCCGCCCAGGCCCGAGCTCACCGCCGACCCGCGACGACCCCGCAGCCGCGGCCTCTCCGCCCGGCGCCGCCACCCTCCGCCGGAGGCGCCCCCGACGCCACTCGCCGTCGCCGCCGCCCGCCCCTGTGACGCACTTCCGCTTCCGGCGCTCGTGGCCGCGGAAGCGGCCGCGCGGCGGCTCCCCGTTTCGTCTGCCGGGCCTGGCCCCGCCCCGGAGGCGGGACTTCCGGGGGGCCCCCGCGAGGGGGGGCGGGCCGGCCCGGGCTTGGCACTGCGCGTGCGCGAGTCCGCCCCGCCCCCCAGGCGCCAGCTGTGCCCGCGTCCAGCCGGAGGCCTCACCTGGGCCGCGCTTCTGCGGCAGGTGCACGGGCCGCGCCGGGCCCCTCGCGCTGTCGGGACCACGCACCGCCTGCCGCCGCGCCGCACGGTCAACGCGGAGCTCACTTATTTACTACTTAGTTACTATTATTTACTACGCGTCTGGATTGCGGAATTGAAGTTACAATGTAACCACGTCGAAGTATGTAACGGGATAGACACCCACGTCTTCGTGCTTTAGCGCCCTCGCGTCTCTCCTCCTCGTGTAGTTTGTTATGACACACAATTCACTTTGAAATATGATTTGTTTCTTAAAGATTTAAAGTATTTTAAGTGAACGTTTTTATTTCACCTGTTTATTTATTTATTTATTTATTTTTAATTTTTTTTTAAGGTATTTATTTATTTATTTGTGATAGTCACAGAGAGAGAGAGAGGCAGAGACACAGGCAGAGGGAGAAGCAGGCTCCATGCACCGGGAGCCCGACGTGGGATTCGATCCCGGGTCTCCAGGATCGCGCCCTGGGCCAAAGGCAGGCGCCAAACCGCTGCGCCATCCAGGGATCCCTCACCTGTTTATTTAAATGAACATATTTATGCACATGCATATGCTCATTATAAAACTTGCAAATCCACATAAAATACTTTCAATGTGTAATATGTCATGATCTTTGACACACGTATCTGTAAATGATGCATTAAGTTAACACATTAAGCTCCCACAGTAGGCGAGACACTGTATGAGGCAGGTGTTGAGGGAGGGGCACGTGGGTGGCTCCGGCCTGGTGAGCCTCCAACTCTTGTTTTCAGCTCAGGTCATGATCTGGGGATCATGGGGTCAAGCCCCCCTTCCCCCCCCCCCCGGGTGGGCAGGCTGTATGCTCAGCGGGCCATCCTGCTTCTCCCTCTCTCTCTCCTCTAACCCCCTCGTCACACACTCTCAGTCTCGCTCTATCAAATAAATAAAATCTTAAGGGGAAAAAAAAAAGTATGTCACAAGACCGCCAAGTGAAAATCTAGGGTGGCAGAGCAAGCACACAGATCCTCTGTCGTTTGCACAGGTGCCAAAACCTGAGCTTCGGAGGGGGCCGGAGTGGGTGCAGGGACCCTGGTGTCACGTGGGGCTCCTGGCTCTCTGGGTGTCTGGTAGGTGTGAGTCACGTCGTCTGGGTGTCTTCTGCGTGTGAGTCACGCCGTGCTGTTCATAAGCCGCCCATGACAGCGAACATGATCATGCACCCCTGGAGAGGACGACACAGAGGGTCTGCGGGCCCCGGGTTGGGGAGGGGCGGGAGTGGGGACCAGTCTTTGAACCCAGACAGGCTTCTGGGTGGGAGGTGCGGCTTTGCCGTCCTTATATAACTCCTCCTCCGTGTTGGGAACGGAGAGGTGCTTGGGATTCTCGTTAAAACCTTCTCCCCAAGGCTGCTTGCGAGTCGATGGCGCATTTCCCCGGGGAACTGTTAAATTTGGAAACTGTTTTTCCTCTCTGTTCTCTGAAGCATTTGCAAAGCAAATTGAGAAATGAGATACTCTTTCAGGACCGGCACACCTAAGACGCGGTTGTAAGAATTAAAAAAAAAAAAAAAATTTTCAAGGAAACCTCTTCTGTGTTTGAGCAAGATACCCCTCTTCTGGATGCACCTCAGAAATAGAGAAACAAAGTCCCTAATACCTGCAGCTCTGCCCTAGTGCACTAGTATGGTGAGAGCATAGCTGCATAAGTTACCCTCGCTGAGTGGGGATGAAGGCTGGCAGGATGATGGGATTCGCTCCCGGGGTGCTATGCCGAAGGTGAAGGCATTTTGCAGTTGTCATTAAAGTCCGTAATGAGTTCGTGCAAGCTAATCAGAAGCAAAAATCCGTCCTGGGTGGGCCTGGCCCAATCAGGTGTAGAAGTCAGGATTAAGACAGGCGTGAGATCTGCAGCAGCTGAGACACAGCCTGCTTGCCCTAAAAAAGAATCAAACCGCCTTATGGAGAAGATCATTTGGCAGGAACTGCCGGGTGGCCTCTAGGAGGTGAAGGTGTCACCGTTCCCACCACAGGGAACTGAGTTCTGCTAGTAACCAGTTAGCTTGTAAGACAGCCCGGTGTCTCCAGTGAGACCCCACCGTCCCCAGTGCTGGTTGACATCTTCCCTCCGTGTGTGTCTGTCTCTAGGCCTCTGCTCCTCATAAGGACACCAGTCATGCTGGGTTAGAGCTGACTATCCATCCATCCACCCCTCTATCCATCCATCCACCATCTATGCATCCATCAGCCCATCTATCCATCCAACAACCCATCTACCCATTTATCCACCCCCTCACTGACATCTCCATTCCACCATCCAACAATTTATACAGCCAGCCCTCCCTCTGTCCCTCCCTCTACCTCATAAATCATGCCTCTGAAGCCTTAATTCAAAACAACTCCTTTCCACCAGGTGGCGCACCCAGCACCCTAACGAACACTGGTGGGAGCTCTGCCGTTTTAATCCTCTAGTGTGGTTGGAAGCCAAGGTCTTGAGGGTCACTTAGTTAATCCCTCATCTATCCTCAGCAGAGACCTGTCCAGTGGTTTCCCATGAACGTTACCCTATTTACGAAATCCACCCTAGGCAACTCGTGCTCTTCCTGGAAAGTTCTCTATCGATCCCAGAACTTTTAACTCAACAAGTGCCTGACTAGTTCTAAAGCAGCAAGATAAAAAGAAAAGGGAATTCTGTTGTCTCCGCACCATGAGGGGGAGGCCGTGTGGGAACGTCACACTCTCCTCTGCTGGTGTTGGGTATGTTAACTTCCCTGATTTTCCAAAGGAAATTGAACAATGTCTACTAATTACCATTTCTACTGTGCCCACATTCTCTTCGATTCGGCAATTCCATTGCTGGTAATTCATCCCAGAGGATTATTCCCTGCGGGTATACAAAGAAACATGTGCAAGTTATATTGCACGTATGTCTGTACATACCCAGATACTTATATAAGTATGTGCAGCACATTCACATATCAGGGGTATCTGGATTAAACATATATATTTTTTTAAGGTATACAAAGCACATGTGCAATTAATGCTTCTGGCAGCATTAATTATGAGAATGGGAAGCAGCTCAATGCACACATACAGGGTTCTGAGTCAGCCACATATTGCACCCCTACGCTGAGTCAGGCATCATTGTACTCACCCAAGAGGAGGCGACATTACAGGAAGATGGCATGTTGCAGATATGTCACAGGCTCCCAGTGTTGTGATGGTTTGGTATTCCATGGTGACTTCAGAGTGTGCAACAGCACTTGGGGGTGGTGGAACCATGGCACTGGAAAAGATGGAGAAAGGGGGATGAAGAAGGATAGAGGACTTGTAGCTAAATCAAAGGTGTCCAGCTGAATTGCAGGGGTCGTGGGTAGGAAGGATAAGAATGACCCCGAGGTCCCCGGCTCTGGCCACTGGGTGAGACTGACGACATACACTCCATCATAGGAAAATCAATTAGGAGAAGGCTCTGTTTGGCGCAGGAAGGAGGCAGGTGAGTCCAGTTGGGATGATGTTGGTTTGGAGATGCCTGAAGCCCTGATGGAACTGCCCAGTAAGATCCGGAGATCTGAGTGAGTCCAGGGGGAGGAAGAACCGTGACATTGGAGCTGCAACCCTGAGACAGTGAACTAAGCCATCCATCCTTCCATCTACCAATTCAACCATCTCTCCCTCGATCCATCCACCCATTCAATTATCAATCCATCCATTCATCTATCCAACAATTCAATTATCCATCTATTCATCCATCCAGCAATTCATGCATCCACCCATCCATCCACGTATCTACCCATCCATCTATACTAGCGTCGATCTGTGACAAGTTGCGTGGGATATTGCCAACCTAGGAAGATCACCTGAGCCTTGCCATCAGTTAAAAAAAAAAAAAAAACACTTGATGACATACTCTCGTTGTGGCTGACCTTTAGTCTCACCTCCTTCTGGAGGTTCACGATAATATCTTCAGTCTTCACACCCTCTTGGAGGTTAAGACTAATAAAGCATGTCTCGAAGCCCTCATCATAAACCACATCACTACATGGTCAACTGATCAAAGCTCCCAGGCAAACAAAGACAGGACAGGACATGCCGTGGCCTGGACATCACCTACCAGGAGCCGGGGCAGAGACCAGACCTCCTTTTATGTCAGGCTGAGTCTTCACCACATGAAAACAAAGTGCACAAGTCCTACAATTTATGGTAAGCAGTTTGAAAGGAGATGTGAAATAAAGCATGGCTAGGACAGGGAGGGGTCCCCTCAAGAGATCACAGCAGAAGCCTTAAGGGCGGATGTGCACGACAGCTTGTTGAAGGAAGTTGAGGGTATCCTGGCCTCTGGGGGCAGAGTGGTTTCCCCTAGGCAGGTACTGGGGAGTGGGGCATGCTTGAATATGCTTGGAGGACTGACATTCCATGAGAAAGATCCTACAAACCTCCTGCGGGCTCCCACACAGAATGGAGCTCTTGTGGGTCTAGGGGCAAAGCTGAACCCACAACCAGCTCTCCGCATCCAGGTGGAGGCTGTGGTTGTGTCTCACTGCGTTAAGCCCAACTTAACCCCTACATCCCCTCACCCACGTGGCCTGTCCAGATCGTACAGAGAAACGTGGTGCTTCCTGGACCTGAATGTTTGTTCGCAGAGTGTCCCCCTCTGTTCATTCTAAGACTGACTCTACATTTCTTACATGGTTTGTTCCTGCTTTAGAGACATGGGTTTGGTGTCTTCATGCCTTGGGTTTATCTACATGGGTTCAAATACGGGTTTAGTGCTTCTCTGTGATTTCTTGAAAGAGGAGTAGAAAAATCAGATGTAGAGATCAGATCAAAGGGCAGCCTCAGAACAAGAGATAAATATGCAAAACCAAGATATAGAAGTGTCCCTTCCTTTGATAGAAATGGTGTCCTCGTACTTCTCACCAGCGTACAGGACTTCTGCTTTTCTCTCCTTAGGGTCATTGGGGCATGATCCAGAATAGTGTGTAAGATGCCAGGCTAGCGAGAACTGAACCAGGAAGGAGTGTGGCCTTCAGAGCACACTGTGCAGGGATGGGCCACCTGGAAAGTTCAAGTGACAAGTGACCATTGCGAGAGGCCCAGGAGAGCAGCCCCATTATGAGGCCTCCAACAAAGAAGGCCTACCAGGGAGACCCGTAGGCAGGGTCCAAGCCTGAGACATCAGTGAAAATTCCAGTGACCAGATAACTGAGGTAGGATCCAATGTCAGGGCTCTGGCAACCTCTGCACTCTCCATCCACTCATATCCACCCATCTATGCATCCATGCATCCACCCACTCATCCATCCATATACTCATCCATCCGTCCATCCATTATCCATCCATCATCCATCCATCCATCTACCCCTCCATCCATCCATCATCCATCCATCCATTCATCCATCCACCCATCCATCCATCCGCCCATCCATCCACCCATCCATCCATCCGCCCATCCATCCATCTCATCCATCCATCCATCCACCCTTCCATCCATCCATCCACCCATCCATCCACTCACCCATCTCTGCATCCACCCACCCATCTATCCAACCATTCATCCATCCATCCATCCATCCATCCACCAATCTGTCCTTCCAGATTTACATTTCTGCCCTCTTGACTTTAACGGGAAGCATGCTCATCACACATATTTCTCAAACCCTCCTTCGTCACCTATTTCGTGTTTCAACTGAAAGAATGTCCACGTTGGACAATTTCTCTCGACCCAATGACCATCAACCTCTCATGCTTAATCAATCCACCTCGCGGGTCCCATCCCTATTCCAAACAGCAATGTTTAGCTCATCGCCAATGTCTGTAACCGCATTTGTTGTTCTCAGTAGCGTGTGAGGGGATCATCGTTGCGTTGGTCAGCGCGTCCGGGGCGCGTGTTTGCATCGCCTTCCCCAAGGAGATGCACTCGGCACACAGAGAGAGTCCATGTGTTATTTGTTTGCCGCAGCAGCTGGGTTGCTCTCACATGTCGGTTACCAAGGCTTGCAGGACGCTGGGTAGCCAACATTCAAGGTGGGGCTTCCGTGGGTGTTCCGCTCCCCAGCATGAGGAGGGAAGGTGTGGCTGGTTCATTTCCTGCCTTCTTCCGGTTGCTTGTCACCTTATCAGTCACCAGGCATTGTGTGGCCACCGTGACAAGACTCTCATGCTGAATCCCAGGTACATGTAGAGCTGGGAGGGGTGTTGGCCACCATGTCCCCACTCCCTCCTTCCATGTAGCAGGGCTCAGCAGCCAGCGTGGCCAGGACTCCATGCCCATGTCCCTCCATAAACTGGCCAGTCTCCTGGTACTCACAGCATGACCCTCCCATCCTGGGCAGCTGGAGGAACAAAACCTGACCTCCTTGCTTTTTCCCTTGTGTGTGGAAGGCCAGTGGAGACCTGCCCTGGGAGGGCAAGCTGGCCATGCAGCAAGGGGACAATGGTTGATCAGCTGGCCCACAAAGCCCAACAGGAGCAGGATCTTCTCCCTGGGACAGTTGTCCATGGAAGCACAGTGCCCTTCACAAGCTCCACATCTCAGTCATTTCTTCCTAATAAATACCTATGAGCCTCGGTGCCAGGCGGGCAACCATCACAGGCCTCCCCTCCCCTCGTGAAGGCAGCAGAAACAATTCAGCAACTTTACCAAAGCATGCACCACCTGCATGCTTGCAATCACACCTGGCCCACTCAGCCTTCTCGGAAACCCTTTTGGAGATTGGAGAATAGGAAAGAAAAAAAAAGTCTTATCAGTGGCACAAACAGGAGCCCTCCTCCCTTGGCCCCAGTCCCAAAGGCGTCAGCCCGGTTATCTTCAAACGGGTATTTTTCTGGGCGGAGGTGGAGTTCACGTCACATAAAATTCACCAACTTGAAGTGAACGGTGCAATGGCATTTAGCGCACATGCCCCCGGTTGTGCAACCACCGGCTCTACTTAGTTCCAGAACATTCTCATGTCCCCAAAGGACACCCCCCATCCGCATTAGGCAGTCTCTCCCCGTCCCACTCCCCAGCGCCTGGCAGTCAGTAAATCACTTTTTTTTGCCCGTAGATTCACCTGTGTTGGACATTTCATGTCAATAGAATCACACGCCGTGCAGCCCTCGTGTGTCCGGCTTCTCTCATGAGCGTCGTATGTTCACGGTCCACCCACGGGATAGCAAGTGTCACACCTTCACGGAGTCATATTCTCCTCTAAGGCTTCCCCTCAAGCATTATTTTAGCTTTGAAAGAGCCACGGGGCATCATTCCGCGGGTTTCATAAACCAGATTTGTTCTCAGCAAGAGTTCTGGGAGCAGGTATGAAGCCGACAGCGTCCCCCTGTGAAAGCCCACCTAGCAGGCGCCCGGGTACCTGTGGGATGGGCAGGTGCAATGCGTCAGACCTAGAAAGCTGCGTGTTGCATGAACAACAGCTGCGGACGAGTGACAGGACCCCGCGTGAGCCACGCCACCGTCATCAGGGTTCAGAGATGTAACTGTGAGACTGTAATACCAGAGATTGTACTACCTGTGAGAAAAGGAATGCCCCGGCTCAGGCGTGGCCACTGGAAGGTTTCGGGGAGAGGGGAGGACCAGATGGGGTTTGTTCTTTGCCTCGTAGGAGTTGCGTTCTCCGTGGGGTCCTCCGGCGGTCGGCTCCCTGCAGACAGATTTTTCTCTGCTCTGCATGAATCAGATAAACAGGTGAGCCCTCCAGCTTCTCGGCGCGTGAGGCCATCCGTTCATCATGGTTAATTCTACATGTCACCCTGGCTGGGGCATGGCACTCAGATATGTAGCCAGGTACTATTCTGGGTCTTTCTGTGATGCTATTTTGTGATGGCACATTGAAATCAGTGGATTTTGAGTAGAAGACATTGCCTTCCCTAACGTTGGTGGGCCTCGTCCAATCAGTTGAAGAAGACAAACGCACAGAAAATGAGCTCCCCAGAGCAAGAAGGAATTCAGGCTGCAGAACAGCCTTCGGGCTCAAACCATCAGTCTTCATCGGGTCCCCAGACTGCTGCTTCCACCTGCAGATTCTGGAATTGCATCTGCACAAGTGTGTGAGCCAACCCCTTAAAATAAAGCTCTCTCTGTATCTATGCATCTCATTGGCCCAGCTCAATAGACAGACACCCACATACACAGATGATTGATATGTAAATGATAGATAAATACATAGATACATAGGTGATGGGTGGCTGGGTGGCTGGGTGGGTGGATGGATGGATACACAGATACATAGCTAATGGATAGTTAGATGATGGATACGTGGGTGATGGATAAACGACGGATGGGTGGATAGACATAGAGATGCCACATAGGGAGATAGGTCGATAGATGATTGATAAATAAATTATAGATAAGCATATAGATACATAGATGGTGGATGGATGGATGGTGGATTGATCGATCAGCCGATGGATAAATGGACAGATGGATGGATGGTGGATGGATAGAAATGATTGACAGGTAGATGATGGATCAATACAGATCTCACAGACACACACACACACACACACACACACACAGGTGTAGACAGACAAATGAGGCTGTTTGCTCCATTTCTGAGCTCTGGAAAACAGGAGAGTCTGAGAAGCAGGGAAGACGTGCCCCTGGCCCCAAGCAGGACTGTGTTCGCTGTGACCACAGGACTTGAGACGAGGGGTGGCGTCACGCTGACCCCAGAGGAAAACCCCAAACCACATAGGGTGGGTGCAGTCTGTGGGTGGACCCACAAGTACCAGACAGACGCCTCAGGATCAGCCCCTTGACTGTTGCAGAAGCTCGCGGAGATCCTGGACACCCAGGCAAGCCCCCGACACCCCACCCCTGCTGCAGACCAGCCCTCCTTGGGAGCTGAGGGCTTCGGGAAGCCTGTCGAGGAAGGAGCGGGGCTGGCGGAGACCCCTCAGGAGGCCGACTGGCGGCCCGGCCCTCCCACAGTGCTGGTGCTGCATCCAGGGCCCAGGGAGGCCCCACGTCCAGTCCTGGCCACCCGTGCTGAGGGGTCAGGGTGATGCAGCGGTGAGCACAGAGAAGGCAGGGGCGGTACCGCCACCCGTCCCCCCTACCAATGACATGCTAGGCGGCCCCGTCTCCTGGGGTCGCCTGGGCCGTGACACTTTCTCAGACGCGCCCCGGTGCTGGGGAGCTTTTGGCATTTCGGAGGCCTGCTGGCCGGGGATTTTGTAGGACGCACCACTGTTGGGGTTTACTCGTGTGGGTGCTCTTCTCACGGTGAGACTGGGGTTGTGGGTTTCAGGGAGCACCAGCACCGAGGGGACGCGGCTCTGTGGTCACCTCATATCCCGCACACCTGCTCTCCGCCCGACTCGTCCCCGTGGACGCCAACCTTGACCACCAGGCCCCGGCATCTCTGCAGGGTGTCTCCACTCTCAGGCTGCGACTTCCCCAGCCATGTCCTCCCAGGTCCCACAGCACCTGATCCCCCACTAGACATGCAGTCCTTTGGCGTCGATGAGGTCGTTCCCGAAGCCTTCAGAACGCGTCGATTAACAGGAGCCACTTCATGAACTTTACCTCCAGGCAAGACGAGACCCAGGATGAGGAATCCCAAGGTCAAACAGGGAAGACGCCCTGACCTGGTGGGTTCAGCAAGCGGGCGAGGGCCCCTGAGGATTCGGGACGCCCAGGGACGCCTGGCGGGGCCCAGGTGGAGCCGCACCTGCGCACCTGCCGCTCCAGGGCTCTGTCCCCGTGCGCTTTCTCGCTGACGCGGTGGCTGTGTCCCGAATCCCCATCCTGTGTGCACAGCAAGCGCTGCAGCACACGTATGTCTGGCATTCCCAAGCTCTCCACGGCGCGGGTGTCTAAAAACGAGCCAGGCGTGCACGTGGGAGGGTCGTGACGGCCACCCACCCGCCAGGTTATCGATGACCCACACCCCAGAGCACTTTCCAGCGCGGCCCCTGGGGCGCAGAGCCCAGTCCAGGTCGGACTCCCCGCAGATGGTTGCGACAGAGCGCCGCACGTTTGCCGAGGACGGGCTGCGTGTGCGCCTGTGTGTACCCAGGCCCGTGTGCGTGTGACCATCATGGCTTTGTCCGGGGGCACAGGCGCCTAGGGGCAGCTGTGACATCGCACCAGAGATGCACCCACCGTGCTGCTTCATGGGAAATGCATGCCAAGACGCTCGGAGTCTGCAGAAATGTGGATAAAATGTGCTGTGTGTGCGATGTTATATAAAAACTATATTATATTGTGTATGGATCATGTTATATTGTACACGGACTATTATGTATTGATTATGTCATATAGATTATATTAGGTTATACACACTTGTATACCACTGGTGTATTATATAATCCATCATATAAAATACATAAGTACAGCATTTAAAAATATATATAATTATATATAACATGGTATATCTGTTAATATATTATAATTATATGTTTGGGGATCCCTGGGTGGCTCAGCGGTTTAGCAGCTGCCTTCAGCCCAGGGTGTGATCCTGGAGACCCGGGATCGAGTCCCGCGTCAGCCTCCCTGCATGGAGCCTGCTTCTCCCTCTGCCTGTGTCTCTGCCTCTCTCTCTCTCTCTCTCTCTCATGAATAAATTTTTTAAAGATCTTTAAAAAAATTATATGCATACATGTACATATCTATATAATATGTAACAATATATAATGTATAATCAAACAATATATAATATACAGCTATATGTTATAAATGTAAATATATATATAATTATATAATACATAGCATGTGTGTATATATTATATAGACATGTATGTACATTATATGTATATATTGTACATATATATTATATATGTATATTAACACATTACATTATCTATAATCTATAATGTGTATATAATGTAACAGTACATAATATATAAGTATATATTACATATAAAATATATAATTATGTAATACATAGTATATGTGTACATATAATATATTGTATTATAATTATGTGTACATATGTTGTATAATGATTATATGCATTTGTATATTATATGTATATGTTATGTATATACATATAGGATATATATAAAATATATATACTGGGGATCCCTGGGTGGCGCAGCGGTTTAGCGCCTGCCTTTGGCCCAGGGCGCGATCCTGGAGACCCGGGATCGAGTCCCGCATTGGGCTCCCTGCATGGAGCCTGCTTCTCCCTCTGCCTGGGTCTCTGCCTCTCTCTCTCTCTCTCTCTCTCTCTGTGTGACTATCATAAATAAAAATAAATAAATAAAATAAAATCTCAAGGCATTGATAATGCTCTTGAATAAAAAAAATAAAAATAAAATATATATACTATAATAACACAACAATCTGTAACATAAAATATGTAAATCATAAACTATGAATATATATAGTTTATATATTTTTGATTATAGATTATATTAAATGATCATACAATATACTATGTTATCTGTAACATATTTCATTTTGTGTCTTTTGTATTTTAAATCTGTGTTTTATGTATTTACATCGTAAAGTGTCCATTACGCCTTGTATGTATTTTTACATACGATTTCATGTTTTGAATGATGGAGATAATGTGTCGGTTCTGGGGGGACTCTGGGGGGTAGGTTTGGGGGGGGCACCCTGGGGGGTAGGTTCTGGGGGGACCCTGGGGTGGACCCTGGGGGGTAGGTTCTGGGGGGGACCCTGGGGGGGTAGGTTCTTGGGGGGACCCTGGGGAGTTGGTTCTGGAGGGACCCTGGGGAGGACTCTGGGTGGTAGGTTCTGGGGGGGACCCTGGGGGGTAGGTTCTGGTGGGGACCCTGGGGGGACCTTGGGGGGTAGGTTCTTGGGGGACTGTGGGGGGTAGGTTCTGGGGGGGATCCTGGGGGGTAGGTTCTTGGGGGGACCCTGAGGGGGTCGGTTTTTGGGGGGACCCTGGGGAGTTGGTTCTGGAGGGACCCTGGGGAGGACTCTGGGTGGTAGGTTCTGGGGGGACCCTCGGGGGGACCCTGGGGGGTAGGTTCTGGGGGGGACCCTGGGGGAACCTTGGGGGGTAGGTTCTGGGGGGACTCTGGGGGTAGGTTCTGCGGGGGTAGGTTCTGGGGGGACCCGGGGGTAGGTTCTGGGGGGACTCGGGGGGTAGGTTCTGGGGGGGGCCTCATGCACCACAGGGGTGACGGCCGCTGGTGATATTGTGGTCACTTGTGATAGCGCCTTGGAACGCTCGCAGTCTTGGGGGTTTCAAATACGGGACCTTTTAAAAATGATGTAATAAGCAATCAGTAAATCAGTAATAAAGTGGGGAGCTTTTAGAAAGGCAACTCATCCCTGAATCACAATGAAGAATAAAATGGGGCAGTTTGGAGCGCTGGGTGCATGGGGAGAAGTCGGCCGTGCGCTCCCGTGTGGCTTCCCGGGTGCGGGCATCACCCGCCTTGCACAAGCACATGCAACGTGTCCCCGGGACCCTGTGAGCATCACTCCCCCACCCCGAGGTCCTCCGTGGGGGCAGCAGGTGTCAGAGCCCCCTCCAGCTCACGGCTGAGCCCCATCCACCCTCGGGCCCGCCGCGTTGAGGAGTCTCTCTCCGGGACCCCGGACACGTCCCACCGTTTGCCTGCTGGACACGTGGCGTGTTGGCCCAGGGCGCGGAGAGCACGATGCAAACCGCTGGCCCCTGGGGTGCAAGACAGGGGGGAGGGTGGGTGACACGGCGACCCCCCTGCGGCCTGGCAGCGGGCCACCTTCACGCGGACCCTGCAGCGCAGCTGGGCCTCCTGCAGCCGCCAGCCCGTTTCCTTGCACCGTCTCACCGATGCCAGCTAGAGAGCAACGGCCACCGCCAGATGGGGGCCCAGATAGGGAGCGGCGCTGCGCGCAGGGCGGGTGCGGCTTCCCTTCCTGCGTCGTCGCCCAGCTCCGGGGACGCGCGCAGGGAGCCACCCAGGGCGGCACAGAAGGGAAGCCGGTGACGGACAGACGGAGCAGGACGGCAGCACAACTGATGCGAGGCTCCCGCGGACGCACGCGGCGTGCTGGGGGTCCGCGCCACCTCCCGGGGTCCGGTGGGGCTGGGCTTCCCGCGTGGGCAGCCCCATCCCCTCCTTGGTGCCGGGTGACCCGCTCTGCCCAGAACAGCGAGCGCGCGGTGCACCCGCAGGAGAGCCCCCCAGGTGCACAGGTGTGGGTACCAGCAGGGCTGGGCGCCTGCCGCCTTGGCACCAGCCATCCCTAGGTGGCCCTGCCTTGCGCTCACTCCTCCGTGCGTCCCGCCGCCCGCCGCGGGGCGGGAAAGCATCGCGGCAACCGGGCAGAGAGCGCGCCGGCGGAGGTCCCCCCACGCATCTCCGTGCAGGCGCAATGCCCGCGTGTCGCACACCCCGAGGGACGGGGACCCGTGGATTCATCCGCAGACGCACACGTCTGCAGCGCTCCCCTGTGCCCGGACCAAGGGCTGATGGTTAAGACGAGCCGGTGTGCACGCAGGTGTCCACCATGGCACCACGGATCGGGACGCCGCACTGTCCGGGGGCGGAGGTGGAAACCCGGCTGCCCCGCGCATGGATCTGGACGCGTCGGGATGAACGCTCCACGACGCTGAGGACCTAAAACGTGCAGAACCAAGCAGAGACACAGACGCAGGCTCCTGGTCGCCCGCGCTGCTGACCGCTGACCCGCACTGACCCCTCCCGGGGACCGGGACCAGACCTCCCGTGGTCCCGAACCAGACTCAGGCGGTGCCCGTGCGCCCTGGGCCGTGCGCCTGGAGATCAGACGTGCAAACCACGTCACGGAGCACAAACATTGCCGCCGGTTGGTTAGTTAGTTACTTAGTCCCTGCTGGACGGACAGACAGCCATGCCGTGGGCTGTGCCTCCCGCACATTGTCTGGGTCCCGTGTGCCCCAGACCCTGCGGGTGGCTGCCAGGTGAGTCTGACCGCAGCTCCCTGCGCTCAGCCCCAGCTGCCCACTGACGACCCTGGTCCCTGGAGGTGGCCTCAAAACCCAGTTCTGACCACGGGTGACATGCGAAGTGAGCTGCATGGATGCTGACCAAAATGCTGCTGTCTTACGGCGAAGCCGAGCTCGGAGGACAGCAGGCTGCACAGCTCTTGTCCTTCTCCCGAAACTGTGACATGGAAGAAGCAGGTGCTCCCGGGGTCTCCATCCCAAGCATAGGAGCAGGTAAATGTGTCCCCAGGGGGGCAGGTTGTCTGTGACCCCTCTGCCTCCCGCCCTCTGACACCATCCAGGGGTGCCTTCTAGGGCCCGGGCTGCCTCTGGGGACGCGCATGCTGCAGACGGCCGGGATGCATGAGGAGACGAGTCTGCGGTTGGCAGGCCAGTGGAGCCCTCTGACCGCCGTGACCACCCCCTTAGGAGGTGCCCTGCGGGAGCTCGCGGTCTGAGGGGGATCCCCCACAAGAAGGGAACTCACGCCATTGGAAGGAACCGGCTGTGTCCAGCAGGTCTCAGCCTGGCCTCTCCGTCCCCAGCTGGGGGCCTGGGTGGGGGGGCAGACAGCCGTCCACATGCCAGGAACTGTGCGTCCTTGCCAGACCGTACACGGTGCTCTGATGAAGCCCAGCCTGGTTTCCCAGGCCCCAAGCTGCTATTTTGGAAACTGCAGATTCCTGTCCCTTGCTCAGAACCAGTCCCTGGCTCCCCAGGGCACAGGGACATCCGGTCCCTCTGGCGTCGTTACGGCCAGCCCCAAAGGAGCCAGCCACAGAGAGTCAGTTGGCCCATACCCAGCAGCTCCCTTAGCAGCAGGATGAGACATTTCTGGGCTCTGGGGCACTTTCCAGACCCCACGAAGGACACTAGTCCATGTGTATGCCGGGTGCACGCCCCCCAGCATGACCATGGCAACGTGCATTCACAGCTGGCCTCGACTGTGCAGCTTAATGGCCACCGTCCTCATTGTTCTGCCCTGACGACAGCCACATGCATGGGGGGGAGGTGCACAGAGCAGAGCTCAGAAACTCAGCCTTCATGCCTGATGTGGCCCCCAACTTGGTTTTGTCAATAAAGTTTTATTGGAATGCTGCTGTGCCCATTTGGTTACATATGGCCTCTGGTGTGTTCATGACAACCGCAGAGTCTGGGACACCTTGGTGGCCCAGTGGTTGAGTATCTGCCTTTGGCCCAGGGCGTGACCCCAGGGTCCTGGGATCAAGTCCTGCGTCGGGATCCCCACAGGGAGCCTGCTTCTTTCTCCCTCTGCCTGTGTCTCTGCCTCTCTCTGTCTCTCATGAATAAATACATAAAATCTTTAGGAAGAAAAAAAAGAACCATGTGGATCTCAAAAGTGCAAATATTTATGGTCTTCTTCCTTACGGTCGCAGTGTTCCAACCATGAGCTATAGCTGCGTGTCCACACCGGGGTCTCGACTCCAGGATGCAGGCTTGGACACATATGGCCAATGGGGACGGATCCGGCACACAGGTATTCATCTCATCGTTTGAAGGCCGTAACTCTTGCCCTGGGGTTGTTCTACGACTGGCTGCTAGAACCCGTCCCCGTTTGGAAGTAACGGGACAGTGGATACAGGTGAATCCCATCTGATCTGGTTGAAGATGAGAGAACTTACCTCAGGAAGACAAAGGCCCAGTGAGTCACTCAGCATCCTAGAGCTCATATCTACCCAACAGGCCCTACAGATCTGGGATCTGTTAGGTACAGCGTCCTGTGGATACTGGTACATAGCACCATCTCCCAGAAGCCCGGCAGCCTGGACTCTTGAATGGCAACCATCAACGGTGTCATGGCGGAGATGGGCCCACACCTTCTGCAGCATGTCAGCGCCAAGACCTCGTCCGTGTGGGGCTGACCCGTTCATCATGCGTGGGAACTTCCAACACAAGACCGCCACAGTCTATACGTGCATGGCATTCGTAAATAGACAGGAGGAAGAGTGGGTGGACAATAGTCCTAGGTCAATAGATGCGTGATGGATGATAAATACATAGGTCCATATGATGGATGGATAGATGGACGATGGATGGACACATATGATATGATGGATGGATAGATACATGGATACGATGGATGGATGGATGAATGGATGGTTATGATAGATAATAGAATGATAGACCAATAGGTACATATGATAGACATGCTACGATAGATGATGGATACGATGGATGTATGGGGAGATATGTAGATAAGTATGATAGATGCATAGGGAAGTAGGTATGATGGATGGATGGATGATGGCTGATGGATGGATACGTAGATACATAGAGATAAGAGATGAATAGATCAATGCACTGAGGCATGGACAGATGGGTGGGTGCATAGATGGATGGAGCTGATGGATGGATGGGAAGGTATGATAGGTAGATAGGTGATGGATGTGATGGATGGGTAGATACGATGGATGGGTAGATGGGTAGAGGTGACGACGAACAGATCGATGGATGAAGGGTGGACAGATGAATGGGTGCACAGATATGCAAGGACAGATAAACGATAGAGAAGATAAATATGGATGATGGCTGATACATGATTGGCAAATAGATAATGTGTGTACGGGGATGAGAGCTGGATAGACGCTGCTCGGTATTGACACATAGAGGTGGGTAGCAATAGACTCATAGGGTAGCTACTTATTGATAGGTACTAATAGATTTTTTTAAGATTTATTTATTTATTCATGATAGACATAGAGAGAGAGAGAGAGAGAGAGAGAGAGAGGCAGAGACACAGGAGGAGGGAGAAGCAGGCTCCATGCAGGGAGCCGGATGAGGGACTCGATCCCGGGACTCCAGGATCGGGCCCTGGGCCAAAGGCAGGCGCCAAACCTCTGCACCACCCAGGGATCCCCGATACTAATAGATATCGATAGATACGGACACACGGCTGATAGGGTGAGACATGGATTCGGAAGAGCGGTGGAAGGAGATAAGTAGTTGACAACAGGTGGCCGATACTTGGACAACTGAGAGATGCGCAGAAATACAGTAGATAAATGATGACTATGTCCTCAATGGACGGTGTGTCCCCGATGGGCAGGTGACAGATATGCGCAGATAGGGTCTATGCAAGGCACACGGAGGGACCGCCGAGCCTTCCCCCGCGGCAGAGCGGCCCGGCCTGAACCTTCCAGAACATCGGCCCGGTGTCCGCAGAACTGTCCCCTTGCACGGAACACAGGTGCCAGACCCCGGAACGCCGCGCGCTGGCTGGCGCACCTTTCCAGCACCTTCCCCTCCCTCCCATCGCTCATCCGCGTGTGAATCCACCCGGTTGAGTTGTGGAAACGTCCGTGTGCACCTTGCAGCGTGAACGCGGCGCCCCGGACCCCCCCCCCACCTCCACCCCGGCCCCCCGAGGGCCGTGGAGGGACCGCAGCCAGGCGCACCCCATGGCACGTGAAAACGTGTCGCAATGCGCACAACGCCAGGATGTGCAACGAAATATGGTCTGCTGGCCGTTTTCTTTTCACTCTCTCTCTGTCTCTTTTTTTTTTTTTTTAGTTGAAAAACACAAAACAAAACAACAGAAACAGGAATTAGGTCCGTGTGGGTGGGCGTGCGCGCTCCCCCGCCCGTGTGCCCGCCAGCCCGCGCGCCCGCGAAGGAGGAGGCCGTGGTGGCGCAGGCAGGGGCGCCTGGAGGTTGCGGGGCGGCGCGCCCCGGGGCTGCAGGGTCTCCCCGCCGCCTGGCGCGAGCTGCCCCCGCCTCCGGGGCTGCGGGGGCCCGCACCCCGCCTCGGGCAGGGCGGCGGGGGAGCCTCCCGGGCCCGGCCTTCGACAGCGCGCACCGACGGTTCGTTGCACAGGAAATTTCAAAACGAGTTTCCTCTGTACCCACCCTGCCTGCCGGGCGGCTGCGCCCCGGGAGGTGGGAGGTGGGCTCCGCGGCGCATTTGCATTCGCCGCCGGCCCGGGGTGACGTGGGGCGGGAGCGCAGGCCGGGCCTCTGCTGACACGGGCCTTTCCGAGGGGGCCGCCCCTCCGCCGGCCGCCGCGGGCAGAATGAGGACGGCGGGCTTCCTGAGTGCAGGCGCCGGGGCCCCGCGCCGCCGGGCGGCCCTCTGACACTGCAGGTGAGCCCGCGCTGCGCCCGCGCCGCCCGGGGGGCGAGGGGAGGCCCGGCGGCCGCGGCGGGGTGTCGGGGGCGCACGCGGGGGCCACCCCCGGAGCCGCGGCAGCCCCCCGCAGCGCTGCGCCCTGCCCCGGGACCCGGTGCCGAGCCGTTGGGCGCGGAAACTGCCCCCAGCAGCCACAGGGTGGAAGGCACCTGTCCGGGGGCGCAGCCTTGAACGCCACCGCGGGGTCCCTGCGGATCCCCCGAGGCAGTGGGTGTTGCAGCAGGTGCACAGCCGCCCTCCGCCCGCCGCCCCCCAGCACCCTCCGCGTCTAGGCAGCAGGGAGTAGGGCGCCCCCCCCCCCCCGCCCGCGCTCCTCCGCAGCGGGTCACACGGGAGGACGCCCAATGCTACACCACGTGCTTCTCCGCGCAAACTGAACCCCGCTTCTTGGGGGGGGGGGGAGAACCTGGTCGTGTTGCTGGTGCAGTGCGTGCCCCGGGCTGCGGAGACTGCGGGGACCCGGGGACCAGGCGCTCCCCTGTCGCCCCAGAAAGACGCCCATGGCGCTGCGGGGAATGTGCCCTCCCCAGTCGCCTCGGGCACGCGCGGCCACGGAGTCTGGGTTTTTTTAATGCTTTTTTTCTTTTTGGAGGTTTCTGTGCTGCCGGCATGGCGTTTCTGTGGCCACTGGCACACCCAGCGTGGGCGCAGGTGGAGGGGTGTGTCCCTGCCATGGCGCCCAGTGCCGGTGATGGCGCCGGGGAGGATGGATGTGAGCCGCCGGAGGGTGCTGGGTTCTGCATGACGTCCCCAATATCCTGGCTGGGGCCCTGACCCAGGGTGCGGGTAGGGCAGCTGGGCCCTCTGCAAGGCTCATCTGGGACCCCTGACCTGGGGTGTGGGTGGGGCAGCCGGGCCCTTGCAAGGCTCACCTGGGACCCCTGACCTGGGTGCAGGTGGGGCAGCTGAGCCCTCTGCAAGGCTCACCTGGGACCCCTGACCCGGGATGCGGGTGGGGCAGCTGGGCCCTCTGCAAGGCTCACCTGGGATCCCTGATCCGGGATGCGGGTGCGACAGCTGGGCCCTCTGCAAGGCTCACCTGGGACCCCTACCCAACCATTCACTGTGTTGTTGTGTTCAGGACAAGGCAGTGGTGGGCAGGAAGGGACAGTTGGTGACAGGGTAGCAGGTAGCAGGTGGGTAAACACCACTCACTGCCCCCCTGGAGAACCCCTTGGCCGGGCAGGTGGGCCCTGCCATCGCCCCCCACCCTGGGGTGCTGGTCCTCCGGCCCTGCCTGTGCCTCCTCTTGCTGTCACCACCGGCCGGCAATGCACCGCGGCTGCGGGCCCCCCTTTCAAATCCCCCTTCATGGCTCTGGAGCCGACAGGGTGGGTGGGCAGGATCTGGAGAGCCCCATGTGCACCTGCCACCGCGGGCTGCCTCCCCGACTTGGAGCCCCCAGGAGGTGATCCCCACCTGCCACGGCCCCTATTGGCTTCTCCCCTGGGGCCGAGAATACCACGGGGAATCGAGACCCTGTGACCGTGTTCAGGGAGCAGCTGCAGGGACGTCCCTGGGGACATTAATCTGGGCATTAAAGAAGTCGTCACGTGCCAGGCTCTGTGCTGTTTTGGGCAGAGGGGAAAAATTCAAAATATTGAGATGCAGACCTGGGCTCCAGATTGCAAGGCGCTGAGGTGGGAAGAAATCCAGGAGGGCTTCCCGGACGAGGGCTTCCCTCGCCGGGTCCATGTGGTGCCAGGGATGTTGTGAATGGGAGCAGGGGTGGGGACCGGCTGTGTGTGTGTTCCGCGTGGGACCGGGGACGATCCCAAGAGGAAGGTCACATTTTAGCACCCATCCTAGAAAAGCCACAGAAGCTTCCAGAATCAAGTCTCAGATACACACAGGACCAGGGCATGGTCTCTCTGATAGGGCACTGGTGGCATTCAGGCTGTGTTACTCTGTTGTGCACTCTAGGGCATTGGGTGGCGTCCCTGGTCTGCACTTGCCAGACGCCAGTACCATTTCTTCCTCCCACATTGGGCTGTCCAGAAACATCTGCAGGCATTGCCCTATGTCCCCTGGGGTGAGAGGCTAAGTCGCTACTGGTCATGAACCACTGTGATACAGATGATAGATAGAGATGGATAGGTGGGTGGACAGATAACAGATAGATATGGGTGGACAGGTGGACAGATAACTGGATGAATGGATGGATAGATGATGGATAGACAACAGACAGATATGGATGGACAGTTGGGTGGATGGATGGGCCGATGGATGGATGGAGGGATGGATAGATGAAGGTATGGATGGAGGAATGAAAGAGTGGATGGTGAGGGGTGAATTCATGGATAAATGGAAGGATGGATGGATGCATGGATGGGTTGATGGATGGATGGGAAGATGGATGGATGCATGCATGGATGGATGGATGGATAAAGGTTTGGGTGGATGGGTTGTTGGGTGAGTGCATGATCAATGGAAGGATGGATGGAAGGATGGATGGGTATGTGGAGGAATGGATGGAGGGATAGAGGGCTGGGTGGAGGATGCATGGATGGATAAAGGGTTGGGTGGATGGGTTGCTGGGTGAGTGCATGGGTCAATGGAAGGATGCATGGAGCACTGGGTGCATGGATGGGTGCCGGGTGCATGGACCAATGAACCAAGAACAGATGTAGGTTGCCAGTCCCTCTGTTGGGATCTGTCTCTTACAGCAGCTGTGACAAATGAGCCCAGGCTGGCGGCAGGAATACGGGAGACGCTCTGGCGCTCCGCACAGGCGATGGCCGCACAGCCTGCTGGGTGCACCCAAAGCCACGGCAGTGCGCACTTTAACATGGAGCGCTGTGTCTCGGTGTCCAAAAGAGAGGGCAGAAGAAAACAGCTGTCCAGTGCCCGTGCTCTTACTTCCTCGTCCCATGCCCTGCACACTGTCTGCAGGACACACTGGCAGGGTGCTGGGTGGGTGCCCCGGGCTCTGACTCACGCTCACAGGAAGCTGGCGAAGGGGCGTTCCTGAAAGCCCCGCCACGAGAGGCACAGCCCCGGCTACGGCTGGCCGGTTTCCTTCCCTGAGCCCAGCCCCCTCCCAAATAAACACTGCCCTCACCACGCCACTCGTAAGCGGGCGTGCAAACGGCGGCCTGGCCCAGTTTCTGCACGTGGGGTCTGTGCAGCGCGTCCTCCCGCCTGTGGTTTTCGTTTCTAGCTCCTGCCTTCCTCGCCGCTGGGTTCCGCGCAGGCTGCTCTGCCCAGGTGCCAGGCTCTCTGCACGTCGCTGTCGGTGAAGACGGATCGTAGGGGAGAGAAGATGGGGGAGCAGGGAGATTGTGAAGGGAGCAGAGAAATGTTGAGGGACGCAGACTTTTTGGGAACAGAGCTAATTGGAGATGCGCGGTAAAGATCACGGCCCCGTGGTCCGCGTTCGGGGATCTCAGTGGGGTCACAGGGATGGGCTGAGCGCACTTTCCCCGAGCATGGTGACGGGCCACAGGGGCGCAGCCAGAGTGACCCCACTCACAGCATTTGACCTAGACTCCAGCCCAACACAAGAATCGCCCTCAGATCCTCTTTCCCAGTAAGAGTAGTTTCCATTTTGCTCATCACATCAGACAACTTCCTTAGTGCCTTGTACTTGTCCTCAGACTCTGGGAAGCAGGATGTCAACCCCAGGTCAGGTGCCCGGGACTTCCCGAATGGCACTTGGGGGACACGGGCCTGAGCCCCTACCTGGTGTCATCCCTACATGTCCACCAGGCGTGCACCAAACACCCCACCTGCCTTCTCTGCACCCACCCAGCAGCAGACTACAGACTCCACGCCATGCCCAGGCTCTGTGACCCCTTCTCCTGATCTGGGCATGTGCAGTAGCCCCGGCACACTTGGGTACGACCCACCGTGTTACACCTCATGCACCCACATGGCACGCCCCACGACAGGTCCCCATACAAACACAGAGACCACAGGACACAGCGATTCCACTCACAAGCATGTACCCCAGACAATTCAAAACGGCCTCGAACAGGTGCTTCATCTTGGCGGCATGGTTCCCACCACCAAGCGTAGGGGGAAACCCAGACCCCCCATCAACGGAAGGAGGGATGAATATACTCAGAGAATGAATGGGGTAGGGCCATGTATGACTGGGATATAAGTCAATCATTATTGGTGCTGCTGGGAGGGGCAATGAGGATGGGGATGTCCTAGTCCATTGGGGTGACCATAGCTAAACACCACAGGCAGACATTGATTCCTGACAGCTTTGGAGGCCGGAAGCCTGAGGTCAGGGTGTGGCTGATTTTGTGTCTGGGGAAAGCCCGCTTCCTGGTCTACAGTGATCTCTGTGCTGCCTGCTGAGGGAGGGAGGGTGGATACGAAGTGTCCACAGGAAGCACCAGTGGTGCCCTGATGTGGCCTGGGGATTGAATAGAATGGGAACTACTGTCCTAATGTTGGGGGCAGGGAGACCAGCCACGTAGATTTGCCTGGGAAGCAGGGGGTCCTAAGAGGCAGGACTTTGGGAACCAGCATGGGGACCATCCCAGCAAAATGCGTTTGGGAGCTGAGTGGTGGACCCCGAGAGTATGTGTCCATGTCCCAATCAGCCAGAAGCTGTGGAGCTTATGTAGAAACAGGGTCTTTGCAGATGGGATGATGGGAAGGCTCTGAGATGAGGTCATCATGGATCAGGTGGCCCTAAAAGCGATGAGGGGGGTCCTTGTAAGACACAGAGGAGGAGACACAGACCCAGAGGAGGAGCCACATGAGGATGGAGGCGGAGATGGGAGGTGCAGATACAGGATAAGATTGGATAGATAGCTAGATAATAGGTAGATGGAGATGGAGAGCGAGACGAGAGATGCATAGGTGGATGGATGGATGGAGGGATGGATGGATGATGGATGGAGAGATGGATGGATAGATACACGTAATAGATGGTTAAATATGATGGATGGATAGATACATAGATATGATGGATGGGTGGATGGATGAATTGATTAGATGATGGATGAATAGAGATGGATGGATGGATGGATGGATGGATGGATGGATGGATGATGGAGGAATGGATAGAGGGAGGGATGGATGGATGGAGGGATGGATAAATAGACAGTCGCTCATGCTAGACAAGGACTTCTAGCCTCACCAGTGCTGACATCTGGGGCTGGATGCCTCTCTGGTGTGGGTGTCCTGGGCACTGTGGATGCTGAGCAGCATCTCTGGTCCCAGGAGCACCCCCCATTCCAGTGTGACCAGCAGAAATTTCCATGGACATTGCAGAGCATGCACTGGGGGCCCAGTCACCCCCAGGCAGAAACTCCTTTGCCCACACTGAACCTGGTCAGGCAGGCACATTGGCTACATCTTACGGGCCGACCACCCACATCATTGAGGGACAGTGGCTTCTTCTTGGGGTCTTGGGAACATCCAATGATACTGAGAAGAAAAATCCACACACGTTTCAAATGCAGTGTGTTAGCACCGAGGCCAGCCTGGGTTGGGGGGGGGGGGTTCCTCCCTGAAGCCCCAGGGTATCTGTCTGGGACTCTGTGATGAGGATGGATCAGGAACAGCCTCTGAGCTCATGTGAAGCCCAGGATGTGGTACATGGGGACCACGCGCCCCCTGGATGGCCCCTCCATGGACCGCACATGGTGTGGCCTCTCCGTGAGCAGGTGTGTGCAAGGTGGGGCCTGCCATGAGTTTGTGTCTTCCGTGCAGATCCTCAAACACCACCAGCTGTGCATCTGACCACGGCCACACCATGACCTAAGGCTTAACCTCTATTTCCTCTTCCATGACACGACAAAAATACTATTCTCTCCCCTGCTCTCGTGGGTACCGTGCTCACACACAGGCCCCAGGTGACATAGGCTGCGCAGATACCCTGCAAATGACATGCCCTTGAGCGACAGGAGAGGACTCAGCTTGGCAGCTTAGCTTCGGGCCGTGGCTTCACCCAACGTCAGCTCAGCACTCCGTGTGATGCGTATATGGTTACTCCGTGGGGCCTTGTGAGTGAAATCCGCTCTGTGGCTCCGCCACGGAAAAACACGTCAAGTTAGGGAACAAGCATTATTAGCTCCGTGACTGGCTTCTGGTATCAAAGCTGGGTGGGTGCCCGGGTTTTCACACCACAGCCTGGTTTGGTGAGTGACAGACGGGGGCTGATGCTCTGAAGGACTCAAGCGAGTCAAGGTGATTCCACCATGGCTTCAAGCACGTACCCAGGGCCTCCTCCATCTCCCCACCTTCTGGACCCTCCTGAATCTGCTCAGGAGCAGGTGGTGGGTTGCATCTGGAGAACGGCCTCCAGGCCCCTGCTGGTGGTGGGACGGAGTTCCCGGGATGTTCTGACTGGAACCAGGGACCCAGTCCCTGAACTTTTCCCAAGACCAAGGTGTCCATCTCCTTGGGCTGGCCTACCCCTTGGGGCCCTGGGTCTCTGATGCTTCTGGCAAGGTTGCATCTCAACATCTGCCTACGTCTCATCTGGGTTGAGCTGCCCTGATTCATGCCCGGCGCTTCCACGTTAGCTGATTCTGGCCTCCACACGGAGTCTGGTCGTTGAACATCCCGGGGTCTGCCTGGAGAGGGGATGTGCAGTTCATAGGCTACGTGGGCTATGTCTTTGGAACGCAGGGGGTCTTAGAAGTAGGAGAGAGAAAGGCATTCAGCTTCTGCACGGGAAAAAATTAGGATCAGCACCTAGGGTGTTGCTGCTCGGGGGGGTTGTGTATTGATGGACATTCTCAACAGACGTAGACTGGGGTGGTTGGTTTTTTTGTGTGAACATGACCTCGGGGGTGCATCTGGGTGTGTCTGGGTGAGAGGAGCCTTGCATCAGGGGACTGAGTAGGGCAGACGGCCTTCCCTAGGATGTGTGGGCCGCGTGCAATCCTGCAATCCTTTCCCGGCCCGCGGAGAACAGAAGGTGGGTGAAGGAGAATCAGCTCCCTCTGCCTCACTGTCTCCAAGCTGAGATGTGTGTCCTCTCCTGCCTTCAGAGTGGGGGGTTCCCAGTCTGCTTTCCTGGGCCTCCCGCTGCAGACAGGAGACCGTGGGGCTTCTCACCCTCCAGAATCATGTGAGCCAATTCCTTTAAGAGATCTCTTTCTATATATGTCAATTGTGTGTCTCCTACTGTTTCTCTGAGGAATGCTGGCTCACATAAGAGGCAGAGGATGGGAAGATGGATGGATGGATGGATGGATAGATAGATGGTGGTGGATGAGTGGAAAGTTGGATAGATATGATGGATGGATATGATGGATGGATCGATGGATCAATGGATGGATCAATGGATGGATCAATGGATGGATCAACAAATATGATGGATGGATGGATGGATGGATGGATGGTTGGATGGATGGATGGATGGATAGATGGATGGATGATGGATCAATGGATGGATCAATGGATGGATCAATGGATGGATCAACAAATATGATGGATGGATGGATGGATGGATAGATAAGAGATTATGGATGGATATGATGGATGGATGGATGGATGGATGGATGATGGATCAATGAATGGATCAATGGATGGATCAATGGATATGATGAATGAATGGATGGATAGATAAGAGATTATGGATGGATGGATGGATGGATAGATAGATAGCATGGATGGATGGATGGATGGGTAGATTGATGGATGGATGGATCAATGGATGAAAATGATGGATAGATGGATAAATGCTAGGTAATGGATAGATAGGTGGATGGATAGATGGATAGATAGGTAGATGGTAGACAGAAAGATCTGTATCTACCCCAGGGACAGACAGATAAAGAAAAAGAGATATTTTAAGGAATGGACTCATAGGACTGTGGAGGCCGGCAAGTCTGAAGTCTGCAGGGTCGACCAGCAGGCTGAGCCCCAGGGAAATGCGGATGCTGCATCCTGAGTGTGAAAGACACATGGACACAGATTTCCCGCTTCATCACAGCAGGTCCGTCTGTTTCCTCCGATGGCCTTCAACTGATCAGACAAGGGCCACCCATTCCCAAGAAGGAGGGCTGCCTGCCTTACTCGAAGTCCGTGGATTGAAATGCTAATCCCATCCAAACGAAATGCCCACGGCAACCTGTAGACTCGCGTCTGACCACAGATGTGGATACCGTGGTGCCGCCAAGTGGACACACAACACCACTGTCACGTGGCAGAGAGGCAACATGGCTTGTTATGTTTTGGTTTTCGCACTCACCTTTGTGTGAATGTATCCTCTCATTTCTCACCTCCCCCCCCTCCCCGGTTTTATTGAGATATAACTGACACCTAATGATGCGTGAGCCACAGGTGGACAATCTAATAATACAGCGTGTGACATGCACATTCGAAGCTTTGTTCGAATCGATAAACACGGTTTTCGGTTATTCAGGTTCGGAGGGAATAAGAAAGAACCCTCCGGATAGTTTACGGGGTGAAAGAAAGACGACGGCAGACGTCTCCTCTTGCATTTTCTTAATCTAACTCATGATCGTCTGAGCTTCTTCCCTGGAAACCAAAGTGACATTTTTCATGACGTCCGCAGAAACTCATCAGAGGTATCAGGACACGGCGGCTCGAGTTTTCAATTTTCTTTCCTGGGGTGAATGTTGTGAAATCCAGCAAGTAGGGTATGAAATGTGGTTGCAAAGACCCCACAGATGAACAGAGGGGCCCACTGCCCACCGTGGGATCCTCATCACTGTCTTCGCATAGAGATAAAGATCTGCTTCTCATGATATTATCAGTTTCGCAACACTCAACCCAGTGGCCTCCACACGACCCAGGAAACCCAGCCCCTGTCCTGCCTCGGAGAGGCCCTTCGGTTCACGGTGGGAGGTGGGGTGTGAGGTTGTGCATCGGCAGGAGCACACGCCACCCTGGTAAGAAGATGCGTGCGCATGGGGAAGTGATAGGTTCCTCATTAGGCAGCGAGCTCACAGAACAAGGTGTCTACTTCGAGAGGTACCAGGCCAACGTGTGAACGTGGATAGGTTGCCCTTGTGGATACGGGACCGGGTTATTATGGGGTGAATTCCATCCCTGGAGAATTCAGCTGTCGGAGTCCTCACCCCGAGACTCAGGATAGGACCCCAGTCATAGGGGTGTTGCAGGTGTCATTAGGTAAAACGAAGGTCACCGTGGAGTATGGTGGGTCCCTACTCTGATATGACCGGTGTCCTTATGAAAGGGAGAAATTTGGGCGCAGACCCAGAGGGATGACCAAGGGAGGACACAGGGAGAAGTTGGGGTCTACACGTCAAGGAGAGAGACCTCAAGAGGAACCAGCCTGGCCCCCCCACCCCAGATCTCAGATTCTCAGCCTCCAAGATGGGGAGACACAGGTATTGGTTCATTCTTCCATGAGAAAATAAGTCGCAGATGCAGGTAGTGTTTATAGCAACCGCAGGAAGCCCGTACCGTCGGGATGAGTTCCTACACAGCGTCAGGACGCCAACCACCGTGGTTTTCTTCTCTGCTTCCTGCCCCCAACCTGCGACTTCTCAGAAGTGGAGACCAGTCCCGCAGAGGAGAAAACACCACCAGCGTCTGGGGGAGGATGGCCTGTCTCCCCTGGAGCCCTCGTTGGCCTGCGGGCCTCAGTGTGGTGTGTGGACGACTTTGGCGGGGGGTTGGGGGGGGACTCGCGGTGTCCAGCTGGGACCTCCAGCTGGGACCTTGTAGGAACAGACGGACGGGCATGCACTGTTCCATGGCATTGGGTCTCCCGTCAACTATCCAATGGGGTGCCCCAGGGGTCAGAGGCCATGATGATTATATGGACAGGCCTCAGGCCTCAGGCCTGGATTTCCTCATCTAAACGCTGGACCCCACGGGCGTAAGGATCAGCTCTGCACAGTCGCCAAAGAGGGGGTCTGCTGGGTCTGCAGCAAACCTCACACATTTCAAAGGCTTGAACACTTTCCCTATATGGCTTTCCCACCCCGACTGAGCTGGAAACCGTTAACAAACGGCTGACCCTAGAGTCTTCCACTGCTGGACCCTTCTGAGTAACCCACAGGCCAAAAATGGTGATAAAACCTGGAAGGATTTTTGAATGATTGGCATCGCCGGCAGACACGGCCCTAGAGGTGCCCACATCCTCGTCCCCACGTGGTAGGGACACTGCCGTAGGCGCCTCCGGGATCTAGAAAAGGCGGGGAAACAGATTTTTCCCTTAGCACAGCCACGAGGAACCAGCTCTGCCAACGCGTCAACGTGCAGCTGGGGAAACGGATGTGGGGTTCCGGCCACGACGAGGGCAAGAGCACAGACGCCTGTCGTGTGAAGCCTGTGGTGGTTGTTACAGCGTGAGGGTCACGCACGGGATGATTAAGACCCAGGGCATCGGGGATCCCTGGGTGGCGCAGCGATTTGGCGCCTGCCTTTGGCCCAGGGCATGATCCTGGAGACCCGGGATCGAATCCCACATCGGGCTCCCGGTGCATGGAGCCTACTTCTCCCTCTGCCTGTGTCTGTGCCTCTCTCTCTCTCTCTCTCTCTCTCTCTCTCTGTGACTATCATAAATAAATAAAGAAAAAAATATTTTAAAAAAAGACCCAGGGCATCAAAGCACCTCGTGGGTGGAACCAAAGCGGGGAACAGAGGCAAATTCATAGCCTCGAATCCATATGTGACACAAGAAGAAAGATCGGCGTGCTCACAGCCCAAGATTCCATCTGAAGGATCTAGAAAGGACGAGCTGAATCCAAAATAAAGGAGAAAGAAGGAAATGATGAGGGGCACCTGGGTGGCTCAGTGGCCAAGCATCTGCTTTTGGCTCAGGTCATGACTCCGGGGGTCCTAGGATCAAGTCCCACATTAGGTTCCCCGCAGGGAGCCTGCTTCTCCCTCTGCCTGTGTCTCTACGTCTCTCTGTGTCTCTCATGAATAAATAAATTTTTTAAAAAAGGGAAAATGATGAAATGACATCAGTAGAACTTGGGGGAAAAAAAAACATGTACAGAACGGGAAGAAAAAATACGTGGGGCTTATCCTATAGCTGTGGGATCCTGGGTTGGGGTAACGCTGGCGCCCGCCGCACAGGGTTGTTTTAAGGGCTCACCTCAGCTGCACCCGCTAGGAAGTGGCCGCCAAACACCCACCATTTCCCATCAGTCCCGGCAGAGCCAGCGCCGCCTCGGGTCGCGGAAACACCTTCCGAAAGCAGCGCTCGTTTGCCACCAAAGCGTCGCGGCCACGTGTCGGCCTCCCGAGCAGAGCCGTCAGAACCAGGGAGCCACTAAACTAAACAGAACAAAACGACGAATTCCCGACACACGTGTGAGATCCCGAGCCCCGCGGTTGAGTTCGATCGGGTCATGGATCACTTAACGCGCGGTTGCGTGCCCCGAGCTGCCTTCGGTGACGACTGGGCGCCCGGCGTCCTTGTAGGTAGGAAGGCTAGTGGGGGGATTGTTGGGGGAGCGGAAGTTCTCAGGCCCCCAGCGGTCTGGGGGGGCTGCGGCGAGGTGGGGGCGGGCACATTCCCGGTGAGATGCTCCCGTTGGTTGCAGAGACCGTTTGGCCGGGATGGCCATGAGCGCCGGGTTCTCCCGCCTTGCACACGGACCCTGAAGCCCGGAGCACCCCGTCACCCAGATCGCCCTTCTGGAAAACACAAAAGCCGAAACGTCGGGGTCTGTCGGAGGTTGTCTGACCTTCTGACACACGCGCGACCACCTACAAACCAAGGCCGTCTCCGAGCGCTGCGCCCTCCCAGCTCAGAGTCTCCGTGTCTCCGTGTGCGAAGACTGAGGGCGCAAGGGGTCGGAGATGCCCAGGGCGTCTTGCCCTCGTTGGGGAGGGGGCAGCACACTGGGGGGGGGGCGCAAGGATGGGGCGCACACGGAGCTCGTTTTAGATCAGCTGGTGACAACAGAAATAAGGCGGTTTCTTTTCCGAGCGATGTGGGACGGAAACGCGAGCTCCGAAAGTGGTAAATTCTCCGTGAAGAAGAGGAAGAAACCCGACTAGGACGCGTCCCCCGGCAGCCCCGGAGGAGATGCCCAGCTCGCTCATATCCAACACCAGGACCCCAAAATGTGAAGGATCCCGCGGCGCGGTCCTGGGGGCACCTGTGTCGATGGCCGGGGAAGTGACTCGTTCACCAAGCAGGTGCACGGGCCCGCGCGGGGGAAGCTCTGGATTCACGGGAGGCTGACGACAAAACGGGCATTTTCCCTTTAAAATCCCTTTAAAATCCTCCGTACTCCCCATCCCAGAGAGGGAAGAGCTGCCAGTTGGACGCACGGACACTTTTCAACGTGGCAGGGCCATTTGCCACTCGTTTGTGGATTCATGGCAGGGAATCCCACGGATTGTGCACGATTTCCACACCCCCCGCAGGTGGACGTGTCACCCCACGAGTTGGCCAAGACGTTGGTGGAGCGAGTCGTGGAGGCTCCGTACGGGGACACCGAGTCCTCCTCCTGGGCGCCTTGTAAGGTGAGTGCCGGCTGCAGCGCCGAAGGGAAGCGAACAGGAGCTGAAGCTGCGCCTTTCGCGGGGCGACGTTCCGTGTTATTCCGAGTGTGGGAAAACCTTGGCCGCAGTCCAAGCTCGTTCGGGAAGTGACATCGGCGACGTTTCTCACCACCGGGTCTCATCGTGGCGGGTCAGAGCGTGGGATGTATTCACGTCCCTCGCATCAGCGGGACCAGGATGTCCGCCGACTCAGAAGCAGCCTTTGAGCCCGGAGGCCGGCCCGGCGGACAGGAAGTGAAACACACGCGTGCACACCTGTTTTTACGGCTGTGACTTGCACAGGGTCGGAGACCAAAGCCTTTCAGGCGTGTCCCTAAGATGACACTAGGCTCTGAACGTGCAGACGCGGGGATCACGCTTCTGGGGCCCCAGGCGTCCCCGGGCTGCTGGTGCGTCCCTCCCGTCCCTGCCGCCATTGTCACGGGGCCCCTTGTCTGTGTCTCTCCTATTGATGTTACAAGGACACCTGCCATTGGACTTATAAGGGCCACGCGACCCAGGGTGAGCTCATCCCGGGTCCTTGAGTTCATCACATCTGCAAAGAGCCCCCCTCCCAGTTCCCCAGTAAAGCCCCATCCACAGGCTCCGGGGGTTGGGATGGGCTCAGATCCTTTTGGGGTCACCCTCCCACCACATTGGAGGCGCTGAATGAGGGCTTGCTGGGTGGATGCGATGAGCGGGGTCTGGTTCCTCGCAGGGCCACCGGCTGTCCCACAGGGGGGACCCCCGGTTGGGGCCAAGGCGTGGGCGGAGCAAGAGGTGCAGAGCCGCCCGGCGGGGTGCATGTGGGGGAAACAGCCAGGGCCCGTGAAGGTGAGCAGAAAGAGGAACCGGCCCCAGGTGGGGCCCTCATCCCCAACAGCAGCCCCAGGTTGGGGTGGGGGAGGGAGCCAGAGCGGAGCAGGTGAGAACATGGATACGTGGACCCGTGGTGTTTGCCGTGGGTACGCGGCGGCGACGGCCCCGCCAGCCTAGAAAAGGCTTCCCGTGCAAATACAGAAGTGAAACCCAAACAGAAGTATGGGGACGGGCAAGCTCCCTCCCCCGGCGGGACGCTGCCCGCGACTCCCGCCTCGGACACTTCCACCACCTGCAGTGTCGCCCCGGGAATCACCATGCAGGCCCCCCACAAACACACACTCACAAGGCGGGAGGGGAGAGCTGACCGCGACCCCCCAACCCCGCCGGCCCCAGGACACGCGCACACACCCTAGCCGGGTCCCTGCACCCCCTGGGGCTGGTGAAAACCTCAGGGTCGAAACCCCCCACCCGCATCCCGCAGGACAGAAGCGAGAGCTGGGCGCCCCCGCCCCGCTGGACGGTGGCTGGGAAGGCCCCGAGGTCGGGGATCACTTCCCTCCCGCCCGGGACATGCCGCTCGCGTCGGGGGAGGAGGTGTGACCAGCCTGGCCCTGCCGCCGGGGACTCTCTGGGCTCACCCTGAAAGTCCCTGCTCCCGGGAAGCCCCTGGGCGCCCGAAATGCGGGGCCCTGACTCCCTGGGTGTACTGCGAGGCCGGCCCTGGGCGACACCTCCTGAGGACACCCGCCGCCCCCTCGCGCCCGGGTTTCGTCCCGGAACTGCAAGCTGCACCTAACCCTCAAAAAGAGCACCCGGAGCATTTAGGTTTTTTTCCCCCGTCCCGCCCACATCTGCGACTTGCAGGGACCGCGTGGACCACATGCGGGGCACCCGCTGTTCCCATCAGGGCGCGCGGCGGCTCCTCATCCCCCCGGGGCCCACCACGCGCGGACCTGACGGCTCCTGGGGCCCCATATACGTGGGATCACACAAGGTCTGGGCCGTGTCACCGAGCGCCACGTCCCGAGGATGCAGTGACGTCATAGCAGGTGCAGGATAACAGCAGGTGCGGAGCATCCTTCGTTTTGAAGGCGGCGTCACCATCCACCGGGCGCGGGCGCGCACGCGGACCACGTCCAGCGTATCAGGCGCTCAAAGAATCTTCAAAGCAGAGCGACCCCGGCGTCCGGGGACCCCAGTGCTGCGGACAGACCCTGAAGAATCGAACTCGACACCCCGCGGGGTCCTGACCCCGCTACAACCAGGAGTGAGGACGCGCCACGTGCGCAGCGGGGATGAGCAGGTGCGCAAATCCTCCACGGCGCGCGCAGCCTCCCGCTGAACATCTGGTCCTCCGCAGCCGGGCTGTCCCGGGGCTTCCTACGGGGCCCTCAACCCCATCTGTGGCCCTACAACCTGCAGGGCACGCGCGGGCAGGCCGCGCTGTGACCCCAACACCTCGAAACCCACATGTGCCGTGGTCTCAGCCCGGGAACCGCACCCTAGTGCGTGCGTCCCGCAGGCGAATCCCCGGGGCCCAGGTTCGGATGCTTTGCAAACGGAGGGGTTGGGGCGTTTGTGGACGATATTGGGGGGGGGTTGCCAGCCGTATGCCGGTCGGCTGACCCGCGTGGAGGTGGGCAGGTGCCCCTGGGTCGTCCGGGCCGCGCGGACCCCGCATCACGGGTCCTTCGCGGGGCAAGAGCGGCAGGAGAGAGAAAGTCAGGGTGGCGACCTCGGGGCGCTCGGCAGGCTCAGCGGACGGCGGAGGGACACGGGGTCTGGAGGCGCCGGCGTCCAGGTGCCCAGCGCGCCCGTGGATTGGAGCCCGGGGAGCCCCGCGTGGGGCTTTGCGCGCAGGGCGGCGGGAGAGCACAGGTGCGCGCTGCAGGCTGCAGGCTGCACCCGCGCCGACCCCCGTCCCCGCTGCGTTTGGCGAGGGGAGCATCACACGTGTCACGTAGGCACCAACAGGTGTCCCCGTCCGTCCCTGGGGCAGCGGCGGCTCCGGGGGGTGCGGGGCGGGGGAGGCTCGTGCCTGAAGCGCGGAGCGCATCCCGCGCGTCTCCGAGGGCAGCCGGGCTCGCGCTCACCCCACGCACCATCCCCCGCAGGTGCGCACGCGTGTGCACACCTGGGGCGGCTTGGGCAGCGGAGATTTAGGGATCCCGGGCCCACACGCGCGGTCTGAGGTCGGCGGGGTGTAGACGCCGCGTGCTCACGTGCGTGTCTCCCCCGTTCCTATAAGGACCCCACTGCTCTGGGGTCAGGGCCACCCTGGTGACCTCCTTGTGCCCTCGCCGCCTCTCTAGTGACCCCGCGCGCATGCAATCCCACTCTGAGGCTGCGGGCCCTAAGGGGGGGGGGCGACAGGGTTCAGCTGCCCACTTGGGAATCCCACGTGGCCGGCTGAGCTCTTCCCGCAGCCAAGTGGACACATCTGCGTGAAAAGTGGAGCAAAAGCGAGCGGTTTTAGACGTGTTCTGCGCGTGGGCCCCGGACAACTCCACTGAAACCTTATTTTTCATCACTTTTTTTTAAACTTGCATATAAAAAAATATGCAAAACCCCCTGCAGTGACCCAGGGCACCCTGTCCCCCCCCCCATGTGCCGCCCACGGGAGTCGCTGTGAAAAAGAGGAAGTTTTCCCATGCCCTGCGGTTGTGCCCCAGGGCTCCGCCTTTCATGAACTTTTTGCGACGAATTAAATCTCCAGATGACAAGCTGCCGTTAGCAGCAGCCGGCTGGGTCCCCCCCGGGAGGATTGGGGACCCTGTCGCAGTCTCTGGGGGGGACGGACAGCAGGGCCCGGTGGCCACGCGTCCTTCTGCAAGGTGACAGCCGCCTCTGCAGCTGCCGGAGGGTCTGCAGCGCTCGGTGCACACAAGCCCCACGGGGTCAGCTCGCCCTGGACTGTCGCCGTAAGTCGTGGGGGCCTTGCCACCTGGAGACCGCCCCCCCATGGGGACCCCCTAGAGACCCCGCCGGCGCCCGGGACCGCAGCCCAGAACCTCCCCGGTGCACCTGCCAGATGCTGCGGGATGGAGCGGTGTCCGTGGGGTGCAGGGGCTCCGGAGTCACCCCCCTCACATCCCGCGACCGCATGCCCCTCGGCCCGCGTGACCCTTGTCCCAACACCTGCCTTCCGGCCTTTCTTCTTTCTGTCTCTCTTTCCTTTTCTCTCTTTCCCTCTTCTTTCTTTCTGGTTTTGGTTTCACCGGGGCGGGGGATGTTGTTTTCGACTTTTGCGCATCGTGCTGAGGCAGAGGGCGGGCGGGTGGCCGTGGGGGCCGCGGCCACGGGGGCTGGGTCCTGAGCGCTGTCACGAGGCAGGTGCTGGGGCCCCGGTGGCCGAGGCCAAGACCCTCGGGGATCCGCCCAGATCCGGGCCCGAAGCCAGCGAGTGCAGGGCAAGGCGGGGGCCTCAGGCAGGGGCGTGGATGTGCACCCAGGGCGTCGGGGCGGGCATGGTGGGCCGCTCTGGAATCCTGTTCCCGACCTGAGGGGACCCGGCTCCCCGGGCACGAGCACCAGGCTTGCGGTCGCACACAACACGCTTGACTCCTGCCGTCTCGGGTCCAGAGGAAACTGTCAAAGGGGGTAACTGGAAATGCAGTGGGCATCAGGTGTGGCTGGATCCAGCACAGCAGTGGTGCTCAGCGCCTGCTCTGTCACCTCCACTGTTTCAGCCTGGAACCGTCCCCATCTGTCATGTGGGAGGGGGCAGTCCAGGCACCCGGTGTGGACAGACACGGGGCCCCAACTGGCTGGACCCGCTCGGATAGAGGAGATCGCAAATGGGAAAGACACCCCTCCTCCCAGGGCGTCGTGAGGTGGAGGGGACCCAGGTGTCCCCGTAGCAGGGGGATGACAGGGAAGGGCCCCAGGAGTTCCTGCAGAGGGCGATATGACAGGGAGGGGACCCAGCTGTCTCTGCAGCAGGGGGACATGATGGAGATGGGACTCTGGTGTCACTGCAGCACAGGGACATGAGAGGAGAGGACCCTGGTGTCCCTGCAGCAAGGAGACATGAGGGAGAAGGGACTCAGGTGTCCTTGCAGCAGGGGGACATTAGGGGAAGGGACTCAGGTGTCACTGCAGCAGGGCGATGACAGGAAGGGGCCCCAGGAGTCCCTGCAGCAGGGGAACATGAGGGGAAGGGACCCAGGTGTCCCTGCAGCAGGAGGACATTAGGGGGAGGAGACCCAGGTGTCCCTGCAGCAGGGAGACATTAGGGGAGGGGACCCAGGGATCACTGCAGAAGGGGGACACTAACGGGAGGGCACCCAGGTGTCATTGCAGAAGGGAGACACTAAGGGGAGGGCACCCAGGTGTCCCTGCAGCAGGAGGACATTAGGGGGAGGAGACCCAGGTGTCCCTGCAGCAGGGGGACATTAGGGGAGGGGACCCAGGTGTCCCTGCAGAAGGGGGACCTGAAGGGAGGGACCCAGGTGTCACAGCAGCAGGGGGACATTAGGGGAGGGGACTCAGGTGTCCTTGCAGCAGGTGGACAGCAGACAGAGTTCGAAGAGCTGGGGCTGCCGTCCCAGGGTGCTCGGAGGTGCTGGGTGAACGTGCCTAGGGCCATCCCTCCGTTCATCCATCACACCCTCACACTTCCTGTGTCCCTCTCTCATTCTGTCCCCCGTACCCCCCCCCGCCATCTCCCTCATGCTAGAGATCGTGCTGTGTGACCTGCACTCCCCCACTCTGCGTTTAGGGAGAAGGCCCCGTGTGTCCGCGTCTAAAGTCAGGACAGAGCTGTCACCCGGCCAGGCCTGGAGGGGAGCCTGAGCCAGCGGCGTCACTTCCATGCCGTGTGCAGGTGCACGGGTGTCAGAGAGGACAGGGCGCACGCGGGCCGGCGGGGAGGGACCCCAGGCCCGTGCCCGTGGAGTGGTGATGGGCTGCGTTGGCACAGGAACGGCAGGGAGACGGTGGCGCCTCGGGGAGCAGGTCCCCCCGGGGAGGGCCGACAGCGCATCTCGGCCCCGGGCCACCACGGTGCGCGAGGGAGGCATCCAGCGCATCCTGTGTGCCCGAGGTGGAAGCTGGGAACATCCCTCGCGACGTGTGTTCAGAGCCGCTGTGCACGGACCGGCCTCACTGCTTCCCCCCAGGGACGTGCCAGCAGAAGGCCCGTGGGCTCCCCCAAGCCTTTCTGCATGTGCATGAGGCTGGGGACCCCCGGGGGCCTCCCCAGACAAGGGGACGCTGCTCACCCCCTCTGCTCTTGTGTCTCCGTGTTCTGACTTGTGCCCCCACCCAGGGTTCACACCCTGAAGCTGGACACAGGGCACGGGCAGAGCTGAGACAGGACGGCGTGCCGGGCTCACGCATCACTGTGCAGGGCGTGCGGGATTCTCCACCCGAGGAGGGGAGACGTGCGCCTGTTTCCTAGAAGCGCGTGTTGTGAGGACGGCTCTAGCAGAACGGGTTTGCAAGCTCTGCACGGGCCGGTGCTCCGCCCCAGCCTTCCCGTCACCCCGAGACCTGTGCCAGGAAGGTAGCTGTCTGTGGCCTTGGGATTGAAGGAAATGAGAACAACAGAGCCCCCTGGGAACCTCGAACCCGTAAACACCGGCTTCCTGGGAGAAAGTGTTGTGTAATGAGTGAAGGTGGCTGTTGTCACCCCTTCCTCTTTGCTCAGGTCACACCACGGGTTCAACTGGCCATGGTGACCACAGGCTAGGACACGTGGGCGACCAGCTCCAGACACCCCAGCAGTGACCGGAGGGGTGGGGACGCCTGAGCAAAGAGAGGGAAGTCTCAGAGGGGCAAACCGGGGGGCGGGGGGGGGGCGGTGAGCAGGGAGCCAGGAGGACCCGGGTGCGAGAGCCCGCTAGGACACAGGGAAGTTAAACCTTAATGTCCTCAGGCTTCTCCCTGCCGCCATGCGTGAGGCATTTGTCTGTATTGAGATATAATCCACACGGCCCACAAGCAACCCGTTAAAGTAGACAATTCAGAGGCATTCAGTACATTCACGACGGTGTACAGCCACCACCTGTATCTCGTTCCAGAACATTCTCCTCCGCAGGGAGACCCCATCCCCATAGTGCAGTCCCCTCCCCCTCTTTCTTGGAAGCCCCAGGTGACCAGCAACCTGCTCTCTCTCTGTGGGCTTCTCTGTCCTGGACGTTTCGTGTAAATAGGATGACACAGAGTGTGGCTTTTAGCGTCTGCTTATCTCCCTGAGCATCGTGTTTTCCAGGTCCAATCATGTGGTAGCGGGTGTCGGAGCATCACCCCTTTTTCATGGCTGGGTCATATTCCATTGTGTGCATGGACCGTCTTCTGCTCATGTATCCACCCGTTGATCGAAATTTGGGTTGTTTCCACCTTTTGGGTGGTTTGAATCGTGCTGTTATGCACATGGGCCTACATGTTTGTGTGTGGACACATGGTCTTCATTTCTCTTGGGGTTTATGCAGGAGCAGAACTGCTAAGTGATAGGTAGGTAGGTCGGTAGGTAGGTAGGTAGATAGATGATAGATAACATATAGATGGACAGATGGACTGACGGATAATGGATGGATGGTGAGATAGATACACAAATCCATAGATTGGATGGATGGATGGATGAACAGATGGATGATGATTAGATGGATAGAGATGATAGATAGATAGATGGTAGATAGATAGATAGATAGATAGATAGATAGATAGATAGATATAGGATGGATGGATGGATGGATGGATAGATAATAGAATTGATGGATAGATAGATAAACAATAGATGTAGATGGATAGATAAATGGACTGATGGATGAGGGATGGATAGAAAGAGATGGTAGATGTTGGAGATAGATAAATAAATTAGACAGATGATGGATGGATAGATACATATGGATGGGTAGATGGATGGATGGATGATGGATGGAGATGACAGATACATATATACATAAATACATAGATGGACTGATGGATGGATGGATGATTATGATGGATGAATGGAGATGATAGATGATTGGGTGGATGGATGGATGATGGATGAATGGAGATGATTGATGGATGGATGACGGATGGATGATGGATGGATGATGAATAGTGAATGAATGGAGATGATGGATGGATGGATGGATGGATGGGCAGAGATGACAGGTAGATGATACACAGGTAACACATGTCGGTGCATAGATGCATGCACAGTCTACATAGGTGGGTGGGAACATCCACGTGGAATACTTCCCCCTCCACTGCCTTTGCTTCAATGCACCGTTCACCATCTTACTTGAGGAAGAGCTCACTTGCTCATAGAACCCTCCTTCATAAGGAGCCGGCCCTGCTGACACCCTGATTTGGGACTCCTGGCCTCCAGAGCTGGAACAGAGAACTTTCCCATTGTTTTAAATTCCCAACTTGTGGTCCCATGTTGCCGCAGGCACAGAAAAGCAATACTGTCCCATCCTCCACAGTGGAAACTGGGCTCACAGAGGGCGGTCCCTGCCCAGGGCCATCCAGCTCCCACTGGAAGAGCTGGGTCTTGAACCCAGGTCTCACTAACCAAATCCCCTCCCAGGCTAGGCTCTCATCACTAGGCCATCATGCCCCCCATGGGACACACCACACCATAGGGCAGGCCATTAATTTCACATGGAAAAAACCATAAATGGGTCTACGTGGGGGATTTCCCCTTCCCCCACCCCCAAGTCACCCAAGTTTTCCTTTCATTCATGTCATGAGCCTGCTTGTTTGATGAGACAATAAACATCTCATTTCATATCAATTTTACCTGTGGAGGGGGGACCTGCAGATGAGCCTCAATTAACAAGTGACGTCTCTCTTAAGCAGGATGATGAACTGTGCATTGAAGGGAGGCAAGGGAGGGAAACTATGTGAGGCAGACGTGCCTCCCTCCTCATCTCTTTGTCTACACAGTCCATCTGTGTGTCTGTCATCTACCTGTCTACCTGTAGCCATCATCCACCCACCTGTCATCTACCAGCTATCCATCCATCCACCTACCTGTCCATCTACGTCTATCTGTTATCTATGTCTCTATATCTATCCATCTGCTCTTATCTATTCTTTTCCATCCATCCATGGATCCTCTTATCCATTCATCCATTCATCCATCTGTTCTTTATCTATCGTCTATCCATCCACTTATCCATTCATCCGTCTACATCTTTCTGTTATCTGTTGCTCTATCTACCCAACCATCCATCCGTCATATCTACTCATCAATCCATCTCTCCATCTCTCTATCTATATCTGTTATCTGTTTATCCATCTATCCATGTCTCCATCAATATGTATCTGTTATCTATGTTTGCATATCTGTCTATCCATCTATTCTTTTCTATCCATCCATCATCTATCTATCTATCTATCTATCTATCTATCCTTGTATCTATCACCTATCCTCTATCTACCTATCAACCATCTACCTATCATCCATCTAACTGTATCAATGATCTATCTATTTACCTGTCTACCTAACCCCAGGTTCCAGCAGTCATCTATCTGTCTCTATTGTCTATATATTGATCTGCACACATACCTGGTACCTTCTTTAAAAGGCCCTTCTCTGGAAGCCAAGCCCTTCCTGACATCACCCGGGGTGCACCTGTGTCGTCTTCATCGGCATGTTGGGCAGCTCTTCACATCCGCTAGAGACAGGTCCCCACTCTATGTGGAAAGCAGGAAAACGTGCACATACCCAGGGCGCGTCACCCGGAATGGCTCCTGTCCCTGGGGGTTTGAGTCAGGAGGACAAGGGAAGGGGCCCATCCCCGGGGTCAGGCAGGCGTGAGACCCTCGGGATGACTTGGTCTCTCCTCAAATGTCCGTTGGGCTGCTTTTCTCTTTGGCAGCTTCGCAGCCCACATTGCTGCAAAGTGGACGCGTACCGTGAACCCAGGTATGGTGAAACTCTTGCAGGGCACGTCGATCTGTTAACCGAGAGCAAAGATTTGAATCCCCGTGGTTGAAGAGAGGGCAGCTTTAGTCAAGTTGACCGCGTGCCCTCCGACCCCTCCGTCCATGGGCTCATTCTGCAAAAACCCCCTCTGACACATTCACCCAGTTGCGTTTGTAGTTCGGTTGTGGTAGGAAGTGCCCGAAATTCCTGTTATGTGCTGCTTGCAAAGTGCTATTTCCTGGCAGCTCACCGCCTGCCCCAGGCCGGCCGGGTTTTCTTTCACGGAATGTGTCTTCACGTTAATTAATGCCTGCATGCGGCGGCTTCCTGCCTCACAGACAGAGGCTGCTTTGGCAGGTGCCACTCAGACGGCCCGGCTGAGGAACGTGTGCATAGGGGGGTGCGGCTTGAAAGTGGAAAAGAATTAAAAAAAAAAAAAAAAAGCAACAATGTCAGGCAAGCAGAAAGCAAGGGGCTGGTTGCATTTCAGAGAATCGGGTCTCTGGTTGGCGAGGTCGCCCTCCGGTCGTGTCCCACCCTGGGAAAAAAAAGACGCAGAAGGCGGGAAAGATTGCGATCGCGGCTGCTGCATTGCATGAGGTGTAGATTAAAATCTGCACAGTCCACACGCGTGTAGACAGACCTCGGCATGCAAATCACCTGTCACGGACGGCGCGCTCCGGGTTGTGCAATGCAGAGGGAAATAGGAGAACAGAGAGCGACCAGACCGTCACGTGAGCGTGTGTGCTTAGCGGGGACGATTCCTGCACCGTGATCTGAGTAGACGGCCGGGCCCGCGTCCCCCGCCCCCCCCCCGCCCTCACCCACCAGCTGTCCCCACGACTGCCGCTCTTTCACCCCTTTGAAGTCTCAGATCAGACTGTTCGCCGGGAGGTGAGGCGGCGGCAAATGTGAGACTCGAGTCCACAAAGATCGGGGACCTGGAGGTGGGGAGGCATGGGCTGTATCCTGTCACACTCAGAGAAGCGCCTGTCACAGCCCGCAAAGTGACCGGGAGGCCGCCAGCAAGGCACAGGGCCCCTGCACAAGGCCCCTTGTGCACAGACCACCCTTCTGCAGGCCTCCTGACCGGCGCTTGCCGTTCGCAGCGCTTCCAGACCCCAGGCATTCGGATACCCCGTCTCATGGGGGTGCTTGTGTGACGCACCCTGGGGGCCTGGGGGCCACCTTCCCGGAGGCCTTCGTGCCATCGTATGGCTTCTTTGCCGAGCTGTCATGCAGATCTTTTGCACATTTTCAGAAGGGGTCACATGGGGCCATTTCTTCTCTTATCGTTGACTTTTAACAGTTCTTTGTATATGATAGATAGATAGATAGATAGATAGATAGATAGATAGATAGATAGACAGATAGACAGATAGATAGCTTATTTTTGGATGTGTCTCTGGCAGATATTTTCTCTGAGTCTGCGTGTTGTCTTCACGTGCTCTTGACATTATCCTTTCTTCATTTTGATCAAGTCCGGCCTATCCGTTAGCTTTCTCATGCATCATGCCTTTGGCGTTCCGTCTAAAAGACGACCGCCGTGCCCGAGATGATCTGGATTCTCTTTTCTTTTGGAGACCTTTTGTACTTTTGTATTTTGCACTCAGGTCTGTGACCCATTTTAAGTTCTTTTTTTTTTTTCCCCCCAAAGGATGTAAGATCTGTGTCTACATTCTTGGGTTTTTGTGTTTTTTTTTTTTTCTAAGTTTTGGGGTTTTGTATGTGGATGTCCAGTTAGTCCAGCAACATCTGTTGAAGAAATTATCTTTGCTCTAGTGGATTGCCCTGGCTTTTTGGTCAAAGATGAGTTGACTCTATTGATGGGGCTGTTTCTGGGCCTCCGTTCTACTCCATTGATCTATTGGTGTCTTCTTCTGAGAATATCACCTTGTATTCACTGCTGTTGCTTTATAGTAAGTACTGAAGTCATGCTTTTCCTTCAACATTATGTTGGTCGTTTGCCTCTCCAGGTCAACCCTAGGGTCAGTTGGTCAATGTCCACATCTGTTAAGGAGCTGTTGGGGTTGCAGGTATCTCTCCTCTCTCCTACACAGGCTGTAGCACCTTAAGGTGATGGCTTACAACCCCAGTTGGGGGAACAGTCAAGCTCAGATGGGCCAGTGAGTTCAGGGATCTCTCAGGTACCATTAGTTTCTGATTTTTTCTTGTGTTTTCCTAGATTCCATCATACATTTGCTCAGCAGACACCAGGCTGGGGTGAGGCGCACACATGATGACAATCCCTCTGTGTGACAGCACACAGGGAACAATTATAACACACTTGGGCAGCAGCCCGAGGATGACAACGGGAAACTTAAAACTGTAAAAGCAGTCAGAAAAGAGGAAGGAGAATATTTTATAGTTACAGCATGGGAAAGACATATTTCATATAAGATAGTCGGTATTTAAACCTGAGAAAGGTATAAAATATAGAAGGCATCGTGGGAAAGATTTTGTGACATAGGGATATAAAATGTTAATGCAACATGAAACAGCACCAACGAAATGGGTGGGTGGATGGATGGATGAATAGGTGGATGGATAGAGAGATGATAGATAGATAGATAGATAGATAGATAGATAGATAGATAGATGATATGGATGGATGGATGGATGGATGGATGGATGGATGGATGGTTGAATGGATGAGTAAATTGTTGGATGGATGGGTGGATAGATAGATGATAGAAAGTATGAATGGATGATTGGATGGATGGACGGGTGGGGTGGACCAATGGATGTATAGAAGATAAGAATGGATCATTGGATGGATGGATGCTTGAATGGATGAGTAGCTTGTTAGATATAGATGCATAAGTAGATGGATGGATGGACAGATAGACGATATAGATGGATAGATGGCTGGATGGTTGAATGGATGAGTAGATTGTTGGTTGGATGGATGGATGGATGGATGGATGGATGGATGGATGGTTGGATGAGTAGATTGTTAGATGTATAGATGCATAAGTAGATGGATGGATGGATAGATAGATGATATAGATGGATAGATGGCTGGATGGTTGAACTGACGAGTAGATTGTTGGATGGAAGGATGGATGGATGGATGGACAGATGGATGGATGAATGAATGGATGGATAGATGATAGAAGATAAGAATGGATGGAGGGATGAATGGATAGATGGATAAGTAGATTGTTGGATGGATAGATAGATGATAGAAAATATGAATGGATGGTTGGATGGATGGACAGGTGGGGTGGACCAATGGATGTATAGAAGATAAGAATGGATCATTGGATGGATGGATGGATGGATGGATGGATGGATGGATGGATGAATGGATGGATAGAGGGATGGATGGATGGAGGGATGGAGGAATGGAAGGATGGATGGATGGATGGATGGATGGATGGATGAAGGGAGAGAGAAAAGGAGACAGGGACAGATGTATGGATAGATAGATGACCCAGGGGTGGGGCCTCCCGTGGACCATAGCATCAACCCTATCTCTGCCTCCATCTCCACATGGCGTCCTCCCCATGTGCCTGTCTGTGTCCAGACTTCCCCCTTTTCATCGAGACGCCAGGCATACTGGAGTCTGGTCCCATCCTAATTGGATAACTTGCAAAGTCTATTTCTAACGAAGGTCACATACTTTCTGAGGTCCGAGGAATTAGGACTTCAACACATGCATTTGGGGGAGGCACCTTTCAGCCCACGACAACCGCAGACTTTCTTGTGTCTTTGGTGAGTGGCCCATGGTTGACCAGAAAACCCAGCAGCTTCCTCTCCTGAATCACATGACAGACATTGGGCATGTCTCGGGGTTTGGGCAAGAAGGTGGTGTCCCAGACGAGGCTGGTGAGGGGGTGCACAGCTTCCCGAGGGCCACGTGTGAATGCCCAGAACCTCTGGGTGTCACGGTCAGATTCCAAACCCCAGGCTGGGCGTCCCGAGTCCTCTCGGCACTGGCGGGGCCATCGCTGTAGCCAGGAGCACGGCCCTCGGGTGCTCCGAGGGTCAGCCCCAGTTGGCTGCACCCAGTTGGCTGGGTCTCGGAGGGTGGTTCTCATGCTGATGACGCCTCAAGAGAAGTCACTCCTGACGGACGCTTCTGTCTGTCCGTTGAAGGTGGAGGATCCAGAAAATACTACAAACAGCTCTTAGGAATATTCTCCTCCTTGACACCTCGTACGGTGGGCTGAGTGGGGGCCCCCGAAGACGTGGCCCCCAGAACCTGGGAATGTGATTTGTTTGGAAATAGGGTGTTTGCAGATGGGATGACATGAAGGCTTTGAGATGAGGTGGCCCTACGTCCAGCGACAGGGGTCCTTGGAAAAGACAGAGGAGGAGCCGCAGACACAGAGGAGGAGCCGTGTGAGGATGGAGGCGGAGACAGGAGGGACGTGGCCACCAGCCCAGGGACGCCTGGGGCCCCAGATGCTGGAAGAGGCAGGAGGGACCCTCCCCGGAGCCTCCGGAGGGAGCACAGCCCTGCCCCACTGCAGCTCCGACTTCTGGTCTCCAGAGCTGGGGAGGACGAATATCCGTTCAAAAGCCACCATGCATTTGGATCCTGCAACGGCACCACGTGAGGGCTGCCAAGAACCAAGACACCCCGAAGGGAGACCAGCCTGCAGTGCAAGGGGCTGGCCGGTGGCTTCCTGTCCCCGCCGTGAGCGCAGCACCTGGGCCGGCCCCCAGGGCTCAGGAAACACGAGTCGTGACAGTGAAAGGACGCTCGGGGGCCCTGAGAGGAGCTCTCAAGAGCTTGAGTCACTGATGCTCTTCACCCATTTGCCCTCTGCTTTTCCCCAGACCCTTGAGTCAGCGTCACCTCAACTGACCCAAAGGACCCCCGTGCTCCGTGTTGTGAGCCTTCGCGTGGGGTGGGGCGTGTCCGGGCTGTGGGTAAAACCAACAGCCCTGTTCACAGTCACCAAGCGGCAGGAACAACCCCAAAGGTTGACGCGACCCATCCACGGAAGGATGGATGAACCGAATGGTGCCTCAGCCACCGAAGGGACCCCGGCTCTGACACCTGCTGCCCCCAGCATGGGCCTTGAGAGCACGACGCTCTCGGAGACGCCGGCGAGCACGGAGCGTGCGATCCCGCGTCGGTGAAGCTCCAGAACAGGCACATCCGGGGAGACCCAGGACGTGGACGTGCGACCCCTCCGGGGGCTGGGGGCGGCGGCGAGGACGCGGCCCCGGCGCCCGGCTTTCCTTCAGGGGTCGCATTGTGCTCCTGCTGGCACATCTGCGAAGACGTTCAAAACCACAGAATTGTCCACTTCAAACGGGTGAACTTGACCATATGTAAATCATATCTCAGTGAAGGTGTGAAACACCAAAAAAAAAAAGTTTTTTTTTTTTTAAAGAAATGAGGGGCATCCGGCCGACCCAGGCCTGAGCCCGTCGGCCATTGGCGCCCCGGCGCTGACACCGCGGGCATTTCCTGTGGGCACAGGCTGACCGGCCGCCCGCCGAGGCCCCTCTGCAGGAGCCCCCTCTGCTCGCCCGCTTTTTGCTCCGTTGGTAAAATTTCCATCCTGCCGCCCACCCGCCGCCACCAGCCGGGCCCAAACCACAAGTGCCCGTGTGTCACAGGAGCCGGGTCTGCAGAGCTGATTTCTTTATTAATCACCCGTGGCGCTGGGCCGGAGGGCACGCTGCAGGGGCCCAGACACCCCGAGGCCGCAGCGGGGGCTGTGCAGCCACAGCGGGCTGCTTGTCGTCCTGAGATGACACATGAGAGCTGGGGTGTCATCTTCCGCCACCTGCCGCGTGCGCACCTCTGCTTTCAACTCGGCTGCACAGCATGCAAATGGGCGCCTCCCGGGCCGCCACCTGGGGGGACAACAATAGATCAGCTCAGCCCTCTTTGCTGCGCTCGCCTCCGGAAGCAGAAAGGGAAACAGTTTCCCACCCCCAATTCCCGCCCCATGCGGGAAGGCTCGGCGTTCCCAGGGGCTGGTTTCCTGCGTGCACGTCCATCTGTGCCCCAGGACACTTGCTCGGCACCCGGCCGTGGACGCATCCCCGTGGTGCACACGTGCGTGCGACCTGCATGTCCCCAGAGCACAGAGTGTCGTCCCCGCTCATGCTCTGCACCCTGCGAGGCATTGGTGTGTGTCCCCCCCCCCCCGGCTCCGTGGACGGAGGTGGCCACCGGGTGACAGTAGGAGCCACCCCGTGAGCAGAGCAGAAAGCATCACAGTCAAAGTGAAACCCGGGGCCGTTTTTAAGCCGGTTTGAGGAACCTGTCCGTGCAGATGCGGGCGGCAGGTGGCAGGCCTCCGCGGCAGGAAGCCACGCCACCCCCCGGGGCAGCAGAGGGGCACATAGATGGGCCCCAAAGGCTGTGTCTGGGGCTCTCCAGCGGCCCGCAAGCAGACACCCCCGGGGGGGACTGCCCTAGGACGTGGCGGCCAGTGCCCAGGCCGGCGGGCATCACGGCGACAGAGGGCGCAGCGGGGCCCCCGGGGGAGGCCGGCGCCATCTCTGGGGCACCCTCCCGTGTGCTGAGGCCCACGCCACCACGTGTCCACCATGAGCCCGGCGCCCCAGGGTGGGGGTCTCTTTGCTGCCGGGCTCCCCCAGAGCAGGGGTGTGCAGGTTTGCACACTTCTCTGTGCGCTTTATCAGGCCGCGAGATAGTCAAGCTGAATCAGCTGGCAGAGGGAGCTCGGTGTCCAGGGTCCCCCTGCAGAGACTCCAGCCCATGTTCAGGGGCATCTGCACCTCAAGGCCCCGTCCCGCGGCACCTGCAGCTGGCGGGGAGCTCCGTGCCTGCCCTGCAGAGCTCCAGAAGCACTGGGCGTGCGGCGCCAGGGACGTGCCTGAGGTCCCGGGTGGGTCCAGCTGCAGAGCCAGGAGCTGGACTCTGTGTCTGGACCCTGGGACTGAGCACCCATGTCTACGCCAGGCCCCAGCATGATGCTGGGTCCCTGTTGCAAAGATGCACATAGACACGTAAGCCGTGGAAGGTGCCGTGGAGCTGCCCAGAAAAGTGCCTCCTGGCACAGAATGATTTTGCTGCAATTCTGCAGAGAAGCGGTCTCGGTCTGTGTCCACCTGTGCTTGCCTGGGCGCTGCAGGGGGCGCGGCTCCGCGGGATGCACCGCACCAGGGTTTTCAGCAGAGAAGGTGTCTGTATGAGCGCGGCAGGGAAGCCCTTGGGGAGGCATCTGGACACGTCTCACCTCAATGCAAATGAAGGCCCAGGGACCTTCACCCAGGACGGCCTACGGCAGCACGGGGCAGGCGCCCTGGGTGCAGAGGTCCCGGGCAGGGTGTGCATGCACGGCACCTGGGGTCCCGGGGCAACATGCACCGTCAGGGGAGACCCCGTCCCCCAGGAGCAGCACCTATGTCCTCATGGGACGGGCCTCTGCAGAGACCTGGGGAGAGAGGTCAGAGGCCAGAGCTGTGGCCACGCCCACCGTCTGCTGTGGGGGTGCCGGTGAGGGGCACGTGGGGCTGTCCCCTGTCTCCTACGGGAGAATCAGGACTAAGATAATGAACACCTGGTCATTGTCTCCCAGCGCCCACGAGGCCCCTTGCAGGCCACCCTCGCTGCATCCCCGCGGGTTCTCCGGAGAAGCAGACCCGAAAGGCTGCAGATGGATGCACATGGCTTTGACGTCCATAGGTGGCTTGTGCGTGTGCCTATACGTACAGGGCTGCTGCAGCTGCAGGCTGCGTACATATGTACGGACAGAGCGCCGCCATACCACGTCTAAGTGCAATAGGACACGCGTGCCGGAGGACACATGCCTGTGCCTATATAGACACAGATGTGGAAAGTAGGATGTGAAGTAAGAGAATATACGCGCGTGTGCTGTGAGCTTCTGCATAGGCAGGATACATATAGGATATATGTGTGTGTGCACATATGAACACACCATAGGATGTGTGTGTGCACATCTGAACACACCATAGGGTATATATATGTGTGCACATATAAATACACATACATGCAATAAGGTGGGTGTGTGCATATGTATATATACAAATGGCAGGGTAGATGTGTGTGTAGAAATACATACATGTAGATGCAGTAAGACGTGCACGCAATACATGCATCTGGATGTGTACATACATATGAATGCACACACAATAGGGTATGTGTGTGTGTATATACATTTATGTGCAACAGGACAAATATTCAAGAGGATTGCATGTGTGTGTATACAAACGTGCATGTAATAGGCTACATGTATGCAATAGAATGCGTATATGACCGGGCATACGTGTGGCTACAGGTACATCTTCATGAAAGAGGGTACATATGCGATAGAATGCGTGTGCACATACATATGCAATAAGATAAATACACAATAGGACGTGTGTGTGCATACATGTATTTACAACATCATATGTGTGTATGGATGTAAATACAGTCGAATGCGTGCAGAGTAGGCTGCGTGTACACACCTATTTGCAACAGGATAAATATGCACTAGGATATACGTGTATGCATACATATGCACGTGACAACAAATATACAATAGGACGTGGGTGTGTATATTCACACGTGCATATGCGACAGGATAAATACGCAGGAGGATGTGCGTGTACCTACATGTATTTACGGCATAATACGCATGCGTGTATATAAAAGAATAGCATGCATGCAGGATCGCCATGTGTGTGTGCATACTTGTGTTTGCAACAGGATAAACATGCAGTAGGGTGTGTGTCCATATACGTGCATGTATATGCCATACGGTGAATACACAGTTAAGATGTGTGTGTGTACACATGCATGTACGCGATAGGATTAATGTGTACCAGGACGTGCACACGTACACACATATGCGACACAATATGCATGCACGCGTCTGCGGGAAGGTAAATGCACAACAAGATGCGCGTGTCCGTGTATCGTGCGTACATATGCGACAGGATAAATACACAAGAGAATGTGCGTGTACGTACATGCATGCACCTGGATGTGTGCACACGTACATATACACACAATACGCACGTGCACATACATGTGACGCAATGCGCACACAACAGGCCATGTGTCTGTGCGTGCACATGTATAAACATGTGCAATAGAACACGTGTGTGCGTGAGTGTGGACCTGCACGTATGGAGGCATATACAGATACAGAAAACCTTCCGTCAAGGCCTGGCCCACACGGCTGCGCGGCGCGAGCGTGACATCTGCGGGCAGGAGGCGGGCGGGAGCCTCAGGAGAGAGCTCCGGCGTCCGGAAGTTGAACACCTTCTCCTCTGGGAAACCTGGCTGCGCCCTCGGGCCTTCCCCTGATGAGACGAGGCCCACCACGGGCTACAGCATCGCCTCTTTCCTTCAAGGCGGCTGCCTGTGCTCCGGGGGGCCACAGCCATGAAACCCTTGCACGGCCACCGCCTCATGCACACCAGCTGCATTGGCGCGCGCTGTAGCCCGGCCGCGTGGGCGCATCGGCCACCCATCTAGGTAGGGTCCACCTCTCCCGGCACACTTGCTCCCCTGCGCCCCTGGGCTCCACCAGCAGGCAGAAGAGTGCCTCGTGGGGGCGGCCGAGAACAGTACGCAGAGGTGAGGCTCGGGTGGCCGTGGGGACAGGGCCCCAACCTGCGTACCTGCGAGTCCAGGTTCCGTAGTGCTGTGAGCGCTCCAAGAGGCGGGGACCTGGGGGATTTGAAGCCACACGGGAGGCGAGCGTGTGCTCGTCGGGGCAGGTGCACGGCCGCGGTACCTTGAGCAGGTGCGTGTGCGTCGTGGCCTTGAAGCTCAGATGTGGAGCAATCAGGTGACACACGTGTGCACTCTTCCCTCCACCCCTCCCCGTGGTCGTGGACGTTCGCGTGAGGGAGGGACGGGGTGCTGTGCTGGGCCGTTGGGATGGAAGAGGGGCTTCCCGCGGTGTGCGTGCGCCACTCCCAGAGCCCGTTGGGATCTCCAAAGGCCCCCCCAGTCGGTGATGAGCACCCTGCGCGGTGTGCGTGCGCCCCTCCCAGAGCCCCATTGGGGTCTCCAAAGGCCCCCCCCAGTCGGTGATGAGCACCCTGCGCGGTGTGCGTGTGCCCCTCCCAGAGCCCCGTTGGGGTCTCCAAAGCCCCTCCCAGTCGGTGATGAGCACCCTGCACGGTGTGCGTGCGCCCCTTCCAGAGCCCCGTTGGGGTCTCCAAAGCCCCTCCCAGTCGGTGATGAGCACCCTGCGGGTGTGCGTGCGCCCCTCCCAGAGCCCGTCGGGGTCTCCAAAGCCCCCCCCCAGTCGGTGATGAGCACCCTGCACGGTGTGCGTGCGCCCCTCCCAGAGCCCCGTTGGGGTCTCCAAAGGCCCCCCCAGTCGGTGATGAGCACCCTGCGCGGTGTGCGTGCGCCCCTCCCAGAGCCCGTTGGGATCTCCAAAGCCCCCCTCAGTCGGTGATGAGCACCCTGCGCGGTGTGCGTGCGCCCCTCCCAGAGCCCCGTTGGGGTCTCCAAAGCCGCCCGCAAGTCGGTGATGAGCACCCTGCGCGGTGTGTGTGCGCCCCTCCCAGAGCCCCGTTGGGGTCTCCAAAGCCCCTCCCACCCTGGCGGTGATGAGCACCCTGCGGGTGTGCGTGGGCCCTTCTCAGAGCCCCCTCAGGGTCTCCAAAGCCCCCCCCCACCCCCCCCATTACCTATGAGCACCGTGCAGTGTGCATGTGCCCTCCCAGAGCCCCGTCGCGGTCTCCAACCCCCCCACCCCGTCGGTGATGATGATCCCCCAAGATCAGAGTCCCCGCTGCGGGGGAGCTGAGCCACTGCATCCCGTGAGGCGCAAGGGCGGAGGAAGCAGGGCCGCCCCGCACAGGGTGCCCGCGGGGCAGGTGGCGGGTGTCGAGGCGGTGGCACAGTGCCCCTGAGCGGCCATCCAGGGCAGCAGTCGTAGCCAGCGCGCTCCGGGGTGCCCCCCCCACCCGGCCAGGGTTTGCACCCAGAAACCGGGTCAGTCCCTTGGCATGCTGCCGTGTGCGCACGTCCCCCGGGCTTCCACGGGGAAGCACCGCACTGCCCCGGGCCCTGGTGTGGCCGCGAAGTGCGGGGAGCTCCCGGGGCAGCCCCACCCGCATCCCTCACCCAAGCGCCCCTTGCCTTGCAGACCCGCGTCCCGCGGCACCGGCGCCACCATGGACATGAACGTGTCGGGGCCGGACAACGCCACCATCCTGATGCTGCGCGACCCCGTCATCGCGGTGGCCCTGCCCGTGGTGTACTCGCTGGTGGCGGTGGTCAGCATCCCGGGCAACCTGTTCTCGCTGTGGGTGCTGTGCCGGCACATCGGGCCCAAGTCCCCGTCCGTGGTGTTCATGATCAACCTGAGCGTCACGGACCTGATGCTGGCCAGCGTGCTGCCCTTCCAGATCTACTACCACCGCAACGGCAACCACTGGGTGTTCGGCGAGGTGCTGTGCAACGTGGTCACCGTGGTCTTCTACGCCAACATGTACTCGTCCATCCTCACCATGACGTGCATCAGCGTGGAGCGCTTCCTGGGCGTCGTGTACCCGCTGGCCTCCGCGCCCTGGCGCCGCCGCCGCTACGCCGTGGCCGCCTGCGCCGCCGCGTGGCTGCTGCTCCTGGTGGCGCTGTCCCCGCTGGCGCGCACCGACCTCACCTACGCCGTGGAGGAGCTGGGCATCGTCACCTGCTTCGACGTGCTCAAGTCCACCATGCTGCCCAGCGTGGCCATGTGGGCCATCTTCCTCTTCACGCTCTTCATCGTGCTCTTCTTCATCCCCTTCGTGGTCACCGTGGCCTGCTACACGGCCACTATCCTGACGCTGCTGCGCGCCTCCGACCCGCAGGGCCGCGGCCAGCGCCGCCGCGCCGTCAGCCTGGCCTTCGTGGTGCTGCTGGCCTTCGTCACCTGCTTCGCGCCCAACAACTTCGTGCTGCTGGTGCACATGGTGAGCCGGCTCTTCCTGGGCCGCAGCTACTACCACGTGTACAAGCTCACGCTGTGCCTCAGCTGCGTCAACAACTGCCTGGACCCCTTCGTGTATTACTTCGCCTCCCGCGAGTTCCAGCTGCGTCTGCGGCGCTACCTGGGCTACGGGCCGCTGCCGGCCACCTGCCGGGACGCGGGGCGCGACAGCCTGTTCTCGCCGCGGACGCTGTCGGCGCGCTCCATGTCCAGCGGCCACGGCGACGGGCTGGAGGCTCCGGGCCGGCCGGCCCTCAGGAGGCAGGAGAGCGTGTTCTGAGCCCCGCGCCGCCCCCCCGGGGCTGCAGGTGCACACAGGCCGCCGCTGGGGGACGGGGCGCGCGGGGACGGACGGCGCTGCAGCGGTGCAGGACGCACGGTGCCGGCTCCCTGACGCCCAGCACCCACCCTGACCACGCACTCAGCCGGCCCATCCGGGTCCCCGGGGTCCCCAGCGTCCGCCGGCCTTGCTCTGTGCTCCTGCTGCTGGAGACCCTGGACAGCCTGGACCGCGTGTGCAGAGCAGCCTCGGTCAGTGTGCATGACCCCAGACACGGGTAGACGTGCCCCTGTTGACCTCTGTGCTCCCGGAGCTCACCAGCACCCCCTCCCCGCGCTGCTATGGCAAAGGGCCCCCCCGCCAGCCAGGAGCAACCACAAGGGCTTCCAAACGGGTTGGTGACTCTGGTTCCTCCAGGCTCACGTTCCCCAAAATGTCACAACTCCCCACGTCCGTACACGGCGGGCAACCACGCAGGAGGCGCGGGTGGAGGGCCTCCGGCTGGAGCACAGGCTGCTGACGACGAGTTCCATGAACGACGATGGCCGGCTGCTGCCACCACTGGGGTCCCGGACATCTCCAGGCCCCGAGGCGCCCTCCGAACGGTTCTCAGCCTCCTCCTCCCCCCGGGTGACAGCCGCTGAGCCACGTGCGAGTCCTCCCAGGGTGTGGGCTGACCTCGTGCACCTCGCCTCGCCCAAGGAGCCCTCTGGGACCCGGGCACCTGGCCAGACCACCGACCCTACACGTATGAGTGCCCAAGGCTCTCCGGGACCAAGTAGTGACCCCAAACCCGTGTCCGTCCAGGAGCTCAGAACGTGATCTCCTGCATCGGGGTGGCCCTAAATCCAACGACAGGAAGAGACAGGAGAGGAGCTGCAGACGCAGAGGAGGAGCCCCGTGAGGGCGGAGGCGGAGACGGAAGGGACGCGGCCACCAACCCCGGGGACGCCTGGGGCCCCAGACGCTGGAAGAGGCGGGAGGGACCCTCCCCGGAGCCCATGGACCTCAGCGCTCTGGCCCCCCTGGACCTGAGATGTCCAGTCTCCAGAGCTGGGACGGGATGTGGTGTGCAGGGCTCTCCGGAAGATGAGAGAAGCCGTGGCCTCCGGGGTTGGCCTTCGTAACTCGCGGGGTGAATGCGGGGCACAGAGCCTCCAGGAGGGTCCCCGGCGCGGTGGCACCGGAGATGCCCCGTGCCCTCGATGCCCTTCTGCACACGGTGACGTCCCCGCGTGGAGTCCAACGCCATGCACACGCCGCCCTTCATAGGGCACCTGCTCCGGGGAGTAACCAGAGACGCACGCACGGCTCCGGCGGGAGGAGAGTGTGGCCCTGGGACGAGACCCACGTTCCCACCCCTGCCCTGCGCCCCTGCAGGTTGAAAGTGGGCGAGCCCGGGCTGCGCGTGCCCCTGGGGCCTGAGACTCGGCTTTGGGGGCCCGTCGACACTGTCACCATGGTCATCACCCACCGCCTTGCACCCGGAAGGTCCCCGCCGGGGATGGCATCCAAGCCACTTGGTCCTGAATGCCCAGCTGTGAGCACAGAGTCCGAGGCCACCATAAGGACCCTTCGGAGAGACCCCTTGAGACTTACTTGCAGAGGCATTTACCTGGGGGGGCTTGGGGGGTGGGGGGAGGCCCAGGTGACTCCAAGAAGCCTGGCCTTAGCGACCTGGATTCTGCGACCAAGTAAGCACGTCCCCCGGCTGTCTTAAACCCTAGAAAGCATCTTTGAGGCAGCAGCATCCAGGGTCGGACGTCCTGAGCCAGCAGGACGCCCCCACCTGCGCTCTGGGCGTGGGCCTGGCCTGTCCGCTGCGTAGAAGCTGTGAGAACCTCAAAGCAGCCGCACGGAGCAGCTCACGGCGTGAACGGGAGGAAGCCCGTCTACATAACATCGTCCGCCGCCGCAGGATGTCAGGGCCCCGAAGCCGTCGGGGGGACAGAGGGGACTGGCCCCGGGGTCACCGTCCTGTAAGCGGGCAGCGGCCGCATTAGCTGGGGGACGGGGCCTCTTCCCAGCTGCAGAGGTCGCGGCTTCATGCCACGGAGTCTGTGCTGGAGCCCGAAATGCCAGGACGGGCCTTGCTGCTGGCTGGACACGCCGACCGCGTGTGCCTCGTGTGTGTGCGTATGTGCGTGTGCACCCCAGAAACTCCACCTGTCTGCCTGTTAAGTATCAAATAAAAGTATGACGTGTTGGGGGTACGCACGGCTTGGGGGCTTTCTGGAAAGATGTGATGCCCGGATTGGGCTCCTGCTGCAGGAGAGGCAGAGGCGCCCGACACCTAACACCCGGGCGCCACCCCATTTTCTCCCCTTTCGGGAGGTGAGCACGTTCCCCGTTCTGACCTCGGAGCCCCCTGCTGTCCAACGACGGTGCCCACGTCGCTTTGGAGCGCACACTGCCCTCGGCCAGACCCTGGGGCCTCCAACCTCAAGGCTCTTCTCCGAGTCGGGGTGCTGGGAAGCACGCGGCCTGCGTCGGGGCAACACAGCCCGCGGAGGGCGCGCGATGCCATCGAGGGTTTGTTGCCTGGGACGGTGGCGCTTTAACAAGAAAGAAATCCTTTTTTGTAAGAGATACGTGTGTAAATGTCCATGTGTCTCATGATATGACGTTTGATGCTTGGCTTAAAATACCAGAGCAGACACATGCGTGCACACGCATGGACCCACGTTCGTGCATTATGCGGGCATCCATCCACGCACACACGTGTCTGCATGTACATGCACACAATTCACCCATATACACACGCACATGTGTGGGCATCCATCCTCCATGCACTCCTACGCATGTGCACATGCATGTACCCATGTACACACATGCGTGAATGCAGGTGTCCATCCATTCATGTGCTCATGCACGCATACACACATTCATGCATGCGTGTGGGCATCCACCCATGGACACACACATATGCACGATATACCCATGTACGTGCATGCATACGTGTGGGCATCCACGTACCTGCATGCACCCATATACAGGCATGCACTCATCCATCCGTGCACACACACCCATGCACACAATGTACCCTATACATGCATGCACATCATGCACCCATATACACACATGCACGCGGTATCCATCCATGCATGCACACATACATGCACACACATGCGTGCACACAATGTACCCTATCCACACACACACATGTGGGCATCCCTCCATGCACATACTCTTATATGCACACACACATACCCATGTGCACCCATATACACGCATGCATGCAGATATCCATCCATGCACACACACATGCACACACGGGTACACACAATGTACCCTATACACACATGCACACACTCTTTTTATTTTTTTATTTTTTTATTTTTTATTTATTTTTTTTTTGCACACACTCTTATATGCACGCACACATACATGCACAGACACATACCCGTGTGCACCCATATACATGCATGCATGCACATATCCATCCATGCACACACACATGCATGCACACACACATGCACACAATGTACCCTAACGACGCATGCACACGTGTGGGCATCCATCCATGCACACACATACCCGTGTGCACCCATATACATGCATGCATCCATTCATGCACGCACACATAGATGCACACACACACGCACACAAGGTACCCTATCCATGCATGCACACATGTGGCATCCATCCATGCACACACTCTTATATGCACACACACATACATGCACACACATACCCACGTGCACCCATATACACACATGCACGCAGATATCCATCCATGCACACACACACATGCACACACGGGTACACACAATGTACCCTATACACACATGCACACTCTTATATGTACGCACACATACATGTACACATACCCGTGTGCACCCATATACATGCATGCATGCACGTATCCATCCATGCATACACACATGCACACACACATGCACACAAGGTACCCTATCCACGCATGCACACGTGTGGGCATCCATCCATGCACGCACTCCCACTTGCACACACACATCCATGTACGTGAGCTTGCAAACACATTTGGGGGACTGGAAGAAAAATGGCAGAACATTGAGCACTGATGATGGGTGAAGGGAATGTGGGCTTCCATTCGATAATTCTCCTTCCTATGAGCCTGTTTGAAAATATCTACACTAAAAAAAAAAAGAGGCGTTCCGGTAAACGTCACACAAAACCATTGATTTCTGCCCAGAGTCACCTCTCCAGAGCGCTGAACACGGAAGAAGCAAACATTCCCAGCGTATCTGTCCTTTTTTTCTCTTATCTTTTCCTTCCGAGTATTTCTTTGTATATTGTGATAAAATACAGAGACACAAGATCCACCGTGTTAACCCTGTGATGGCGTCGGGTCACTGGTCGCAAACACATCCGTGGCGCTGTGCCACCGTCCCCAACATCCGCGTCCAGAACTCTTCATCCTGCGGCACGGAGGCTGTGACAACCCCAGGCCCGCCGCCCAGCATCCGCTTGCTGTCCCTACACAGGTGACACCTGCTATACACGCGCGGTCACGCACAACGTGTCCGTCTGTGTGTCCCTGGGTCCCCGAGCACCGCGGCCCCCGGCTCGAGCCACCGCACGGTTCACCGGCCTGTGGTCCGCTCGCAGAGCTGTCCCGGAAACACCACAAGGCAGCTCTGGGGTATTCCCATCGCCCCAAAGAGACGCCCGACGCCCGTGTGCTCCCCACCCCGACGGCCAGCCTCGGGCAAGCACACGCGCGATCTCTGCTTCCGCACCCGTGTCCTTCCTGCCCTGGCGACGTCAGCGGGGTCATACACCCTTGGTGTTGACGATGACGCTGAAGGATCGGAACGTCTAGAACCCGGTGTCTATCACAAGGTGCCGGAACGTCTTTCTACCCTCAATGGTGCGCTCTTTCTGGAAACCACAGCCCAGAAAATGCCTCCCACACTTAGCAAGACGTGAGAATGCCGCAGTTATCCGGCCACCTACAACGTAACCGGGCTCAGGCTGACTTGCTAAAAAGTTTCCACGGTTGACCTTGGCTGCTTTTTTTTTGGGGGGGGGGGTGGCTGACCTCTTTGGACCTCTGTGTGCCTCAGTAAATGTCGCTGAGGTTGCCTTTCAACGCCGTGAAGGTACCTCCAGGGAGGGAGTAAATGCAAGTGAAGGTACAGGGTGAGGGCTTGGGACGGGGACACGCTGTGTGATGGCTCGGCTGGTTTCGGGGACTCCCGGGTCAACCCCACACAACGGGCAGCAAGCAGAGCATCAACCCCACACCCGGTCATCCCCCGGTCTGTCACATGCATGAGCTCCTACGATGGGGCAGCTGTTGGGTCCACTTTGCAGAGGAGTAAACTGAGGCACAAAGCGGTGGAGGGACTCCTCCGGGGTCCCAGAGCTGGGGAGCGGACCACCCTGGGCTTGAACCTTGCTGGCACCTGTCCCCGGAGCCCGATCCCACACCTGCCGGGGCCCCTTCCTGCATCTGGGGACGCGCCCTTGTTGGTCCTCACCTGCCCCCGATGCACCAGGTGATGCGACGATGTTGTCAGCAGGACAGGGGAGGGCGGGACGGGTGTGCGGGGACACGCTGTGCTACGTGGGCAGCCTCCCCGCGAGCCTAAAAGCACCGCACAGCAGCCCGGCCCTAAATGAGACGTGGGCCCGCGCACAGAAACGACGGGGCCAGGGAAAGCTTGGCCTGGCCCGCTCCGACTTCTGAAAGATGCGGGATATTTGCGGCCGCTGCTCTGGTTCTCCGGCCCTCTGTGGGGACAGCCCCCGGGACGGGACGGGGGCCCCTGCGATCCGTGCGGAGGGTCCCCAGGCTCTGGGAGCTGCTTCCCCGGCCCACGACCCCCACCCCGGCCCCCCGCACCCCTGCTCACTCTGCGTCCCCCTCTGTACCCCACACGGGCTCTGGGCGCCTCGGCCTGCTCTGAGCCCCCATCCACTGCCTCACGGGACATGGGTCCGCACAGAACACTGAAGGGGACGAAGCAGAGACGTAACAACGGCAGCCAAACGCGTCATCAGTGGTCGTGTCCAAACGCGCCTGCGCCGCATATACACGGACACCTGCACACGGACACGCACATACAGGTGTGCAGTGTGGCGTGGTGGGCACGTGTGCATAGTCGCCGGGGCACGCCGGTGGTCACAACGGCGCGGGGCGCTGGTGTCATCTGGCGGGCGGACACGGGGACAGTGCTCAGCAGTCGGCCATGCCCGGGACGCCCCGCCTCACACGGTCATGCAGCCCCTGATGCCGGCAGTGCCCGGGGCGGAGAAGCCTGGCAGGACAGACGCTTGTCTGTGTCCCCGTCACATCCGTGTCCATCCGTCCGGCCACCGCGTATCCATCCAGGCACCCATCCGCTCTATCCATGCACCTTCTGTGCGTAGGCACCGTCCTACCTCCCCACCCACCCACCCACCCACCATCTCTCCATCCACCATCCATGCGTCATCCATCATATCAATCAGCCAATCATCGATCAACCATGTCTATCTCCGGTCAGGGTCCTCCACCGAGGCCGCCTCTGTCCCCAGGGAACCCGGAGCACCGCAGACCATTCCATGGTCACAGCTTGAAGAGAAGGCAGCACCATCTAGTGGCGGAAGCCGCGCAGGCGCCCCATGCCCCGGTGTGCCCAGGACGCCCCCACAAAAATGAGCCATGGACCCCAAATGTCAGTAGTGGTGGCGCGCAGGTCCCCCCTTAGCCTCAGCAGGGGAGATCGTGTCCGTCTACCGCCCTGCCTACCTGCTCACCCGTCTCCGTGCCGCAGGGTTCGCGGCCACACTCTTCCGCCTCCCGGGGGAACCCCTGCCCCGACGCCCCGCCCGCCACCACCGCCATCTCCGCTCCCCCTACCTCCTCCCTCCTCCCTGAGAGCCCCCCCGCCGTCTCCGCTCCCCCCGCCTCCTCCCGGGCACCTCCCAGGGGAGCCCCACCTCCGCCCTCCCACCTCCTCCCGGGGACCCCCGTCTCCGCCCCACCACGTCTTCCCGGGGACCCCCGTCTCCGCTCCCCCGCCTCCTCCCGGGGACCCCCCTCCCGTCTGCGCTCCCCCCACCTCCTCCCGGGGAACTCCCAGGGGAGCCCCATCTCTGCTCTCTGCACCCCCTCCCTGGGACCCCCGATCTCCGCTCCCTGCACAGCCCAGCGACCTCCATCTCCACTCCCCACACGTCTTCCCGGGGACCCCTGTCTCCGCTCCCCACCCCTTCCCGGGACCCTCCCAGGCGACCCCCACATCTCCGCTCGTCCCACCTCCTCCCAGGGACCCTCCCCCGCCCCCCCCCCGTCTCCGCCCCCCCAACGCCCTCCTGAGTACTCCGTCTCCGCTCCCCCCGACTCCTCCGGGGGACCCCCGTCTCCGCCCCCCCCACGTCTTCCCGGGGACCCGTATCCGCCCCCCCGCCTCCTCCCGGGGACCCCCGTCTCCGCCCCGCCCACGTCTTCCCGGGGACCCCCGTTTCCGGCCCCCACGTCTTCCCGGGGACCCCCAGTCTCTGCCCCCCCCACGTCTTCCCCGGGACCCCCGTCTCCGCCCCCCACGTCTTCCCCGGGGACCTCCAGTCTCTGCCCCCCCCCGCCTCCTCCCGGGGACCCCCGTCTCCGCCCCCCACGTCTTCCCGGGGACCTCCCAGGGGAGCCCCACCTCCGCCCCCCCACCTCCTCCCGGGGACCCCCGTCTCCGCCCCCCCCACGTCTTCCTGGGGACCCCCGTCTCCGCTCCCCCGCCTCCTCCCGGGGACCCCCCTCCCGTCTCCGCCCCCCCCACGTCTTCCCGGGTCCCCCAGTCTCCACGCTCGCCCCCGCACGGCCCACCAGGCCCCCCGGACGGGTGCTCCCGAGGCCGCCCACAAGGACCCCCACCGTCCCCGCGGCGCCGCGGGCTCTGGGGCGCGGCGCGGAGAGGACGCGCAGCCTCAGTAGGGCCGGGAGGCAGGGGCGGGCTGCGGGCCTCCTGGGGGCGGGGGGACGGGGGCGGGGCCTCGGGGCGGGGCGGGCGGGGGGCGTGGCTCCCGCCTATCGGGGTGGGGAGGGGCGGGGGCGGGGCGGGGCGGGGGCGGGGCCCCAGTGCCCGCGGAGCGCGCGGCGCGGAGGACCGTGGTCGGAGCGTGAGCTGCGGTCCTGACCGGGGCCGGCGCGGGGTCGGGGTCGGGGTCGGGGTCGGGGTGCGGGCGCCATGGCGCTGAGCCCGGTGATCGGGAAGCTGCTGCACAAGCGCGTGGTGCTGGCCAGCGCGTCCCCCCGCCGCCGGGAGATCCTCAGCCAGGCGGTGAGCGGCCTGCGCCGGGGCTGGGGCGGGGAGGGGCGGCCGGGGACCCGGGGCCTGGGGCCGGGCTTAGTGACCTGGGGGCCTCGGCCGGGAGGACCTGAGACCGGGCACCTGGGGACCTGGGGGCCTGGCGCCTTCCCATCCGCGGGGTTAGTGCTGGGGTCCAGGTGACTCGGGGGCCTGCAGACCTGGGGGTCTGAGGCTGGGAGGACTTGAGGCCACGCACCTGGGGACCTGGGGGCCTGAGGCCTACTGACCCATGGCACTAGTGCTCAGGCACCCGGTGACCTAGGGGCCTGGGGCCTACTGACTTGCCGGGCTACTGCTGGGGGTCCAGGTGACCCAGTGGCCTGGGGACGTGGAGGTCTGTAGACCTGGGGGTCCGGGGCCGGGAGGACCTGAGGCTGGGCACCTGGGGACCTGGAGGCCTGAGACTAGTGCTCGGAGTCCTGTGACTCCGGGGCCTGGAGACCTGGGGGTCTGAGGCCGGAGACCTAGTAACCAGGGGCACACTGACCTGCGGGGATACTGCCCAGGGGACCTAGCGACCAGGAGTGCAGGCCAGTGCCGGGGCTAGGGGTCTGTGTGACCAGGGGGCAGGGGTCTGCAGTCTGGGGTCTTCGTTGGAGCAACGGCGTAGGGATTCCAGGTCCCAGTGACAGGGTGCTTGGGGTGTGTGTGGTCTGCGTGGCCTAGGACTGGAGACTTCAGGCCAGGCCCAGTGGCCTAGTGACCTCCTGGCCGAGGGACTGCCCGGCCAAGGCCATGTCTGTGCCTGAGCTGGGTCCGTCCTGTGGTGTCACTGTGTGACTGGCCCCCCCACGGGGACGGCCTTGCCTGTCCACACGTGTTTGGGGACCGCGGTCAAGCAGTGTCCGTGGCATTTTGTGCGGGTGGTCAGTTTCCAGCTGCTTGTCCCGCCCCGGGGCTGATGTGCCGGCCTCGGGGACACTCCGCGAGCCCTTTGACCGCTCAGAGCCTCAGACCCCGGCCCAAGCAGGCCGGCCGGCTGGCCTGTGCGTGGCCGCTGCATGGACGGCAGTGGCTTCCCTCCAGGTCCGCTGGGCCCCAGCCAGCCCGCTCCCCCCGGGCCGCTGGGCAGCACCCACGGGTCCCTGTGCCAGGAGGACAGGCCAGGCAGGAGCCGGCGCGCAGGGAGGGCCTCGTGGACCGCAGGGGGGGCGCTCGCTGCTCAGGGTCTGTGGGCTCTCCCCGCGGCGCCTGACACCCCGTGTTCTCGTGTTCCAGGGTCTCAGGTTTGAGGTGGTTCCTTCGAGGTTCAAAGAGACGCTGGATAAAGCCTCCTTCCCCGCGCCCTACGCCTACGCCATGGAAACGGCCAAGCAGAAGGCCCTGGAGGTGGCCGCCAGGATGTACCAGGTGAGCGGCCGGGGCTGGGAGGGCGGTGGGCTCGGGGCCGAGCGCTGGGCTGGCCTCACTGTCCTGGGGTCTCGGGTCCCAGTGTGTGGGCCTGATCCCCTGCAGCGCGCGCTCGAGGAACCCAACAGGACCACTGAGCACAAAGGAGTGACGGGGCCTAGTTAGGATCCAAGGCCCCGGGTGGCATTGGGGTCTCGGTGTGGCAGCCGCAGCCTCCCGACGGGGCCGGGGTCGGCGCTGACCTGCTCGCAGGTAGCCTTCGCAGTACCCGGTCCTGCCAGGGAGGACGGCGTTCACCGTCTGGGTTACTTAACGCTCCATCATAAGGGATAGAGCATCAGCTAGGACGTGAGTTACCTGGGACGCGATGTAACGCTGTCGGTCACAGGATAAAGTCATGCAATGCACCGTCGTAATGAATACGTTATTATGTTTAATATAGTTATTTAATACACTATCCTAAGGAATATAACATCATTATTTACAATATAGTCATTTAATACACCATCGTAATGAATATAACATCATTATTTACAGTATAAGGTTATGTAATACAGTATCGTAATGAATATAACATTTTTAATATAGTTATTTAACACAGTATCGTAATGAATATAACACTATTATATGCAATATAAAGTCATTTAATACACCATCGTAATGACTATGACATTATTTTTAATATAGTTATTTAATACACTATCCTAAGAAATATAACATCATTATCTACAATATAAAGTTATTTAATACACCATCGTAATGAATGTAACATTATTTAGAATATAAGGTTATTTAATACACTATCGTAAGGAATATAATGTTATTATTTACAATATAAAGTTATTTAATACACCATCGTAGTGACTATAACATTTTTATTTTTTATTTTTTATTTTTATTATTTTTCATTATTTTTAATACAGTTATTTAATACACTATCATAAGGAATATAAGATCACCATCTGCAATACAAAGTCATTTAATACACCATCGTGATGAATGTAACATTTTTATTTACAATATAAGGTTATTTAACACACCATTGTAATGAATATAAGGCTATTTATAATATACGGTAGTTAATACACTATCGTAATGAATATAACGTCATTATTTATAATATAATTTAATATACCATCGTAATGAATGTAACGCTGTTATTTACGATATAAAGTCACTTAATACGCCATCGTAATGAATGTAACTTCGTTATTTTTAACATAGTTATTTAATACACTTATCGTAATGAATGTAACATTATTTACGATATAAAGTTACTTCATACACCATCGTAATGAACACAACGTTACTATTTACACCGTGAAGTCGTTTCATGCACCATCGTGAGGAGCGTGGCGGCGGCACTTCGGTACAGAACTCGCATCGCAGGGTGTCCCTGCAGGTCACTAGACGCCGTCCCACCGTAGGCGTTCACGGTGCCCGATCGCCGTGCGCCATCTGTCACCAGGCGCCACAGCGACATCCCACCGCGACTCCGGTCATACCACATGTGCTGTGTGCCCCGCGCTATAACATCAACTATTGCAATAAATACTCGAGTATTGATTAATTGATTTTCGGCGGTAGAAAGGTTAATGTTTAAGGACGCCCAGGGTTCAAGGTTCCCTACAGACAGAGGTGATCCCAGACGAGCGAGCTCGGCCCCGAGCCTGAATTTTCCACGCGGACTGATTTAATTGCCCAGACGGCCTTCTCCTTAATTGCCATTGAGCGGGTCAGGAGAGGGCTTTGTCCTTAATTCTGGATAGCTGGGGGAGGATTTGGGGCGGCGCCGGGACCGGTGCCCCCACGGCCCCCCGCGCCGTCCACCCCACCCCCACCACGAAGGAGGAGGAGCCCCTGGGGCGGACACTGCTGTTTGCAGTGCTGCCCAGCAGGTGCATCCCCATCACGTGACCACAGAACACCCGCAGGCTGCAGCCCCTCACATGCCCGGGTCCCCGGCTCACACTCGGGTCCGTGCTGGGGACGTCGAGGAAGCCCAGATCCCACTCTCCCAAGTAGGACTGGCTTCATACCCACCCCTCGCGCCACCAGGGTGTCTGCACAAGACGCACACAGGCGTCATGTCTAAAGCTGCGTTTGCATTTCCCGCAGAAGGACCTCCGGGCCCCCGACGTGGTCATCGGAGCGGACACCATCGTGGTGAGTGCCCTCGGGGCCTTCTCTGGCCGCCTGTTTGCTGTGTCTGTGCTGGGGACAGAGACCGAGGTGCGGACGCTGAGACCCGGCCTGCTCAGCGCGTGGCCCTCCTTGGTTCTCTTGCAGACGGTCGGGGGGCTGATCCTGGAGAAGCCGGTGGACAAGCAAGACGCGTACAGGATGCTGTCCATGTGGGTGTGCGCCCTGGTCCCCCGGGAAGCAGCGGGGGGGCCTGGGAGGGGTCGGGCCTGGGTCGGGGTCCGTGCCCGGGGTGGGGCTCATGTCCCGGGTGGGGGGGGTCCTCAGCTGAGGTCCTTGGGGAGGGTCAGGCCCCTGGGGTGCGGCCTATGTCCAGGGTGGGGTGGGGTCCTCAGCTGTGGCCCCGGGGAGGGTCAGCCCCCTGGGGTGTGGCCTATGTCCAGGGTGCAGTGGGGACCTCAGTTGTGGTCCTGGGGAGGGTCAGCCCCCTGGAGTGGGGCCCTCACATGAGGGTCCCCTGTAGGATCAGCCCCTGGGGTGGGGCCCTCACATGAGGGTCCCCGGTAGGATCAGCCCCTGGGGTGGGGCTCATGACCAGGGTGGGGGGGTCCTCAACTGAGGTCCCGGGTAGGGTCAGCCCCCTGGGGTGCGGCTTATGTCCAGGGTGGGGTGGGGACCTCAGCTGTGGCCCCGGGGAGGGTCAGCCCCCTGGGGTGTGGCCTATGTCCAGGGTGCAGTGGGGACCTCAGTTGTGGTCCTGGGGAGGGTCAGCCCCCTGGGGTGGGGCCCTCACATGAGGGTTCCCGGTAGGGTCAGCCCCCTGGGGTGCGGCTTATGTCCAGGGTGGGATGAGGACTTCAGCTGAGGTCCCGGGGAGGGTCAGCCCCCTGGGGTGGGGCTCATGTCCCGGGTGGGGGGGTCCTCAGCTGAGGTCCTCGAGGAGGGTCAGCCCCTGGGGTGGGGCTAATGTCCCGGGTCGGGGGGGGGTCCTCAGCTGTGGTCCCGGGTAGGGTCAGGCCCCTGGGGTGGGGCTCATGTCCAGGGTGGGGTGGGGTCCTCAGCTGAGGTCCTCGGGGGGAGGGTCAGTCCCTGGAGGGGGGCTCATGTCCAGGGTGGGAGGGGTCCTCAACTGAGGTCCCGGGTAGGGTCAGCCCCCTGGGGTGCGGCTTATGTCCAGGGTGGGGTGGGGTCCTCAGCTGAGGTCCTTGGGGGGAGGGTCAGCCCCTGGGGTGGGGCTCATGTCCAGGGTGGGAGGGGTCCTCAACTGAGGTCCCGGGTAGGGTCAGCCCCCTGGGGAGCGGCCTATGTCCAGGGTGGGGCGAGGTCCTCAGCTGAGGTCCCGGGGAGGGTCAGCCCCCTGGGGTGCGGCTTATGTCCAGGGTGGGGTGGGGTCGTCAGCTGAGGTCCTTGGGGGGAGGGTCAGCCCCTGGGGTGGGGCTCATGTCCAGGGTGGGAGGGGTCCTCAACTGAGGTCCCGGGTAGGGTCAGCCCCCTGGGGAGCGGCCTATGTCCAGGGTGGGATGGGGACCTCAGCTGTGGTCTCGGGGAGGGTCACACCTGTCCCTCCGCACCTGTCCCCGCCGTGTCCCGTGGGCGGGCCCCTCACACAGCAGCCGCAGCAGCAACGCACGGACAGACAGACACGGGCTGATGGCGGGTGGTGGGGAGGCGCCCCCGCGGGGTCCGACCCGTCACGTCCAGGGCGTCCTGCAGGTTGAACGGCAAGGAGCACAGCGTGTTCACGGGCGTCGCCATCATCCACTGTTGCAGCAAAGGTACCGCGCCAGCCGCGTCCACGTCCCCGTCCCGGGTCTGGGCCTCCGTGGGAGGGGCAGGTGTCCCTACAGAGCTGAGCCCTCGGGTCCCCCGCAAGCGCATCTGCGCCCCTGTCTGAGGTCAGGGCTGCCTGGAGGCCTGTGCACCCCCGCAGGTCACGGGGTCACCATGGGTGTGACCTGCACGGGCGCTTCGCTGGCTGGTCCTGTGCAGTGCACAAGGCGTGGCCGCCGCCGGCTCACCTGACCGCACACCTGGCCGCGGGGCGGAGGTCCCGGAGGGAGAGCCCGAGGAGCCCTGTGCGCGGCGGTCCCCCCACTCGCGGGGTTCGCTGGCTTCATGTTCCCCGTCCCCCCCAGACCCCGCGGTTGACCATCCCCCCTGGCGGGTGGGGCGAGCAGGGGCAGAGAGGTCGGCGGGGGGCGCCCTGACCTCGGCCCGTGCTGCAGGCAGCCAGCTGGACACGGACGTGTGTCAGTTCCACGAGGAGACCACGGTCAGGTTCTCCCGGCTGTCAGAGGAGCTGCTGTGGGAGTACATCGACAGCGGCGAGCCCATGTGAGTGCCCCCGACGGGGACGCGTGCCTCCGGCCCTCGCGACGCACCTGCTTCCCGGCACCACTGCCGTGCGGGGGTCGCTGTCACCTTGACGCCTCTGGGGGCGGGGGGACGCGTACTCACAAGCCTCAGCGGCGCGGGGACACCTGCCCCAGAGGAGCCGCCGTGTGCTGTGGTTGATGTGACCAAGGCTCAGGCCTGCGTGCACGCGCCGGGTGGGACGGGGGAGGGCGCCCCTGCGTCCCTCGCGGCGGCACCGGGGAGGCAGGTGTCAGCGCCCAGGAAGGAGCGGCTCTTGCACGGCCCTTCCTCCATCCCTAAGGAGGTCTCGGCAGAGGCACAGGCGCTGATCGGGGTCCTCAGGGCCATGCCCCAGGGTGCATGTAGGAGGCAGGGAGCCCGGAGACCGCCAGCCAGTGACACCTGGCCACTGCCCGTGCTGAGGACTCAAGGGTCGCTTAGCAGTTTGCGCAGAGCCAGACTGGTCCCCGAAGGGCCCCGGGGTGGTCGCTGGGCTCCCCGCCCCAGACTGTGGGATCGGAGGGCCACGGGGAAGCGATCGTGCGACCCCCAGGACTCTGGTTGGTCCCGTAACGGTCCCGCCGTCTGCCCCCCACCCGGTCGCTCCCCGCGCTCAGGGACAAGGCGGGGGGCTACGGGATCCAGGCGTTGGGCGGCATGCTGGTGGAGTACGTCCGCGGAGACTTCCTCAACGTGGTCGGCTTCCCCCTGAACCACTTCTGCAAGAAGCTGGTGGAGCTCTACTACCCGCCCGGCCGCCACGACGTGCGGCGCGTCAAGCACGACTCCATCCCGGCCGTCGACACCTTCGAGGACCTGAGCGACGTGGAGGGTGGCGGCTCGGACCCCGCGGGGGGCATCGAAGGCGGCCCCGGAGGACAGGCTGCTGCGGGCACGCGGGGAGCCGAGGCCAACGGCGCGGTGGAGAGCCCGCCCCCGTTCCCAGCGGACCTTCTAGGACTCATAGATGGCTTTAAAGCGTCGAAGGTACCGGTCTGAGCGTCCTGGGGCTGCCGTCAGCGATGACCGCAGATTCGGGGGGCTTAACACCACAGGAATTCATCCTCCCCGGCTCTGGAGACCACACTCTGAGCTCCAGGGGGGCAGGACCACCGAGGTCCAGGGCTGGGGCTCCAGGGAGGGGCCCTCCCGCCTTTTCCGGCGTCTGGGCCCCAGGTGTCCCCAGGCTGGTGGCCGCGTCCCTCCCGTCTCCGCCTCCGTCCTCACGGGGCTCCTCCTCCGCATCTGCAGCTCCTCTTCTGTCTCTTACGAGGACCCCGGTCATTGGACGTAGGGCCACCTCGTGTCAGAGCCTTCACGTCCTCCCATCTGCAAACACCCTGTTTCCACATTCGACTCCCATCTCGGGTTCTAGGGGTCAGGACTTGGGCATATCTCTTGGGGGCGAGGTGTCTATGGGTATTTGAAGGTGCACAGGGTCTGATGACCACAGCACGGGGACACGGTGCACCCCTGAGAGGCCTCTACTGTGGCCCAGGGAGATGAGGCCGGAAGGCTGGCCGTTGCAGCAGCCTCGGGACGCCCAGCGCATTCCCTCTGGCCAGGTGGCAGGTGGGGGGGGTCTGGCGCCAGGTCACCAGCTGTGTGCAGGGATCTGTGTCCTCACCGTGCCGTGGCCTCGGGATCCCAGCCACAGGGTGCCCCAGGTGGGGTGAGCGCCTGCAGGCCACTGGTGCTCGCGGGAGCCCGCGGGTGCCAGTGCCTGTGGCCTCCTCGTCCTTCCTGCGTGCTCACAGGCCTGCCGGCACAGCGTCTCAGGCACACGCGCACCTGGCCGTCCTCACCATCGCGGCCACGGCGGCACGCCCACCCGGCGGTCTCCTCTTCTCTCCGGCCTTCTCCCGCGGCCCCGCTCGGCCAACCTTCCGGCTGCCCGAGGGCTCTGGGCCCCTGAGAGGCTGCAGGGGGGTGGCCTTTCCCGTGCTTGGGCTCCGCAGGGGTCGCCACATCAGTGGCTGCGGGGGTTGCTCCCTCCCACACCCCTCACACCCCACCGGCCGCCTCCCTCTGACGGCCTTGGCACGGCAGGAGCTGTCGTGATCAGGTGGTTGTGCTGTGTCAGGCCTCAAAATAATGAATTTTCCTGCAAATAATAGTTAAAACAGAGCTCAGGCAACATTGCATTGTCACAGGATGGAGGTCCGCTGTGCTCCCGGCATCTGCTCGTCTATGATCTCTTAGCTACCTGCCTACCAGTCATCAAACTATTACCTGTCCGCCCCCATGCGCATCACCAGACCGTCAGTTATCTGTGTCCATAAATCTACTTACCTACGTGCCATCTCCCAGATCTAGCATCCATCCATTTATCGACCCACCTGCCTACCTGTGCACCCATCTGCCCACCTATCACATCATTCTCCTGACAAAGGGCTCCCGGCGGTCAGGTGAGCTGACCAAGCCGAGGGGCAGAGGGAGAAGCAGGGCCCTGCGGGGAGCCCGATGCAGGACTCAATCCCGGGACCCCGGGATCACGCCCTGAGCCAAGAGCAGATGCTCAACCACCGAGCCACCCAGGTGTCCCTGGAGAAGTTGCCGTTGACAGTTTTCACAGCTTTGACCTCCTTCTTTCGGGTCCGTAGCAGTAAAAAGTACCTGACAGGTCACGTAGTAAGTGTAATTGTACTTGTTTTTAACGCACAGGCCCTGTTCACGGCTTGCAAGCTGAAGGTGTTCGACGTACTGAAAGACGAGGCCCCCCTGAAGGCCGCGGAGGTTGCGGGCAGAATTGACGCCTCAGTGTGTGGAACTGGACGGCTCCTGGATGCCTGTGTGGCCCTGGGGTTACTGGAGAAGACAGACGGAGGTAAGGGGACCTCCTACGTGTTGTGCTGACAGTGTTCGCAGGTGGAAGTCGCTCACCGAGTAAAGGTGGCTTCTGAGCGAAGGCGGAATGTGGCGTTTCTCAGAGAATAAGAAAAGAGAATGGGGGAGAGGAAACGTAGTGAGTGTACGTGCATGTCAGGAGAGTGACGTCATTACGGGCTCTGCTCTCAAAGGAGCTGCATCCCTCAGGGTTCACGAGAGAAACACAACCAGTGGAATAGGCATGTGCACAAGGCAGATACATGTTTTTAATTATTTAGACAGATGAGATAAAGGCATGGATACACAGGTACATAGATATTAGGGAGGGGAAATAGCTAGGTAGGTAACAGGAGATTTGGATGGATAGACTGAGGTTGGATAGATGAATAGGTGGATGGATGGATGAATGGATAATGGATGGATGGATGGATGGATGGAAATGACGGATGGATGGATGGATGGATGGATATGACGGATGGATGGATGGATATGACGGATGGATGGATGGATGATGGATGGATATGATGGATGGATATGATGGATGGATGGATGGATGGATGGATGGATGGATGGATGGAATGACAGATGGATAGATAGGTACGTAAGTAGGTGGGTGAATGGATGGAAGGAAGAATAGATGGGTAGGTAGGTGGATGGATGGATAGATGCGTGGATGCATGGATAATGGATGGATGGTTGAGTGGATGGATGGACAGATGGATAGATGCATGGTTGGAGAGGTAGGTAATTAGGTACATGTATGAATGCAAGGAAGAATAGATGGGTAGGTAGGTAAGTAAGTAGATGCATGTGTGGGTCTATGGATAATAGATGGGTAGGTAGGTAGATGAATGAATGGAAGGAAAGAAGAATAGATAGATGGACAGATAGGTAGATGGATGGGTGAAAATAAGGCTGGTGGATGGACGGATGGATAGATGCATGGATGAATAAGTAGGTAGATGTATGAATGGAAGGAAGACTAGATGGGTAGATAAGTAGGTAGATGGGTGGATGGGTAGGTAGGTAGATGGATAAATGGAAGGATGGTAGACTGGATGGATGGGTGGGTGGATGGATGGGTGGGTGGATGGATTAATGGATGCAAGGATGATGGATGGATGGTTGAGTGGATGGATGGATGGGTAGTTAAGTAGGTAGATGTATGAATGGAAGGAAGGATAGATTGGTAGGTAGGTAGATGGATGGGTACATGGATGGATGGATGGATGGTTGAGTGGAGGGATGGATGGATGGATGGATGGATGGATGGATGGATGGTTGAGTGGATGGATGGATGGATGGATGGATGGAACGATGGGTCAATAGATGAATAGATAAGTAGGTAGATGGGGAATGGAGGGAAGCATAGACAGGTAGGTAGGTGGATGGTGGGCGACAGCGTGTTCACCGAAACGAACGAGACTCTCGAGCATGGTCTCCGAGCAGACAGTCCAATGGATGGTCCCTCCGATGCCTTGGGAATGACAGGGGGCTCGAGGTACCTTCACCTGCGTGATAAGGAGGAACGTGGGGCGCCGGCCTGGGCCCCAGGAGCTGCCCTTTGCACAAAGTCGTACAAGCATGCGGTTAGGATTTGGGGCGCGGGAAGCGGGCCTTTCTCCCCAGCCAGATCATTGTCACGATCTCCTCCTCCTCTATCAAAAAGAATGACAGAACGTGGAGAAAGCTCCCGTGTCCAGACTTTCAATCACCCGGGAGGTTCTTCGGGCACGTTTTCGCGGGGCCCTTGCACGGTTCTGCGGGCGAACCTGTGAGCAGTTCCCACGCACACGCACAGGTCGTGCTGCTCTTCCAAAGGCTCAGAAGGAACAAGGTTTAGGCGTTAGGACGGACGCAGTGCGGCTCCTCGTCTCGATGAGGACAGTTGGTGGAGCCCTGTGTTGGCAGATGCGGGTCTCCCATCACCACCTGAGCCCCCAGCCTCCCGTTCTCTGGGTGCGGGTGTCCCAGAGGGGCTCCCCGGGGGGGCCAGGCCCTACGCACAGCCACCCGGGTGTGAAGAGGGGAGAGAAGGGAAGAGCTCTGACCCACATCGCCCACGGCCTCATCCCCTTCGCGTAAACGGCCGTAGGTGTCAGACCACCCTGCGCAGCGGTATGCAGCCTGGCGTGGCGTGGGTGCTCCTGGGCCCCCGGGCTTCAGGGGAACCGCCTCTGGGAGTATCCCCATGTTCGGGTCACACTTCCATGAGTCTGGTTCCGGGTGGGTCTGGGCTGAGGTCTCCGCGATGACCGAGCCCTGAGCAGGTGCGGAGCGTGGGGTCCCTGGGGCGTCCCCGGCCCGAGCGCCCACGGTGCCCTGTCGTGCCAGGTTACCGCAACACGGAGGTGGCAAGCCGGCACCTGGCGTCGGACGGCGAGTATTCGCTCCACGGCTTGGTGACGCGCCACGACGACCACACCTGGGAGCTCTTCACGCGCCTGGAGGTGGCCGTGCGACAGGGACCAAACGCAGCTGCGGGCGGGAAGGTGGAGGACCCGGCTCAGGTACTGGGGCTCCGGGCGCACACCTGCCCATCACACGCGTGTGTTGCAAAAGGACCCACGGGTATGGCTGCGGCCCGTGACATGCACCTCCTACGAAGCCTCTGGCCGCCCGCCTTGGCGATGAGGAGGTCAGGGGAGGTCACGGGGTGGGAAGGACACGGGGTTGGGGGGGCACCACCCGCTAGGGGGCGCACAAGCAAGGCACGTCCCTGTCACGGTTCTCAGTCCCGTCCCGGGTCCAGGCACCTGCGGACTCCGGTCCACCCTCCATCGTGGAAGGGGCAGGGCGCGTCTGCCTGGGCCCTGCAGGGACACCAGGCCCGTCGTGGGGCTGCACCCTCATGACCTCATGACCCCGCCGCCCCAGACACTGTCCCAATGCCAACCATCCCCTCCGGGTTAGGTTCTGACATAGGAAATTGGGGGGGAGGGCACCATCCTGAGCAGAGACAGTGGGGCACAGAAGCACCAGGCAGGGTCCCAGCAAGCAGAGCCGGGGGCGAGGCAGGGAGGGGGTCCCGGGGAGCAGAGTGGGTCCTGGGGAAAAGAGCGGGGCCAGGGGTCCTGGGAACCAGAGCAGGGGCGGGGGTCCAGGGGAACAGAGCAGGCGCAGGTGGGGGGTGGGGTCATGGGGACCAGAGCGGGGAGGTGGGTCCTGGGGAGCAGAGCAGGGGTGGGGGGGTGAGGGGAGGCGGGGTTCCCGGGGCGCAGAGCGGGGCAGTCGCAGCCTCAGCCCTCCCCACGGCCCCCATTGGAGAGGCAGCGCGGAAGGCAGGGCAGGGCTGGGGGGAACCACGTCCCAGGTGGGGGCTCAGGTGGGCGCCCCCCAACCCTGCCTGTCCCTGTGGGACTCAGGGCCACTTCCTGCACATCACCCCCACCCCGTCCCCGCTGGCCATCTCAGTGGCCACCTGTCCCAGCAGGGGCTTGGGTCCCCCCTCCCCCTGCAGAGGCCTGCCCACACGCGACCCCGGGATGGGGGGGTGGTGGTGGTGGTGGCTACAGGGTCCGAAGGATCAGCAGTCAGAGGGTCACCAGCACGGTGCCCGCTGCATGGGCCACCGGGGAGACCCCACCTGGTCCCTCCCGCCTGCTGTGCAGCGACACCCTTCCTGGGGAGCCTGGGGGCTCTAGGGTGAGCGCAGGTTGGCTGACTCCAGATCCTGGCCCCGGGCGTCTGTTTTGAAGGGCGGATCTGGATCCCACTGGAGCTGCCCTCCCTCCCTCGCTCCCGGCAGGACCCCACCCTGAGCTGGACCCTGCCCTGCCCCAGCAGAGCCCGCCTGACCTGGCTCCGCCCCCCCCACCCCTTCCCGAAGGGCTGGGCCCCATAGGAACACCCACGCGGCCCAGGCCTGACTGCCCCCCCTCCCCTGGAGCAGCTCCCTGTCCGGCTGCCCCCTCATGCTCCCTGCAGAAAGGCGGGGTGGGGCCAGCAGCCGGGCCCCAGGAGCCCCTGGGCCTGGTGGGTCCCTCAGACCCCGTCCCGTTTCAGAGCCAGCAGACGACGCTGCAGTTCATGCGGGCCATGCACGGCCTCAGCAAGCTGACGGCCCGCCGGGTTGCCACGGCCTTTGACCTGTCCCGGTTCACCTCGGCCTGTGACCTGGGAGGTGCGTAGCCACAGCACCCCCACCCCCTGGGGCCAGGAATGGGGCGCAGACGACTTTGTGTGTTCCCCGGGAGAAGTCCCGCCCGCCTCATCTGCTAATGCGATGTCCAAAATGGGTTCCCCTCTCCACACAGCAGCGAAGTCCCTGGGTTTGGCCGTGCCGCCGGCTGGGGCTTGGGGGCAGATCATCCCAAGTGCGAGGAGGTTCTAGGGATGGGCAAGGGGTACATTGAATCTGGGGGCCCACGGGGAGCCCAGAGCTGCCAGCTTTCATGTCCCGGTCATCTGTACGCCGCTCCTCCTGGTGGCCCAGAGCGGCTGCTGGGGCGCCAGCCATCACATCTACATTCTTGCCGCAGAAAGGAGATGGGAGGAGTGCAGCCCCCCCCCCCCCCCAGCTGGGCCACGATGCTCCCTGGGTGAGTCTATGCCCACCCGGAGCCCCGGCTCACCTGCGCTGGGCCAGCACCGGTCTTGCCGTGCCTAGCCAGGTCCTGACCCCGAGAGGCCCCGCAGCCTGTGTGAGACAGCAGAGATCTCTGCCAGCGGCTGCCTTCCGGCCGCAGTGTGCGTGCTCAGGCATCACTTTGGTTTAGCCAAGGTGGAACCGGGGTGGCCGGCCAGGGGGCACGGGTGGGTCACGGAGCAGGTGTGCGTCCCCGCAGGCTGCACGGGCGCGCTGGCCCACGAGCTGGCCCACGAGTACCCGCGCATGAGGGTGACGGTGTTCGACCTCCCGGACGTCCTCGAGCACGTCGCGTGCTTCCAGCCCGGAGGGCGGCCCTCGGAGCAGATCAGCTTCGTGCCAGGTGCGCGCTGCTTTGTGTTTGCCAAGCGTCGACGTTCGGCCGACCGTATGGGCTTCTACGGGGTGTGCGTGCAGGGTGTGGGTGTGCGTGTCTTCTGGGAATGTGAACATGGGTGTATTTGTGTGTGTGCACATGCGGTTACCTGTGTGGGGGATGGCTCTGTGTGTGTCTGGGCGTGTGCGTGCGTGTGCCTATGCATGCACATGTGTGCCTGGGCACGTCTGTGCGGTGTGCCTGTGCGTGCTTATGATACGTGTGTGTTGTATGTGTAAATGCAATCGTCTTTGCGTGTGTGCATGCATGCATTTGTTGTTTCTGCATGTATGTGCATGTGTGTGTTGTCTGTGTACATGCAAAAGTATGTCTGTCTGCATGTGTTTGTATGTGCATGTACACACGTGTGTCTTCTTTGTGTGGGCATGTAGTTGTGCCTGTGTGTGTGCTTGCATCTGTGCATATCTGTGCGTGACATCTTTAAGTCTCAGTCTCTGTGCGCATGTGCATGCACACGTGTGTGTCTGCACGTGTGCATGCACGCATGTTGCCTGTATGCATGCACATCTGTGCCTGTGTACATGTCTCTGTGTCGGTGTGCCTGTGTGTGCTTATGACACGTGTGTTTGAGTGTGTGTGTACGTGTGTGTCCGTGTAAACGCAAACGTCTGTGTGTGCATGCATGCATTTGTTGTCTTTGCATGTATGTGCATGTGTGCATTGTGCGTGCAAACATGTCTATTTGTTCTGCATGTGTTTGTGTGTGCATGCAGTGTGTGTGTTTGCATCTGTGCATATCTCTGTGTCTGATGTCTTTAAGTCTCAGTCTCTGTGTGCATGTGCCTGCACGTGTGTGTCTGTGCGTGTGCATGCCCGTGTGTTGCCTGTCTGCATGCACGTGCCTGTATACATATCTCTGTGTCGGTGTCCCTGTGTGTGCATATGATACGTGTGTTGTCTGAGTGTGTGTTGCGTGTGTGTATGTGCATTCAAACGTATCTATGCATGTATTTGTCTCTGCATGTTCATGCATGTGTGCATCATCCGTGTATTTGTCTATGTGCGCGTGTGCAGCTACGTGTGTGTGTGATGTGCATGTGCATGCAGTGTGTGTGCACCTGCGTGTGGTCTGCATGCGTGTGTGCATGCACATGAGTTTCCGTGTGTGCGTGCACAGTCGTGTGCATCTCCACGTCATACAACGTGAGCGTGAGCGGCCGTGTCAGCGGCCCTGGAAGCAGCGGTGCTGGGCGGGCACGTGGGGACGTGGATCGGCAGAGGTGGGCGTCTGCAGGTGTCTGCACCCACCACGGCCACACAAGCTGGAGCAGGAAAGCCTTGAGTTAGATGCGAGGGAGAACTTCCAGGGCCGGGGCAGGGGGTGGATGCAAACGTGGGAGCAGCTTGAAAAGAAACCCTTGCGGTCCTGAATCCCGTGGCGCCGCGACCCGGCCCAAGGGCACGCGTGCTGACGGCCCAGGGTTCGGACTTCTGGCATGTTTTGGGATCAGGACACAGTTGTCCCTGCTGCCAGCAGTTCTGGGGAGCGGCCGACCCCCCCACCCCCCCGTCATGTGTCTGTCGGGTGGACACGTAGCTCCCGCGTCCCTGACGGGCTCATGGCACCTTGTTTCCACACCAGGTGATTTTTTTTTTTTTAACTTCATTTAATTAATTAATAATTCTTTTTTCCACGTGAGTTTTCCTTTTTCTTCTCTTTTTTTTTAATTTCATTTTATTTATTTCTTATTATTCATTTATTTTCTCCTGAGTTTTTCTTTTTTTCTCATTTTATAAATTTTATTTTACTTAGTATTCTTTTAATTTCCTTATTTTTTATTTATTTTCTTATTTCTTTTTATTATTATTATTTTTTTTTTTATTTTCTTATTTCTTTATTTTGTTCCCAGGTGACTTTTTCAAGGACAGCCTCCCGGAGGCAGAGCTGTATGTGCTCTCCAGAATCCTGCATGACTGGCCGGACGACCAGGTGCACGCGCTGCTGGGCCGGCTGTCAGGCCGCTGCAAGCCAGGTGAGACGGGGCCCGGGCCGGGGCCTTCCTGCACATGCGCACCCAGAAAGGAAAGACAGGACGAGGTGGCTTGGCGGAGAGCCAGGTGACCCGGCTTGGTCCGCGGGGAGCGTGCCGGGAGCTCTGGGAACCTCTCACCGGAGCCCCGTGTCCTGGCCCCATAAAGCCGGTGACTGGCGTCTGCGCTCTGGGGCCCCGGAGGCTCCTGGACGCGCCCCAAGTGGTCCCTCTGAGGACGCAGGCTGTGCACCTCCCCTGACTGCCGGCCTCGGCGCTCCGTGTCCCCGGGGCCGTGTCCAAGGCGGTCACAGCCGCCATGGCCCGTCAGGCCGTGCAGCAGGACGCATCCAGCCACCCCGCGGCCCCGTCGCAGGCCCTCGAGGTCCCAGTTCCGGAACCACGGCTCTCATTTCCGCGTCCTGAGCTCCTGGCATCTGGCGAAGCAGTTCTGGGGGGGCCTCCCTGCGGCCTTGGGGAGCGTAAACGAGCCGGCCATCCGCGTGTCCTGTTTTGTGCACCGTGAGGCTGCTTGTAGTCTTGCACTTGGGCCGGGAGGCGCCCGTCATGTGGGGTCTCCTATTTTGCACAAAAAGAAAGAAGGAACTGAAGTGTGAAGTGCAACGGGGCGTGTATGCGTAGAGACGGGGCTGTGGCCCAGGCGACATGCAGAGTGTGCAGGCGAGAGGAGGCAGGAGGGCCCCTCCCCGGAGCCTGTGGAGGGAGCGTGTCCCCCCTGGACCCCAGAGCTGGGCGAGGATGTGACCCTGGGACAGTGCGGTTGCAGGCGACGTTCATGGCCAGGAGGGCCGGCTGGGGGAGTGCAGGGGCGAGCCCGGGGCGCTGAGGCTTCCCCCCAGACAGGTTCACAGATGTCAGAGCTCGCACCCCAGGGCTTCCCTGCACCTGCAGAGCTGCCAGTTCGCGGGTGGCCTGCACCCAGGGCGCAGGGGTCGCAGAGCTCAAACTGGCCTTTTGTAAGATTTTCTTATGGGATTTCCAGCATGCGTGCGCCGTGATGGGGCCGCGGTCCCTGCACCCAGACTCAGTTTCCCCCACCCGTGTGCACGAGGTGAACCATCCCGGCCCCGGGTTGTGTCCACCAGCGCTGGGCTCGCCCCCGGCTCCGCGTCCCGGTGCTGTGTCCTCCTCCCATCCCAGGGTCTGGGTCTCTGTCCCCTGTGGTTCTGCTCACCCTGCACACTGGCGGGCAGTGTCCCCACCTCGCCACAGGAGGCCCGGCAGTCCCCTCACTGCATCCCACCCCCGTGCGGGGTGTCCCCACGGGGCCCACCGTGGAAACCTTGCCCTTGACCGCAGCTGGCTGTGTGCTTCGTAGGCGGCGGCGTGTTGGTGGCCGAGGAGACCGTGGACGAGGACCCAGCGGCGGCGCGGAGCAACCTGGCGGCGGCCCTGAGCCTGCTGGTGCGCCCCCGGGGGCGCGGCCGCAGCGGGGCGGAGTACCGGGACCTGCTGGAGCAGCACGGCTTCCGGGACGTGCAGGTGGCGGCCGCGGCGGGGGGCGCGCTGCACCTGCTGCTGGGCACCCGGGCCTCCCCGCCCTGAGCCCCAGCAGTGGGGCAGGCCGCAGCAGGCGCAGGGCGCTCGCCGGAGGTCCCGCTGCCGTGGCGGGAGCCGCACAGTCTGTGCAAAGGCCCGGTGGCACCCAGGCCCCCTGGGCGCCTCCTCCACGCCTCTTTTCCCCGCGCTTCTGCGTGTGTTTAAGCAGCTGCTGCCTCACGCAGGTGGCGGGTCATGGGGTGGACAGGACTCCTTTCCACCCAGGTCCCCGAGCGACGCGTGTCACGCTCAACTCTTGTGTACGTGTGCCTTAATTTATCTTCTGAACAGGCAGGTGCCTTGCGCTCTTCTGTATATCGGGCAATGACAGTGCAGAGCAGCTCGCAAGGTGTCTGTGAGCGGACGTTCTGGAATTATTAGGAAAACGGTCCAGTCGGTCACATCCCTGGTGGCTGACGCGCCTCCCACGCGCGTGTGCACTGGTGCACGTGCGCGCTCTGTCTCAAATAAATAAATCCTTAAATAAAAATAGTAAAAATGAGCAACTGCGCGGGCCTCCACATGCTTATACGCCCAGTAGCTTTCTCTGTGTGGACGGGTTTTCTACAGAGACGCCAAGTTACGTCTACGTGTGAGCGTGTAGACTCACACCAATCGCGCCTGTGCTCGATGTTGTCTCATTAGATGTGCCTTCACGCAGACGTCAATGCATTCTTTTGGTCAGAGTCCAAATTTTAAAAATAATAATAATAATAGTAATGGCAAGTTGGGTGTCGATCGGAGCCTGGGGTGGAAGAGGGATGAGGTGGTGATGAGCGGGGCCGCGGCGTCCAGGGCGGTGCCCGCAGCTGCCCTGCTGCAGGACGAGGAGTCGGGCTCAAGGCCTCACCTGGCGCCCCTGAAACAGGCCCTTCGCGCCCCGCCCAGGCCCCTCCCTCCGCGTCCGACCCCTGCGCGGGGCTGGGGCAGGTGACCGAGCTCCTCCCACCCCGTCCAGGCTCCTCCCACCGCGTCCGACCCCTGCGCGGGGCTGGGGCAGGTGACCGGGCTCCTCCCACCCCGTCGGACCCCTGAACTGGCCTGGGGCAGGTGACCCAGGCCCCACCCACCGCGTAGGTGCCGCTGCGCAGGCCTGGGGCAGGTGACCCGGGCTCCTCCCACCGCGTCCAGGCTCCTCCCACCCCGTCCGACCCCAGAACCGGCCTGGGACAGGTGACCCAGGCTCCTCCCACCGCGTCCGACCCCTGCGCGGGGCTGGGGCAGGTGACCCGGGCTCCTCCCACCGCGTCCGACCCCTGCGCAGGCCTGGGGCAGGTGACCCGGGCTCCTCCCACCGCGTCCAGGCTCCTCCCACCCCGTCCGACCCCAGAACCGGCCTGGGACAGGTGACCCGGGCTCCTCCCACCGCGTCCGACCCCTGCGCGGGGCTGGGGCAGGTGACCCGGGTTCCTGCCACCCCGTCCAGGCTCCTCCCACCGCGTCCGACCCCTGCGCGGGGCTGGGGCAGGTGACCGGGCTCCTCCCACCCCTTCCGACCCCTGACCCGGCCTGGGGCAGGTGACCCGGGCTCCTCTCACCGCGGGGTCCCCTCCTGCACCGGGTCCGCCGCCCCTGTCCTGGGCTGGTGCTAAGCAGGGAGGGCTGGTGCCCTCTCGGGGTGGCCGCGCTGCGTGACGCTGACGGACCCGGTGACATCGCACACCTGCTCTCGGTGGCTGCCACTTGTCTCAGGGACGCAGGGGTAGAAGCAACCGCGCTCCTCACCAGGCCCCTCGGAACATCCAAGTCGTCCCCCCCCCCCCCCCGTGGTCCCGGCTGCTCTGTGCCTGCGCCCCCGACGCCCCGACCCCACGACCCCGGGCCCAGCACGGGCCGCCCCTGGGCGCGCACATCCCCCGGCGCCCCGACCCCACGACCCACGGAGACCACGGCTGGGAGCCAGCGGCCAGATAACATCTCAGAAGGCGGCGACAGTCCGTGGGTTCCTTACACCACGCGCTGTCCCGTGTCTCTTTTGGTAGTAAAACACCAGAAAAATGAGATTACAACGTGGGGCCTCGCTGCCACACGACCTGCCTCTTCGTTTGTCGGGAATACAGCTCTTTTTAGGGGCGTCTGACGGGGAGCAGAGCCGGGTACGCGTGTCTTTAAAGGGCCTTAGTCTTCAGGAGCCAGGGGGGCTCTGGAGGGTGGAATTCTGCGGCTGCCCCCCCCCCCCCACCAGCACCTGTGCAGGGGACAGTTATTCCTGGACGCACCCGGCCTGTCGTTGGGCAGGTGTGTGACCCCAGGGCTCCAAGCAGCGCCCCCGGGGAACGCGTCACCACCCTCCTGACCACCGGCATCGCAGGGTCCCGTGGGGGGGGCACCATCTGACCCAACCGACCGGGTTCCTTAAAGGCAGGCCTCAGGGAAGGCACCCCCACCCCCAGCGCGCAGCCCACCCCGTCGTTCTCAGCCATCAGCTGCAAGGCACAATCTTTGCCAACAGTTTTACTACAATCTTTTATTTGTTTAATTCCCACACCCGTTTTCCAGACACCGTGGGGCCGCGGCGTGAGGCACCTGCTGGCCCGGCGCCAGGCGAGCACCTGGGGCGCCCTGTGCAGTCTTAGGCTCGGGGGTGCTTCTCAGGGTCCCCGCGCGGGCTGGAAACAACCCTTTGCAGGCCCCGGGCCTCCCTGCCTCCCCTGCCACCCCTCCCCTATCCCGGTGAGACCGTGCAGGCTGTGGCCTTTCCCGGGACACGAGCTTCTTGGTTTCCAGTGTTCCTCAGCCCCCTGCTCTGTAGGGCCAGCTCCCGTGCATCCCGGGCCCTGTGTCACCCGCACACACACTCCAAGGACGAACAGGTCAGTGCCTGAGCCTACCCGCCCACCCCCCCCCACCCGAGGGAAAACGTGTCCTGAACCTCAATTAGCCCTAAGTGCAAGGGCTCCTGTTGGTTCGTGCAAACGGATTCCAGAAGCTTCCCGGGGCCCCCAGGGCTCCGAGCCGGCTGCTGGGAGTTCAGAGCTAGCGGAGGGCAGAGGCTAACCGCCCCCCACGGCAGGAGCCCCCCACCGCCGAGCCCGGCGCTCTAGAGAAGCTCCTCGCTCCGTCCCAACTCCGTTGCAGTCGTCAGCCTGGGCGCCCCCCCTCCCAGCGGACCTCTGGGGCACTGGCACTCGGTGCCCGGCCCTTCCGGCCCAGACAGGCCCGTACTGTTGTCACCTGGAGGTGCCCCCCACGGCCGCTGCGCCAAGCCTGGGGCCCTCCAGGGACCTTCCCGCTCCCTGTCCCAGCGAAGCCCCCAGAATGTGCCAGAATCTCTAACGCCGTGTTCGCGAGCCCAGACCCTGGGGCCCTCTAAGTGACTTCTGGGTGCTCCCCCAGCACCCCCCGCACCCTGGCCAGCACGGGTGCTCCAGCCTCACCTGCCTCTCCCAGAGGCCAGGCCTGGGCGGAGCCGGCATCCGCAAGGACACAGGGAACTGGACAAGGACACAAAGCTCCGCGATGCTTTGCTGGCATCCGGCCACCCGCTCAAGGGTTCCCTACCTGCCAGGGGGACGCAGGGGAGCAAACACAAGTGGGGCGAGCACGGGAGCAGGGAGGAGGAGGACGGAAGCGGAGGCAGGGACAGGAGAGAGACAGGAAGAGAGACAGGGAGGCCTAAAGCCAGTCCGGCGGAGCCCTGAGGGCGCCTCCCGGAGCTGGAGTCCCGCTGAGGCCAAGCCAGCGAGCGACACACCTTCCACTCCGAGCAACACACCTTCCACTCGGATCGCTCGCTCGGTTACAATCCAGTAAGAGGTTCAAGGTCAATGGAACGTTCCGCAGGACACCGTGTCCGGGCTTGAGCTTCCCTCCTGGGGGTGCCCGGGGTGTGTGTGCATGTGTGTGTGCAGGTGCACGTGTGTGTGCAGGTGCCTTCTGCGTGTGCACAGGTGCCGTCTGCGTGTGCAGGTGCACGCGTATGTGCAGGTGCCTTCTGCGTGTGCACAGGTGCCGTCTGCGTGTGCAGCTGGACACACAGGTGCATGTGCGTGTGCAGGTGCCTTCTGAGTGTGCGCAGGTGCCCTGTGTGTGTGCAGGTGCACGAATGCACAGGTGCATGTGCGAGTGCAGGTGCCTTCTGAGTGTGCACAGGTGCCCTCTGTGTGCAGGTGCCTTCTGCGTGTGCACAGGTGCCGTCTGAGTGTGCAGCTGGACACACAGGTGCGTGTGCGTGTGCAGGTGCCTTCTGCGCGCGCAGGTGCCCCGTGTGTGTGCAGGTGCACGAATGCACAGGTGCATGCGTGGCCGGCTCAGCATGGCCCCGTGCAGCGAGCGCCGCCGCGAGTCACCCGTCCATGCGGGCCGCAGCACCCCCACATGAGGGCGCGAGGTCTTGGGGGGGCCCAGGCTTGGGCTCGCTGGGGATGGTCTGGGGCGTCCGCATGGGCCAGTGGGCGGAGCGCTGGAGTAAGGACGGGTCGGGCGGCCAGTCGTGGGGACTGTGGGCTTTTGGAGGGGGGAAGTGCAGGTGGCAGGCGACCTGACCTTGCGGTCTTCGAGCTGACCTTGGGGTCTTCCAGAGGAGCCCGGGGCCGCGACGTGACCCCGGGGTCAGCACACGGGGCCAAGGGGTCGCGGTCGGGGGACGGGTCGCGCAGGGTCAGGGTCGCGGTGCTGGGCGCGCCCGGGGGGCCAGCGGCTGGAAGGAGCCCGGGCTCGCGGACCCGCCGCCGCCGCCCCCTCCCCCCGCCGGGAGCGGCCAGGGCCCGCGGCGACCTTCACAAGGTCACGGCGGCGGCCGAGCCCTCGGGCCGCACGGCGCATGGGCGGGGTCCCGCTCCCGGCATGCCTCGGGGCCCGGCGCGCGGGAAGGGGCGGGGCAACGGCAGCAGCGCAGCCAATGGGCGCGGCGCGGGCGGGCACGGGGCGGGGCGCGCTGTGGCTCCCGGCAGCCCGCGGGGGCGCGGCGCGCGGGAAGGGGCGGGGCGTCGGCGGGCGGCGCGGCCAATGGGCGCGGCGGGCGGGGGCGCGGGGCGGGGCTTCGGGCCCTTAGCGGCTGCGCGCTGGGCGCCCCGTCCTTTCGGTCCCGGCGGCGGCAGCGCGGAGCCAGCGGCGCCCTCCCTCCCTCCCTCCCTCCCTCCCTCGGTTCGCCCGTCCGTCCGGCTGTCCGCGCCCGCACTCCGCCGTCCGCCGCCCGCCCGCCCGCCGCCATGACGGAGCAGGCCATCTCGTTCGCCAAGGACTTCCTAGCCGGAGGCATCGCCGCCGCCATCTCCAAGACGGCCGTGGCCCCGATCGAGCGGGTCAAGCTGCTGCTGCAGGTGCGCACGGCGCGTGCGCGCTCGGGGACCCGGGACGGCGGTCCCGTCGGGGGGGGGGGTCCGGGCGTGCTGGGAGGGCTCGCGGTGGGGGGTGACAGCGGGGCGGGCCGGCCGCGTGCACCGGGACCCGCGGCCGCCGGAAGTGCGAGGCCGCGCCGCTTTGTCCGCGCGCCGCCCGCTTCCGGGGCCGGGCCGGCCGCGCGTCACGTGGCGCTCTCCGCGCGTGCGCGCTGGGGCCGAGCTCTCGGGCGCCCGGAGAGCGGGCCTCGCCCCCGCGGTTCCCACCGTCGAGGCCGAGCGGACCGCGGGAGCCCCGCGAGCGCCCCCTGTGATGGAGGCCGGGACTTTGCTCCGCCCCGTTCCGGCCCGAGAGGCGGCGAGCCGCGGCGCTCCGCTGGAAGTCGTTGCGCCCGCGACCAGCTGGCGGCAACATTGTTGCGGCGCCTCCTTGGCAACATTGTTGCAGCGCGTCCTTGGCAACGTTGTTGCGGGTGGGGCAGTGGGAACATTGTCGGTTGACCCGTGCGGACCTGCGGGGACCAGTGTCCTGGGCTGTGCCCCGTCCTGTCGAGCCAGTGCACGCTCCCGTGCACGGATGAGCGGTGCGGACTTGCAGGGATCAGTGTCCTGGGTGTGCCCGGTCCTGTCGACCCAGTGCGCTCCTCCCGCGCACGGATGAGCGGTTCCGACTTGCAGGGACTCACCTCCCGGGATGAGTGCCCTCCGGTGCTGGGTTGACCGGTGCGGACCTGCAGGGACCAGTGTCCTGGGCTGTGCCCCATCCTGTCGACCCAGTGCGCTCCTCCCGTGCACGGTTGAGCGGTTCCACTTGCAGGCATAGGCCCCCCCGGGATATGAGCTCTCCCGTGGAGCTACCGTGCTCACATGCAGGAATTCCCCTCCAGGGACTCGCCTACCCTAGGGACGCTGGCTGGTACTGTGTGCGGGCCCTCTAACGAGCCTGTCCGCCTGTCTATCTCGCAGGTGCAGCACGCCAGCAAGCAGATCGCCGCCGACAAGCAGTATAAGGGCATCGTGGACTGCATCGTGCGCATCCCCAAGGAGCAGGGCGTGCTGTCCTTCTGGAGGGGCAACCTGGCCAACGTGATCCGCTACTTCCCCACGCAGGCCCTCAACTTTGCGTTCAAGGATAAGTATAAGCAGATCTTCCTGGGGGGCGTGGACAAGCACACGCAGTTCTGGAGGTACTTTGCCGGCAACCTGGCATCAGGCGGGGCCGCGGGCGCCACCTCCCTCTGCTTCGTGTACCCGCTGGATTTCGCCAGAACCCGTCTGGCGGCCGATGTCGGCAAGTCGGGCACCGAGCGGGAGTTCAAGGGCCTTGGAGACTGCCTGGTGAAGATCACCAAGTCCGACGGCATCCGGGGCCTCTACCAGGGCTTCAACGTGTCCGTGCAGGGCATCATCATCTACCGGGCGGCCTACTTCGGCGTCTACGACACGGCCAAGGGTACGTGTGTTCTTGCTGTGGGGCTGCACGTGCGGCGGGGGCTCCGGGATCCGCTGTTGGCAGAGCCACACTCTGCAGGGTGGGAAGTCTGACATCCACACGTCCACGGGGTTGCTGGCGTTCGTGGCGTCTCCTCGGTGTGTAGATGGCAGTTTTGTCCGTGTGTCCTCACGTGGGCCTCTTCTGTGCGTCTGAGTTTAGATTTTTTACAGGGTGTTGATGGTGTTGGATTAGGGTCTCCTCTGAAGACGCTTTACACTGTTTTTTAAAGGCAGTTATTTTTAGGTATCTGGGGTTTTCAGCGTGAACATTAGGGTGTGCCGTTCACACCCTGAAAGCTAGTGTCTGTGCAGCAGAACCGCCTCTTGTGTGGTACATGCACTTACCAGGCTCGCCTGTCCCTCTCTGTAGAGAGAGCCCGTTCCCAGGCACTAAGCGTGGGCCTCAGAGACCACTCTATGCCCTGCGGGTGGTTCCATGCCGTTCCCTGGTCGCGGGGGCTCCACGTGGCACCAGGGCAGGCAGTACTGCTCTTGCCCCGCTGTGCGTGTGGCGCTGGAACCTAACGCTGGCTGGTGACCCCGCAGGCATGCTCCCAGACCCCAAGAACACGCACATCGTGGTGAGCTGGATGATCGCCCAGACCGTGACGGCCGTGGCCGGCGTGGTCTCCTACCCCTTCGACACCGTGCGGCGGCGGATGATGATGCAGTCCGGGCGCAAAGGAGGTACGTTGTCTCGGTCCTGGTGACCGGGACTTGTCCTCGGAGATGAGAGATACAAGAGCTCCTGGAATGACGGGCCCTTTGGTGGCCTCAGGCCATGGGAAGCGGGGCTAACAGATGAGGCGCTTCACAGGGTTTGAGACCGTAACTGTTGATCCAGGGGCGCTAGAACCCTGCAGCCCTGCCGGGTACCTGCCCGGGCCCTTGGTGCTGCCCGTGCTTTGGTCTTCTCTACGCTGGCCCGGGACCTTGCACTGATCCCAGGAGTGGACACGGGGCTGCAATTTGGGTGTTTTGGTTATAGCCACAGCAGTGGGCTGAGCAGCGGCCAAGACCTGGAGCTGTTGGTGTGCAGAGCCTCATTTTTCCCTGGGATGAGAAATCCAGGTCGCCTGGAGGGTGGCATCCGGTTTCAGTGTGTGGACCGTGTCTTCTCGGTTTCCCTTTGCTCTTTTCCCGAGTAACCTCCCAGTAAGCTCTCTTGTCTGTTCCTCTTGCAGCCGACATCATGTACAAGGGGACCGTCGACTGCTGGCGGAAGATCTTCAAAGATGAAGGGGGCAAAGCCTTCTTCAAGGGCGCGTGGTCCAACGTCCTAAGGGGCATGGGGGGCGCCTTCGTGCTGGTTCTGTACGACGAGCTGAAGAAAGTCATCTAGACATTCCTCCTCCAGACACGGGGGCCAAGGGAATCACGTAGAATCCTTTTAACTGTTACGGACCATTGATCTTCGAGAAATTCCAGTGTCCTTGTCCCGGCCAGATCACGTAGACAGGGCTGGGGAAGGTTCCAAAGGGGGCTCATTGTGATCGATCATCGGCACCAGGTTCCATGTTTTGATTCCGGGGGGAGGGCAATCATGACGTCTTCGTGGGTCCACGGGCTGGCAGCTCCGCCGCTCAGACCATAGAGTCCAGGTGCTTGTGGGACCCGGGTTGTGTTTAAGTATTTATTTAAAAAAAAGAATCATGTCTCCATTTGTACTTAAGCACTGTTCTCTTTTGCACAGCCGAATATTTGCAATTATGTTCCACGTCGGGCATTCTGCTGCAAAACCATAAAAACTGGGACACAGAGTTTCTGGTGCATTGTTTTCAACGGAGCAGCCTTGTGGGCTCTGGGGTCGGGCATGGTGAGCGGGGGGGGGGGGGGGGGGGGGATGCAAGGGGTCAGGGAGGCTACGTTCTGCTCTCCCTGGAGAGTCCTTGGGGAGAGTCCTTCGGGGACTCTCGGATGAGATTCCTAGCATCCTGGTGAGGTGATGGAAACAAGCTCACTGCAGCTCGTTCTGCCCACAGACCACCCTGGGTGCTGAAGACAAGCCAATGCGAGGGAGCCTGGGGCGTCTGACCCTCCCTGCTCCAGATCCAAGCCTCCCATTCTGTGCCACCTGCCAGGACCTCTGGGGCCTCCTGAATCTTCCCCCACCCTCACCCCCGGTGAAGGAGCCAGTGTAGCCAGTCTCCCTGCTGAGAAAAACATTCCAGAAGTAGCCCCAGCAGCCACATCCTGTGGCCCAAGTCCGCCCTGGGGCAGGTCTGCATCCTGTGCGGCTGTTTGTGCAGAAACCCCCACGTGAGGGCGAGAGAAAAGGTCTCCAGACTGAACCTTGGACCTGCCATTGCTTCCACCTGTGAAGCAGGAGACCTGGGGTAGAAAGGCCAGCTGGGTTCTGAGAGGACATGGACACAGAAGGCGGGTCTGGTCTTGCCGAGACCCGGGTCAAGTGCAAACCCTTGTTTTTGCTGCAATGAGGGGTCCAGTCCGAGATCAGGAGGTTTGGGGGTTGCCCAGGGTCACAAGGCAGCTTCCAAGGACACATGACAGGACTACGCACTGTTGACCAGCCAGGTTTGCCCTCCGGGCTGCACAGATGAGCCTCTGTGGGCACCTGGGCTCCCCCTGCTGAGCCGTGGGGGTTTGGGGGCCATGGTCACCATCTCCCTGGGCCTGTGCTTTTACCCCCCCCGCCCCCCGCCCCAGTTCATCAGCTGGGTGCAAACCAAGCGTGGCGACGGCTGCAACGATGGGAGCTTGCTTACTGCCCTGCAGAGAAGGTTCAGAGGGGCCAGAGGCCCCTTTCTCAGTGAGTGTGGGAGCACAGGGTCTCTGGGGGAGATCCTGGTTCCTGGGGGTGGGGGGAGCAGCTGTATCTGCGGGTTTGCATACAGCTGGCTGTCTCCCGTGGCCCCGCGTCCCACATCAACCCTGGCCCCTGGGCGGTGGTGGGAGACAGCCGGGCTCCTGGGGCTTCCCACGTGCCACCCTCTGCACCTCGGGGTGTCAGGTGCTTACACGGAATGAAGCCGGAAAACGAGAGCAGGCCCGGCCGCTGAGGCTGCTGAACAGGCTCGGAGCAGCGAGTCCCGGGGCCTTGCGAGCAGCATCTGGGTCGGTCCCATTTCAGGGGAGACTGGAGGCCCCAGGGCCCCACATGACTATCTGGATCCCGCCTCCCCGGAGTTCAGGGACTGGGTGCAAGAGGCCTTTATTTACACGATGAGCCTGACACAGGAGTTCCCTCCCCCGCCCACTACGCTCCTCCGTGGGTCCCCCCGCAGCCAGGCTGTCCGGGCTCCTGGCCAATCGGGGAAGGACGTCTGAGGTCCCGCTTCATGTTTCCCCCAAAATGTGCACCTCGGCCACCGGACAGTCCTCCTGGCTGGCTCTGCTGGTGTCCCAGGGCTCCTGCAGGAGGCAGGGGTCAGGCTGGGCTGCACACACGCCCCCTCCCCCCCATGACAGCCACAGGGGCCTGGCTGGTCCTGGCCGTGCGGGTCTGGGACTTTGTCCAACTCCTCGCGTGACTGTCACCTGGCAGCCTTCCCCATCCCCCCACCATCCTCCCTCCTACCAGGACAGGACCAGCTTCCCGCTCCTCGGCGGGCGGGGCTGTGGCCTCCTCCTCCCGCACCCCTCCACCCCAGCACGTGCCAGGACCTACCAGCTTGGGGCTCTGGAGGTTGTCCGTGATGGGGTCCTTCATGTGAGGGATGGGAGGGAAGAGTTTCTGCAAAACTGAGTACCTCAGAGGACAAAGACAACACATGCTCTGAATCCAGAACTTAGAGGCCACAGGCCGCCGGGATGGACTTAGGAATCCAGCCCCAGTCCCCGGGTGCAGTGGGGGGTGGTCTCGACTGCCTGCCCCCCAGGCCCAAGTCCTACAGCAATGAGGAATCCTGATCTGCAGGGACAAAACACCGCCACATAACAAGCACACCTGCATCTCCTGCTGGGGGGGGGGGCTGTGCACCCCACCCCGACCCCTGCCTGGGACCCTGGGAAGCCTGAAGGTGGTCCATGGGTTGCTGGCTGCATGAAACCTGCCCCTGCCCTTCCTCATAAACCTCAGCAGGTTGTGCGCCCTGGGCGGGGCCGCTCAGCCTGAAGGGCTGGGAGGGGGCGGGCGTGGGTGAAGCCAGAGAGGCCAGAGCCTGCTAGGACACACCTCCCCCTCCCCCCCACCCCAAACACACACGGGGCAGCGCCTGATAGGACTTAGCAACTAGGCATCTGGAAGGCACCTCAGGGGCAGGAGTTGCTCAGGCGGGAAAGGTCATGATTATCCCATCACTGGACTCTTGCCTGCTGCAGAGGGGAGTGGGGGGAGGAGGAGGGAGAGGGGGAGGAGGAGGGAGAGGGGGAGGAGGAGGAGGGAGAGAAGGAGGAGGGAGAGGAGGAGGAGGGGGAGGAGGGCGGATCCCAGAGGAGCCCCTTCAGCCCCCCACCAATGATAGTGGGGGACGAGGAATCTGGGCACAGGGTGGGAAACCGAGCATCAGGGAGATAGGGGAACATGCGACAGGACTGAGGACAGAGGGTCCTGAGGATGCTGCACGGGGCACCCAGCTTCTGGTTTCCGTGGGTGGCAAGGACCAGAGGGCCTAACAGGGTCACGTCTCACAAACCCCATGGGGTCACCTGAGGCAGCGGCCTGCCCCCGGGGGGGGTGGACAGAGCAGTCCAGCAAGTGAGACCCGCCGGTGGTGGGGGGCGGGGACGGCAGGCATCACACTGCAGGGAGGCCAGCGAGGTGGCGGCGCGGAGCGCTCACCTTCTACACAGCAGGGCCACGAGTCCCAGGACCAGCAGTGTCCCCAGCAAGACCAGTACTGACACCAGCCAGTCACGGCGGTGCTCATCCTTGGGGTCACACACTAGGGAAGAGGGTGCACGGGGCATGTCAGCGGGTCCCAGGGGTGGTGGTTGCACGCAGTCCTGAATGCTTCCCCAGGGGCCCCCTCCAGAGGCAGCAGGCGCGTCCAGGAGGGGACGGTGGCCACCTGCCTGCCCGGGGGGGGGGGGGGCTGGTGAGGCCCCACCAGGAGAGAGACGCCGGCCCCCCCAGCCCCTAAGCCTCTCCCAGCCCAGCGCTAGTCCCAGGCCGCGAGCATCCCCTGCAGCGTGGCCAGTAGGGGGAGCAGCTGGCTCACGGATCTGCAAGGACCTCAGGCTCCCCGCTGGGACAGGAGGCCCCCAGGGAGGGTATGAGTTTCCTGGGGTGCCACAACCAAGCCCCACACACTGGGTGGCTTAAATAACTGATTTCCCAGTCCTGCAGGCAGCGAGTCAAATCAGGAGGGGCCAAGGCTCGTTCCCCCTGAGGCCTGTCTCCCTGTGTTCCCCCTTGGCCTTACGTGGTCGCCCCTCTGTCCTCATTCCCTCTTCCTACAAGTCCTATGGGATCAGGGCCCACCCTATTGACCTCATTTTACCTTAACCACCTCTTTAAAGACCTTATCCCCAAATACAGTTCCATTCTGAGATCCTGGGAGTGACAATATGTGGAGTTGGGGGACACATCTGAGCCCACAGTGGAGGGTCTTTGCAGATGTAATCAAGTAAATGTGAGGTCCCACTGGAATAGGATGGGCCCCGCATCAACGACAGGGGTCCTTGGAAGAGACGGAAGGGGAGACGCAGGTGCAGAGGACGAGCCCCGTGAGGATGGAGACGGAGACCTGGGCCCCAGACACTGGAAGAGGCCGAAGGGACCCTCCCCAGAGCCTCTGGAGGAAGCGTGTCCCCCCCTGGACCTAAGACGTCTGGTCTCCAGAGCTGGGGGAGGATGGATTTCTGTGGTTTTAAGCCCCCTCCCCGACCATGTGAGGTCATTTATTGCAGCAGCCCCAGGACCCCACTGACCGACATTTCCCACATGGGACCCCGGAAATGGGACGTTGGTAGGTGTGGTTTCAGAACAGGTCAGGGAGAAATAGCAGGTCTCATTTTGGGGAAATCCTTGCAATCAGAGTCAGGAGCCCAGGCAGGCCCCCTGTGGGATAAAAGAGGATCCTCCCCACCCCTTACCTGCTGACTGCTTTGTTACCAGAAGCCCTGGGGCCTCTTACTGGGGGTCTTGTCCCGCCCACTCTCTGCCCTCCCATGGGGTGAGCACGAAGCGCAGGGTCACCTGTGATCTTCAGAGCCCTCTTTGGGGTCACAGAAGTGGGTGGAGCTCCAGCCCTGCTCCTTTGGGGGCCGAGGGCCCCAGAGCACGGATGACACAGCCCGTCAGAGCACAGGAGGGGGCTGTGCCTCCTGGCCAGGCGCGGTGGCCCCCAGCGTTCAGCACACGGGAGGGCGAGGTGGAAGGGCGCCCCACTCACCAAAGAGTTGGGGGGCGCTCCATTCGCTCCAGTCTTTGCGGAAGAAACCCTGCACCTTTAGTTTCGCCACGTAGTTTCCGGGATTGTAAATCACGAAGTGGTTTTCGTAGAGCTGAGGTTTAAAAGAAAAGGAGGGGGGAGAGACAACGGGCCCTGGCAGGGGTGCCGCGGGTCCTCCCCGAACTCGTACGTGCAAGTTCTCACCCGCCCAATCCTAGAAGCTGACCTTATTTGGAAGCCCCCTCAGCCCAGACTTTGTGGGGTCCAAACAAAAATGTTCTTCGTCATCACTGGGACGTGATGCTCCACAGCCACCCCTGATGAGCCCCAGACACATGTTGTTGTGCAGGCGTGGGCCCCGCACGCTCTGCAGCGGTGACCTCCCACCACCTCCAAGGAAGATGCGTCCCCCTGGAACTCCTGGTCGGGACCTTATTCGGAAGTAGGGTCTTTGCACGCGTGCCTAAGTGAAGGATCTCAAGAGGAGCTCCTCCCGGATGAGGAGGCCCTGAGTCCAACGACAGGGGTCCTTATACGGGACAGAGGAGGAGACGCAGTCACAGAGGAGGAGCCACGTGAAGACAGAACCTCACGTCCCAGCTGTTTCCCCTCCGCACCGACTCCTGGAGACCGCGGGGTGGGTGCGTGGGGCCCACGCGGAGTCCGGCACGGCGGAGAGGCCGCACAGTAAGGAAAACACACCTGCGCTTCGGGATGCCTGGTTCTGGGCACGCGGGGGACACTCACCTTCTCCGTGGACGCAGGGTCGGTGCCCTACAAAACAAGACACGAGCGGCGGCTGCCTCATGCGGTCCCCTGACGAAGGCCCTTGTTTCTTTGAGCCCTTTTAGGTTTAAAGAGAAACTGAGCACAATATAATCAGTGACTGGGTCTAAATGATCGATATAACATATAAATAGAGTATAAAGCAGGGATTAGCGTAAAAACACCTTATTTTTTTAAATATAGAACTAATAACGTTCATCCTTCCAAGCAGTTTTAGGTTTACAGAAACACTGAGTATAATCGCTAGTTGAACATCAACAATAAATATAAAAGAAATAAAGAAAAATAATACATTCAAGTCGATAATGGAATATGAAGTACTAATTACCTCAAAACATTTCGTCGTTTCCTTTTAATTTATAGACCTAAATATTTTTTAAGTGTATTTATGGTCTCTACACCCAACGTGGGGCTCGAACTCAGAACCCTCTACACCAACGTGGGGCTCGAACTCGAGTCGCACGCTCCACCCGCTGAGCCAGCCAGGTGCGTCCATACTTGGTCATTTTTTAAGATAACTTTATTCAGGCAAAATTTGCTTGAGCAAACCACACACTGAGGGCACAGGATTTGCTGGGATTTTTTGAGCAACGCGTGCACGTGAAACCACCGCCCGTCGCAGGCGAGGAATGACTCAGTCACCCCCAAATTTCCCTGTGCCCCCTGCCTTGCCTTCGTCCCCGCTCACACCCAGAGCACAGGTGTGTCACTCACTGTAGACCTCCTGCACTACACCTCTCCCTCTGTAGGAATGGGATCCCCCAGGGCCGACCTTGACCTACCTGGCTGACCTTGCCTGGGGGGCCGGATTCCAGGCCGGGATATCTTTTGCTCATCCCTTCCCTTGAGTCATTCCCACACTCCGGTCCCCACTCAGGTGGGCCTACGTTTTCATTTCTCTCCGAGCCAGACCCAGCGGGGGAATGGCGGGCCCTGCAAGATTCCGTCAACGCCTCTTCCACAGAGCCTGCGCCATGTTTCCTTAAATGGATGGGATTTTATCTTGGCTCGTACAACAGGGGGAATGGTCATCCACGAGGAACGTTTCAAAGAAGAAGGAGCCACGCGTACCATTCTCAATGGCCACCTCTTAGTGCCAAGCAAGTGTTGCAACCAACTGGGTGACAGCTTCACCCACCCTTGGTTTGGCTAGAATTTGCCATTGTAGCCAATCTAACGAGTTTATGGAGTGGCCTCTCCCTGTGGTTTGTATTTCCCTGGCACCATTTCATGTGTTTATGGGGCATGAACACATCTTTGGGGAAGTGGCTGTTTCCATCATTGCCCTTTGTTTTTTGTTTATTTGTTTGCCCTTTGTTTTTTTTTTTTTTTTTTTAATACAGTTGTTTGTCTTCTTGGTATTGACTTGGAAGCCTTTCTTATCTACCCCAAACAGGAGTCCTTTGTCTGACATATAGGCGCCTGGTGTCTTCCATCTGTGACTTGACCTACCTGCCCTTCCAATTTTACCTCTGTCTTTTGAATAGCCAACATTGTTACTTCTGTTAAAGTCAAAACGTTTTTTTAGAGTTTGTATGGTTTCTTTTGATGATTTTCACACATACACAACATCTTACATGATCTTCAGTAGTTTTTTTTTTAGATTTGTGTGTGTGTGTGTTAACAATCTTCATTGTTATGTAGGGTTTAGTTTCTATGTATTTTAAAATCTACTTATGCTTTATCTTTATTTTTTATTTATGTTTAATTATTTTCAAAACACTAAAACACTTTTTTTTTTTGGTTCATATTTTTGTTGAGTGTATGTTTTATCTGCCTCCAAAGCCTTGGGGGTACAGATCCTAGAGAACCTAGAATTGTCAGCTAGGACAAGCATTTACCTTTTGTATTTGAAGTTCATACAGAAATCTGTGATTGAAGTGGCTTAATACTTTCCACTCCATCATTGAATAGGATTTATTACACGTTGCAGTGATGTGGGGTGGACTTAATCTCTCTAGAACAGGAGGAAAAAACCCACCAAAAACATTTAATGAGTAAGAAAAAAATCAACATCCCCATCCCCACCCCCACCCCACCGAAGATACTTTAAAATAGGCTTCATACAAATTTGGGGTGTGGGGAGGAGAAGAAAGGGCCACTCTAAGGTTAAAGAATGGGCAAAATATCAATATAGATGCATGACCAAATATGTTGAAATATCCTCTTGAATCGGCCTTAGGTCTAGCTGCTCAGGCTCTAGCTGTGAGAGACCCCGCCCGCCCGAGACCCCCTGGAAAGTGCTCTCAGGGTCTACACCCGATGTTTCCACTAGTGTCCAACAGAAGGAGGAAGGCCTCTTGTAGCCCTGGACTCCCCCCCACCCCACCAGCCTCTCCTCCGTGCCTGGCCTGCTCCCCACTCCCCACCCTGCACAGAGCCAGTCCCATGTCCAATGTCCTGGGCCAGCCAGCTGCACTCCCGGAAACATCTGCCCCTGCCTTGCTGCATCCTCACCTCCCCCCTGACCGGGCCTCTGCCCTGCCAGCTCCTCCCCGGACATCCGTCCATCTGGGCCTCCCTGCTGGGTGCTGGGACCCTCCCGCCATCCCCTGGGGGCTGCAATGTTGGGGCTCAGCCCTGTGCCCTCCCTCTGGGCATTAAGTGCCCTCCTGACTCTGTGGCTTCTCCAGCTTCCCGTGTGACCACATCTGAATCTACACCCCGGGGCCCACCTGCCCCAGGAGCCCAGCCCTGGGTCCTCCCTCACCTGTCTGCACCGGGCGCTCCACCTGGACACCTGGCTGAGCTCAGTACAGGGCAGCCCCCCCAGATCAGGTCCCCTCCTCCTCCCCGTTCCATTATGTCACCGGGCACCCAGCCTCCCTCAGTTGAGGCCTCTACCTCAGCAGCACCCACAGAATCCATCCGAAATTCCATCCCACAGATAATCTCCGACCCAGCTCCCCTCCCTCCTCCCTGCAGCCGTGCAGGCCGTGGGACCCCGCTTCCCACTCCAGCTCCACAAATGGCCTTCTCCCCTCAAAAGAGGAGAGAGGGCAAGTGGCCTGCTTGGGAGGGTGCGCCCACTGGTGGGACCAGGGAGTGAGGCCAGGGAGGCGGGGGTGCCCCAGAGGGCAGCTGGGCCAAGCACCCTGGAGACAGGTCAGAAGCCGCCCGCTGGGAGCCACCGAGGCCAGGCGAGCGAGCAGGGTAACCCTCCCGCCTCTCTGACTTCGGGCTGAAGGATGTTGAGATGAGCTCGTCCTAGATTGGGGAGGCCCTACGCCAAGGACAGGTGTGCACATAGCGGAGAAGGAGACACAGAGGAGGAACCATGCGGGGACGGGGGTGGAGATGGCACGCAGCAGCCACCAGCCCGGGGACCACAGCGTTATTTCATCGGAGCTGCTGAGCTTGGACACCAGCACGCAGAGGCAGGCCCTGGACTCACCGATTTCCGGTAATTCGACACAGAGGTCGGAGCAGGGGATTCCGGAGCGTCGGCTGGTGCCGTTCACCCAGAACTGGATGTGCCTCTGCAACCTGGACACGTCATCGAACCGGCACCGGACGTGGACGCCCCGATCGTCCGCCTCGTATCGCGGACACTCCTGCTCGCGGTAGGCCCTGCGGGGACGGAGCGCCCGCGGTGACTGGCGGCCCACGGGCCCGGGAGGCCGCGCCGCGCCCACGGCGACACCTACTTCAGGTCCCGCCAGTACAGGCGGTACTGCACGTCGCCGGGGGCCGCCCTGCCCACCTCCCAGCTGCACGTCAGGAAGTCCACGTCGTGCACCCAGCAGTCCAGGCCCTGCGCGGCCGCCGCCGGCTTTCCTTCTGCACCTACAGGGAGGTGACAGGAAAGGCAGTCCCGCGGAAGGGGGCCTTCGGGGGTCCAGGTCCTGCGACCTCACACGCACTTGCTGGAGGAACGAACCCAGACACATCCCGAGGACACTTGCCTCGGTTTCTCCCGGTGATGACCCCTCACCCGGGGGCCTGCGGATGAAAACCTCCGGCGGCCGTGATGCCCGGGGGTGCCCGCCTTTTGCCACCCAAGCCCAGAGTCATGGCTTTTGCATCCCCAAGAGCAACCAATGGCTGAAGGCAAAGGGACGGCAGACAGGAGCGCGTCCCCCTCACCTCGCGGGACGTACTGAAGCCCCGTGGAGAACGGCGGGTCTTGCTTCACGGAGATGGTGAAGTTTTTCACTTCACATAAGGGAAGCACATAAAACTGGCAGTAACGGCTGTCGATGGCCTGGGAGAGACAGAGACAGAGACAGAGAGACAGAGAGACAGAGAGAGAGGGAGGGAGGGAGAGAGCGAGATTTACTCATCGTTGAGACGAGACGTAGACTCTGGTGTGGATGATACTCAACAGCCGCAAACCATCATCGCCCTCCACTTGCTCTGTGGATTCCACGCGATCTTCACCAAAACCCCAGCAAGTAAAAAACAAAAACAACAACAACAAAAACAAAACAAAAAACCCAGGCAGTGATTTCGTGGCGGCCGACAAATTGGAGACGGTGAAGAAATCACAGGTTGGGGGAGATGGAGGGAGGGCCCAACAGGTGGAACACAGGATTCATTAATTTTTAAAAAACTGTACAACAACGTCTATAAATTAACTCCATCTGCCAATAAATAAAGAAATAAATCCATTTATAAATAAATAAATCGATCCATTTATGAATAAATAGATCCGTTGAGGAATAAATACATAATAATTCCGTTCACGAATCCCACTACAAATAAATTGACCCTTTTCTAGGGACCGAACGATAAAAGGAACTGGCACGGGAAAGCCGGGGAAAGGAGGAAACCAACATGGAAGCTCGGGAGGAACAAAAATGAAAGGAAAATGTGTATAAAGGTCATGGGGGATTCCAGCTTCGCACCTGCACGATTTAACACGTGAATATAAACGGGGAGCGTGAAGCCCCGGATGGATGAATAAGTAGAAGGTGATTTCTTTTTTTCTTTTTCTTTTTCTTTTTCTTTTTCTTTTCTTTTCTTTTTTTTTTTTTTTTAAGATTTTGTGTTTAAGTCGTCTGTACGCCCCACGGGGGGCTCAAACTCATGACCCCCACGTCCAGGGCCATGATCTACCAGCCGAGCCGGCCCAGGGCCCCCCGTTGGCGGAAAGTAATTGATAAACGCCGCCGCCCGGTGTCCCGTTGATGTGTCTGTAACAGGTGCAACCAGACTGGGGGTTAGAGGCCTCCTCCCGCAGCGCACGTGGAGCTCTGGGGCGCCAAGCACCCGGTGCCTTCTCCGGCTCCGATCTAAGACTTCCTCGGGTGGCTCCGGGACGGCTCGTAGCCAGCGCGATCTCGCCAATTGATTCGATTTACGGAAGAGCGCAGCGCCGTCGGGGGGGCTGCCGGCAGGGCCCAGCACCTTCCAATGCCTCTCGGCCTCGGAGCTGGGGGAGCCACCCAGCTCTCTCCTACCCCGAGTCCCGGGCCGGCCCGCCCGCAGCACCAATCCGGCCGCGTTTTACCGCATTTCGGAACCCGGGCCGACTCCGTGGTCCGTCGTCCCCACCGGCCTGAGCGGTCCGGGTCTCGGGGAGGAGGTCCCGCCGCGTCCTGCTTCCCCGTCGTCCGCCTCCTTCAGCCATGCACGCCTTCTCTGCACCGCACACTTGCAGGAGGGGCCCCTCTGCCCTTTGGAGACGTGGTGGGAAGGCGGATTCCTGAGGCTGCTCTCCCTGCCGGCGGTCCTAGGCCTTCGGCAGCCCGCGTGTTCCGCACAGTCAGCCGGCTCCAGGAAATCCCAGCGAGGCTTCTCATGATCTGGACTGTGTTCCCCGAAATTCATGTGCTGGAGCCCTCCCGCACCCCCAGGACCTCAGACACTGGTTGTATCTGAGGATGGATTAGTTAACGACAGGATTAGGGTATAATGAGGTCAGCAGGGTGACCCCTGACCCCCTAGGCCTGGGGTCCTTGTAAGAGGAGACGAGGCTGCAGATGTGCCCAGAGGGGCAGCCACACGAGGATGCAGGGACTCGGCTGGGCTCCGCGCCTGCCACGGCTGAGCACAGTCGCTCTCCACCGCTCTCCGGGGCCGCAGTCTTGGACGTCAGAGACGCACTTGCACCCCCCGCCCCCCGCCGGCACGTTCCATGGCCAAGCCCAGACTAGAACCCCCGCCGCTGCGACGTCAGAGCCGGACGTGGCTTTTGGGCTCTGCTGGCTCTTAGGTACCCCAAAGACACGAGCATCTGCGGCGTGCCAAGTGCGGGGAAGATGCTTTACCTTAGTGATAAATTTTGAGTTGATGAAACACTTAATTTCAGAGACATTTCCACTGAGGTCCCAGGTCAGTCTCCTGCTTCCCGGCTCCATCCTGAGGTTCTTAATCGGTGAATCTGGATCTGAAACGTTTAGAGGTCACAGTGAGATGAGACACCGCGTGGATGCTCGAACCCGTATCACCACGGGGGCTTCCTCCTCCCACCCAGTTCGCCGACGTCCTCGGGAAGCAGAAGTCTAGATGGCCGAGGACCCTCGCGGACACATTCTCATTATTATTTTTAAAAATTTTAAAAAGATTTTATTAATTTATTCATGAGAGACACAGAGAGTGAGAGGCTGAGACACAGGCAGAGGGAGAAGCAGGCTCCACGCGGGGAGCCCGATGCGGAACTCGATCCTGGGACCCGGGGGTCACGACCTGAGCCGAAGGCAGACGCCCAACCGCTGAGCCACGCAGGCGTCCTCGGACTACGTTTTGAAATGCAGTCAAAGCACATGTATTCCTGCTGCAGGGTCGATGGGCAGGGCGTCGCTCGGAGCCGACCTCAGAACTCCCCAGATTTCACCCAAGACCTGCTCGCCCTCGTACAAGGAGCAACGGGGCCACATCTCGCCCGTAACTCAAAGCTGTAAAGCTCCACCAGACACCTCATGAGGTTTTCTCTGTGACCCCCCCCCCCTTCAACGAGTTACAGGATATGACTTTCATCAACGTTCCCATAGTTTATAAACTGGCGTTGTGATTACTTATCAAGATCAACAACGTTTCCTTCATAGTCAAGACCAAACCCTATCGACACTTTGGCTTCCGGCATCATTGTCCTCTGACCTGTAAGGACAATGGATTCCTTAGTAATAACAAAAAATTTCATTTAGGGAACTTTTTTTTCTACGTCAAAATGTACTTTTTGATAGATTCTCATCCCTCAAGATTTACACTCAGGTCTGCCAACGCATTAACGATCATTAAAACGGATAGGAAGGGTGAAATAGTAAGTTTTTTTTTATGATTATTTATTTAGTTATTTTTAAATTGCTGTTCAATTTTGAAATAGTAAATATTAATGTCAGCATATTTCCATCGTGTTTTATTTTTTTATAAATAATATAAATATATAAATCATATATATATTTAAAGATTTTATTTATTTATTCATGAGAGACACAGAGACAAAGAGGCGGAGACACAGGCAGAGGGAGCAGCAGGTTCCATGCAGGGAGCCCGATTTGGGACTCGATCCCGGGACCCTGGGGTCACACCCTGGGCCAAAGGCAGACGCTCATCCACTGAGCTCCTCGGGTGCCCCAAATTATCAGATATTTAAGGAAGAAGTAGTATCATGTGCACAAAATTTCAAAAAACAAGGAGGGGGGTCAACAGGAAATATGTTCTAACTCATTTCAGGAGGCCAGCATTATCCCAGTATCACAATCAGACAAATGGTTAAAATCAAACCGGAGGGCAATATCCCTGATTAACACAGACGTAAAATCCCTTCAGAAACTATGACTCATTCCGATCCAGGAATACATCATGACCCAGGAGATTTACTACGGGAATGCAAGCTTTTAAAATCATGAATATAATTCACCCCCATTAACAGAGTAGTAATGATCTTCTCCAGAGAAGCAGGAAAAAAAAAAAAAAAAAAAAAAAAAAAAAACAAAACGACCACATTTACCAGCCCTGTGGTATTAGGAACTCTCAGCCAACCAGGCATGCAGGAAAGAGCTTCCTTACCCTGATCAATGTATGAAAAGAATCTTTGAGCTAATTCAGACTCAATGGTGAAGGACTAACCACTTCTCCTTAAGACTAGACCCAGGCGAGGCGTCTGGTTTGGACGCCCGTGTTTCACCGTGTGCTGTCCCCAGGGCCCTTGTCATGCGCTTTGGCCAAAGTGGAAGGGTTGGTAGGATGGGGGGTGGGGGGTTTTGCAGCTTATGAGCAAACATGTGAAAGCTTTATAATTATAATTATTTTAATTAATTAATTTATTTTTATTTATTTTTACATGAAAGCTTTAGATGGCGTCAGCTGCTTCCTCCAGCCTCTGTTCCTAGAAAGTAGCTCCCACCTGCGGTCGGTGATCCCGAGTACCCCGGGCCTGACGTGACCACAGAGGCGACCGCGGGGCAAGACAGGCAAAGCAGAGGTGGGACCCGGGAGAAGAGACCACACGATGCTCAGAGCCGGGGGTGACGGCCTGAGAGGTGGAGGACGCCCCTCCTCTTCCCGCCCTCCCGCATCTCCCAGCCCCCGGGGCGTGCGGTGTGGCCCCCTGAGTGGCTTCCAGGACAGCAGAGTGGGTGGCCCTTCTGGCTCTCACCCATAGGGCCCCCTGCAGGGGCCGGGGGACCCTGGATGTCTGCATGAATATTTGGGGCAGAGCCACCGGCGTCCCCTCGAAATTCAAGCCCGAGGCCTGACTCCCAGCACTTCTTGATGGGACCTTATTTGGCAATGGGGTCGTTGCAGGTGTAACTAATTAAGATGGGGTCGTCCTCGGAGGGTGTGGACCCTAAACCCAATGACAGGGGTCCTCGAAAGAGGCAGAAGAGGAGCCGCACACACAGAGGAGAAGCCCCGTGAGGACGGAGGAGGAGACGGGAGGGACGTGGCCTCCAGCCCCAGGACGCCTGGGGCCACAGAGGCCGGAAGAGGCAGGAGGGACCCCCCGGAGCCCCTGGAGGGAGCGTGTCCCTGCCGGAGCTCCGACGTGCAGTCCCAGAGCTGGGACGGGATGCAGTGTGCAGGGCTCTCTGAGGACCAACACCGTCCCCGCCCCCGACAGGACATCTGAATCCCAGCCCTGGTTGAGGAAGGAGCAAACGCCAATCCCCGATCGGTTACGAAATCCTGTGGCCGTGGCCGCAGCCAACATCCTCGGGCCTGACGCAAGCGCCAGGTGGAGACGCTGCGGGGCCCCGCGGAACCGCCCTGCCTGAGGCCCTCCCAGTGCGTGGCCGGGGAGCCTGGGGGTCCACGCAGGACTGACCTCTTGTACGAGCAAGGACAGCGTCCTTGGCCCACGTGGCCTTGTTCTTGCGCACACGTCTGCGGCCACGTGTCCCCTTCCTGTGAGGACACCAGCCCTGTTGCATGAGGACCCCCCCACCCCGCCTCATCCTAAATTCCATCTGTAAAGACCCCACCGCCAAAGACAGTCACATGCACGGGGTCTGGGGTGAGGGCTTCCAGGGCGGAGCTTCCTGGGGACACGGGGCAGCCGGCAACCACCGTGGTTCCCGCGACCCCGCCCAGGAAGAGGTCCCGCAGGTGGGACTCAGTTCCGCCCCGGGATGATGATTCAGGACCGCGGGAGGCGACGGCTGCTCATGCTCGAGCACCTCGACCACATCACACGCGGCACCCTGGCTGGCGCGTGGAAGCGTGATCCCGTTGGTGGGGTGGGGGGACGGCACGGGCCAGTCTCTGCACCACCTCGCGGGGCCGCAAGGGCGTCTGTGATGATCTGAGGTTTCTCAGCCACACACCGCACTCGGTGCTCGTCCTACCTTTCTCGGAGCGCAGCAGACAGACAGACATCACAAGCACCGCGAGCCACAGCAAGGCCATGGCGCCGCCGCTCCCGAGCAGGGGCCGTGCGCTGCAAGAGAAGGGACGGTTAGCGTGTGGGACGCAAGGGGTGCACGCCCGGAGCTCCTCTCGCCACCCTGCAGCTCCTTCCAGGAGGGAAGGCGCCGGGCATGGGCGTGGCCGGGCGCGTGCATTCACGGTCACACGTGTGCATGTGTGCCTGGGGGCCTGCATCGTACACACGGGCTTATGCTGTACACACTGCCGTGTGCGTGTGTGCATGCATGCACATGTGCGTATACACAGGTTGTCATGTATGTGCATGTCTGGGGGTGCAGGCGTACATCTGTGCAGGTCTCCTGTGTGTGCATGGGTGCACATGTACCTACATTACACACATGTGCATATACTGTACACAATGCCGTGTACATGTGTGTATGCGTGCCCATGTGTGTATAAGATTGTGCACATGTCTGCGTGCATGTGTACATCTGTGCAGGTCTCGCATGTGTGCACATGTGCCTACATCACACGTGTGCATACTGTATACACCCTACGGTGTGCACACGTGCTACACACGTGTGCGTGTCTGCGTGTGCATACATACACCTATGCAAGTCTTGTGTGTGTGCACATATGCCTACATTGCACACATGCATGTAGTGTACACACTGCCGTGTGCATGTTTACATGCGTGTGCACGCGTGTGCAAGCCTGCATGCGCATACGTACATGTATGCACACATATGCCCACATTGCACACATGCATGTAGGGCACACACTGCTATGTGCGTGTTTACATGCGTGCACGTGCATGTGCATACATACACGTATGCATGTCTCGTGTGTGTGCTCGTGCGTGCATCCCTGTCTGTGTGTCCGCCCGCCTCTAGACTTCCACCTTGAGGTCTGTGCATGCTCCCGGCCCCAGCCCCGTGCGGAAAGCAGGAGAGCCCACACGCGGCACGCGGGGCACCAGGAAACGGCGGCGTCACAAAGCCCTGGAAGGAAGTGTCATTAAAAATACGAAGTCAACCCAGATGCAGTTTCCTGTAAGTGGACGCGTGGGCTCCAGGGGCCCCACCGGGAGCCTCCCAGGGCAGCCGCCTGCGCAGCTAGCTCTGGGCCCCCGCCCGGGCCCGTCTCCGGCACCCCCGGAACCATCAGCCGCGGGTCTCCCGTGGGACCCCCAATCCTCCCTGCCCCTCCTAATTGCCCTCAAAATGTGCCCCCTCTGGACCATCCCACCTGGAAAAATCTCAGCCGAGATCCAGGAGGGAGCGGGGACTCCCCGTACCTCGTCCTGAGCATTCACAGCCCCCAGCGCAGGACCCAACAGGGACCGCAGTTCAGCCTTGAGGCTCAGGGAGATTTCCGTGTGAGCAACGGGGCTGACGATGGCTTCCCACAAGTGCCAGCTCTTACGCAATCAGATAGCAAAAGGGCTTCTTGTCAAACCGGGGAGCCCTCCCAGGGGCCCCTTCCCAGGAGAGGAGCCTGGCAGCATCCAGCGCTGCCTGTGTGTGCGAGGCGCCCCGAGACAGGTGCCGTGTAGCGGGTGTGTAATCCAGGGGTTCGGGTGAGGTGCGACCCGCATTGGGCTCCGTTTCCGGGTGTGTGTGTGTGTGTGTGTGTGTGTGTGTGTGTGTAAGCTCACATTCACCATGAGCCATAACCATGAAGGGTCCGTGCAGGAAATCGCAATGACCGAAGATGAGAATGTGCAAGAGAGAGACCGCGTGAGCGCGGCCTTAGGTGCTGAAGTCGGGTGGACCCCGGCGCCAACGGTGGACACGGTGGGTGCCCATGTGCACCTGAGTGTGCAGGGGTGTGCACCCCACTCACATGCAGCCTTCAGCCAGCCCAGAGGACGGGTCACGGGGTGCGTGCCCTAGGGCGGGTGGGGTGGGGGCTGCCCCAAACGCGGTCTGCGGCCTCTCTGGGGGGCCCCACCCCATCACCTTTGGGACCTCGGTTCCCGCACGACCGGCTCAGGGAGAGTCCTGGGGTGACACCCGCCCTCTGCATTTTTCAAAACGTCTCTAGTCATCAACACGTTTATGAAAGTGAGACTCACACCCTGCAAACGTCACCCCTTCCAGATGTCACTCGGGGGACATCTGGTGCCTTCACCACGCCGGTCCGGTTCCCGAACTTTCCATCCCGCTCAGAGACCCTCCGTGAGCATGAGCTCCCCTCCCCGTCCCCCTCCCCGGAGGCGGTACCGCTCACCCACTTTCCGCCCACCCGGTGCATTTGACCGTTTCTGCACATTTTCCAAACAGCGGGATCCCGGAGCGGGGCGGAGCGCGCGCTCCGCTCCCTGCGCATCGCTCCCGAGGTGGGGCCGCGGGACTGCAGGTGCGGGGCTCGGTTTCCCTGGGGCCCTGGGGCCTCCTGGAGAGCTGGCGCGTTCTTCCAGGGAACACCCGGCCCAGGGCCGGCGAGGTGCAAGGGCGCGAGCATCCCTCCGTGCGCGGCTCAGCGCCTCGGGCCGCTCACCTGGGGAGCCTGTGCCCCCGCCCCCTGCTGCTCGCGCCGACTCCCGCATCCTCCTCGTTTGCGGTGCGCGCTGCGATTCCCGGACGCAGTGCGCACGGGAGCGCGGGGGGCGCACCTTGGCTGCAATGGTCCCCACTGGAATGCGCGTCGTGGCTGCCCGGGGGTCAGGGGGGTCTTACCTGGGAGGCAGGGACAACCCCGCGTGCGAACCGCAGCCGGCCTGCCCGGGGGGTGCAGGGGCGCACCGGGCGCGGAGGGCGCGGAGGGCGCGGGGCGGGACCCCAGACGCGTCCGCCTGTGCAGCCTTCGCAGCTGTGCCGGAGGAACCGTCCCCAAGGCGACAGCGAAGCCAGGTCCCCGTCCTCCGCCTTTTTATGGTCCCCGCGAGGGGCCCCACCCCGCAAACCGCGACCCAATGAGGCTCGGGCGCCGCCGTGACCCTGCGGGCGGGCGCCTCTCCCCGGGTGACCGTCCCTGCCCGGCGAGCCCGGGTCAGCCGCGCCGCGAGTTCCCTGGAATGACTCCCCTCTTTCTCTGAAAAGCCGTATTTTCCGGTTTTCATCCGGGCGGGTTCCTGTTTGCTGCGATCCTAATTGCTGCTCCCCATCCAGGGCCGCCTTGGGCAACTTCCTCCGGTGCCCAGCGCGGACTCTGCTTTGCAAAACGGCCTTCGCAGGTTGGTGAGGAAGCGCGAGGCTGCCGCGGGCGCGTCCTGCGGGGCTGGGGTCGCCGGGAGGGTTAGTGCCCGCGGGTCGCGCACCCGATGCTGCCGCCGCCCGGATGGCTGCTCCCGGCAGCAGCGCTCAGGTCGCCACCTGTCCCTGGAGGTGCCAGGCCTCTGCCCTAGGGGCCCCGGAACCCCTCCCTGGGCCCCGGAGCCGCTCCAGCCGGCTGCTCGCCCTGCGCTTCCCAACCGCCTGCAGGCCGCTCCCCTGGGGACACACAGCCCCGACCTTCGTTCGACCTGCGTGCGGGTCTCCCGGTGGGGAAGCGGGACCAGCCACTGGGTCCCGGGAGGGGTGCGGGCGCTTCCGGGCTGAGCACCCGGGGGTGGAGGGGGTCAGGCGGTGCACGGGGGCGGGAGGGGAGCAGGCGATGCACCCGGTGCCCCGGGGTGGGTGGGTGGGGTGGGTGGGTCAGGCTGTGCACCCAGAGGTGGGGGGTGCAGGCGGTGCACCCTGGGGTGGGGGTGCAGGTGGTGCACTCAGAGGTGGGGGGTGCAGGTGGTGCACCCTGGGGTGGGGGTGCAGGTGGTGCACTCAGAGGCGGGACAGGGGGGTGCAGGCGGTGCATGGGGGTGGGGGGAGGGGGGCACACGGGGGTGCAGAGAGGGGGCACCTGCTGCTGCACCCACGGACAGGGCCGGGTGCGGGCAGGCGGTGCACCCGGGGGATGGGGGGGCAGGCAGTGCACTCGGGGCGGAGGGGGTCAGACAGTGCACGGTGAGGGGCGGGTACTGAGGAGCAGAAGGGGAACCAGGAAGGGGTGACGCAGGACACACAGCTGCCAGGAGGGCAGGCCCCAAACACACCTCGCCCAGCCGGGGTGGGGCCGCCCTGCTCGCAGCCCCCCCACCCGGGGACAGACCTGCCCCAGGACAGACGTCGTCCCCCCGGGTGCTCTGAGCCCCACACCTGGACAGACCCCCAACCCCGCCGCCTGGAGCAGCCCCAGACCCTGATCCTAGGGACCCTGCGTGGGACTCCCTGGCAGTAGGAAGCATGTCCGGAGCCTGTTTTGGGGACACCGGACAGTTAGGTCCAGAGTTCCCTGCACATGAACCGCAGCCGCGGCCTCCTTTCTCTGCAACCCCTGCCTCCGAAGTAAGAAGTCCCGTGTCTTGGGGGCCGACAGCCTGGGCTGAGCAGGTGCGGGGTGCAGGACGGCACCGGGGGTCTCGGCCTCGTGGCTGCCGCCCCCTGCCCTGCACCCTCCGCATGCCCGCGTGGGTGACGCTCTGCAGGTCAGCATCCGGCACGTGCGGGCCGCCCTGGGGTGACGCAGCTGCAGCAGGCCTGCGGACCCGCATGAAGGAGTCCCTCCGTTACTGGGTGCCAGGTCAGGGCGCACCCCGGGGTGCTGCTGTGCCACAGCCCAGGGCGGGAGCAGAGGTGACAGGTGCGCCCGAGAGTGCCGGAGGGCTCTGCGGTCCAGCCCACATCCAGCCGCGTGGACCCATAGCCTTGCAGGGGGATCCGATGGGGCTGCTTGCACGACCCCAGTCCCCGTGTGCGGGATCCCCCGAGGTACGGGGCTTCCCTCGTGAACTTCCCCCCTCAAACACCACAACCGCCAAACTCTGTGCCCCTCGCCACGCAGGGGACGATGCTCCTTGCTCTGAGGTCACCAGCCGGTCGTCCCCCCATCACCGAGGGAGGCTTGTCCTCCGCTCCAGCCGGGGGCTCCCCCACAGACCCCGTTCTCCCCGAGACCTTCGGAGCATTTACTCACCAGCAGACTCTGTAGGGGGTGCACATCCCTCCTGCAATTATGTGCTTCCCAAGGAAAAGACACTCATTTAAAAAATTAATTGTTATTATTATTATTGTTATTATTATTATTTACAGGTGATGGAGCAAAGGGAGAGCGAGGGAGCGAGAGAGCGAGAGGGTCAGTGAGGCCCAGTGTGTGAGCCCGATGCGGGGCTCCATGTAAGGGTCCTGAGAGCGTGACCCGAGCTGAGACCCAGAGTGGGGTGCTTCACCGACCGAGCCACCCAGGCGCCCCGGGAAGTGACCAGCTCCGGTGACTGCGCCGCCTGAGTGGTGGGGACCCGAGCGTGTCCATGGCGCCTGCGCGGGGGCCTCCCGTGCACACAGGGTCTTAGCAGGTGACGTGGACGAGCTGGGACGAGCGCCCTGGATCCCGTGGCCCCAGATGCAATGACTGGGGTCCTTGTGAGAAGCCGGACCTCAGATCTCGGGTCCCCGGAGCTGGGGGATGGTGGATCCCTGCGGCCCTCACCCCGTAGCTGGTGGTTGCTCCTTAGGGCCGCCCCGGGATCCCCCCACATCATGTCATGCTTCCCTCCACACCCCAAGCACGGACACTGTGGCCCTCACTCTGGCTCCTGCAGGTCCAGGAACCCAGGCCTGGCCATCCCGTGGGCCCCGAGCCCACCGAGGTGCACCGGTGACCCGTCACCCTGAGCCTGCGGCCCCGAGGCCTAGGGCTGGGTTCCCAGGTCCCGGGTGTTAGGGGCGTCAGAGGCCCCGGGTCGTGCTCATCCCCTGATGGAGCAGGTGTTTGCAGCAGGACCTTCTCTCTTGGGGTCCCGAGCGCCCCCCACCCCGTGGTTGTGCGCTTATCGCACGCGGCACCTTGAGGGGGCGGCTCCCCCAGTGGTATCCGGGCCTCCTGACAGCTGGCCGCCGTGATAGCGGGGAGCCAGCGCGCGCTTCCTCCTCCGTGCGGCCCACCCGGTTTCCTCTTGAGGTGCACAGAAGTCTTTCGAAAGACGCCGACTCTTGGCTTCTGTGCATCTCCACGCCGCCCGACCCCGAAGGTGGAAGTGGTTCGGCCCACGCCGTCTGTATCGGCCACCATCGCCTCTTGTGAAATGCGTTTCTTCACCGTGTAGACTGCTGAGCGCACCGCCGGCCCGTGTCCTCGGAGCGGTCTACGTGAGCGCACACCCGGGCCAGCGTTTTCTTCCCTAGATGGTCACCGCCGAGCCCCGATGTTTTGTCTGTGGTCAGCGAGGAAGGTCCTGGAGGGGCACGGTCCCCAGAGCCCCTGTTGTGCGCCCACGAGCCCCGTGCCAACGTGTGTGTCACTCGTCCCACGTCCTGGGGGCCTGGCCTCAGCCTCCCCCGCAGGTGGGACACACGCGTGGCCCTCGTTCCCGATCCCTGTAGTCATCCAGAGAGCTCGGCGAGAGACGCAGACCGTGGGACGTCTGCACAGCACCCGTACCGCGTCCCCATCACTCTGGACACACATGTCCACCTCTCCCGCTGGAACCCCTGCCCTACCGGCATCGTGGGCCCATCTGCGCATCAGCCTCTGTTTCTTGGTTTTTGAGGTTTTTTTTTTTATTTTTTGGTTATAGGTGCGTCACTATTTATGGGGTCGTCACTAAATATTGCTCCATCAATGCAGCTTGGTGGCTATTCGGTGGTCATGGTTCAAAAGACCCAGTTTGGGGACCAAGGTCGTCTCCAAATGCCCTCCCGGGTCGCGGTTGGGCTGTGGGTGTGAGTCCAGACCTTGCAGGGCAGTACGGGATTGGCCAAATCCTGTGTGCAGAGCCCGTGGGTCTGCAAACACAACGCTGGTGTAGACAGCCAGTGTAGACGGCGGATGGCCAGAGGGCTGGGGAGGAGGCCAGATGGGAAGCTTCTAGACAACAGATGGGAGAGGTGAGAGCCATGGGGGCAGCCCCCAGGGCCCCCCTGTGACCCTGAGCCCTAATGAAGACGGGTCAAGAGGGGGGTCCCCTCACAACGCACGGTCCTCCCCGACCTGGCCACATGCCCTTCGCGAGATCTGAACAAAGCGCCCCACACTGCGGAACATCAGCATCCAGGAAACCCGGGGACAGAGACACCTGCTTGCTGGGGGCGGGGTCTCCCCTCCTCTGCCCAGAGGGACCCGCCGTGCACCTGCAAAGCTGTGCGGCGAGTGGGTACCTGGCACGCAGGCCCACCGCGCCATCCACGCCCTAGCGCCCACCCTGCACGGGTCCCCGTGTTCCGGGGACGCCCCCTCCCCCCCACTTTGCGTTTCCCAAAGTGACCTCCGCGCCCCTTTGCCACCTGTGCAGACGGCGGACCGCGCAGGGCCCCTTTCAGGACCAAAATCCCCGTGAGTGACCTTTCTTCACCAGCCACGGGATTCCTCGCAAACCAGCCTTCCCGAGAGCAAAACGTGTTCATTCCTGGCAATTTGGAAAATCACGGGAGCCGCGAGAAGATGGTCATTTCACATCACAACGTGCTCCTAACACCTGACTTTTTTCTTCTTTACAGAAACGCACCCCGGCGTCACTATGAAATTAATTCCTGCCCATCCCCAGTCAGAAGTACAGATAAGCAGGAGATGAAAGTGCGTCCAGCCTGCAGATAACCACCCCTGCCGTGCGGCGCACAGGTCCCTGCGCGCACCCGCAGGGGCCTCATCCCCGTCCCGCGCGCACCTGCAGGGGCCGCATCCCCGTCCCGCGCGCACCTGCAGGGGCCTCATCCCCTCCCGCGCGCACCTGCAGGGGCCGCATCCCCTCCCGCCCGCACCTGCAACGGCCTCATCCCCTCCCGCGTGCACCTGCAGCGGCCTCATCCCCGTCCCGCGCGCACCTGCAGCGGCCGCATCCCCTCCCGCGCGCACCTGCAGCGGCCTCATCCCCTCCTGCGCGCACCTGCAGGGGCCTCATCCCCGTCCCGCGCGCACCTGCAGCGGCCTCATCCCCGGCCGCGCGCACCTGCAGCGGCCGCATCCCCGTCCCGCGCGCACCTGCAGCGGCCTCATCCCCGGCCGCGCGCACCTGCAGGGGCCGCATCCCCGTCCCGCCTGCATTTGGCTGCCGCGGGCGTGACCCGGGTTCTTGACCGCGAGCAATGCAAACCCGCGTCCGCGCTCGCGGGGCCTCCGCAGCCCGCACCATCGTTTTTAGGGCAAATTTCTGGAAAACAGCTTTCAGCTGGCTTTCCACCCGCGTTAGAGATGACGAATCAGTTTCCACAGACACGTGAGCATCGCCACGGGCGCCGCGTGGGGGTGGCGGTGCGCAGCTCGGTCCGTGTCGGGCGTCAGGAAGCCGCGCGTGGGGAGGGGACATAGTTCACATCAGGCGGTGTGGTGAGGCGTCTCCCGCACTGACAGCTTTATTTCCTCTGTGTGTGTGTGTGTGTGTGTGTTTGCCTACGTGTTTTTTTGGGCTTTTGCAGGTGCTTTGGATGAACAGCCACGGGGCAGCAGTTCCGTGGGCGCGGGGGCGGCAGCTGGATTTGCGCCCTAACGCGCTTCACCTCCCCGGGGGGACACAAGGTTGAGCGTCATCCAGACACGCGCAGATCGCCAAATGCGGAGGCACATCCGCGGAACACACGCACGCTCTTTCCTCCCAAGAGGTCCCCCCCCCCCCCCGTCCATCATTTGTCACGTTGAAACATGTTAGCTGCATGGTGGGGACGGACCGCCCTCCAAATCTCCGCGGGGATGGAGCAGCAGGTGCACAAACCGATGGGGACGCTCCCGCCCGCGTCCCACTTGCTTCCCAGCCTGCGGGACCCACACGGGGGACCTGGGCGTGCGGACCGGCCTCTCTCTCCTTGTCCCCGAGTGGGCGCGTCGTGCGTCAGAGACACGGACACACAGACAGACAGCTAGCCTCCCTCCAGGGGGTGCCCCGCGGCGCACACCATCCCTCCCGGCCGGCCCGCGTGGACGCGCGCAGAAAGCCCAAAAGCCATGCTGCTGGGTGTCGGGGTGGCAGCGTTGCTGGTCAGCGAAGAAGACGACGCACACACGTGACATTTGCAGGGGTGGCGGGGAGGGCGGGGAGGGCGGGGGATGAGGCCAAAGCTGCGATGTCCGCTTGTCCCCGCGGTAGTCACCACGTTTCCTCCACCATGAGGACGTCCTCGGGTTCCTGGGAGCCCGGCGGCGGGTGGCCGTCATCCCAGGCGACCTGAGAAAGACAAGACGGGCAGCGTGGACACCACACACCTGCCACGCACCTGTGGTGCCACCAGGAAAGGATCCGTGAACAGAGTGGACGCAGCCCCCTCAGAGGCCGGATGCGCACACACGCATGTAGGGGACTAGGACACAGCGGGAGGCAGGAGCGCAGCTCTGACACCTGCTGCCCCAAGGGTGGACCCTAAACTTCGCTGGGAGGCCCGACTGGCCTCAAGGGCGCCCCAGGGAAAGGGGGAGGGGGGCTTCCCAGGGAAACAGCGTCAAGCCCAGAACCGGAGCCCCCCCATCCATGTTGGGGGAGATCCTCTGCTCATCACGGGGCAGCATCTGGGGCACATGCTCAGGGCAAGTCAGAAGAGTCATGGGTGCCCCAGCTCCAGGGAGGGTCCCTCGCCACGGTCCCCTGTGGCTGTGGTCAGGAGTCAAAGGGTCGCCCCCAAACCCCAGCTCCATCCACACCCAGTGGAGGCACCTCTATGTGCAAGTAGGGTCTGAACCCATGTAATGGACTTGGGGTGTCCTCATGAGGGTGCTGGTGTCCACGAGCCCCCCTAAGGGACAGAGACCAACCAACAGCTCCCTCTGCAACCCCAGGACCAGCGGGGGTTTCCAGCAGAGAAATAGGGTCACACCGCTTCCTGCGCTCCACAGCTGTTCCTCGGCCAGACCCCACGTTTCCAGTTTTGTGGTGGGTGACCCCAGGACAGACTTTTGTGGTGAAGGCAGCTGGACGCTGCGGGGCCTGTGGGGGTGGGGGGGAGCGTCCACTTCCCTCTGTCCTCCATCTGTCCCCTGGGAAGTGCTCCTGGGTTGGGGAGCTCAGGACACCCCTCCTCTGTGACACCGTGCCCCAGGGCAGCGGTCACCTGCAAACACTGGGAGCCCCAGAGGGTCCGCGCCACCTCCCAGGGTGCCGGGGGCACGCGCTCACCTCCAGGGTCGGCATGAGGGCCCCCGTGATTTCCTTCTTGACCTGCGGGATGGGTGGAAACAGCTTGTGGCTCCTGTAGAACCTGCTGAGGACACGGCACCGTGGAGGGCGCCGCGCACGGTCAGCGCACCCCGGGCCGCGGGCTCCCTTCCCTCCCCAGAGAAAGCGCGCACCTCCGGAGCCAGGCCGCGGCTGCACGGACCCACCGCCCCTGCGCGGGGTGCGGAGGGCGTGTGGGCGCGCAGCAGGAGACCCTTACCCCATGGACAGTCCCTTCTCGACCCTCGCCAGCCCTCCTCGCCAGCCCTCCGCAGCCCGGGGTCCGCGCGCCCTGGACTCCGGATTCGCGCCCCCCTCCCCGCATTGCACACGCACGGGGTCCCACGCCCGGGGTCCTTACCCCCTGGCCTCCGGATTCGCCCTCCCCGAGGCCATTCCGCACGCACCGGGTCCCGCGCCCCGCGCCCCGAGAAGCGTCCTGCGTGCTGGTGCCAGGACCCGGGCCTTACCGTTTGCAGAGGCACATGAGGAGCAGCGCGGGCACAGCCGTGGCCCACACCACCACGTCGAACATTGCGCCGCGGGGCTCGCGCTCCTCCGGGAGGCCTGGGCGGGGGTGGGGGTGGGGAGCCGGCGTCAGGAGCGCGGCGTCAGGGTGGCGCACACGGCGGCCCCCGCGCTGCTGTCCGACTCCCTCCCCGGGGCTGCGGGCGTGCGGTAGCGGAGCGGAGGAGCGGCGGAGGCGGGAGCGCTGGCCCTGCCGCGCGGACCCTCGCCGAGACCTGTGCCCCCCCCTCGCCCCCGCCCCCAGTGTCCTCCGCGCCCTGCTCCCTCCCGGCGGAGCTGCCCCGTAAGCGTTTGCGCACAGGCCCAACTAGAACCGCGCACGCATGTTCTTTCTCAGCCCACGTTCACTTTGAACACCCTGCGGCCCAGCCAAAGGAATGAACGCGTAATTGTGAAACTCCTGAGGGTGGGACAGACGCGTGGTTTCTATCGCCCCGGACGCTCCCCTTTGGGTACCGCGGCTTGGCCTTGGGTGGTCTGCGCCGCTTCTGCGAGCGGAGACCCCGATCTCGGGACGGAAGGAGCCCACACGTGCACTGGGGGCTCCTCTGGGTGGGGGTGCGGGGCGCCAGCCTGCAGAGCTCTACGCATCCAGCTGGAGCATACTTGGAGCTCTAATCCCCAGAACGGAGGTGTGGGAGCCGCAGACGAGGCTGGGGGGGGGACCCCGGCCTTGTGGGGTTTCGCCCCCCCCTCCCCCCCGCATAAAACGGTGCGTTTCCTGCCGCTTGCGCTTCTGCGTAATGGGAGCTGTCACCTTGCAGGCCACTGGCTTTGGGATAACCCTCCCTGCCCCCCTAAAGGACGGGGAGGTGATGGAGCGCCCAGGGGGATGGGCCGAGCACCCCTGAGCCCTGCGTGACCCCCGCGGGAGGGGGACAGCGGCAACGAGGGCCTTGCAGACACCCCAGCGGGGCTGAGTGAACAGCAGCCCAGGGGGTTCCCTGTGCCCGTGCTGCTATCTGGGGGTGCGTCCTTGGAGGGTGACCCCAGGCCACGGGAGGGCGTGCGGGGCAGCAGGACACGCCCGCAGATGCTGCGTCGGGGCAGAGAGCGCGCTGGGAGCCGCTGCAGTGCACTCAACAGGCCCCCCGCCCCTCGTCTCCAAACAAAAGTTGCGTGCGCCCCAACCCCGACATCCCTGCGCGGGACCTGCTGGGAATAGGGTCATTCCAGGTGGGCGAGGTGAAGGGTCCCATATGAGCTCCCCCCGGCCGCCGGGGCCAGCGGCATGAGGCGGTGGAGGAAGGCGCGGGGAGGTGGGGGGAGCCCCGCGCGGATCCATCCATCCGTCCTCGTCCTCGGAGCGTGAGCGCGGGGCCTGGGGCGCTCACCGAATAGCACCGTCGGGCTCCACTCACTCCACAGGTCGTTATACACGTAGCGCACCCTCGCGCGGAACGTGCTTTCCACCCTGGCGGCGGAACTGGGCATCAGGTACACGTTCGGATCTTGTCCCCGCTGGAACACCTTCAGGAGAGGAGACAACCGGCTGTGACTGACGTGTGGCGGTCCCCTGGGGTCTGCGCTCCCTGCTTCCGGGCAGAAGCGACACCTGACACCCCAGCCAGGAGCATCCATCCAGGCAGCACTGGCTGTTCCATGGGACCCTGGACTCTGCACTGTCCCCAGGGAAGGTGGACTCTGCACCTGTCCTCTGGGAAGGTGGACCATGCATCTGTCCCCTGGGATGTCCCCTGGGAAGCTGGACCTTGTGCCTGTCCCCTGGGAAGGGCTCCCTGAGCTGCGCCCACATCTTGGGCAGAGTCCCCAGACCCTCCAGGGTGGCTCCAGGTTATTCCGAATCTGCACACCGGTGGTGGTTGCAGGGGGTGGTTGGAGGGGCGGTCCGGGGGGCCCCGTGGCCATCCGGTCCTGAGTCCGACATCACCAGCTGGGTGCCCGGGGACTGCTCCGCGCCCTCTTGTCCCTCCCCACGGCCAAAACGGAGGCCAGTTCTGGGGCAGGCCCCAGCGTCCCTGTGGACGGGGGCCACCACGTGTCCGGGGTCCACCGCACGGGGACGGCGCACCCTGGTGTCCCGGGGCAGGCGGGTCTGGAGGGCCTGGCAGAGGGACACGGGACAGAAGGGTGGTGAGCGGGGAAGCTAAGAAGGACCTGGAAGGGCCGTCAGGAGCAGGGCTGCGTTTCCTGAGACGGGGTGGCCCCTCCCGCTGCCCCCCCCCCAATCTCATCCAAACATCCAAGCACGTCTGGGCCGAACCTGAGTGGGACACAGAGTCCCTGCCTGCCGGGTCATTCCGGAGGCCGTGGTGCTTCCCTGCAGCTTAGATATCAGGACGGACGCTGACCCCAGGTCGCACGACCCGGGACATGTCCCTGACGGTCCCTGTGACCCCCAAGAACCCAGTTTCTTCTGCTCACATGTCCACGGCTGAGATATCTGGTCTTTACGAGCTCAAGTTGTTGTTTTAGACCCAGCAGACCCCACGCTACTGCCCCACCCCCTCAGCCGCAGTAGCCCGGGGGCAGGTAAGGGAGGGGCCGGCGTGGCCCCGGGCACCTGCCAGGTAGCCCACAGATGGACGGATCCCTTCCCCCGATCCCCTCGGGGACCCTCCTGGGCAGCAGGAATCGCTCAGAAAGGCAGAGAGACTTACGTGCTTTGTCTTGGAGGAGCTGCCCTGAAAAAAGGGAAAGATTGTTAAAATGTGTGTTTTCAGCATCACGTGCAAATGTGGGAACCCACGCAGAACCCGGGAGCGGGTAGGAAGAAGCCTCCTCAGAGCTTTTCCACCTGCCGGAGAGCAGAGGAGGGGGAAGGAGGGACTGCCGTGAACTCCCGGCTTGGGGACACCTCACTTCCGGGAGGGACCATGAATGTCTCCTCAATCGCACATCTGGGGGAGTTTCTCTTTTTTTTTTCTTTTTCTTTTTTCTTTCTTTCTTTCTTTCTTTCTTTCTTTCTTTCTTTCTTTCTTTCTTTCTTCTTTTACTTTATTTATTTATTTATTTAATTTTATTAATTTGCCAACATATGGTATGACACCCAGTGTTCATCCCATTTGGGGGAGTTTCGTGCCCACGCAAGAGACAAAAAAACGCCACTGACGTCTGCCTAAACAAACATCGTCACAGTCACAGTGGTTCTTATCTCCTATTTGTTCTACAAACCCATTTTTTTAAAACCCATTTTGTTCTTAAGGAAGCTTTTTCTAAAAAAAAAAAAAAAAAAAAAAAAAGGAAGCTTTTTCCTTCCCTTCCCTTCCTAACTTCACTTATTCAAGAGTCTCTTCTTCTGTGAGGTCCCATATGCATGTGAATAACATTTGCTCCCCCCTTCCCTTAACTGTCCTTTTATTTAATTTGCACCTCCCCGGCTCAGGACCTAAGAGGGTGGAGGAACAGCTTTCCCCCCTGGACACATAAAGGATCAATTTCCTTCTTGTGAATTTCTGTCTGGCTGGCGAGCGTGCTCTGGGGATATTGATGAGGGGCGAGAAGGCAGCGTCTACAGGAGCGTTTTGTTCTGCGTCAGGGAATGTTCAAATGCCTCGTAAGGACTGACCACCTCCGAGACCCTCAGCGAGCTCCAGCGTTTACTGGGTGAGTCCGTGAGGCTGTGTGGATGTCAGGTGGGACCTGATGACAAAAGGGTTGCTGCTGCTGGTGGTCCTGGCTCCTGGGGCGTGACATGCACAGGACACTCCAGGCTGCACAGCTGCCAGAGGTCACCTGAGTGGGACCCCCTGTGTGAGGTCACCTGTGCATAGTTACCTGTGTAAGTTCACCTGTGTGAGGTCACATGCATGCGGTTACCTGTGACGTCACCAGTATGAGCTCACATGTGTGAGGTCACCGTGCCTAGTTGCCTCTGTAAGTTCACCTGTGTGAGGTCACCTGTGAGGTGACCACTGTATAGGTACCTGTGTGGGTGTCACTGTGTGACATCTTCTGTGTGAGGTCACGTGTGTGAGGTCACATGGATGCAGTCACCTGTGATGTCACCAGTGTGAGGTCACTTATGTGAGGTCACCTGTGCATAGTTACACCTGTGCACAAGCCCACCTGTTTGAGGTCACCTGTGTGACTTTGCCCACATGAGCACGGGGCAGGATGACACTGGAGGGCAGGGCCAGACACCGCAGACCCTGGGCACACACATCGGGGGCCTTGACTCTAATCCAAGATCCATACCCGACCTGGGGAGGGCTTTAGGGACGGAAGGGTCATGACCTCATTTCCATTCTGAACGGTGCCCGGGGCTGCGCGGTTCCACGGGGGCTGGGCCTGGGGGTCACCCCAGAACTCTCACGTGTGCCCCACACTGTGGTGTGCACAAGCTCTGTGGTCAGCGTAGGCACGATGACAGGGTCCCCGCACTCAGGGGACCTGCCTCCAGGAGGCAAGATGCACAAAGCAGAGGCACTAGAACATTTCAGGTCACGCCTGATTCCAGATCGCCCCTGGGAAGAAACCGGATCGGGGGCGTGGGGACGGCACAATAGAGAGAGACCAGTGGGACAGGAGGTGAGAACGGGCGTGGATATGGAGGACCCAGCACCTGAGGACGGAGGGAGGGCCTGCCAGCAGAAGCAGCAGGACGTGCAAAGGCCCTGGGGTCTCGGGTGCTCAGAACTGAATGCCCACAGCACGGCACCGGACTGTGTGTCTCCGATGAGGGCAAGAGAGGATGCATGAATTTGAGTTCCCCTCTGCCCCGGCTCCAGGCGTGGGGCCCAGGGTAAAGCCCCAGGCCACGGGGAAAACACAGATGCCGAGCGTCTGCCGGAAAGTCCCCAACTTCCAGGAGTCGGGGACAAGTCCAGATCTCAGGTGCAGAATCTCATTTACCAATGTGCAAACTGAAGATTCGGGGGGGGGGGGCTCCCGTGTCTTTACCATGAGCCCCGCCATTCCCGACCCATTTTCACATTTTGTTTCCAAAAAAACGTCCCGACAGGGGCTGCGTCCCATAAGGCCGCATTGTGAAAAATGTCGCTGATGGGACCAATGAAGACATCCAGAGTCATTACTTTATGAACCTAAAATGACTCTAAAAAATAAACACCATATTGGGATTCCTTGGCTGGTGATCGGTGGAGCATGCCACTCAGCTTGCAGGGTCCTGAGTTTGAGCCCCACACGGTGCATAGGGATAATTAAAAAAAATAAATGAGATTAGTGTTTTAAAATTTAAAAAAATTAAAATAAATAAGGGAATTTCATTAAAAAGTAATAAAGGAATCAATCACCCGTTTAGGGCAAAAACAGGGTACAGGAGTGCTCAGACATGTTTGGAGCAGAGGCGCGTGCTCATCAGCTGCCGGGATTGCATTCCACGGGAAAATACCAGATTGCGGATGGTTCGTGGGTCGCGCACCAGGGTCGGGGCTTCTTACCGCTCTTTGGATGTCCAGCTCGTAGTACAGGACGTAACTCGAAAGGTCGTATCTGATCTCGGGATTGTCCCACTTGATAATGTGGTGCGATCTGTTGTAGGTGATGGTGATGTTCGTCGGCGGGTCATACTTCTCTGCGGAAAACGAAACAGAACCAAAATGACGACAAAACGCCCGCAAACGGCGCAGCGTGTTTTAAATGTGCAATGTGGGGGGGAAAAAGAAAGAAAAAAAATTAAATGTGCAATGTGGATGGGGTGAATTCAGGGTTGGGGGGTGTTAGGGGCTCCAGCTGGGTTGCTGTGTGATGTGCGCAAGGCGGATCGGAAGGCCACCCCCTGAACATGACACCTTGGCACATGAGTGACTTGGAACTGAAGGCAGCTGACAATCGCAGACCCAGAAAGAAGCTTTCCTGGAGCTTATGGGAGTGACTAAGACCGCACAGTTCTGAGAAACTATGACTGCCGTGAATCCCGACTCTGGGGAATTTTTATGTCCGCGAAGAGAATAGAAAGTCGGCAGCAAGCTGAGTCTGCACAAACAAACCTTACTAATATAGCCCTGTCTCCCATTACTTTCCCCATACGTTTACCTTTCCTCAGTTTACCACCTCTAAAAGCACAAATCACTTTTTCTTTAACTCAGTAATCAGTTTTTTTTAAATTTTTATTTATTTATGATAGTCACAGAGAGAGAGAGAGAGAGAGAGGCAGAGACATAGGCAGAGGGAGAAGCAGGCTCCATGCACCGGGAGCCCAACGTGGGATTCGATCCTGGGTCTCCAGGATTTAGGTTTAGGCAGGCGCTAAACCGCTGCGCCACCCAGGGATTCCTAATCAGTTGTTTTTAATTAAAAGGACGTATGGATAAAAATATATAAAAGTAAATTTAAAAAATGAAGAATAGGGGGATCCCTGGGTGGCTCAGCGGTTTGGCGCCTGCCTTTGGCTCACGGCGCGATCCTGGAGTCCCCGGATCGAGTCCCACATCAGGCTCCCAGCATGGAGCCTGCTTCTCCCTCTGCCTGTGTCTCTGCCTCTCTCTCTCTCTCTATGTCTATCATAAATAAATAAATAAATAAATAAATAAATAAATAAATAAATAATCTTTAAAAAAAATGAAAAATAAATGGTATGTAAGTTCCTGAGTCTAACCACTTCTTTGGGAGATGTTTGTTTCTTTTCTGTGAAGCTTTCCTCTGATGCATATAAAGCTTAAAAATTAAAATTGCATTTGTGTGCTTTTCTCCTGTTAATATAGCATTTGTCCATTTAATTTGCAAGGCCTGTGTACAGAACCTAAGAGGGTAGAGGAAGTTTTTTTTTTTTTTTTCTTCTTTTGCATTTGTATGCACAAGAAGGCCATGGTGTACGTCTTGGAGAAAGTACACATGTTAGATAAGCATTGTTCAGGGCTGTGGGTCTTGGATTCAACATTAATTTATCAACAATCTACACTATATGTCTTTTTTTTTAAAGATTTAATTATCTTTTATTTGTGATAGACTAGAGAGAGAGAGAGAGAGAGGCAGAGACACAGGAGGAGGGAGAAGCAGGCTCCATGCCGGGAGCCCGACATGGGACTCCATCCCAGGTCTCCAGGATCACACCCTGGGCCGAAGGCAGGGGTTAAACCACTGAGCCACCCAGGGATCCCTATAAGATGTCTTTAAACGGAAACAAACATAAAACAAGGCTATGTGCTGACCTATTGATGAACATGTGGTGACCAAAGACCAACCCCGTATTTCCACCCCATCAGCAATGATGAGACAGGATTCGTGAATTCAAGATTTGGGGAGAATTTACAAAAATCAACAAAAGTCTTATATGTGTCATGATCACAGGCCTCTCCTGCATCCCACCTACGGGGACCGTCCAGACCCCAAGTGCACAGCCCGGATCTTGCTCAGGCTGGTCGGGAGGGAACCCAGCAACGCGTCCCACGTGGCCCAGGTGTGAGCGGAGACGAGAGACGAGAGAAGCGAGAGAGAGATGGCTCACCCGGGCAGGAGGGTGGACCCAGGGCGAGGTCACCTCTTACCGATTTTGTAGGCTTGAAATGGAACGAAGTCCAAAAACGGAATTGCCGCCGTACGGCTGGTCCCGTTCACCAGGAAGAAGTAATTGTCCATGTTCTGGGGTTCGCCGAGTTGATCGAAATGGCAGCCCACGCGCATCCCCTCGGAGTTCATGATGTAGTGAGGGCACTCCACCTCGTCCTCGTGCCTGTCATTGGCAAAAGGGACCCAGGAAAAGCCCGATGACTGTGTGTCGTTCTGAGCAGATAGTATTAACAACAAAATATGCCCTCCCCCAGGTCAAAACCCAGAAAACCCTCTAAAAAAAATGATAAAATCCATCCCCGGATAAATGCAAAACCAGAACACGACATGCGTCCCACGCACTAGGCTGGGACGTGGCCCTCAGGGACAAATCCCGCCGTTTAGCGGGCGTAGGCGTTGCAACCCATTCCGTGCATGATAAAATCGCTAAACTGTGGATTTCCTCATCTCTTAAGGACGGGAGGGGAAGTTTGCATTTCGGAGCCAGGCCACGGCAAAGAGGAATGGTTGTCCTGCCCGGGTTCTGTGATGTTGTGACATTTCCGGGAGGCAACCCACTGTGGGGAGGAAGCCCTACAGCTCGCTCTACATTTTCTGTTAGCATCCACACAAAGATTCCCCCTTAGCATCCAAAGATCCCCCTGCTAGCATCCGCACAAAGATCCCCCCCATTAGAATCCACACAAAGATCCTCCCGTTAGCATCTGCACAAAGATCCCCCCTTAGCATCTGCACAAAGATCCCCCGTTAGCATCCACAGAAAGATTCCCCCATTAGCATCCACACAAAGTTCCCCCCCCTTAGCATCGAACAAAGATCCCCCATTAGCATCTGCACAACGATCCCCTATTAGCATCCGCACAAAGATCCCCCATTAGCATCTGCACAAAGATCCCCCATTAGCATCCGCACAAAGATCCCCCATTAGCATCTGCACAAAGATCCCCCATTAGCATCTGCACAAAGATCCCCTATTAGCATCCACACAAAGATCCCCCATTAGCATCTGCACAAAGATCCCCCATTAGCATCCGCACAAAGTTCCCCCCCTTAGCATCGAACAAAGATCCCCCATTAGCATCCGCACAAAGTTCCCCCCCTTAGCATTGAACAAAGATCCCCCATTAGCATCTGCACAAAGATCCCCCATTAGCATCCACACAAAGATCCCCCATTAGCTCTGCACAAAGATCCCCTATTAGCATCTGCACAAAGATCCCCTATTAGCATCCACACAAAGATCCTCTGTTAGCATCCACAAAGATCCCCCATTAGCATCCGCACAAAGTTCCCCCCCTTAACATCGAACAAAGATCCCCCATTAGCATCTGCACAAAGATCCCCTATTAGCATCCACACAAAGATCCCCCCGTTAGCATCCACAAAGATCCCCCATTAGCATCTGCACAAAGTTCCCCCCCTTAGCATCGAACAAAGATCCCCCGTTAGCATCTGCACAAAGATCCCCCATTAGCATCCACACAAAGATCCCCCCTCTTAGCATCGAACAAAGATCCCCCCTTAGCATCTGCACAAAGATCCCCTATTAGCATCTGCACAAAGATCCCCCGTTAGCATCCACAAAGATCCCCCATTAGCATCTGCACAAAGTTCCCCCCCTTAGCATCGAACAAAGATCCCCCATTAGCACCTGCACAAAGATCCCCCATTAGCATCTGCACAAAGATCCCCCATTAGCATCTGCACAAAGATCCCCTATTAGCATCCACACAAAAATCCCCTGTTAGCATCCACACAAAGATCCTCCCCATTAGCATCCACACAAAGATCCCCATTAGCATCCACACAAAGATCACCCCCATTAGCATCGAACAAAGATCCCCCAATAGCATCCACACAAAGATCCCCCTCCATTAGCATCGAACAAAGATCCCCCTGCTAGCATCCACACAAAGATCCCCCATTAGCATCCACACAAAGATCCCTCATTAGCAACCCCACAGAGATCCCCCTGTTAGCATCCACACAAAGATCCCCCATTAGGATCCGCACAAAGATCCCCGTTGCTTGGGAGACACGCGAGGCACTTACAAAGAAGCCCACCAGAAGAGCTGGTAGCAGACGTCGGCGGGGGCCCTGGAGCCAGGCGCCCAGCTGCAGTTCATGAAGCGGACATTGTAAATGAAGCAGGAGAAGTTCATGGCGCCGGAACCTTCCACGCCTGGCAAGACACCAACCGTCAAAACCCTCACCGGCTGCGCCGCCACCACCCACACCCAAGGGGTGGAGACCTCGGTGGCCCTCAGGCGGGTGAGGCGGGAGCTGGGAACTTCCCAGCACCGGGGACCTCACCTGGGTTAGCGAAAACCAGCAGCTCCTGGAACACATTACCGTCACACGTGACGTTCACGGTGAGGTTCGCCCCTCTGTGCAGCACGTGGTTGCGGAAGATGCAGTAGTGCGTGTCGTCCTCTGTGACCTGGGAAGCGCACCATGGAAAACCTGTACATCACGTGCGCTTCGGGGCCCTTGGGGCCACTCAGTCCTCAGATCATTCCACGGTGGGATGTGCCCCCTTGGACCCCCCCTACTCGGTCACGTGACTGTAATAACAAGTGCACGCGTCCGGCCTCGTGAGGCCTGCGGGAGGCTGCTATCTGTGCAATAATCCCAGGAGCTCACAGCTGGCCCACCATGGCCAGGGCTTGAGTGACACTGACGACGTCCCTAGCTCCGTTTCCCATGTCCACTGTGGCATGAGCATTGTGCTGAGCCGGGAGCAACTGAGAACCAACACATTCAGAAAGAAGCCGTCCTGTAATGATGTATTATGTGTTGGGCAGTTGAATTAAAGAAAAAAAAAAAAAAAAAAAGAAGGGCAGCCCAGGCGGCACAGCGGTTTAGCACCTGCCTTCGGCCCAGGGCGTGATCCTGGAGACCCAGGATCGAGTGCCGCATCGGGCTCCCTGCATGGAGCCTGCTTCTCCCTCGGCCTGGGTCTCTGCCTCTCTCCCTCTCTGTGCCTCTCATGAATAAATAAATAAAATCTTAAAAAAAATAAATAAAAAAAAATAAAAAGAAGAAGAAAAGAAAAAAAGAAGTCAAAATGTAAAAACGACAAAGAAAGAGGGAAAAGAGAAAAAAGAAAGAAAGAAAGAAGAAAGAAAGAAAGAAAGAAAGAAAGAAAGAAAGAAAGAAAGAAAGAAAGAAAGAAAAAGAAAAAAAGACCTTCCTGGACTTTCCATTATCTAACTGCAGAAACTTCTAGAAACAAAGATGCTTCAGGTTCCCTCTCTCTGTGGGAATTTTTAGGACCACAAAAAGGCAGAAATTTGGCACCAATATGGACCTGTACGAACAAATCTACCAAAATAAACCTTGTCTTCCCGCGGTGTCCTCCAAATATCAATCTTCCCGAGAGGCGCCGCCTTGAGCAGCCTCGCGCTCTTTTTCTGCCTCTTGTCACACCTGCACCCTGCATGGGATACAAGCTCTGGTCTAACTGCTTTTTGGGGGCATTTTTTTTTCTTTTTCATCAAGAAAACTCATGCCATGTAAAATTTTTAACAGCATATAGAGAGCGCATGCCTCTTCTCAGCTAACCTGTCTTTTTGTCACTCTAATTTGCAGAGCCCCGCACACAGAACTCAACAGTGTAGACAACCGTGGTTTTGCTCGCCTGCACCCCTAGAACGTTTTCTCACTCCTCTGCAGGACTCTGGGGGCTCTGACAAGGATAAGATCTGGTGGCCGACACCCCGGGGAGAGTCTCACGTGTCCTCATTTGGGTGGTCCTGGTTTATGTGATTATTTACGAAATAATGTTATTCATGCTCATGTAGTAATTCAGCTGTTTTCTCTCTGTGGGGAGGCATGCTGCGTTGTGGGGGCAGATTTTGTGTTAAATAAATTTCGGGGATCCCCGGGTGGCTCAGCGGTGTGGCACCCACCTTCGGCCCAGGGTGTGATCCTGGGGTCCTGGGATCGAGTCCCGCATCGGGCTCCCCGCATGGAGCCTGCTTCTCCCTCTGCCTGTGTCTCTGCCTCTCTCCCTCTCTGTGCCTCTCATGAATAAATAAATAAAAAATCTTTAGAAGAGGGAGAAAGAAAGAAAAATAAAAAAATAAAATAAAATAAATTTCCCTAACAAGTGTCACCAGGGATGACGGAGTGAGCAGCCATAGAGCACTGTGGGAGGGGACAGTGGACTGACCTCGGGTGACCTCAGGGGGAAGGGAATCTGGAAACCATGGGGTGGCCTAGGGGGAAACCACAGATCCACACACTCCATCTGTGGCACCTCTGAGGCCCAGGGTGGCTCCCCTTTTTTAAAGAAAAGCAAAGAGTCCCCAAAATTAGGAGTCTAGGGACTGATCCTGCCATAGGAGATAATTGGAGAATTTCTTTTTTTTTCTAGAGGCGGAAACACCACATGTTCCATTTCTGAGTCTATAGAAACCCTTTTATCTGAAAAGGTTTTGCTCCAGACAAGAAAAAAAAAAAAGTGTCTTGGGAATCCCAAAACCAAAGAAAATACGTATGTGGACGCGAGAATGATGGACAAAGACCTACAGGGAAGCGGGGTTGTTCTAGGAGGAGCAGCCTGGGCCTTACTGAGGTCACCAGAGTCCCTCGGAAGGAACGTCTGGGATTTACACAAAAGTCAGGTGATTGACAGCGTTAACACACCGCCCAGGATGTGGCCAGGGGGTGACTCATTCAGACGTTTTAGGGGAGAAAATGTTTGAATAGAAGTTTCCGTACAGCTGGGCCTGTCGGTGACCAGGATGAGGAGAAATGCACCTCCTACATCATCAGAGGCTCACAAACACGTCCCGGTTGTGCATCGTGAGGGTGCATCGAATCTCTAATAATAATAATGATAATAATAATAATAATAATAATAATAATAATAATAATAAAATATAAAATAAGACGTGCTGTCTAGTTCCAAAACGACAGAGAGAGCCTCCTACCTCTTTGTCATGAGCATCCCCTTTAGAAAAGGTGCAGCAGCACCAGGGTCTCCCTGAGATGTGTGCAAAAGGGGGTCCTGCCTCCTGTGTTTGTGGGAACTTTGTTCCAAGAGACCATTTCTCGCTCATCTAAAAGATGGGATTTTTATGTTTCTTGGTGATTTCAGGGAGCAGGTGCATCGGGGAGGGGGGAGGTCCCTCCCACGTGTGCCAGGTCCACACGGGCTGCCCGCCGGCACCTCGCGCCCGGGCTTCTCGCCCACTCTACCCGCGTCGGGCTTCCGAGTGTGTAGGGCATTTCGTCTCATCCCTCGACGTAGGCATACCTTTATTTCTATTTTGCTCTGTGCTTTCCCTTTTTACACAATTGATTTTTTTAATTATGATTTTTTTTTTTTTTTATCGAGGTCACTTAGGCGTAAAGTGAACCACGCAATGGACCATGTGGATCCGTCTGAAGTGCGCACGTCAGGGGCATCGGGCAGCTTCGCTATGTTGTGCAAGCTCTACCTCTGGTTCCAGAACATTCTTCTTTTTTTATTTTTTAAGATTTATTTATTTATTTATTTGTTTATAATAGACAGAGAGAGAGAGAGGCAGAGAGAGAAGCAGGCTCCATGCCAGGAGCCCAATGCGGGCCTCGATCCCTGGACTCCAGGATCGCACCTTGAGCCAAAGGCAGGCACCAAACCGCTGAGCCGCCCAGGGATCCCCTGGTTCCAGAACATTCTTATCCTCCTCCCCGTAGGCCCCACCCCCGTCCTCAGGCCCTGGCAAACACTAACCCACTTCTTTTAACAGGATTCATCTATTGTGGAAGCTTCCTATAAATCGGCTGATGCGCCGTGTAGCCTTTTCTATCTGCTTCTCCCTGAGCAACATATTTGCAAAGTTCATGCACGTCGTAGCAGGTGTACAGCTGATGCTCTTTCACAGCTGCAGGGAGAATTTAGTTTTCTTTTTTTTTTCTTTTTTATTTTATTTTATTTTCAGAATTTAGTTTTAATCCCCACCCCCCCAAAAAAAAAAGCATCGTCCATGGAGCGGGATGGAATGAGGGACTTGAAGACCATGCAGAGCAAAGCTCGCTGGCAGGGGCAGCCACTGGCACCCAGCCCCACGCGGCGTCACGTGCTGAGCGTCAACACAGTGACCCACAGAGGACACGAGATTTAAGACAGTTTGGAAGGAAAAACATCACATGGAAAGAAAGGGGGAAAAGAAAGTCAGCACAGCAGCATCCTGTTTGTGAAACCACAGGCTTCCATGGGCACAGGGCGGCGGGGCAGGGGGTGGCTGGGGGGCAGTGGGAACAGAGGCACCGCCTCCCCTGACCAGTCAGCCCGAGTCCGACCCGACGGTAATTACATCCACTCAGATTCCCTCAAATTCAAAACAGAGGAAACTCAGAGCATCATTAACACCCGAGACACCTGTACCAAACCTGTGCTCAGAGTCACAGGCAGGACCGGCTCCCTGGAGGTCCCCCAGCTGCAAAGAGCCCCTCCCCTCAATCCTGACCCCCCAGCCGGCTCTCGGGGGCGACGGGGCTGCTGCTAAAGACGGAATAAAACAGCATCCAGAGATGCCTTCAAGGTTCAAATCCCCCTCTTCTCTGCAGGCATCTCTGTTTGGCCTCACGGAAAATCCAAAACCCCAGTGAGAAATCCTGCAGCCCGTTTTTATTATTATTATTATTATTATTATTATTATTATTATTATTATTTTATTTATCAATTATTTTATTATTTACTTATTATTATTTTATTATTTGCTTATTAATTATTATTTCATTATTTATTCATTATTATTTCATTATTTATTCATTTTATTTTTTATTATTATTTTATTAATCAATTATTTCATTATTCATCATTTTATTTATTATTATTATTTTATTAATCAATTATTTCATTATTTATTCATCATTTTATTTTTATTATTATTTTATTAATCAATTATTTCATTATTTATTCATTATTTTATTATTTGTTCATTATTATTTTATTATTTATTATTTTATTATTTATTTATTATTATTTTATTATTCATTTATTTTTATTTTATTATTTATTTTTTATTATTTTATTATTTATTTTTTATTATTACTATTATTTATTTTTATTTTTATTTTTATTTTTGCGGCCTGTTTTCATTTAAAACACCAGGGCCTCTCTCTGCTAACCAGCTAGCAGTTCCCCCCTCCCCCTTTTTCCTGCAGGAGAAAACCCACAAAACAAATCTGTGCACAGCAGGCGGAAGGAAATGAACCAGAGATTTGCAACACATATAACACACACAGGCAAAAACACATGGCCTTTGGGAACGTTTGGCGAGTAGACCTGATTTTACGTCGCTGGCCCCGCTCGGACCTATCCCGGGGATATTTTCAAAAGAACCTTTCATTTAAAAATATTTTTAAGAATTGAGGCACCTGGCTGGCTCCGTTCATGGAGTGTGCCAGTGTCGATTGTGGGGTTGTGAGTTCGAGCCTCACTTTGGATGTAGGGATTTACTCAAAAATCAGTATTTTAGGGACACCTGGGGGGCTCAGTAGTTGAGCATCTGCCTTCAGCCCAGGGCATGATCCTGGAGTCCCGGGATCGAGTCCCACGTCGGGCTCCCTGCATGGAGCCTGCTTCTCCCTCTGCCTGTGTCTCTGCCTCTCTCTCTGTGTCTCTCATGAATAAATAAATAAAAACTTAAGAAAAAAGAAAAATAAAAAAATTTTTAAAGAAGAAAAAAATGAAAAAAAAAATTAAAAAAGAAGAAAAAAATGTAAAGCTATAAAAAATAGAAACCCCAAAATGTCATGCTCATGCACTGAATTCAACATTATTCAAAAAAAAGTATCTATCATGATTGTGCACAATCTGTTTGAATAACATCAGTGGAGGTGGGACGGGAGGACTAAATAATCATAATCTCAGCAGAGGTTGGAACACAAGTTTTGCAGAGTATGCAAAAACCAGTTTTTGGAGACAAACAATGGTTAGATCAGCAGGAACCTAAATGAGTCTCTCTGACATGCGAAAAGAGGTTTTTGCTTTTGGGTTTTCTCTTTTACATCGACTGACACTACTGTAAGTCATATGGAAACACCACATTCATGAACGTTTTTCTGGAATTCGCAATGAAAAATGAGACGAAACAGAAAGTCTCCACGATGGCACGGAAGGAAGTCACGTTTGCCTTATTTCTGAACTAACAGGACAACATTCCGAGAACCAGATGCTCCCTGCAATGCATTGACTTTATAAAACAGATCAAGGAAACCCGTGGACAGGAAGGCCGTAAAATCAGTGACTTCCTTGCACCAACAGCAAACACTTAAAATCGAAAAAAAAAAATTTGTTTTTTTGAAGCAAGCGACAGAAAGCTATACCATGTGTAAACATGACCCACATGGAAAGGAAGGTCTGGGACCTGTTTATTTTTGTGTCATTACCTTAAAATTTAATTTCAGTACTTTTAATTAATTTTTTTTTTAATATTTATTTTACAGAGAGAGAGAGAGAGAGCATGAGCAGGGGGAGGGGCAGAGGGAGAAGCAGACTCCTCTCTCCCTCCCGCTGAGCTGAGAGCCCGATCCTGGACTTGATCCCAAGACCCTGAGATCCCGACCTGATCTGACCTGAAGGCAGATGCATGCATAAGCAGCTGAGCCACCGAGGTGCCCCTAATTTCACGACTTTTTAAAAGCACGGGTGCCTAAGGACGCCTACTGCTGGATCTCCCGTGAGCCCCCATGTGCAACCTCCTCCCTGCCTCCTCCTCTCAGGGGCTCTGAAAACACAGTTCACCTAAGGTGTGACCAGTCGTAGAATATTTCACCCCAAAATAAGCCCACTTTGGCACAAGGATGATTTTTAAGACGATTGCAACAAGCAGATACAAGGAAACCCCGATGCAGGTCACTTGCCTAAAAGCTAGACATTTCTTTGCAAAGAATACCGCCTCCCCCCCACCCCAGGAGTTAATCTCTGGGGACATGGCAAGACCTTCATCAGCCTGGAGGTGGCGGCAGAGGAACCCACATAAGAAGTCCCTGTAACGGGCGCGAGGTGGTGCACTGGGTTAATCCTCAGACTCTTGGTTTCAGCTCAGGTCCCATCTCAGCGTCGTGAGATCCAGCCCAAAGTCGGGCTCCATGCTCAGCACAGAGTCTGCTTGGGCTTCTCCCTCTCCCTCTGTCTCTCTCCACCCCAGAATAAATAAATCTTCAAAAAAAAAAATTGCTAAAACTAGCTATAAATGTGGGGAGGAGCCTCCCCCATCCCCAGCAATCGCAGAATTGGTATGAACATTATTATTATTTTTAAAGATTTTTAAAGATTTTATTCACGAGAGACACACGGAGAGAGAGAGAGAGAGAGAGGCAGAGACACAGGCAGAGGGAGAAGGAGGCTCCATGCCGGGAGCCCAACGTGGGACTCGATCCCGGGACCCCAGGGTCACACTAAAACTGCTGAGCCACCCGGGCTGCCTGGTATGAACATTATTTTAAAGTGAAGACGTTTGGATTTAAGAGATGCACAAAGAAACGTTTTGGGGGGAGTTTCTCTTACCTAACTGAAGTCAGAAAGTTCTAGAAAATAAGGCTGCTATAAATTTTCTCTTTCAGGTGGATTTTAGGAAGGACAACGAGGGTAATGTTATCATAAATGCCCTCTCTGGGCCGTGACGAAGACTGAAAGACGTCTTACAGTTGTAGGAATTAGCTTCATCACAAACTTTCTTATCTCCCATTTTCTTCTGGAAAAATGCTTGTTCTTCCCATAAAGAGCTTTACTCTCTCCTTCCTTTTTCCTACTAGGTACATAAATCGTTAACTTTACCTATTTATTGGGCTATGTTTTAAAAGCCCCATATGAAAAATAATAATAATAAAAAAAATAAAAGCCCCATATGAGAAATAAAAAGAAGTTCCATATGCATGGGAATATACTTTTCTACCTCCTGTTCATCTATCTCTTGTTCATTCACGGGCCTCCAGACACAGCTTAAGAGGTTAGATGATAAGGTTTTTCCTCTCTAAGGTCCTTAGAATGCAACCAAGGGTGTGTGTACTAGGTGACGAGTGAGTGAAAGACACGGACTGAATCCGGGGGGGCGCTGTTTCCATGGTGACATCCATTTAAGGGGCAAATCCACATCTTTCCCTGTAGTCCCTCATGGAAGGGGAGAGATCAAAATGAAAGCAGGTGCAGAAAAGACAGCTATTATAGATTCCTCCTCATACGTGAGACTCAGTGTGTAGATTTTACTCTCACTGTACAAAGCAGGGTGAAGGGCTCCTATAGTTGGGATTAATCCCAAATAGGCTATTTTGGAATAAGGATCATTTTGAGCATCTGGCACCTGTGAATGGACATGGGAATAACCCATATGCTGATTCCATAGTCACGTCCCTGCAATTTATCGGCCTCAGAAGCTGAAATCCACATTTCTTTGTCGAGACGTCTCCTCAATTTTCCAGCCTTTTAGAAAAAATGGCACAAAAACTCCCTAGTCCATCCACTTCTTTGGGGGTTTACTTCTCTCCTGTGAATCTTCATTTAGGTAAAAAAAAGTTGAACCGGGAACAAATCTGTAGATCTCTTCTTCTGAAAAATCTGACGCTCGTCAGTTTAATTTGCACATCCCTACCCCTGAACCTGAGAGGGTAGAGGAAATTTTTTTTTTTATCCCCAACAACAGCAATAGGAGTGGAACTCAAGAGGAGGCAGGAGACGTAAGAGTCATCTCACAGGACAATTCAAGGTATGCAAGGAGCCAAGCCATAAGGCACAAGCCATGAACACTCACCTGTGGGGGTTGCGAGGTGGGAGAGCCGAGCGGGGTATATATTACGCATTCTTGCTCACTCACATTTCTTATGTAATTCCAGCTTAACATTTTCTTCCTTGAATCTAGCTGCATGTTTATAATAGGAGATACGTTTTCTTGTGCTGCAATTAAAAAAATATTAATAAACACTTAGTAGGAATTAGAACCTGCTCCCCTCCCCACCCCTTGCAAGTGATGTTATAGTTACAGGTGAGAGGGGAGACGTTCTGCAAACACCAGGTGGGGATTGTCATATCGGTTTACTGAGGCCAGATTCACATAACGTAAAATGAACGATTTCAAAGTGACATATACAAGCCCATGAAAGGATGCCCAGAAAAAAGAAAAAAAGGAAAAAAAGATGCTCAGAACCATCAGTTATCAGGGAAATGAACATCAAAACCACAACGAGATATCACTTCATACCCCTAAACTTAGCTTTAGTAATAATAATTTGAAAAATACAGAAAATAATCTGAAAAATACAAGTCAGCTATTGTAATCATGTGAAAAATACAGAAAATAATCTGAAAAATACAAGTTAGCTATTGTAATAATGTGAAAAATATAGAAAATAATTTTAAAAGTACACAAAAGAAAAAAGATAAAAAATAAAAATACACAAAAGTATAGCAAGAATCATTGCTTAGCTAAAGTGCAGGAAACTTAGCTATAGTAACAATAATTTGAAAAATACACAAAATTAAGTATAGTAATAGTTATTTGAAAAATACAAAAAATAATTTGAAAAACACAGACAACTTAGGTATAGCAATAATAATTAGAAAAATAGAAAAAATAATTTGAAAAGTACGGAAAAGTTAGCTATATTAACAGTAATTTTAAAAATGCAAAAAATAATTTGAAAAATACAGAAAAGTTAAGTATAATAATAATAGTTTGAAAAATACAGAAAAAGGGGCACCAGGGTGGGTCAGTCAGTTGAATGTCTACCTTCAGCTCAAGTCATGATGTCAGGGTCCTGGAATCCAGCTCCGTGTCAGGCTTCCTGCTCATAATAGAGTCTCATTCTCCCTCTCCCTCTTGTCCCTCCCCCTGCTTGTGCTTTCTCTCTTGCTCTCTCTCTCAAAATAAATAAATAAAAATCTTAAAAAAGGGAAAGGAAAGTACAGAAAATAATTAGAAAAATACAGACAAGTTAGGTATAGCAGTAATAATTTGAAAAATACACAAAATAATTTGAAAAAAATACACAAAAGTTGAGTAATAATCATTTGGAAAACAGAAAAATACAGAAAAGTTAACTAGAGTAATAATAATTTGAAAAATATAGAAAATAATGTAAAAAATACAGACAAGTCAGATATAGGAATAATAACTTGAAAAATACAGAAAAGAAAGAAACTAATTTGAAAAATACAGAGAAGTTAGCTATAGTAATGATAATTTTAAAATTACAGAAACTGGGATCCCTGGGTGGCGCAGCGGTTTGGCGCCTGCCTTTGGCCCAGGGCACGGTCCTGGAGACCCAGGATCGAATCCCACGTCGGGCTCCCGGTGCATGGAGCCTGCTTCTCCCTCTGCCTGTGTCTCTGCCTCTCTCTCTGTGTGTGACTATCATAAATAAATAAAAATTAAAAAAAATTACAGAAACTGATCCTTAAAATACAGAGAAATAAAAATATTTTAAAAATCTTAAAATACAGAAAAAAATTTAAATACAGGAAAAAATTTTAACATGGAAAAAATGTCTAGGAAAAATTTAAAATCAGGCTGTGCAGAAATTGGGGCCCTCTGTATCTTCCCAGAGGGAATGCAAAGTGGGGCTTCCCTCCCAGGCCTTCAGGATAGGTCAGGGGATGGGCTATGCCCTTTGGGGTGGGGCTGATGCAGCACCTTGACCAAGAAGAAAACTGCCATAGTGAGGACAAGTGCAAAATGACCACGAGGACTTTAATTTTCCCTATTAGGGGGAAAAAAACCAGAGAAGGACCAATTAATTTACAACAACAAAGCCAAGAACAGACAACAGGGGACAAACAGTCTCTCCAAAAAACGGTGTGGGAACAGCGGCAGCCACTTACAAAAAAGTGGAAGCAGACCACTAACCAGATCCGCAAAAAAATTAACTCCAACTGGATTAAAGACTCACAGGTACAACCAGAATCTACAAAACTCCTAGGCAAGAAAAAACCCCATAAAAACAAAAAGCCCAGGTTGCTGGGTACCTGGACATTGGTCTCGGCATGAAATTTTTTTTTTTTATTTGACACTGAAATCAAAGGCTACAAAAGTACAAAGAGATGCGTGGCTCTTCATAGAGGGGCTACATGAGCGTCAACAATGCGGAATAGCTAGCTGAGGGTCTGGGGCGTCTGTGAAATGTGATGATCAGAGAAGTGAACGCCCGTTTCCGGGGAGGAGAGGAGCCCAACTTCCCGGGCAGCTGGCTCCCAACACGGTGAGCTTTCTCTCCCTGTGTGTGTGCTCTCTTTGGTGGGTCGCCCTGCGGTAAGATTTCTACGTTCTCTACCGTCTTTGGGGAGAGGTTCTGTGGGTTGGGAGGATATTTTTCTGTTTCTAAAATATTTTTTAAAAAGAATTTCTGTATTTATTTGAGAGAGAGGAAGAGAGAGAGAGCAGCGGTGGGGGACGGCGGGGGAGACTCCATGCTGAGATCATGACCTGAGCCAAAATCAAGAGTCGGATTCTTAACCAACCGTGCCATCTCGGCAGGTCCGAGATTTTTGCTTTTTAATAAGGTTTTCCCAGGACAGGCAGAAAAGCCGACACCCCAGCTGGGCTTGGGGTTTGGGGATAGGATTTTCTCCCTGATTGTGCCAGATGATGAACATCCGCTGACAGTTTGGTTTCCACAAGGACCCCTTCTCTTACCAGGGCAGGGGTAGAGGATGGGGAGATGCATAGATGCATCAGGTCTGGGGGAGGGCCTTTTGTCCTCTTCCAGCATTAGGGGGACCCTGCCCAGACGCCCCCACCACCTGCCAGCACCTACCCGGCTGTGGTTCTCTGCAGCACACTGAGCTCAGGAGGACCAGAAAGCTCACCAGATCCGGCGTAGTCGCCATGGCCCAGCCCCAATGCTGCACCTGAAGAGGAGGAGACCTCAGGTCAGAGGGTCAGATTCCAGGTGGGGCAGGAACCCTCCATTCTCAGAACCCCTCCATGCCCCTGGGGCCGTCAGGTGTCAGGAGCAAGTTCTTGGGCGGGGGGGCATCCCGTGCCCTATGTGGTCAAACCACTGGGTGTGTCCACCATCCTATTTCCACATGCCTGGTCCCCCCTACAAAGTGACAGCCCCTCTGAAACCCTCCTGGAGCCCCCTTCAAGGCATCAGGACACTCAAGGTGCATTACCCACGATGACTACCAACGTGGGATCGAACCCACTTTTCCCACCAGACTGGACTTTTTCCTGCAACCCAGCATCACCATGGCCATTGCGGGTCTAGATCACATCCCCGCCCCTGGGCCGCTGTGTGGGGACCCACTCTGAACCCCGCCATGCATATTGGGGTTATTTGAGGTTGTGCCTCTTGCAGTAGGTGGTTCAGGGGCAGGGGAGGTGAGGCCTCCATGAAAAAGAAGGAATGTGTGATGAGGATACTGCTCCACGGCATCCACTTTGGGGTATGAGGCAGCTCTGTCTGGCTGAAGACAGAACACCTTTATTAATCATTATTATTATTATTACTATTATTATTGAGAAAGAAACAGAGATCAAAAGAGCCAGGAGTTAGGGGCGGAGAAAAAAGAATCTCAAGCAGACCCCACGCTGAGCACAGAGCAATGCAGGGCTCCATCTCATGACCTTGAGATCATGACCTGAGCTGAAACTGCGAGTCCAACTCTTAACCAACTGAGCTGCCCAAGTGCTCTCAGGATGGAATACGTTTGCAAAAAGAGCCAATAGGAGCCCAGAGGCCACCAGCGAGTCGGGGTGCACATCATTACAGTGTTTCCGGCCCCTTTCCAGGGATGTGCGCCCACCTCCTGGGATGATGGAAGCCATTTATTTCCCTACCTGGGGGAAGCAGGTAAACTCCTTCCTGCTCTGTGTCTCATTACCAAGCGGGAGATCTTCCTACATAAGACAGACCAAGGGAGGAGGCCGGGAAAAGAGAAAATCAGGGAGGAGAGGTTGAAGGGCAGGAAAAATCGTTTCCCTCTAACCTCTTAGATCTGCACCCGATGCCCACAAATTACGTGGATAAAAAGATTTAACAGAAAACCCAGCATTTACGCCATATATATATATACGCATGGGAGTCCAGCAAGGAAAATGCAGCTCAGGGAGGCAGCCAGATGGTCAGCGAGTTTAATAAACCTTTTTTTTTTTTTTTAAACCATTTTTGATTCAACGTCAGAAAATGGGTTTCTGGCTCCTGAATGGGGAAGGACAGTTATATGGAAAGGGGCAGCAGGAAACGTGTGGCACGTCCGGGGCGGTCTTGTTCATTAGCATCTCCGAGACGATAAGAAGTCTCTGAGCGTCATTGTCTTCTCAGTGTGGGGAGCATCTTTGTCCTTCTCTGTGTGTCTCGTGAACTCATAGATACAGTCTTAAAACAAAATATAAAATAAAATAAAATAAAATAAAATAAAATAAAATAAAATAAAATAAAATGATAAAATAAAATAAAATAATAAAATAAAATGAAATAATAAAATAAAATAAAATAAAATAAATGAAATAATAAAATAAAATAAAATAAATAAAATAATAAAATAAAATAAATAAAATAAAATAAAATAAAATAAAATAAAATAAAATAAAATAAAATAAAATAAAATAAAATAAAGAAGGTCCGTGTATGGACGTACATTTCCTCCAGGAAGGGGAAATGACTCTCCTGTATTTTCTGGCAGCGAGGGAGGCGTCCAGAACTATTTGTGCTCCTGCTGGTTCTCAGTGGCCTGTGGTCTGAAATCATCTGTATGGCCAAGAGGTACATTTTGGGGGGCCTGTGGTGATGCCCTTCAAGGCATGGAGTGTATATGAGCTCAGCGTGTGGAGGGGTGCTGTGCCCTGGCCCCCAGTGGAGGCCACTCCTTGTTCTTAGTGCACCTGCTATGGGTCAGGCCCTGGAGCCGGGGATGGTCTGCCTGACGGCGGTGGCTCTCAGACGCCTCCCTCCATCCCTTGCCATGCCCGCGATGGCCCTCACCTACTCTACAGTCGCCACCGAGACTTTTCCCCACGAGGAAGGAAGCACAGCGACACATGAGGGCTGCGGTGGGGACGTCTGAGGTCTGTCCCAGAGTCTCACACCCAGGGCAGGAAGAACCAACGTGCCGCGGCCCAGGGAAGTGAGCCCTTTGGGGCACAAGGTCTGCGCGGGGTCAGTCTCTGTGTCAATGTTGAGCACAGAACGGCCACGGAGAACCTCAGGGGCGGCTGCTCGAGAAGCTCTGAGGAGACAGACACGGGCAACCAGGCCCCGCCATTGTGTCCCAAAGGGGCATTATCACCCCCCGGAGCTGCCGTTGTGGCCGAGAGGCGGATGTGTCCCTTCTCCAAGAACGGGTGTCCTCGGGGGCTCTGTGGTGACCCACTGAAATGCACCTGTTGAAACCCTTACTCCATGACTTCAGGATGGGGCTGCATTGGGATATTCGGTCTTTAAAGAGGGGATTTAGGTGAGGTCTGTATGGTGCGCCCCGATCATAGGATCAGGGAACGATGTGCAGAGAGCGATGAACATGTGAGGACACAGGGAGAACACGGCGTCTACACGCCCGGGACAGAGGCCTCGGGGGGAACCAGCCTCGGCCTCCGTGGGGACCCACCCTGGGGACAGGTCAGCCTACAGACGCAGCCAGAGGAGCTGGGCACCCGGATGGGGCGTTTGCCTTTTAATGACTTTTTAAATTTTGCATTAAGTACAGCAGCTTTGCACATCGTCATCGCCCTCCTCATGGCGTTGACCCAACCACGTGCCCCGTCGTTCCTTCCGCGTGTCTTAGTAACCAACAGGCTTCCGACCCCAGTGTCCTCATCACATGGAACATATTAAAATGTAATTAGAAGGGATTCCTTTTATTTAGTCCTAAATGCAGCATTGGCCTCATTTCTCTCCCGCGTTCTCCAAGGATGTGTCCCCAGGCTTCAGGGCCCTAGGTCCGACCTCTGGCCACTGGCTGCAGGTGGCACCTTCTGCGAGCCTTCTGCGTTGGGAACAAGGGTGCTTGCCTCGGGGCATGACTCCCCCCACCCTGTTTCATACCAGGCTCATCTATGCCCTTTGGTTTGGGGTTCCAGCTCCCAGGTAGGAAGATCTGAGCTGTTGATCGGGGTGGCAGGGACACTCTGAGCGCTCGCCCATCGCCGGGGGCTGCACATCACAGCCTCGTCCAGCTCAGGCTGGAGCTACTTGGCTTCTGCGCTATGCTTCTCAGGCCACAGCATTTCTGGGGACCCCCCCTCCCTCCACCACTCTGTCCCGCCTGCAGGTGCAAGGGGAAGGCAGGTTATGCACCCCGTGTAGACCCAGGGGCCAACTTAACCGTGCACCTGTCAGACCCGTCGGTATCAAAGACCAAGCCTTGGTCACTTGAATGCTTAAAAACCCCCAAAGTGGGCAGTCTGGGTGGCTCAGCGGTTTAGCGCCACCTTCGGCCCAGGGTGTGACCCCGGGCCCACGTCAGGCTCCCGGCATGGAGCCTGCTTCTCCCTCTGCCTGTGTCTCTGCCTTTCTCTCTCTCTCTCTCTCTGTGTCTCATGAATGAGTAAATAAAATCTCTTAAAAAAATCCCAAAGGAATATTGGGTGCTTCCCCAGAAGGACGTACGCCCTGTAGAGAGTGGGGAGACACCCCGAGCATTCGCTCGCAGACACCCACCAGACAGACCTCTTGTGAGTTTCGTAAAGTGATGCTCACACCGCTGGTTCTCATCTGGGCACCGTGGGGATGCTCATCCCCTCCACACGCCCTCCGTCTGCTCCATGAGTGATATACCCCCCTATACCCACCCACGGCGCTGGTTTCCCCTCCCATCCGGCGCCCATCCTGCTGTAGGATCTCACAAACCCCACAGCCCTAGAGATGCGCAAAACGTCAGCTTACTGGTCAGCGAGGTTTCTGGAACGTCCTCGGACCGCTCCGGCGCTTTTGGAAGGTGCTGTGGACAGGCGGCACCAGAAGGGGTGCTCGGGACGGCGGGACGGAACCGTGGTCCCCGCGGGGATGAGCTCAAGAAGCCTGGTCAAGAGCCTGCTCTCTATGGACTCCCACTCACAATTCATCCCCACGTCAGCGTTTGGAGAAGCGCCTTATCTGTCATCAGCCGTGTCCTCCTTCTCAATGAGTGGCTGGGCCGGGGTTATCTCCCCGGCGCGCAGGAAGTGCTCCAACCCCCAGCACCATCTTTCTCAAGCGCCAAGCTGGCCCTTTGCTTTTTTATCAGCATCTCGGGGTTCCTCTTTTTTGCAGCGGGGTGTCTCCAGCCGTCATCCCACCTGTTCCCTCTGGGATCATCAGGGGAACCAGGGTTTCCATGCTCTGTGTCACGTTCTGGAGTCTTCCAACCCCCGTGTCCATGGGCACATCCGCTCCCGTCCATTCACTGGGAGGGTGGCCCTATCCGTGAGCTGAGCTCTCCCAGACATTGTGCGTGATTCTGGTGCTGGTTTATGTCCTCGAGGCCCCTCTGGGAGAGGACGCCAGTGCTTCCATGCCTCCATGCCTGGAATATCTCCCCTTGGATGGGAGTAGTCCTTATCACTATGGGAGCATGAGTCCTTCTGTGACCACCCTACTTGCCGGCGCCTGGTTGGAGGGATCTGGCTGGAGAGCTTGGGAAATAGTTGTTTCTTCCTCATAGGATCACCATGACGCAAATGGGGATGACCGTTCCTTGTGTTTCTCCTCCTACAACTATGGTGCCCTTTGGATGTTATCTCATGAGATAGGCTCATCCCCTTCTTTGCTTTTGTCAAACACCATGTCATCCTGTGGTGTAGACGAGAGAGTTCCCAGACGCCACGTGAAGGGAATGCCTGGTTGCAAATACAGCTCTTGGGATGCAGAGGCTCTGGAACTGCTTGGCTTTGTTGCATCTCCCAGCTCCAAACGATGCCCGCCATAGGCAATGGGTCACCATCGGATGGGCTACGTCTTCCCCACGAGTCAGACTCCTGCTGTTTATCTCAGGCGCAGGTGGCTCTTGCACACCCACATGCAAAAGTAGAAAAAAAAAGCAAAAGTAGGTTTCTAGAAAACCGACCGTGCTGGTAGGAAGGCTCTGTCTCTGGTCCCATTTGGAAGAGGATGTGCTTCATGACTGTGGATTCTATGTGGCGCCTCCTGCAGCGAGCTCCACGTAGGGTGCTCCCTCTGCCTGTGTCTCTCACGCCGACAGCGGCGAAGGTGAACGGGCAGGCGGAAGGATGGGGCTCTGCTCATTTACAGCGAGTCCTCTGTTTTATAAATCACACCGATGTTGATCGCAGATCGACGCCTGTGCCGTATGTGGTGTCGTCCGAGTCACGGGCGATGGGGAGGGACAAAGGAATGAGAAAGTGCTTGCTGTCAGGGAGCTGATGCTCTAGGGCCAACGATGGGAACCTGGAGGAAAATTGTCAGGTGCGCTGGGGGTGCTGAGTGAACAGGAATGAGGCAGGAGCAGGGCGCCCGCAGGAGCAGGGGTGTGAGGATGCTCCGACAAGGTCTGTTCCAGTGGGACATGGTCCAGGGCACACCTGGATGAATCAACGGAGCATGTGGAAGATTTTGGGGGGCAGAGGAGGCACAGGTGCAAAAGCCTTGAGGCAGTGGTGAGCTCGGGGTGGGTAGGCCCGTGAGGTTCTAGAACAGAGGGAGCCGTCAGGAGTGCAGAGCATGGCACACAGCGCAGGCTTGCGGGTCCTTCTGAGCTTCATGGCAGAGTCTGGGCAGCAGGTCACGTGGTCAAAGTTTCCCCACCCCCAACCCTGCAAATTCACCTGGTGGTGGGGCCTGCGGGGATGGGAGGAGCCATGCGCCCGCTGGGTGATTGATACGTGATCCCAGTTTGCAACCGTCTGGTCAATCAGAGTGGAGGCCAAGAGGTCGGACCCCTTGAACAACCCGTCTGATGCTCCCGACTGGAGTAGAGCTCACGAGACACCTTCCGTGGGGAGGTTTGCTGATCGATTTTCAGTATCTGCGTGTTTTCATCCTGAAAGGACACTTGTGATGGGGTCCACTTGTTAGGGCCACGCAGCTCTTGAGACTTTCTGATATTAAAAAAAAAAAAAAAAAAGATACAAAGGGAAATACACAGGGGTCTCCGGTGCCACGGCTGGGTGAGGAGGGGAAAACATGGTGGCTTGTCACCCAGCTTTCAGTGCATTTCGCTCCACTTTCTACAAAGAATGGGCAAACTAGAACATTATTCAAATTATCTAAGGATTCAGAATGACCCTAACCATTCTAGTAATCATTGGTCCCTCAAAGTCTGGGTGACGCCTTGCACCCCCTGGGTTCAAAATGTGTGCATCCAGCTACGCCCAGATTATTTTTCATGAACACACACGCGACAGTTCTGCTGGTGTATTTTGTTTTTAATTTGATGATCTCCATCCATTTGCTTTTCTCCGGCTTATTTAAAAAAATTTTTTTAAAGATTTTATTTATTTATTCATTCATGAGAGATACAGAGAGAAAGAGGCACAGACACAGGCAGAGGGAGAAGCAGGCTCCCTGAGGGGATCCTGATGTGGGACTCGATCCCAGGACCCTGGGGTCACAACCTGAGCTGAAGGCAGATGCTCACCTGCTGAGCCACCCAGGTGTCTCAGTTAATTAATTAATTAATTAATTAATTAATTAATTAATTTTTTAAAGCAATCTCAACCTCTACTGTGGGGCTTGAACTCACAACTGTGACATTGAGCATCATGTGCCCTACTGACGGAGCCAGGCAGGTGCCCCCAAATCGGTCCCTTCATTAGAGATGGAGAAGCAGAGTTCCTAAGGTGGGGACCACCTGTTGTAGGTCTTAGACCTGATTTATGAAACTCAGGGGTGGGGACAGTCTAGGCCATCGTGGCGGTGACAGGTCTCCCTTGCAAGACTGTGAGTCCTGCCCCAGAAGAACACGGGGTGGGGGGGCCAGGCTGGTTGAGTCACGGGGATGGTGAGTCACAGATTCCACATCCAGTGTCCCCTCTGCGTCTGTCCAGCCACCTCGGAGGGACCAGGGACCCCAGTGCGGCCCCCAAAGGCAGCAAATGTCACCAACTGTGGGGGGTTCTTGGAATCAGGAGGTCAGGGTAAGGGAGGGGCTCCCCAAGACCCTCATATTCAGGAGGTCAGGGTAAGGGAGGGGCTCCCCAAGACCCTCATATCCAACCGGTCAGCTGGCTCTGCCGCCCTCAAAGCAGCAGCAAGTGGTCTGTGGGTATCTAGAATCTTCCACTGTCTGCTGGGGACTCGTCACAGAGACATAGAGATACAAGAACCAGGAACATGTCTGTGCACGTTGGAAGTGACTCAATGTGTCCTGAGATCCACCCTCCAATGACACTTTCTGAGCTGACGTGTCTCTCCTACGTCCTCTGTGTCAAAACCTAAAAGAGAGAATCTTCACACAAACTTTCATTTCCAAAGACCGTAAGACCACACTTTATTTTCTGGTTTTTCACCTACCTTCTCCCTTGTTTTATTGTTATTATTATTGTTATTATTATTATTACTTATTATTAGACTCCTTTTTTTAGCAGTTTCAGGTTTACAGAAGCACAGAGCAGAAAATAGAGGGTTCCCATGACCTCCCCAGGCTTCCTTCCCAGATCTCTACAACCAACATCTCACTGGGTGGTACGGTGGTTACATTGGTTACATTTGTTTCATTTGTCACATTGGTTATATTCGTTACATTTGTCACATTGGTTACATTTGTTTCATTGGTTACATTTGTCACATTGGCTACATTTGTTACATTTGTCACGTTGGTTACATTTGTTTCATTGGTTAAATTGGTTACATTTGTTGCAGGTAATGAGCTGACCTTGCTACAATGTCGTAAACTGAACCCTGCCTTCCAGCCTATGATGCGCGGAGAACAAACCCACAAGGTCACGCACCCTCGCCCACAACGTCATGCAGAAACGCTTTCTCGTTCTCACTCATTGGCCTTTAAAGCAGTGCGTCCCAGTTTTCGATTTTTTTTTTTAATTTTTTTCTGAAGTTTGCAAACTATGAATCGGGAGGGAAAGGAGACCTCCCTCATCTCCGCAGCTCGTCATGTATGAAGACTCTGGATACAGCGTAAAAACAGTGCAAACCATGGCATCTTTCACGTGGAGGTTGTGCATGAGGGCAAGGGGGGTAGGTGCATCTGGAGACGGATTGGGGCCTCGAGGGCTCACGCAGAGGGGAAGAGCGTCTGCACTGGGAGGCTGTAGAGTGTGTAGGAGTTTGTCCCCCATGAAATATATGCTCATGTTGTGCTCTTGGTACCTGGGGAGGGGACCTAACAGATGGGATGACGTGAGGGACATGAGATGAGCTCATCCTGGACGAAGTGGCCCTACGTCCAATGGCAGGGGTCCTCGTAAGAGACAGAAGAGGAGACACAAACGCACGCAGAGGAGGTGAGGATGGAGGCGGAGACGGGAGGGACGGGGTCACCAGCCCGGGACGCCTGGGGCCCCAGACGCTGGAGGAGGCAGGAGGGACCGTCCCCAGAGCCTCTGGAGGGAGCGTGTCCCCTCCCGAACCTCACGTCATGTCCAGAGCTGGGACAGGATGCATGTGGGATGTTTTCTGTCCTCCCACCTCCTGTTTGGTGCTGCGTTGTCCTGCGCACCCTGGAAACTTCTCCTAACATCGCTGCCCCCACCCCACTCCCAGCTGCCCCGCCTGCCTATCTACACTCAGATTATCTTCCACAGCGTCTCCGTTTTTCCAACACGTGGCCAGCACTTCCCCTGCTCTGGTGGCCCGTCTCCCCCTGCCTGTGCAAGGGGAAGCACCCCGACTGGCCCCCCCAGCCTCCCGTGAACCCCGTGCATGCCCAGTTCTCAGGTTTCCTGCAGGAGAATGCTTCCCACCCCAGGCAGAGAGCTTGGTCTCGCATGCGGGACTTTTTCGTGCATCTGCAAGGACATGTCGTCTACCCAGGCTCAGTTCCCCTCGCGGGGGTGGCTTCGCCTGACGATGTGAGCGCACGGAGGCTGAGGGTGACCTCAGACCGGTCGGATCAGGAGCACACACATGAGGAAGTGATCTTCTCATCAGAAGCGAGGGTCCTGACTGTCACCTCCGGTCTGCTCCACGTGACGCCCAGGCCACGGCTGGTCCTCACAGCCGACCCTGACCCTACAAGATGTGGGGCCTGAAGACGGTTGTCCTTGGCTCACCTGGTGGACACAATTCCTACCCAGGTGGTCCGCTGACCCTAGTCCTCTTGGGCACCCTTTGGGGTGAGACCAAGACGTGGGGTGAGACCCCATCACATCCAGACAGAGAGCCATTTCCAGGACTCTAAATGCAGTGGGGTCTTGGGGTCCCTTTGTACCCAGAACTGCTTCTCCTGGGGGCATCATCCTCTCACCACACCTCACTCATCTCGTACTTGATGACCTCCTGGTGGGGGTTGGGGGAGAGTCTTTCCTATGGGGTCACACCATGGCCACTGATAATGTGCACTGAACAAAAGAAGTGTCTTCACCACCTCGTCCCTCTGAGTTTAGATCCCTTTAAACCCCATGAAACCATCAACCCTTACACCCTATGACGAAAAGCACCTGGCCTGGGAGGGAGGTGACAAATTCCTACTAATGTGTTGATAAGTGAGATCATCCGCTCAGAAATGCAGGAAGTCGCTCTTTTGCAGAAGTTGAGGGTTAGCAGGGAAGGCGTCATGGAGGCCCAAGGGACGAGGAAAGGGGAACAGGGAGCCTGAAGGCAGACGCCTCTATTCCAGGGTGAGTCACATTCTCCGTACGCGCTGTCGGCCCGTCAGCCCCCGGGAGTTGTTCCACGGGCCTCGTTTTGTGGTCGGTCTGTCTGTCTTTCCTTTTCCTTTTTCTTTCTTTCTTTCTTTCTTTCTTTCTTTCTTTCTTTCTTTCTCTCTCTCTCTTTCTTTCTTTCTCTCTTTCCTTCTTTCTTTCTTTCCTTGTTTCTTTCTCTTTCTTTTTCTGTCTTTTTTCTTTCTCTTTTTTCCTTCCTTCTTCCTCTTTCTTTCCTTCTTTCTTTCTCTTTCTTTCTTTCTTTCTTTTCTTTTCTTTCTTTCTTTTCTTTCTTTCCTTCTTTCTCTTTCTTTCTTTCCCCTTTCTTTCTTTTTCTTTATCTTTCTTCCCTTCCTTCTTTCTTTTTCTTTCTTTCTTTCTTTCTTTCTTTCTTTCTTTCTTTCTTTCTTCTTTCTTTCTTTCTTTCTTTCCCTCTATCTTTTTTCTTTTTCTTTCTTTCCTTCCTTCTTTCTTTTCTTTCTCTTTCTTTCTTTCTTTCTTTCTTTCTTTCTTTCTTTCTTTCCTTCTTTCTTTCTTTCCCTTTCTTTCTTTTTTCTTTTTCTTTCTTTCTTTTTCTTCTTTCTTTCTTTCTTTCTTTCTTTCTTTCTTTCTTTCCTTTTCTTTCTTTCTCTTTCTTTCTTTCTTTCTTTCTTTCTTTCTTTCTTTCTTTCTTTCTTTCTTCTTTCTATTTTATTTATTTATTCATGACAGACACAGAGAAAGAGGCAGAGACACAGGCAGAGAGAGAAGCAGGCTCCCTGAAGGGAGCCCAATGCGAGACTCGATCCCATGACCCCGAGATCACAACCTGAGCCAAAGGCAGATGTTCAATCACTGAGCCCCCCAGGAGTCCCCGATTTTTTGTTTTCTGTGCTTAGAATGTTTTGGTCCCATCTGGGCCTCTTGGGGGTAAAAGTTCAAAGTGCAAGGGGCACAGCTTTGGTGCTGTCCATGCTCACAGGAAGGGTCTATCAGAGCCTGCACGGTGGGGCCGAGCTAGAGCCCCCTAGTAAGCCCTTGGACGGCTGAACAACCAAGAATGTTCAGAGCTGCAGACCAGTCACCGGTAGCTCTAAGACGGCTGTGCTGGAGGATCTGCAGCACAGTAAACACAAAATGCTATAAATCGAGGCTTTTTTTGGCTTGTTTTTATTTTGTTTCACTTTTCGTCTCCTGCTGAGCCAGTTGATGTGAGCCCCCGACACCTCTGAAGTCGGGATCAGCAGCTGTGGCATCACTTCAGGACCTGAGTGTACAATTTTGTTCCCTGGAACTCTGTTGGGAGCAAATTGCCGAGTAAAGATTGTAGGGTGCGTGCTAGGCATTCTTCCCACCAGGTGGACCCACCTGGGCACAGAGGAGCCCGTGGGAGGGGACAAGTGGGTGCAGGGGTGCAGGGTGTCACCTGGGACATGGACAGGGGACCCACGGCAAGGCTGGTCAACACGCATTCCCACTATAAGTGGTTCCATGATTGTCAGCTAGTGTGTCCACACGGACGTGTGACAGGCCCCCCTGTTATTCCATCAAACACTCCCCTAATTGTGTTTTCTAGGTAGCACACGAAAAACCCCACAAGCAAAAAAAAAAAATTTTTTTTCAAAAAAAATCGACAAGCAGCCAACGTTAAAAGATACGTCACATTGGGCGTGTGTCGCATCCAATCAGGTGATGATCTCAGGTGCAAACGGAGGTTTCCCAGAGAAACAGTTCGGGGTCAGGTGTGCACTGTCACCTTGTCACCTGTCACCTGCGTGTGCAGCTGGCCCACCTGCCCTGCAGGCTTCCTGCTGACCAGTCCCAGCACCTCATGAGCCAATTCCCTGAGCTCTCTCTGCAAATCGTCTTCATATGTATCTTTTTGTATATATTTCCTACGTATTTTTCCAAATACGTACCCGTCTGTCTCCCTCTGTGTATGTATATTTTCCGCTCTCTTTTCTCCCTCTATTTCTATTTCTCTAACTACATATGGGTGGGGTGTCTGTATCTATGTGTATCTCAATTTCCAGATACATTTTATTCTCCCCGGGAACTGTGTCCTCATCCAGCCCTCTGAGGCCTAGATGCACTGCGCTTCCTGTAGGACATGCTGTTGCTGGTGTCCAAGACTTTCTGTAGGTCTTGGTGGGACGCGCGCCCGCGGCTCCTCATGGCCGACTTCACTGCCCGCATGGGGCTTGCTTCCTGGCTCGAGAGGACCCGCCTTCAATGCTTCCCCGTTGGTTAACGTCATGGGGGTGGGCACGTGGCCTGCGGGGTTTCTGTAGTCGTTTGTCTCGAAGGTCAAGGTGCACAGAGGGTTTCAGGATCCCCGTGAGAAATCCCGTCCTGTCGTTGCTGGTGCCTGCGGATGGAGTTGTCCACATTCTGGTCCATGTGTCATGGTCTGGATAATATCCCCAAAGACGTCTACATCCCGGTCCCCACGGGGTGCACAGAACAATGTCCACAAAGATGACAATACCCCATTCGGCCCCGCTTGAGCCAGCGTAATGTAAGGAAGGGGTTCGTTGTTCTTTGGGGAGGGGGTGGCAGAGATGACGAGAAGCGGGTGCATCCTGGGGTCAGGATCCACGGGCATCCCACGATCCCTCCCACGACAGGTATCTTTACAAAATATCACATTGTTCGAAAGTAAAAAAATAGAACACTATATAAATACATTCTCAAAGCAATTAAAAAAAAAAGAACAACCACCCCACAGGTTCTAGAATGTTCTGGGGAGGAAGCCTCTGTGTTCATACGCTGGCCGGGGCGGCTGTGACTGCTGTGACTTCTTCCACGGTCACGATCTCTTCGTTGTCAGCTTTTTGCGGGTCTGAGACGAACTTCTCCCAGATGACCTGGGGAGGAGAAGGAGGATGGGGGTGTTGGGGTTTCAGGAACCCCGTGAGTGGGACCTGGCTGGCCACTGGGTATAGATGGGAACCGGGGCCCCGGTGGGCGCGGTATCTTAGTAGAGGGCATCTGCGGGACTGCCCATGGGGACGCCCTCGGATGGACATGCAGGAGAGCCCAGGACGCCCCCTCCTCATCCCGGTCGGCTGCCCTACCCCCACCCTTACCTACCTGGTGGTCAGACGGATGGTTGTCGTTCCATTTGTCTTTGACATGTGGAATCCGTGGGAAAAGCCTCCGAGATGCGAGGAACCTGGTAAGACAAGAAGCGTGTGAAGGAAAGACCCTGAGGACATGGGGATGCGGGACACGTCTCCCCCACCTCCCAGTGACACGCCTCTGGACCGCGTGCTGTAGGACAATTTCACGGAAGACTCACAGCAGGACAAACCAACTCTGGGATGAGTGAGCAAGTAGGAGAGGCTATAGGAGCACAGAGGGACGCCCGTGACAATCTTTCTAGAACCTTCACTTGGTCCCTCGGGTACAGAGACGGGGAAGGATGGGACTGGGGGTCATGGCAGGTCATGGGCAGCCTCCAGAGTCCCTGAGGATCACAACGTGTGTGTCTCCTCCTGCGTCCATGCAACCACCGAGAGCATGCTTTCCGGTCTGGCAGGTTTTCTGTCAACATGCTGCATTTATCATTTTTTTTCCTAACATTTTTACGTAAATACTAATTTTCACCTAGATTTTACTTAAAGCAGATGTCATGTTTGCCCAACATCAGAGTCTTCTTGCATTTTCAAAGGCACGTTTGCTTTTTTCTCTTATTTCAGGAGAAGCACCTCCCATTGCAGGACACCTGGAGTTACTTCTGCTCAGCTCAGTAGGGGCTTCCCGCCAAAAAATATAAATTCCAGTCCTGAGTCCCGGAATCTGGAAACAGGACCTCGTTTGGAAATAGGGTCTTTGCAGATGGAATCATGTTAACATGAGGTCGTCCTGGATGAGGGTGGCCCTACGTCCAATGACAGGGGTCCTTGGAAGAGACAGAAGAGGAGACGCAGACACAGAGGATGGAGGCAGAGACCAGAGGGATGCAGCCACCAGCCTGGGGACGCCTGGGGCCCCAGACGCTGGAAGAGGCAGGACGGACCCTCCCGGAGCCTCTGCCCTGGACCTTGATGGTCCTGCCCCTCTTGGAGCTCAGATGTCTGGGACAGATTGAATTTCTAATATTTCAAACCATTTGGTTTGTGGTCTTTTTTTTCCTGTGGCCGCAGGAAACTCAGACAGCTTCTCATTAAGATAACTGTCCCTGTGCAAGGCACGTGGTCTCTGCCCGTTCCGGCAGCAGGTCTCGAGGCTGCCCCTGTTCCCCTTTGGCCCCACGGTTTCAGGGTCCCCTGAGAATGGGGTGGTGCCAAGCCGCCCGTGCATCCAGCAGCCTGGGCGCCATCCTCTCCTTGTGCTTATGCAGCATTCCCGTGCGGTTAGCCACACGCGTGTCCATCGTGAGGGAGATACACCCAGGATGCCCTACCAGGGTGCGAGGCCTCAGGGGTGAGCACAGGAGGACATCCGGGGGTCCCCACATCACGCAGGAGGACCACCAGCTGCAAAAAGTGCTTTGCACAACATCATGCAATCTTCATGCAACGTGCATGCAAGTGGGAATTAATGATTTCATGGATGCACGTTCATTCAGAGGCATTTGCGAGACGCCCCGAGACCCTGCTTGGTGCAGAGATCACACATCGGAAACGACGTGGTAGCCGCCCAGGGAGGAGCCTGTGGAGAGGCTGGCGGTAAGCAGGTACACGGGAAGGTTCAGGCTGGGCTCCCTGGAGGCGTCCAGGAAGGGAGTGGGTCGGGAGCGGGGGGATCCCTGAGTACCTGGTGAGGCTTATCGGGTGGAAATGAACCGCCAGCAGAGGGGTTGGAGGGGAAAGCATTCCACAAAGAGGAAGCTCGCTGCCGTGAGGCTGAATGCAAGCCCTGTGTAAACACCGCTGAGCTCGGACGAAGTCCAGTGTGCAGCTGATGTGTGGGGGTCGGATGGGGTGGCTCGGGGGCCTGGAAGCATCCAAGAATGAGTGTCCAGGGCTGCCCATCATGGGTGAGGATGAGGCCCCCGTCGGCTGGCAGCTAGAGCTCCCCAGACAGATGGCACGCCAGTGGGTGCCCTGAGCCCCATCCAGACATGCACCCCGTCCGTCCTGCCCATTTGCAAGGAAGACCCCAACCCACCACGGGAGTTACCTTTTCAAAAGGCAACCGATAATCAGGGCGGAGACAAGGGTCCCCAGGACCACCAGCATGTAGATGTGCACGAGACTGGCCTCGGGGTCGTCGGAGCCTGCGGAGAGAGGGGGACACAACATGGACCCCTTCAGACGAGCCATCGAAGGACAGATGCTCAGAGCACGAGGGAAATCCTCAGGAAAGGGCTCATCCCGAAACCTTCCCCCAAAGCGCTCTCAGGAGCGCCCAAACCATAACGTGACAGCCCGCTTTAAAACTGGACCCTGAAAAAAAAATAATAAAAAAAAATAAAATAATTAAAAAAAAAACTGGACCCTGAAAAATAAAAATAAAAAAGTAAAAAATAAAAATGGACCCTGCATACCCCAGGACACCTGGGTGGCTCAGTGGTTGAGCGTCTGCCTTTGGCCCAGGGCATGACCCCAGGATCCCGGATCGAGTCCCGCATCGGGCTCCCTGCATGGAGCCTGCTTCTCCCTCTGCCTGTGTCTCTGCCTCTCATGAATAAGTAAATAAAATACAAAATAAATAAAACCGGACCCCCCCCAAGTTTAATTAATTAATTTTTTAAGAGTTTAAAATTCATAAATGAATAAAAAAATGGACCCCTCCCTCAAAAACACACTTTTTCAGGCGCACAATTTGACCAAAGTTACCTCACAATTAGTGTTAGATCTTCAGTGTCATTTATCATCTGGATGAGCTCTTTTTACAATTCATTATTTTTGCAACACAGCACATTGTGGCTGTTACTATTAAAAAATCCAATTTTTAAAAAATCCAATTAAAAACTCCGGTTCCAGAAGGATGATCATAACCAAATTGAGAGTCCGGCGTTTTGAGAGTTTTCCATATTAACATATGAAATGTGCCCTCTTATAATAATAATTATAATAATAATACATTCACTGAAAAAGTGCTCTTTCCACGTGATACAGAAGTTGTTTTTAAATTTTTTTTAAAGATTTATTTTTATTTATTTATGATAGACACAGAGAGAGAGAGGCAGAGACACAGGCAGAGGGAGAAGCAGGCTCCATGCCGAGAGCCCGACGTGGGATTCGATCCCGGGACTCCAGGATCGCGCCCTGGGCCAAAGGCAGGCGCCAAACCGCTGCGCCACCCAGGGATCCCTTAATTTTTTTTAATTTTTATTAATTTTTATTTATTTATTTTTGATACAGAAGTTTTTAATTTCAATGAACACCAATTGACTTATTATTCAATTTTCTTGTTGCTCGCTTTGGACTCGTAGCTAAGAACCCGCTGTCCCATCCCAGTGGGTACATCGATTGCTTCTCCGTCTCTTTGAACTTATGTTTTACCTCTGGATAAACATTTCACGGGCATTTTATACCCGCCCTTATACAAGTCTTTGATTTAGGACCACGAAAAAGAAAATAGCATGCATCAAATGTTTGCTAAAACACTATGAAAATATCCAGGAGGGAGGAATAGTGCGGAAATGCAGATTTCTTGAGCACCTGGTTGGCTTTTGGTCCAAACCATGCAATTCCTGCAAACTCATAAAGGTTTCAGGGAGGAAGGTGGTGAAAGGTGTAGGTCATTCAGTTCCTTGGAATGAATGGATTCCTCTTCATTAGGAGGAAAGACACCCAACTTTGATGCTTAACAGGTGTTTCTTTGAAAAAAACAAACAAACAAACAAAAACCCAGAGCATCGTGGAGACCCGTGCATGGAAACCCCTGTGAGCCTCTGGGGATGGGGCTGGGAAGAGGTCAGAGATGAATTCAGGGGATGCTCCGGGGACACGTACCAAACTCCACAGGCTGGCTCCAGGAACCCCACCTCTGGATCCGCGCGTCTGAGGTCCGTATTTTCACAGTATGCTTGGCTCTGGGCTCTGGACTCGGGAAGTTGTATTTATTTTCCCAATTACCAGACACCTCAATCTTTGAGAAAAAAGAGAAACTTTGAATGCGGGGTCCCCCGTGTTCGGAAAAGCGGGGATGGGGATGTCTCGTCAGAGGCGGCCGTCTCCCCACTCACCCGCCCCATCCCCACCCTGTGACGGACGACGGAAGCACGCTCTCGGAAAGCAGAACAGTGACCTCACGGCGTGGAACATCCTTGCCGTCTAGAAATACGTGGTTCATTAAATTAATGCATGTCCGGCATACGGAATAGTTTGCGGGAAAGCCTCAATGAATCAGCACATTGAGGGGGGCCTCTGATGACCATGGGACCCCGCGTGGGGTTCCCGTGCTCGTCAACATAGATGCAGAAATCATTCAGCAGGTACATGTGACACGCGCAGAGCCGCCACCGGGAAATGTCCCAGCGAGGTCATTAATGGAGTAAAAGCTCACCATTGGATGGAGGAGGATACCCCATAAAGGACTTTGAGGATCGTCCTCTAGGAGGGTTGTGAAGGAAGACACAGTCTCCTTAAAGCTCAAACACGGTTACTCTTGACCAACATGGATGCATATGGCCGGAGTCACTTATTTGAACGAATGGGACCGAGCACGTGTGACCAGATGAGCCCCGTTCCCACAGCCGGACTGTTCCCACCCCTACCTCACTGACGGGACGGTCTTCCCGGGAGCCGCCACCCTCTCATTCACAGCCCACCCCATCCTGGCCACCATGGCGGCCACGTGTGCATGGCAGTGTGTCCATGTTACCGTACGGGGTGATATTTTGGGTCAGAGTTCTAACTCACCAGTTGGTTCCCGCTGTGTTCCTTATTTTTCTGGAAAAAAAAATAGAGTTAGGTTTACTTCTCTCTATTTCGAGAATTCTTACAGGATGCATTCATCGTCCCCTCTGAGTGCAGTCAGGGGTAACCCACATCCCCCTTGTCTACACAGGGCCATGTGAAGGGCTGAGCTCCCTCTCTACTATTTTTGCCTCAAGTCTCCCAGACGGGGGTGGATGGACTCAAACACCAAGGGAGGATGTGCCCGGATCATGCCTTGTCCTGGAACACCACCTGCTGATGGGTCCAAATAAGAGCAGACATGGAGCAGAGGATCTACAGTGGATCCAGGTGCAGTTGGAGCAGAGGACTCCCCCTTGTCTACACTGAGTCCATGTGGATGTGGAACAAAGTCCTCCTTGTCTACACTGGCTCCAGGTGAATATGGAGCAGAAGGTCTTCCTTGTCTACACTGGGTCCATGTGGATATGAATGACAGGGCTCCCCCTTGTCTACACTGAGTCCATGTGGATGTGGAACAGAGTCCTCCTTGTCTACACTGGCTCCAGGTGAATATGGAACAGAAGGTCTTCCTTATCTATACTGGATCCATGTGGATATGAATGACAGGGCTCCCCCTTGTCTACACTGAGTCCAGGTGGATGTGGAGGAGAGGGCTCCCCTTTGTCTATACTGGGTCTTGTAGAGGTGGAGCAGAGTGTCCTCCTTGCCTACTCTGACTCCAGGTGATCATGAAGCAGAGAATCTCTCTTGTCTACACGGGGTCCATAGATGTAGAGAAGAGGATGCTCCTTGTGTACACCGAATCCGGGTAGAAGTGGAGGAGATGGCTCATCCTTGTCTACACTGGGTCTAAGCGGTCAAGGAACAAAGAGTACTCCTTGTCTACACTGGATCTAGGTGGATGTGGAGTTGAGAGTTCCCTTCTCTATGCTGAATCCAGGTGGTCATGGTGCAGAGCGTTCTCCTTGTTTATACTGGGCCCAGGTGGGTGTGGAGGAGAGAATCCCTCTTCCTCAGGTGGGATCCAAGTGGACAAGTAGCAGAAGGTCCTGTCTGTTCTGCATCTGCTTGTAGATCCTCTGAAGGCTTTCAGGATCCACCTGGGTGTGTGGCCACCTTTGTTGGGTTGGCCGTGGTGGTGACCCTCGTGCCCAGGGCATGTCCTGTCCAGCTCAGCCGTCCCTGTGTTTGTCCCCATGCATCACCCAGCCCCGCATGTCTCCACTGATCTGGGTCACAGGGAGGGCTCCCCATTCCTTGTGCGGCACAGTGTCCTGCCTGGGGGCAGAGTCTACTCACCAGTCTCTGGATGTCCAGCTGGTACTTGAACTCCCTGTTGGACAGGGTGTGTCGGGTCACAGGCTTTTCCCACTGGATCAGACAGTGCGACACGTTGCAGTGCACGCTGATATTGTTGGGCGGGCTGTATATTTCTGTAACGAGAACCCAGGATGCTCCCTGAGCCACCAGGCTGCCACCGGGCCTCAGAGGCCAGACCCAGTTCTGTGGGCTGCACATCGATGGTCAGCTCCCGGGGTCACCTGGAGGCACATGCCGTGGTTAGGAAGGAGTGTTGCGTCTTGAGGAAGGAAGAGGACCGCTGGCTTGTGTGCAGGTTCAGCGGTGTGCACACAGGACCATCTAGCAGGCTGCAGGGAGGGGTTGGCGAACCCAACATGTGGGAAGGATGGAAATATGCGGACTGGCCAGGGACAGGGCCACCATGGGGACAGCCGAGGCTGGTTTCCAATGGGGACAGAGGATGCATGTCTGAGAAGACCGGCGGAGCTCCAGGGTCCTTCAACAATGAACGGATATCCCATGTGACCCTCTACGGTGGGTTCCATCAATGGTCGGGATGGGCGTTATGGGCATCCTGTGTCTGATCCCACTTAACTAGCATGCATTCCGATCTCAACACCGGGAGTGGATCCCATTACCCAAACCCTTTGAGGGCAACTTGGTTGTAAATCCACATCCCGTGTATCTGATCACAATGAACCTTGAAACTGAGTTGCATTTTCACTGGGAAGCACACTCTGGATTTATTTTTTCCTCCCTTGCTCACAGTTGTGATGTGTATTTAGGATTCTGCACCTGGGTCTGATGGATAGATAGGGTCCCTCTTCCCACCACTATGCTATTCTCAGTCTACCTGTTGGGATGTCCTACACGTCAACTGAACCTATCTACCTGGACATGGTGTCAGATCCCACAGAGTAGAGGGTTCAACCCTACAAGGCTGCCCTTCAGGCCCTATATCAGACACCATTCAGAAATCCAGGTTTCTGACCCACCAGCTACAGATATGAGCACCCGACGACCTTCTCCTGGGATCTCATTAATCTTCCAGGGTGACTCACAGAGCCCAGGGAACAAGTCACTCGCTAGATCACGGGTTTATTGTCACAGGCTCTAACTCAGGAACAGCCTGGTGAATGGATGCGTGGGGCCAGTTGTAGGGACGGGCGTGGAGCTGCTTCCGTAGCTTCACCAGGTGAACCTCTCTGCTCAAACCTGCATGTTGTCTGCCAACCTATAAGATCTCCAAACCCTGTCGTTTTGGGATTTTACAGAAACTTCATGATGTAAACCCAATTGATTAAATCATGGCCCATTGGAGGTTGAGCTCAACCACCAGCCCCTTTTGGGTCACACACTGGACAGGAATGAAAGTTCCAATCCTCTAATCACAGGGTTTGTTCCCCTGGTAACCAGCCCCATCCTTAGGGGCTTTTCAGCGGTCACCTCCTCAACATAACAAAAGGCACATTTACTGCTCTCCACAGGGGAAATTCCCATTTTGGCGGCTGTGTGTCAGGAAGCAGAGACCAAATGTGCATTTCTAATTGCAAGTCACAACTGCAGAGGACTGAAGTTTGAAATAATATTGGGATTTCCTGGGTTAGATAAAAATGTTAGGAACATGGGGACGGAAAAAGAAAGGCAGGGATTCCCTCAGAAGGAGGGTGGTCGTGTCGGGGCCATGGGAGGTTTGTCCAGAAAGGTGGTGTCTCCTGAGCCTGCAGGAAATGCAGGCCCAGGGATGTGGGTGCCCCCCTGCCACCTGGCTGGGTACAGACACCTGGACCTCCCCCAACAGGTGAGCCTGGAGGTGGGAAATGAGGGTGGCCAATGGCCTGTGAAGCTTCACTGGAGAGTTGGCGTTTGTTTGTCAACAGGGTCTCCAAAACAGACAAGAGATGGCGATGCCTGCTACTACTTGGAGGTGCACAAATGGGCCAGAATTAACCTCCATCTCCTGGTCTGAACGTACTCTCTTTTGTCCCGAGAGGCTTCACTGCCCAGATGTGGGCAATACCCCTGCCCGTCTGGGCTGGGGTAGTGCCAGGGCCAGCGCTCGGGGACTATGGGCGCTTTGGAAGGGCCCTGGCTTCCTTGGTGGTGTGGAGGAGGATCCACCAACAGTGCAGGCACATCTTGTCACCCCGTTTAATTCAGAGTAAAAGGATGGGTTGCACCCTTTACTTGGCTTCCTTCCAAAAGGAAGCAACCATGCCAATACCTTGTCTCTGGGTCTCTGGCCTCCAGAACTTTGGGAGAATACATTTCTCTTCTTCCAAACCTACCGCAAATTCTGTTCAGTTCACCCGTTAAGCATCTCTTTACACCACAGGACGTCCTTGGTCTTACCTATTTTCTTCCAGTACAAAATCGAATCAAAGAACTGGATTCCTGTCCTTTGGCTGGTACCATTCACCAGGAAGTAATTGTAGTACGCTAATCCCGAGAGGTCTTCCAAGTGACATCCTACGTGGGTTCCTGAGTCTTCTAAGTAATGAGGACACTCTCTTTCCCTTCTGTATCTATAAAGTTCCAAAGTGTTTAGAGGATAAACAGGGCTCCCCCTCCACCGCCCAGTGTACTTCCCAGGGTTGTCTCCATGAGCGAGGTCAATACTTACTTCAAGTCTCGTATGTACAAAAAATATTGCACGTCATCAGGGGCAGCTTGACCCTTTGCCCAAGTGCAGTTCATGAAGTTTGCATTGTAGATAAAACAGGAGAAGTTTTGGGCAGCTGTGCCCTTCCCACCTGAGAAGCCACAAAAACAAAATAATTTGTGGAAGCGGATCATGTGGCTTCACGGTTGGAATCTCTACCAAACGTTCAGAGAATAATTAATTCCAATCCTTTTTTCTTTTATACGATGTTATTTATTTATTTGAGAAAAAGAGAGAGAGAGAGACAACGTGGGCAGAAGGAGATAGAGAAAGAGAGAATCCCAAGCAGACTCCCTACTGAGCAGGGAACCTGATTTGGGGCTTGAACCCAGGACCCTGAGATCAGGACCTGAGCAGAAACCAAGAGTTGGACATTCAACCAACTATGCTCCCCAGGTGCCCCACCAATCTTTCTTAAACTCTTCCAAAAAAATAGAAGAAGAGGGAATACTTTCAAATTCACTTTAGGAGGACAGGATCACCCCCATACCAAGCCCAGACAAAGACATGAGAAAAGAAAATCACATCCCAATATCCTAATAAACGTAGATGTGAAAATCATTAACAAAATTCTAGCAAGCAAATCCAACAGCATGTTAAAAGGATTGTGTGTCGTAACCAAGTGGAATTTATCCCCGGCATGCAAAGATGGTTCAACACACGCCAATCAATCAGTGTGCTTCATGACTTTAATAGAATGAAATAAAAAATCATGATTGTCTCAGTAGCTATAGAAAACATCTTTCACAAATTTCAGCATCCATTCATGATAAAAATTCTCAATAAAATAGGTATAGAAGGGCAGCCCGGGTGGCTCAGCAGTTTAGCACCTGCCTTCGGCCCCAGGCATGATCCTGGAGACCCAGGATCGAGTCCCACATTGGGCTCCCAGCATGGAGTCTGCTTCTCCCTCTGCCTCTGTCTCTCTCTCTCTGTCTCTGCCTCTCTCTCTCTCTCTCTCTCTCTGTGCGTCTTTCATGAATGGATGAATAAAATCTTTAAAAAAAATAGGTATAGAACAAATTTGTATCAACACAATAGTGGACAAATATGGAAAGGCCATAGCTAACATCACACTCAATGGAAAAAAACCTGAAAGCTTACCTTGTAGGGTAAGAAACAAGGCCAAGGTAGGCACTCTCACCGCTTCTATTTAACATATATGGGAAGTCCTAACCAGAGCAATTAGACAAGAAAAAGAAAGATATCCAAATTAAAAAAGAAGTAAGATTATCTTCGTTTGATGATAAAATGACCATACGTGTAGAAAAACCTAAAGACTAAACAAAGAAGAGACATTGTTACAGCTAATAAAGAATGTAATAAAGTTTCAGGATGCAAAATCAATGTACAGAAATCAGTGGTATTTGTCTACACTAACAATGACCTGTTCAAAAAAGGAATTAAAAAAATAATCCTGGGATACTTGCCTGACTCAGTCAGTAGAGCATGTGACTCTCGATCTTGGGGCTGTGAATTCAAGCCCCACATTAGGTGTACAGATTACTCAAAAATAAAAAATAGGGGGTCCCTGGGTGGCTCAGTGGCTTAGCACCTGCCTTCAGCCCAGGGCATGACCCTGGAGTCCCGGGATTGAGTCTCACATCGGGCTCCCTGCAAGGAGCCTACTTCTCTCTCTGCCTGTGTCTTTGCCTCTCTCTCTCTCTCTGTGTCTCTCATGAATAAATAAATAAAATATTAAAAATAAATAAAAATAATAAAATAAAATAAAATAAAATAAAAGAATAGTCTTTTTTTTTATAGCACCAAAAATGAATAAAAAAGGAATAAACTTAAACCAAGGAGGTGAAAAACCTGTACACTGACTATTATAAAACATTGAGGAAGAAGATTTAAGAACATAAAGATAAATGGAAAGAGATCCCATGTTTGTGAACTGGAGTGATTAATAGCGTTAAAATATCCAACCTACCCAAAGTGATCTATAGATAAATGTAATCCCTATCAAAATCCCAATGGCATTCTTTACAGAAATAGGAAAAAGAATCTTAAAATCCATATGGAGCCATGAAAGACTCCAAATAGCCAAAGCAATCTTGAGCAAGAAGGACAAAGCTAGAACCATTACATTTCCTGATCCCAAAATACATTGTAAAGCCACAGTAACCAAAAGAGTATGGTCCTGGCATAAAGATAGACACCATAGATCAATGGGACATAAAAGAACCCAGAAATAAATCCACGGGCTTATGGTCAACAAGGTTGACCTTCCACAAGGATGCCAAGAACATACAATGGACAAAGGAGTCTCTCTTTTTGCTAAATGGTGATGGGAAAACTGGACAACCCTAAGCAGGAGAATGAAAGAGGATCCTTATCTCTCACTGGATATGGAAAGCAAGTCAAAATCGATTAAAGATCGAAACACAAAACCTGAAACTGCAAAACGAGTGGAAGAAAACATGGGGGAAAGACTTCTTGGCAATGCTTTTTTGGATATGACGCCAAAACCAGAGGCACCAAACCCAAAAATTGACAACTGGGATTACGTCAAACTATAAAGCCTCCACTGAGTGAAGGAAATAATCAACAGAGTGACAAGGTAGCCTATGGAATGGGAGAAAATATCTGCAATCCATATATATATATGTATATATATATATATATATATATATATATATATATATACCCAAAATATATAAGGACCTCAAAGAACTCAATAGCAAAAAAACCCAAAGGCCAAAAAAACTCCCCAAAACCCAAACCCAAAAAACTCCAAAGGGCTGAATAGTTTTGAATGTCTTCTAAAGAAGAAGTACAAATGGCCAACAGCTACAGGAAAAGTGGCTGGGCATCACTCATCGTCAAAGAGATGCAAATAGAAACCGCAGCGAGCTATTACCTCACACCTGTTAAATGACTGGTCGAAAAAAGTCAAGAGATAAATGCTGGTGAAGATGTGGATAAGAGGGAACTTGTGCGCTGTCTGTCATATAAGCTGGTGTGGCCACAGTGGAAAACAGGAGAAATTCCTTTAAATGTTCACATTAGAACCCCCGTGTCACCCGGCAATCCCATGTCTGGGCATATTTCCAAAGGAAATGGAATCTGGATCCCAAAAAGATATATGCACTCCCGCGGTCGTTGGAGTATTACTCACAATAGCTAACACGTGGCAAATGCAAAGACACAGAGAGTAAATCGTGGTTTCCAGGGGCTGGAAGGAGGGATAACAGCTTAATTGCAGTGATTATTTCTCAACATATATGTATATTAAGGCTTTAATTTAAATATCTTATAAATATACATTAATATTTTATATATAATAATTTCATATTCGTATGTTAATACATTAATATATAACATCAGTATATATTAATACATTAATATATAATATCAGAATATATTAATACATTAATATATAATATCAGTATATATTAATACACTAATATATAATAATATATTTATATATTATAATTTAATATATTTAATACCTACATGCCAAGGAAATCTCAAAAAAGTTGAGAAAAACGGAAGGGATCTACCTTGGGGCTAGTGATGTGCAGAAGGATCACTGTGATATTTCCCCTACCTGAATTAGTGTAGACCAGTGTTTCTGGAATCGGTCTTTGGATGCTATTTACTTTAACCATGAACGTGACTCCCTCATGGAGAGAATAATCCGGAAACTTGCAGTGACATTCATTCTCCTTGAGCTAAAAAGACGCAACCGGCCAGGGCATTAGGAAACTTTTTTTTTTTCCTTTTCCTCTCCACACTGTTTGCTCTTCCACTGGTCCCGTGATGCCACCACCACCCACATATGTTGTCTGGGTGGATGTCGGCGTGCCCCCGTGAAGGTGGGACCTTGCCTCGGTGGTCTACAGCATTTAGGAGGCCAGAATAGAGGTCCCATTGCAGGGTGCCCTCAGTCTCCAGGGGTTTCGTTAAAATGCAGACTCCCGTGCAGCGAGTTCCAGGTGGGGCCAAGAAGATTCTACATTTGTAACAAAGCTCCCAGGTGATGCTGATGGATCACAACTCTGAGCAGCGAGACCTCTCAGCACTTGAGACATTACGGAGCTTACCGCACCCTCTTTTAGTTTATTCCGTTTTCTTGTCCTATTATTTTTCTCCCACAGAAATGTTTACATTGTATCCAGTCATTTGGTTACTTTGTTTCCGTCAAACACCTAGAACTCACACGATTTCTTTCTGGTGGGATTAAATCTGACCAGTGGCTGATTTTTGATGGATCAACCGATTTTTGATGGATCAACTGAGCAAAAGGCTACTGTTTCTGTTGGCAGGAGGGCGTTTTTCCTACGCAACATCCCCCGAAGGGACACAGAAGCTTGAAAGTCACAGAACAAGTTGCTCATCTTCCCCATGATGCCTGTTGTGGGAAATCCTGCCTCCCTGAAAGAGACCCCTGGAAATTCTGGGAGCATTCGGGTGCCAGATTGAAATCTACCTGTATTGCCCTGGATCCCCGGTCCCACCAGTCTACCCCATTTTTCCCTTCTTTAGGTGGTTGAGCATCCCCGAGGGTCCTACCCTACAATCTGTGCCGTGTCTGAACTCGTAGGAGCTTTGGGCTGTGGCTTCTTCCTCGGGAGCCCTGAACTCCTTTTCCTTTTGGGATAAGACATTTTCCTCAGTCCCCCAGAGAATCAGGCCATCAGGCATGTCTTGACCACGGGCCAGCGCTAACTTCCCTGGTTCACCCAGAAGCATGGCCTCTAGATGTGTCCCAGATGTCACACGCATGGTCTCCATTCCCGCCTACCGCTGCTTTGTTTCTACAGTGATGAGAGCTTTGTAAAGGATAACGATCGTCCGTATCAAATCCATCTTACCGTTATTTCGATTGGCCCTTTCTCCTTGTGGATCATCACGCACTCGAGGTACGTAGTGTTTTCCTTGCAGTCCCAGCTCAATTCCATTCTCCTCGAGTCAAACTTCATGTTTAGACTGGGGAATCCTTCCACGGTTGTAAGATCTGAAGGACGGGACCACCAGATTAAAAGATTATCGCTTTCCCATCTCTACCCACTGCCTCTTGACCCATCCCATGTCTCATAAGCAAAATTCAAGGCTGGGACAGGCTGTCCCGTACCCCTGTCCCCCTAGGTGTTCCCTCTACGTGAGGATGCCTATCAGGCAAGTAATCCAAGACCGACCAAGTGAGAGCAAACGGAGGCTATTTATTCAGAGCTTGCTATGGTAAGGAAGTCGGCCATCACTGGCATTCGTCAGAGACTCAAGGGTGGACAAGGCAATGGGCAAGTCTCATAGTGGACAAAAGGTACCTTTTGGTTGTGCCCTGAGCAGAGGCTATGGGTGTGGGGACGATGCAGGTGGCTCACTACAAGTAGGGCATCCCATGGGATTGGTTAGGGGACCATGCCTGGCTCTCTGGTTGGTCCTATATAGGAAGTGGGGTCAAAACATAGGGAAGCCATTAGTTACTGATCAAGTCTGGTCCACTGGGGGCTGGTTGCTCCAGAAGTGATCTTTTAACTCCTTGGATTGTCATGGGGACGGACATCTGGCTCCTTGCATGACTGATTTGGAGACAGCAGGCTGGCTTTCTGGGCTGGTCCCCAAAGATGAGGCTGGTCCCCCTGGGCTGGGTTCTGTTCTTAAAGATGCTCTGCCCATTGTCCGTTTATATTTTAAGTCTCTCAGCATGCACGGCCTCTGTGCTGGGTGCCTCATACCCATATCCTCCTTTATTCCAGGTGCCATCCCACCTCCCCAACACAGGGACCACCTCTCTCCAGGTCTCCAGGGCCTGCAAATAAGTCACTTATCTCCTGAGTTTCTTGACCCTCCTCCCTCCCTGGCATGTCCTTGGCTTCCTGCAGACTTCTACCTTCCCAGCCCAAGACAACAATGACTGTCCATCTACAACAGTTCTATGGATCTTGGTCTTAGCCTGTGGGTCCTACAAGAGTTTCATATGCCCCCAAGGTCATACCCAACCAAGGAAGTCTTCAAAGGTCAACAGAAATCTGATGACATTTATTCATCCAGGGCACATCCCCTCCCTGGACTGAGCCAGCTCTTGCACATCCCTGGACCCATGGACTCTTGAGTTAGGAGAGTCCATCAGTTCCATACACAACCCTCAGGAGAAAGGCCAAGCTGGACTGCATGGATTTTGTGAAAGTACATGAAGATTCCCACAGGCCTCCTGTGTGGAGGACAGAGAGACAGCCATCCCCACCGTTCCCTTATCTCCTTTCTTAGGGCAGCAAAGACGTTGTGTTGACACCATCCATACTTTAAAAACAGAGCCCCTTTTAGAAACACAGACGTGGGCCTGAGTCCCCACTCTGTCTGTACCAGCGGTGTCACTTCCAGCATGTTGCCTAATGTCTCTGTTCCCTGGTTTCCATTCTCACCGAATTGAGCAATGACATCTCTGACCTCAAGAGGTTGGTTCAATGCAAAAGCAATTTGAGACTCAGCAGCTCTTGGGGCTCCTAGCCCTGGGGAATGGTCCCTGAGAACATCTCTTGGGGAAGAATGGGAGTTATAGGTGTCCTTACCCGGTCCCCCAGGAGCTCCCCTGACCTGTGTCTTCTGACACTGTACATTTCACCTGGAGGAGGGCAGCATTCTTTAACTTCTGACCATCCACCAGTGTCCCTATTCCTCAGCCCTCTGGCCAGCACCATTTTCTTACCGATGCCCCAGTGACCCCATATCCCTCCCAGTGATCCTCACCATATACACCTAAAACCTAAGTATGTTCACCTTTAATCCTTCCTAAAATGGTGATACGTGGCCTGATAATCAACATCCAGCTACCGCAGGCAGACAGCTACTAGTCAGTTGATGTTGATGTTGCCTTTGCCACCTGCTACGGCGGGGAGAGGGGGCTCACCTTGCTTCCTCTGTCCACCTGTTTAAGTCAGGATGTTACTACTCCCTGCAGAAAAGTCCCTGCCAGGGTGAGACCCCCCACAATGTCCCACTGTCCAGAATTAGAGTTGATGAGCCACATTTTGCAGCTCTGGTGTGTGACCATATCATAAGGCAGGATTAGGAAGGGCCTTTTAGAGCAGGGGCAAGAAAACACTTTAGCATCTGGCATTGTGTCACTTGACTGACCAGCACATACGAGGGTGAGTTGAGGTTGGACTCGGCCATCAGGATGTATCCCAAGACACACAGGACGTAGAAATGAGATAGTCGGAGAAGGGTCAGACAGGTTCACACACTTACCCTGGTGCCCTAGAGTCTGGAGGATGACTGGGTCCAATAGCATGCAGAGCAGGACAGTTGTGGCCACGAGTCTCGTGGGACTGCCCGAGGGATGAGGAAGCCCTGTAGGTACAGTCACATTTTAAAGAAATCAGCTCTCATGGGAGTTTTTGGGAGGGGGACTCAGCAAGGTTTCCTCGGGGAGATGCTCTGCAGGAAGACATAGGACCATCCCCAGCCTGATGGTCAGCCTGCTGGCCTGGCCAGCTCGGGGGTCACTGCTGGCTACAGAGGGTCTACAGGCTGCAACCAGCCTCGGGGTGGGGGGCAGGGACAGGACCAAGGGCACAAGCTCACCAAGCCCTTCCAATTCCAATTCCACCTGCAGAGAATGGCCGGGCCGTCCACCTCCTCCAGAGCCCACATAACACACAAAACAGGAACCCGCTCACTGACTTCTCTTTTCTCCAGGATCAACTTCCTGAGAGAGGCGGTTGCAAAACCATCTCCCACATGTGTGGGGAAATACTACCACTGCCCCGTGAATCTACTCTACAGATCCACCCATCTGCTTTACATCAAGCTTGACTCATCATTCAGATGAGCCTCAAAGCCATGGCTGACATGTAATAGTGATTTTAAGATGCTTTTGGGGGAATATTACGCCCCCTTTCATAAGTTTCTCATTGTTCTGGCTTTCTCTTTTTTCTTGTTTGTATAATTTAAATTTTAAAATTCTTGTTTAAAATATTTTAATGTGAGGGGGACGCCTGGGTGGCTCAGCAGTTGAGCTTCTGCCTTTGGCTCAGGGCGTGATCCCGGAGTCCCGGGATCGAGTCTTACGTCGGGCTCCCTGCATGGAGCCTGCTTCTCCCTCTATGTCTCTGCCTCTCTCTGTGTGTCTCTCATGAATAAATAAATAAAATCTTTAAAAACATAAAAAAAATATTTTAATGTGAGGGATGCCCAGGCAGTTCAGCAGTTAAGCATCTGCCTTTGGCTCAGGGTGTGATTCTGGAGACCCAGGATCGAGTCCCACATCAGGCTCGCTGCGTGGACCCTGCTTCTCCCTCTGCCTGTGTCTCTGCCTCTTTCTGTGTGTGTCTCTCATGATTAAATAAATATAATATTTTACAAAATATATGAATAAATAAAATACTTTAATGTGAGTATAATTGACACATGCTCTGAGTGTTTTTAGAATGGATTTTTGGGTAGTAGAAAAAGAAATGATAGGTCAGGTTTCCATTATGACAATAACAGGGTTTTTTATTTTTTTTAGTTTTTTTCCTTTAATTAAAAGACTTGAGTTTCACAACAATCAAAAAGGGTATGTTTAAAAAAAAAAGAGGAAAAGGAAAAGGGGTAAGTGACAGAGGGACATGGAGGATGTTTAAATACGTTTACTAAATGAAAGAAGCTGGTCTGAAAATGCTACATCCTGTTTGATTCAAATATTACAACATTCTGACAGAGGGAAAACTATGGAGACAGAAAAAAATTCAGTAAAAAACCAGGGTTTGGGGAAGGGACAGGATGAGTAGGGAGGGCGCAGGGGATTTTTAGGGCAGTGAAACTACTCTGTATCATACCATTATTCTGGATATATGTCATTATACATCTGTCCAAACCCATAGAATGTCCAACACCAAGAGTGACTGTAATGTAAACTGTGGGCTTTAATCAATAATAATGTATCAATATTGGCCCATCAATGATAATTGATGGCCCCACTGATGCCAAATATTCATAATAGTGTAGACTGGGTCAAAGGGGAAGTGCATACATAGGGATCCCCTGTACTTTCCACTTAAATTTGTCTGTAAATCTAAAACTGCTCTAAAAAAAAAAACAAAGTCTATTAAAAACTTTTTAAACACATAAGTACAGAAGCGAAGGGCTGTGGTCCCACAAAGCTGCACTCAACAGAGAACACCTGATGCTCTGCTTGTGTTTGGGGTGGCATCCTGGGGGCTGCCCTCCACTGCCCTGGGGGCATTTTTGCTGGTGCTTGTTCTTTGGCTGATTGTAGTGGGGGTCCTACGTCTCTACGTAGTTCTCTCCCTCTCGGCCACTAACTACCTCTGCTGCTCTTCATCTCTGTGTTCCCTGTGACCTCATCCTTTTAGGGCCTTGTCTTTTCTTGGAGGTTCCTTTCTCTCTCTTTTACGGTGCACAATTGTACTTTCTGTAATTTTCTTGGGTTTATAGAGTCTGTCCGTCTAAACACTGCTTCTTTTTTTTTTAACAATTTTTTTTTAATTTTTATTTATTTATGATAGTCACACACAGAGAGAGAGAGAGAGAGGCAGAGACATAGGCAGAGGGAGAAGCAGGCTCCATGCACCAGGAGCCCGACGTGGGATTCGATCCCGGGTCTCCAGGATCACGCCCTGGGCCAAAGGCAGGCGCTAAACCGCTGCGCCACCCAGGGATCCCTAAACACTGCTTCTTTTTTCTTGGTGTATTAGCTTCCTGGGGGCTGATGGAACAAATAACCACAAATTTCCTTCCTTCCTTCCTTCCTTCCTTCCTTCCTTCCTTCCTTCCTTCCTTCCTTCCTTCTTTCCTTCCTTCCCTCTTTCCTTTTTTCCTGTTTCTCTTCCCTCCTTCCTTCCCTCCTTCTACTTTCCTTCCCTTCTTCTCTCCTTCCTTCCCTTTCCCTCCTTCCTCCCCTCCTTCCTTCCTTCTCCTTTGTCTTCCCTCTCTCCTTCCTTACCTCCTCTCCTTCCTTCTTTTTTTCTTTCCTTTCTCTATTTTCCTTCCCTCCTTCTTTCCTTTTCAATTTCCTTCCTCCTTCTTCCTTCCTTCCTTCCTTCCTTCCTTCCTTCCTTCCTTCCTTCCTTCCTTCTTCTTTCCTCCCTCCTCTCCTCCTCCCCTTCCTCTTCCTTCCCTCCTCCTTCTCAGACCTTTCTCTCACCAATTCCTCCCCTATTTCATCCTGTCCAGTGTCTGCTTCTTGGAGACCCAGTCATCACACTCCTGACATTACCCCCCCCCCCAACCCCTGCCACGACACCTGGACCTCCATGTCCTTGCCTCCCAGCTGGCACCTGTCTTCACAGACTGTCTTTTTCTCCCCTCAGACTCCTCTCCAGCCCAGCTCCTATCAGGGACACAGCATCTCCCTCCCACATGTGGCCAGTTCAGCACATTTGGGCTCCTCCTCTCCTTGAGGTGCAGCCCCACCCAGGGAGCTCCTCTGCCCTCTGTAGGATCCCTTACCTCACAGATCCCTGCCCCCACAGACATCTGAGCTGTGAGGCTCATTCTCTACATTCCCCAACCACCTGCCTCCTTTCCACCCACCCTGTGACGTTCATGGGTCACCTGTCTATTGATGGTCAACTGGCTTGTGTAGATGCCACAGCCTCTTTACCTCCTGCACCTGCACCAGCTTCTCAGCCTTCCCAACAATGCAGAGTCCAGCCAGCTCCCCAAGCCAGGTGTGCACATCTGTTCCTGAGTGCACCTGTAGAGCAGCTCCCAGCCTCAGGTCCTGTCTCCTAACTTCCAGGAGCCCACTCCCTCCTAGGGCACCTCCCTTGCTATAAAAGAGGAAATAAGAACCTCAGACCAGACCTGTCCCAACTTCCCTGCCTCCCACACACCTTTTACTCCAGCGCTATAGAGAAGTTCCCAGCTTCCTCCATCTACAAGCTGGACCCTGCTCAACCCAGCCCTTCTCTGTGTCGTGTCTGGGGTTCCTGGCCCTGGGGGGGGGGGGGTGATGCTCTCCATAGTGAACCCAAGAGGCTCTCAGGGTGGACCCTTCCTTGGTCGTGGCTGACCCTACCATTGCCTTTTGCTATTCCTGCCTCATCTCTGCCCTGATTTTCACATCTGCAGTCTGTGTGAACACCCTGGCTTCGTTGAGCGGAGCTGTCCTTAATCAGGAAGGGGAGGTGCAGTGCAGCAGGGCATGGAGGGGTTTCATTCCACTCACCACCCCCACACCCCACCACAAGCTTCTTCAATCTGCTTTTCTCCTCATTTTTTCAAGCCTCCCATAGTACCTGCTTTGAGACTGTTACATGAAGCTGGTGCCTGTGCATGTACACCCCAACCCACACCCCACAGGGAATCTGCATGGAAATACACCCTGAGCTGGACAGTTCCCCATTCCGCTTCCTCTAAACTGAACTCCTCTCGCTTCTCTTTGTTCTCTTTGCTCATCGTGATGGAGCAAAAGCAAACTTCTGTAAACTTGACTTTTTAAAAAACCCTCAAAAAACAAGCAACAACGTTATCACCTACCCAACGGTGATATGCAAGGTGATCTAGCAAGGGCTGCTGTTTTAATTAGCTGGTGAGTCATAACCTGGGGCTCTCGGCCAAGGGTGAGGACAAACCCTACGGAGGATAATTCGGGGGCCGCGTGAAGTAACTGGCGCTGTGATTTCTCCATCGCCTGGGCATACCAAGCATAGGTATGTTCCACACGGCTCCTAGTTTCCCGCTCACACCCATCCTAGGGAGGATTTCCTAGTATCCTCATGCAAGTGGATGAGAAACTGAAGACCGTGGAGATCTCACACTTCATGTAATTAATTTCTGTGTTGATTTTTAAGACCGAGGGCAAAATCCACCCTTTTAAAGTGTACAACTCCCCAGCACTTAGCACTGGGGAGTGTTCAGCCATCACCTCTACCTGAGCCAGGACATTTTCATCCCTCCCAAAGGAGGACCCCAACCCCAAGAAACCAACACTCTGCAGTCTTCTCTCCCACTCTGCAGATTGGCTTGAGCCTCTTGTTTCATATGAATGAAAACTCAGACGTTACTTTGCTCTTTTTTTGTCCACTGACTACCCACTTTCCCTTCTTCTTTCGGTTTTCTCCAGACAGGGTTTTCTTCCCCTTTATCTCCTCCTAAGACCTCCACAGATACCGCCTCCATCTGTCAGATGGGGTCATATCAGAGACTGGGGCAGTGCATGTGCTCCCAGCCTGTGGCATCCCTGGGGTGAACCTGGATGTCTACTCCCTGTAGTCAGGGGCATGGGTGGTGGGTGGATGTAGCCCGTCACCGCGCGTGGGCAAGACAAGGAGTGAAATGCAGTGGTCCCCAAAGACACCTGTGGTCCAGGATGGCCAGCAGCTCTGCACTTGTTGCCGGGGGCTTTGACACAAGCCACTGCCAGCAAACTGCCTCCCCAGGATCCAGGGACCACCGCTTCCCCGTGTGGACGACCACCTGCATCCATGACTCTGGAGTAATCCATAGTGGCTTCTAACACTCACGCAGAGTTGCATGAGGGGCTTAGCCTGCTCCCAGTGCAAGTTGGTCGATCCCTGGCGCTAATTCAGACCTTCTAACACAGTGCCCATGTGCTGTTGGAGTTACCCCACCTCCCTGTTAGGCACCTTCATTTGGATATTCCCAGCTCCCACCCCTGGGTGCTCCCTGACTTCCCCAGGAGCTGCCAGCAGCAGCAACAGGAGGAGGAACAGGTACCCTAGTGACAGGTACGGTACGTTTGAGGGTCAGAGAAGAAAGGGAGCCACCTTACCCCACTGCACCAGGCTCCGCTCTGGCCACCTGTTTGCTTTCTCGGTTTCCTGGCGCTCCGACATCTGGTTGTTGTCTTGGACAGCTCTCTGCTGGGTCAGAAAGTGAGCACACTGATTGCATTGCAGAGACATTTCAACCCGAGACTTCCCCTTTCTCCTTAGCGCCCTCCCCCTTCCGGTGATGTTTTTTCGTTGTATATATATGATTAAGAAACCTGTGAACGGTGGGTAAGTTCATCAGCCTCTTAGGTCTCTGAAGACAGCTGATCAGGGGTGTGACGGCCACACAAGTGAGCAGGATATGCATCCCTGGCTCCCCGTTCCTCAAGGAGCCACGCCCCTTCAGCATTCATGTGCACAAGCATATCTTCCCAAGGTCAATCTGATGGGTCATCGACTCTGCCCAGGATGGCAGGAGTTGCTGGCTTTTGCCATGGACTGAGTTCTGTGCCATTCAATTCATCAGACGTTTATTGAGCGCCCTTATTGGTTAGAACCTAGGGGAGTGGGTAGGAAGCAGGTTTGCAGCTCGTGGCAGGACAAGGCTAAGCAGAAGGGCCATGGGGGCTGGTGACACAAAGACAGCATCGAATATCTCCAATGTAGGGCCTTTGGGTGAGGAGACAAACAACAGTGGGATGAAGAGTGAGCAACGTTTCATCCGGACAAGGACACACTAACTCCTGGTGGGATGCAGATACAGGGCTGGTGATCATGGTCAGCTGAACGTCACAGGGAGTGGGTGACATCATGTCATGGATGGGGACCTCCATGTGAAGGTCACCTCTTGGCAGTCATGAGGTGCAATGGGCCAGCTCTCCTCAGGTGTATCTCTGTGGATGACACTGTGAATGTCTCTGCCAGAGAGCCCTTCCTCGTTTGTGGTCTTGGAAGCCGAGGAGCAGAAGAAGCAGCGTTTGAGAGACAACTGTGAGGAGCACAATGGCCAGAACAGAAACGAAAAACAAAACTGGAGGCACCCACGTTCACTGCAGAAATGGCAGGAATGGTGATGCTGCATCTGAGTTGGGCAAATAGGAGGAGCTGGCAAAGGGTGTGGAGCCGGGGGAGGAGATGCCATGTTCAGTCTTGCCATGTTCAAGCGGCTTCTCCGTGGAGACAGGATGTGGACGCGTCTAGCAGGGAGTTGGATGCAGGGGTCAGAATCAAGGGAGAGATTTGAAGAACTCAGTGGAGGATGTTCCACTGAGTATCTTCCCTGGTGGGAGGAATGTTCCAGATTCTTACGCCACTTGAGTCCCTGAAGCTTGAAAAATCTCACAACATGCCTCCAAGGTAAAGAGTTAACTCAGCAGACCTGGATTGTCTACACTTGCCCCTTCCAAACTAAGTTCTAGCCATTGACCAGCTCCTGGAAGGAGGCTTGCATATGAGCCCGTGAAATGTCCTACCTGATAAGAGCGTCTTTGTTTGCCTGGAGCCATGGCATGTAGTTTATATGCTACAGTGTGATTTACGATGGAGCTTTGGGCCATGCCATACTTGGCCGTGTAGAAAGGCTAGTGAAAGAATAACTCAGGTCAGCCATGTGGACGCTCCATGCTAAGTGACTGACTCCAAGAAAACTCCTGGACGCCAAGGCTTGGTGAATGTTCCTGGTTGGCAATACGTCATGCATGTTGCCACACGCAGTCATTGGAAGAGTTAAGTAGCATCCACAGGTCCATGGGGAGAGGACACCTGGAAACTCATGCCTCATCTCTCTTGGACTCTGCCCTAAGCACCTTCAGATTTCACCTGTATCCTTTTTTTGTACTAAACCAAAGCCATGAGTGTAAGAGCTTTCTGGAGTTCTGTGAATCCTTCTACTGAATCGGTGAACCCCATGAGGGTGTCAGGGACCCAGACATGATACCCCTACACCGTCATGAAGGCCGCTGTCTCTGGCTGGGCATGACACACACAGAAGAAGCTTAACAAGTATTGGCGTGAAGGAGTGACAGCATGATGTTTCTTAGGACCCCTTTGTTCTACCTTTTCTTCAAGTGCTTTTGCCTTTTTAGATCTGCTCCAAGTTCCCACCAAGATGTGGAGAAGGAGAAGGAGAGTGAAGGGAACCTGTGTGGCTTACAAGGGTCCTGTGGGACTGTCTGGGGAGAGCATAGAGACCAAGCAGGGGGACTGGAGGCCAGGTCAATCAGAGAGACCACACACATACTAGGCTGCTGGCATTTGGATGTTCTGTAAGTATAACAAAATACACTACGGTATTCTTGTTTCCTCTTTCTCTATTTGGGACTTGGATTTTCAACTGACACAATAGGTTTTAACTTTTGTTAAAGGTTAAGTTTAAGCTTGGCTGTAGTTGCATTCTGAGAATTAAATGTGGAAGTAGGTTGGTACACCATGGTCTTCTAGGAACTCCCAAAGAAGAGAAGGTGAAGCGTTCCCTACAGATACAACCCTCCTCCACATTGTTACTCCAGACAGATGGATGTACTGGGCTGGATGTCCCCCAGGGCCCCCTGGCAGGTCACCATGGGTGGCATTGCTGGAAAGTCAGTGCCTGTCATTTACTCTGAGGAGCTCATTTGTGCCTGGAATGTGCAGGTGGAGACTTGGAGGCTGTGTTTGTCTCTGTAGTTGACAGTCAATGACTCATTTCTAGACTATCCATGGTCTTCATAGCCTCTTATTCCATCTGGGATGAATATGGGATGAAGTGTGCAGGAAAAGAAATTTATGGGGAAGAATTTATGGGGAATTTCCTTCTCCTGAAAGGAAAAATAAGATAGTTCATCAAGTAGACCTTGACGAACAATCCATCCATCCATCAGTGATAATGATAATGGTGATGTGGTGATGGTGATGATGATGGTGATGATGATGGTGAGGATGGAGATGATATGATGATGATCACAATGGTGGTGAAGATAATGGTGAAGATGATGGTGATGGCCATGATGATGGCAATAACGATGGTGATGATTGTGTTGATAAAGACGATGGTAATGGTGATGGTGATGATGGTGATGATGATGTAGCAACCTTGTTAACGACCAAACAAACAAAATCCTTACACAGTGACTCTCATGCGCCATGCTCTGGGCCAAGTTCTAGGACTACAAGTTTAGTACACAATCTGTATCAGTCAGGGTTCTCCACAGAACCAGAACTCATAGGATGTGTGTGTGTGTGTTTAAAGAAAATATTTACTTTAAGGAATTGGCTCAGGGGATTGTGGAGGCTGAAAAGTCCAAAAATCTGTGGGTGTAGACCAGCAGGATGGAGACCCAGGGAAGAGTTGATGGCTCAGTTCTAGTCTGAAGACCATCTAGAAGGAGAATTCATTCTTGTAGTATTTGATTTGGAGTATGCAATGATGGTATTTTGTCTTCTCAGGTTGGCTTCCGTGGGAGCAGTGAGGGGGTTTCCAGAAACCCTCAAGGCACCAGGCTCCCTTGGTTACATGAGCAAAGAAGAGAGAAAGAAGACAGGTGTGTCTTCCCATGATGGTGGCTCAGGGACGGAGGGCACACTGGCCAGTCAGTTGGAATCATCCTCAATGTCCGTCACACAGAGCCAATTGAACACAGAGAGCTCTGTTAGGGCCATAAAGTGAGGCAGGGACACTACCAGGTGTGTTTGTGGGGAAATTGACGACAGTGTGGTGTGTACTAATGGGAGCTACGTGAAATTCTCAAATTTGTGTGTGCACTGAGTCCCCAGGGAGCTTTGTTCACAGGTGCTGAGGTAGCAGGTCCAGGTGGGCCAAATTCAGACCCTCGCTGATGATCAAGTTCAGACGCCCTGCCACAGCCTCTCAGGGAGGAAGGACAAGGCTGCACTTCAGGCTGTGGTGGTGGGAGTCGGGGAAGGGAAAAGGTGAACCAATTGGGTCCCCATGAGAATGAGTGTCATGACTCAAGATAGGTGGATACTCAACTAGGGGCAGAGAGGGAAGCCTGAAGATGGGAGTTTGAGCCATAGATGGCAGGAACGTGATGCCCTGGGATACAGGGGAACGGAAGGAATGTCGGGAGAGAGTGTGTCCTCAAGAGCCCGGTGCTGATCTAGCAGTGAAACCAGGCAGACTGTGGCGCTTAGGTTGACAAGGTCCTAGGTTTCTTGACCATCAGCACGACCTGGGGGTCTATTACAAATGCAGCCGCTGTTGAACACGACCTTGGAGGGAGCGCCATGGTCAAAGGCTGTCAGAGGGCGGACAACATAGGTTGTGCATGCACACGCACTCTCTTCTGCACACATATGTCCACCCACAAGCACACTCCTGTAGACACTCTCACGGAGACAAAGGCAAACCTGCCCACATGCACACACATGCACACCTACAGGTGAGTCCATACCTGCTTATACTCAGGCACACATTCAGATGCTCCCAAGTGCACTCACCTGGACACCCACACACACAAGTGCTGAGGGTCTCAGCTGAACAGCAGGAAACAATGGCCTGGGGCCTCCCCCAGGAGCACTGATTAATAATCAATCCAGGGACTCCCATCAAGGGAGGAACAGCAGCACCAAGGCCTGGTGGGAAACGTCTCAGAGATTAGAATCAGGAAGTAAGATCTTTAGAGGAGAGTCCCGAGAAGCTGGCTTTGAAAATCCCCCCTTGCCCACAGGCTTCCCTCTGTCAGTGGTGTCAATGGGAGGTATTGAAATCCTAGTTCAGAATCCCGGGATTTCCATTTCTATGACTCAGTGAGGCACAGGGAGGGTGCGATCTGAGAAGTCACCTGGGAGGGAAGATTAGGGCAGAGGGAGGGGGTTATGCATGTAGCCTCAGGCCGCCTGGTTAAGCCTCAGCCCAGCAATGTGACCTTCAGAAATGAGAGACCCACCGTGACTCTTAGTCTCTTCATTTATAAATAAATGGGAGGACATGGCTCCTTTCTGCAGTGCGTGGTGAGGGTCCATTCAATCAAAGCGGCAAATTTTGTGATGTGCATCAGTAAACCACACACATGCAAAGTGAACAGTTGGACAAGTCGGGGTGTGTGTGTCTGCCTGTGGAGGCAGCTCCACTTTCCAGACTATGGGCATTTCCAGCAGATCCACACATTTCACTTCTCATTCCCCTCCTGTCCCCCAGGCCCTTGTCTCCCCTTCTTGTCCTCAGATCCTCTGCCATCCCAGCCTCCTGTCATTTCTGTTGAAAACTGCAGGGGTTCCCTCCTCAGATCTCTAGGTTCTCGCTCCTGTCTCCCTACTCTCCTGACCCACAATCTCACACTCCGTTGTACTCCTAGGCCACCAGTTCTCTCTTCCATATTCTCATATCAGGGGATCTGTCTGGTTCCCAACTGGGTCCCCCTCCCTAATCCATGCCTGGACATTCCCCCAAGCCTTCAAATAGGGCAGCCACAGAGCTCCCTTGCCTGCTTCCCATTTCTTGGGGTCATTGCCCTCTGTGACGTGAACTCCAATGACTTCAAAATCATCGTTTTATGTTGCATACAGTTGAATGATGTTTACCCCAAATCTGCAACCAACTGGAACCTTAGAATGGGACCTTGTTTTGAAATAGGGTCTTTGCAGTTGTGATGAAGTAAAGGATCTCAGATGACCTCGTCCTGGAGTAGGACGGGCCCTAAACACAATGACAGGGCTCCTCATAAGAGATAGAAGAGGAGACGCAGACACAGAGGAGGAGCCACGTGAGGATGGAGGCGGAGATGGGAGGGATGTGCCCACCAGGAGCCCCAGATGCTGGAAGAGGCAGGAAGGACCCTCCCTGGAGCCTCTGGAGGGAGCACAGCCCTGCCTGGTCGGGATCTCAGCCCTATGTGGATCCTAGACTCTGGTTTCCAGAGGTGGGGAAGGATGAATTCCTGTTGTCTCAAGCCTCCCAGTTTGTCTACTTTCCTTCCTTTCTTTTTTTTTTTTTTTTTTTTTGTACTGCATCCCTAAGAAACTCACAAATATATTTTCTTGTTTTTCCTCCTTTGCTTCAGAAGAGAGGGCCAGGCGGGTTCCCATGACCCTGTCTTGGCAGGCAGCCGACGTCTCTGGTTACATTTTCATCACCGCCCTTTGTAAGCAGGTCCTGTGGCCCCACACCTGAGGGCCTGCCCTTCATCATATCTTCCCCTCGGTTTATCACCCTCAGATGTTGAGTATTTATTCATTTATGGTCCTCACTGCCTAGAAAGCCAACGGAATCAATGCCACATGTTTCCTGAACCTCCAGCATGAAGCCCACAAGGAGACACAGAGTGGTTTGCTCAAAGGACTGAGCTCGATGATGACTGAGCTCCCAGCACGTGTAACCTGCTTCCCAATCCTGAAGGTGTCTGCCCCGGGGCCTGTGGACGTGCACGGGGAAGGTGACATATTTTCTTGACCTAAAGCATGGTTGGGAGGAGTGATGATTTGAGTGGTGTGAGCTTTCCCTGCTTTTGTCTCCTGATGCTGGCCAGGAAACTCAGCTTCCTCCTTTACATTGTGGACGTGAACATGTAGGGGGCTTTCCATTCTCCAGAAATATAGTTCCTCTGAGCTGACGGCAGCTGTGGTCCCTGACTCCCCCCTTCTGTTCCTTTTCTTAGACCCAGGAACAGGCGTCAGCAGTTGAGTGGGAAGGGGCCAGAAGCTTGGTGACAGAACAGAAGTGAGAAAGGTACCCCCAAACCACTGCCCATCTTGAGAGGAAGTTCATTTGATGTCATAGGTGACATCGGGATGTGCAAGACTCCAGAGAGAGAGAGAGAGGGTCATGGAGTGAGCCACCAGGCCACTTAACGGCCACTTAACAAGCAGACACCTTGCTGATACACTAAGCCATCGTCTGAAGACAGGTGTCTAGAAATCACTTCCGTCACTGTTTCGTAACACGATGGACACGTATTGTCAATGTCAGCTGAAGTAGGGTGAGGACTGAAATGGAGAGGATACTTTCTAAGATATAAGGTCTCCCTTTGCACATGGAGAACCTGATGTTAGTTTGGGTCAACCACAAATAAGGAACGTCCGGGTGGGAAAACAGTTGGGAGACAGCACTGCGAGCTATTCCTACAACTTGCAGGTGGTCCAAGGGAAGAGTGTTTTGTTTTTTTTTTTTAAATCAATGCTGTTCCCCAAATTATCTTTGAATGCTTTTCTTCCACAAGGTCTAGGATGGATGAGCAAAAGCTTTGGGAAATGTGGTGGGTCATGGGCATCCTCGCCATAGCAAAGCCAGGGGTTTAATGGCTTTGTCTGTTGAGTCTCTTTGTTTTGTAGACCTACCCAATGAGTAGCTTCCTGTCCTCATCCCAAGCTTCCAAAGCTCATGCTCCACCACCCAGAGATGGAAACCTACCCTAGTTCTCCAACCAGCAGACACCAGTGTCTCCAAGCAGCTTCCCAATATTTTGTAGAACCAAGACTGCCCTACAAGAATCCAAGGCCTTCTCTGGTGTGCCCAGGTCATGCATGACGAGAATCTGGACTTCAGGAATTTGGTTCTGTGTTGCTTTCTCTCATTTTCAAGAGGGAATAAGGAAAGTGTGCCCGGGAATTTGATTTTCAGCAAGCGATTTATAAGCCGACTCTTGGGCCGCTTGTTGAAGATGAGTCCGCCAGCCACCGTTTGACCACCTGATGCTGAAATTCTAATTTCTTAGGAAGACAGCAGCTGTGTTATTTCAATAGTCTTCATATTCAAGATTTTTTTCAGAGTTCTGTGGAATACACTTTTTTTCCCCTTAGAAAGCCAACAGATTAAAAAGGAGAAATAGATGACAGAAATGTTGCAGAGAAAGCAGGATTTTAAAAAAAAATCTGGGGATCCCTGGGTGGCGCAGCGGTTTGGCGCCTGCCTTTGGCCCAGGGCTCGATCCTGGAGACCCGGGATCGAATCCCACATCGGGCTCCCGGTGCATGGAGCCTGCTTCTCCCTCTGCCTGTGTCTCTGCCTCTCTCTCTCTGTGACTATCATAAATAAATAAAAAATTAAAAAAAAAATCTGTTGAAAACCAATAGCAGTATAAATGATGATGTGCACAAGAAGGCTGGTGTGAGAACACTCAGATGTTGGGTGGGAACATGTCAAGGTTGTCTGTTGTCCCCAGTGTTGTTCAGCATTGTGTCTGACGTCTTGGCCAGCACAAAAAATAAGTAGCAAAGACAAGGGAAAAAAACTCTTGTGTTTTTTTTTCATACCACAGGTGGTATGATTGTTTATGCGGAAAAATCCCTGACAGGAATGCCTAGCTGGCTCAGTGGGTAGCGCTCACAACTGCTGATCTCAGGGTTGTGAGTTCTCAACTCTCATGTTGGGTGCGGAGCCTACTAAAAACACTAAAAAAAAAAAAAAAAAAAAAAAAAAAGAAAAGAAAAGAAAGAGAAGTCCCAGATGAATTATAAGGCAAATTGGCCAACATGCCCGCTAGAAGATCAATATATAAAAATTAATAATGACTCATAAAAAATAAAGACTCTGCCACAGCTACTGCCTAACAAAGTAGGAGGAATTAAAAAGAAAACCATTTATTTCTAATCACACCCAAAGCTATATTTATAGCAAGGAATACACTGCAGAAAAAAAAATGCATGGATTTCATACAGAAAATCCTAAGAACATACTGAAGAGCATGAAAGAAGATGCAAATCTACGGAACATTATACTGAGTCACTGGATAGGAACATATACTATGAGAAGTTGATGGTTTTTCCCCAATAAATGCACACATTCGATATCATCTCAAAATCCCAACAAGGTTTTTCTTCAATTTTGGCAAGTTGATTGTAAAATTCTCATGGAAGAGTATAGGGTCAAGAAGAAAAAAAACCAGGAGCATGTCTTTCTATTATAGAGAACTATTTCTTTACCAAGATGCAAAAAAGAGTAGAAGTCACAATGTAAGGATAAATATATTTGACTCCACTTCAATATAAGATATTTGTTTTAGCAAAGACACTATCAATCATTGAAAAGAAAAAGCCAGTTAGTAGGAAAATGTTCTGGCATAGCGTAGGACGAAGGGTAGCCGCACACGCGTACACGAAAGAATAATATAAGTTGATATGAAGAAGACCAAGAACACCAAAGAAAAACATATGCGACTACAAATAGGCATACTTTATTTTTTGTGTATTTATTTACTTATTATATTACATTTTTATTTATTTAAAAATTATTTTAAAGATTTTATTTATTTATTCATGAGAGACACAGAGAGAGAGAGAGGCAGAGACACAGGCAGAGGGAGAAGCAGGCTCCACGCAGGGAGCCCGACGTGGGACTCGATCCCGGAACTCCAGGACCACGCCCTGGGCCGAAGGTGGGCGCTAAACCGCTGAGCCACCCAGGGATCCCCTATATTACATTTTCAAAATTCAAATTCCCCTTTAATTAAAATACAGTGTTATATCAGTTTCAGGTGTAGGATTTAGTGATTCAACCAAATAGGCACATTTTAGAAGACTCACCCAAATGGACCATAAACATGAACGGTGTGACCCTTGATGGAGAAAGAGAAATTTAAATAAGCGGGAGATGCCTTTGATGATCTGTCAGATGGATGGCAATCAAAGTCTGATCATATTAACAAGGATGTGGAGAGGGCATAAGACTCTCACTGCTGAGAGTAAGGACAGTTAGACTCCCCCCACTTTTATTTATTTTATCTATTTATTTATTTTTTTAAACTCCCCCACTTTTAGAGAGGGATTTGGCAATGCAGAAACAATGCTCATCCCGTTAAATTCAGCACCCACTTCTGCACATTTATTCCTGAGACTCAGTTATGAACACAGGGAGGTGTGTTCAACAACTCACAGTGGTCTTAATAACAATTCTGAGATAAGTAAAATCCTGTGGTGTAGACACACTGAGAGGCACAGGAGGGCAGCTAACATGAATGAACTCCACTCACTTGGCCAGTGAAAAGCTAAATATTGTGTACATAGTATTTTTTAAAATATAATCTCTAGTGAAAACATTGCAAAGGGGGAACATACGTTTTCATGTCACATACGCAAAAGTCACTATTAAAAACATTTTTCAACCATTTTCACCCACATTTTATTCGCGTATAATCCCACGTGCAGAAAAATGCACAAACAGTAAGTGTCTAGTTCCATGAGTTTTTACCACAGTTTTGTGGTCAGGGCCCAGGGTCCAGAAGCAGAACATTAACAGCACCCCAGCTTCCAGTCACTGTCCCCACCAACTCGTTTTTAAATACCTTATTGAGGTTTAATTCACATGCCACAGTATTCACCCCATTAAAGTGTACAATTCCAAGGTTTTTAGTCTATTCATAGAATTATGAAACTATCACTACTTTTTTTTTTTTTTTTTTTTTTAAAGAGAGATCTTGGGGCATCTGAGTGGCTCAGTGGTTGACTGCCCGTCTTTGGCTCAGGGCGTGATCCCAGGATCCTGGGATCGAGTCCCGCATCCGGCTCCCCACATGAAGCCTGCTTCTCCCTCTGCCTGTGTCTCTGCCTCTCTGTCTGTGTCTCTCATGAATAAATAAATAAAATCTTTAAAAATAATTTTTAAAATCTTATTTTTAAGTAATGTATGCCCAGTATGGAGCTCAAACTCATGACCCTGAGATCAACTTTTGCATGCTCCACGGACTGAGCCAGCCAGGCTCTCCGATACTTCCTAATTTTAGAATATTTTATCATTGCCCCAAAAGCAAATAGCATCGGCAGCTGCTCCGCATCCCCATCACCCAGCCCCCAGGAAACACGAATTCACTTCCTCTGTCCATGGATTTCCCTTGTTCTGCATGTTTCATATCCGCAGGATCACACGCTTTGCGACTTTTTGTATCCGGCTCGTCTCAGTGAACGTGTTGTACTCAAGACCCAGGCACAGAGTAGCAGGTGTCAGAGCTTCACTCCTTTTCATGGCTGAGTAATACTCCCCCATGTGCATGGACCTCATTTAATCCTTCCCTCTACCTGCTGATGGACCTCTGGCTTGTTTCTCCCCGTCGGCTCTCAGGAATGGTGCTGCTACTAACATCTACATTCAGGTTTTCCTGCTGGCGTGTGTTATCATTTATCTGGGGGAGTATATCTAGCTGTGGGGCTGTTAAGTCATGTGATTCCCTCCACGTTCAGCCTTTTGACAAACTCCCAGACTATTTTCCAAAGAAACTGGACCATTTTTGCCTTCCTGCCATTAGTGCGTGAGGGCTCCAATTTCTCTGTATCCTCATCCATGATCGTTCTTTGCCTGTTTTTATTTTTTTTTATTTTTATTTTTTAAAGATGCATTTCCTTTTTTTAAAAAAATTTATTTATGATAGTCACACACAGAGAGAGAGAGAGAGAGGCAGAGACACAGGCAGAGGGAGAAGCAGGCTCCATGCACTGGGAGCCCGACGTGGGACTCGATCCCGGGACTCCAGGATCGCGCCCTGGGCCAAAGGCAGGCGCCAAACTGCTGCACCACCCAGGGATCCCCATCTTTGCCTGTTTTTAAAAGAAATTGTAGCCATCGTTATGAAGAGGTAGCCCACTGTGGTTTCATTTTCCTAAAGATTTACATTTTCCTAAAGACTATTGATGTTGAGCATCTTTTTTTTATATTTTTTTTATTAAAAAAATTTTTTTAAGATTCTATTTATTTATTCATGAGAATACACAGAGAGGAGAGAGAGAGAGGCAGGGTCAGAGGCAGAGGGAGAAGCAGGCTCCATGCAGGGATCCTGATGTGGAACACGATCCTGGGTCTCCAGGATCACACCCTGGGCAGAAGGCGGGGCTAAACCGCTGAGCCACCAGGCTGCCCCATCTTTTTTTTTTTTTTAATTAAAGTTTTATTTAAATTCCGGTCACTTAACATACAGTGTTATATTAGTTTCTGGTGTGCAAGTTGGTGATTCACCAATTCTTCTTTTTCTTTTTTTTTTTGTTTTGTTAAATTTTGTTTATTTATTTGATAGAAAGAGAGAGAGAGAGTGAGAGAGAGCATAAGCAGGGAGAAGGGCAGAGGGAGATGGAGAAGCAGACTCCCTGTGGAGCAGGGGCTCCATCCTAAGACCCTGAGGTCATGACCTGAGACAGCTAACCCTAAGACCCTGAGGTCATGGGGATCCCTGGGTGGCTCAACGGTTTAGCGCCTGCCTTTGGCCCAGGGCACAGTCCTGGAGTCCCAAGATCCAGTCCCACATCGGGCTCCCTGCATGGAGCCTGCTTCACCCTCTGCCTGTGTCTCTGCCTCTCTCTCTCTCTCTCTCTCTCTCTCTCTCTCTGTCTATCATGAATAAATAAATAAAAATCTTTACAAAAAAAAAAAAGACCTTGAGGTCATGACCTGAGACGTCTAACCGAAGTGCCCTGTGATTCTGCAATTCTACGGGTTACTCGGTGCTCATCATGACAGGTGCCCTACTGAATCCCCATTACCCGTGTCACCGATCCCCTGACCCACGTCCCGTCTGATCACTATCAGTTTGTTGTCTGTAGTTAAGAGTCTGTTTCTTGGTTTAACTCTCTCTCTCTCTTTTCTTTTGCTCCTTTGTCTTGTTGAAAAGACTTTTCCCAGAAAATGGCCTTGACACCCTCGTTGAACATCAACCAGCAGCCACAAGTCCTATGTAAGGTCTATTTCTGGCCTCACAATTGGATGCCCCTGATACGTCCACCATGACGTATCCGACAACAACCTTCTCATGCTGACGGCAGCCCTTGTGGAAAGTCTTGAAATCAGGAAGCTCAAGTCCTGCAGCCACCATTCTTCTTCTTCAAGATTGCGTTGGCTACCCTCCATCCATTGCATGTCCATGTGAATTTTAGCGTCGGTTTGTGAATTTCTGCAAAAAACAGGAAACAAAAAGCAAAATCCAAAAACCAAGGCAGCTGGGATTTTGATAGGCGTTGCGCTTAATCTTGAAGAGCAATCTCAAGATTTGGGAGGCGCTGCTGTGTTAATAGTTTAGGCTTCCAGTCAAACACAGGACGTTTTTTTATCTACTTCGCTCTTCGGCAATGTCTGGTATTTTCCAGCGTGCACGTTTTGCACTCCCTTCATTAAACTATCCCTGACTATTAGACTCTTTTTTGAGGCTACTGAACTTTTTAAATATTAATTTCATCTCAGGGTTGCCCGCTGCACACGCGTGCTTCTGCACTGATCTCGTGTCTTTCTTTTTTTTTTTTTTTTTAATGTATTTATGATAGTCACAGAGAGAGAGAGAGAGAGAGAGGCAGAGACACAGGCAGAGGGAGAAGCAGGCTCCACGCACCGGGAGCCCGACGTGGGATTCGATCCCGGGGTCTCCAGGATCGCGCCCTGAGCCAAAGGCAGGCGCCAAACCGCTGCGCCACCCAGGGATCCCTGATCTCGTGTCTTTCAACCGGGTTGAATCCATTCATTAGTTTCAATCATTTGCTTGGTGTATTCTTAAGATTTCCTTATTTTTAGGGATCCCTGGGTGGCGCAGCAGTTTAGCGCCTGCCTTTGGCCCAGGGTGCGATCCTGGAGACCCAGGATCAAATCCCACGTCAGGCTCCCGGTGCATGGAGCCTGCTTCTCCCTCTGCCTGTGTCTCTGCCTCTCTCTCACTGTGTGCCTATTATAAATAAAAAATAAATAAAAAAAAACCTTTAAAAAAAATTTCCTTATTTAAAAAAAAAATATTTTGTTTATTTATTCATGAGACACACAAAGAGAGGGAGAGACAAGGTAAAGGGAGGAACAAGCTCCCTGTCGGGAGCCCGATGCAGAACTCGATTCCAGGACCCCGAGGTCATGCCCTGAGCCCTGAGCCCTGAGCCGAAGGCAGATGCTCAACCACTGAGCCACGCAGGCGTCCCCCTTAAGATTTTCTATATATATAAGTCATCTGCATATATATAAAAATATATAAAATATATAAAATATTATATATAAATATTATAATAGTATTATATTTATTATTTATAAATATATTATAAATATTTATATTTATTATACTTAAATATTATTATATCTATTTATAATTATTTATTTTATAAACAAATTATTTGTGATTATTATTTATTATTATTTTTATGATTTATAATATTTATTATAATTATTATTAATATTATTATAAATAAATAAATAAAAATATAAAATCATATAAAATATTTTTTTTTACTTTTGCCTAATTGCCTCCAGCTAGAACCACAATGTCCAATGTCTGTGGCCAGAACAGACGTCCTTGTCTCTTTCCTGATCTTACAGAGAAAGTGTTCAGTGTTCCACTGCTGGGTATGAGGTGAGCTACAGGTGTTCCACACATGACATTTGCAAGAATGAGGAAGGTCCCCCTGCTTGCGGCTTGTTGACTGTTTTCACTCCGCACAGAGGTGTTGGGTTTGCGTTGACTGTTCCCCGTGCCCGCAGACTTCTCACTCAGCCCCCTTGGGTCTTTATATGTCTTTATTATTTTTTATTTCTTCATAGAAGAAATAAAAGCGATAGAAGTTTATTAAGCAGAGATACAGAAAAAGCTCTCAGAAGTGAGAGGGGTCCCGACAGGGTTCCTCTATTTTTTTATTTCTAAAAGATTTTTGTTTATTTATTTGAGAGAGAGAGAGTGCAAGAGAGTGCAACAACTTACAGTTGAGAAATCCTAGTAGGGGTGTTCGCATGATGTTTGCACTATTTTCCACAGCATTTTGGAAATTTGAAAACTTACATGTAAGCGAAAAAGAATGAAATACTGGGGCACCGGGGTAGCTCAGTGGTTGAGCGTCTGCCTTCAGCTCAGGGCGTGAACTTGGAGTCCTGGGATTTAGTCCCTCATTGGGGCTCCCTGCAGGGAGCCTGCTTCTCCCTCTGTCTCTGTCTATGCCTCTTTCTGTGTGAATAAATAAATAAAATCTTTATAAAAAAAAAAAAAAAGAATGAAACATTGGCTTCCATTCCTTTTTTTCCTAATGAGAAAAAGTATTATGTGTTTCTCTGTGTGTCACATTGGGAGGAAAACAGGATGCACGTTTCTTTTCAAGGAAGTCCTGATTGGGGCGGCCAGGGCCTCCATCCATAAATCAAATAAAAGGCCATTGCAGAAAGCCAGTGGCAACATTTAGGAAATGCCGGTTCCCGTAAGATGAATAGGAACACGCATTGGCGCTCCTGGAACTCTTCTGAAAGAGCAGCTACCCTGACCCGTGTTTGGCATCGCATCCCTCAAAGTGAGGATATTCATGCAAATATTAAAAAGCTACGTGCCTGCCCACGTCCTGGAGGTGTTGTCCGGAAAAGCGGCTGTAGCAGCTCCCCTGATATCACTTGTAGAATAGGGAAGTGGGGCCCGTTCCTGGATGTGCAGCCCATAAAACGGAAGCAAAGGTTGACAGAGGGCTTGCTAGGCTCTCTGTGTCATCCTCTGTCCCCCTCCCCACACGCTCTGGAGAGGAGGCACAGAGCTACTCCACGGAAAGTCTCTGCACAGCAGGGACGCGTTGTGCTTTCCCCTGAACAGATGCAGCTGCGGGACATTCTCATGGAAACGTGCACGCCCACCCCTCCTGGGGAGTTCACACCCAGCCCTGAATGTCACGGGGACTGGCCTCCTTTCCTATGTAGAAAGACCACTGAGATATACACAGAGCTGGGGGCCCTCGTCATGACGGTGGATGCCTCTTCCTGTGGCCTTTTCCACTATAGACAGACCTTCCTGTGTGATTAAACTGTGCTTTGTGCTGTTTCACACCAGACCCTCACACGGGGACCCCAGTGGCTCCCTGTCTCCATGGAACGCTTCTTGTAGACTGTTGGCCAACAGGCCATAGACCAGGACTTCTCCCCTGGGGGAGATTTTGCTCTTGCTGACCCCTCACCTCCAGGGGACACCTGACAGTGTCTGGGGAGAGTTTTGGTTGTCATGGTAGAGTTGGGGGTGCCACCGGGATCCTGCGAGTGGACACCAGAGATGATGCTCAATATCCCAGGATGCTCAGGATGCCTCACATCAGAGAGTCGTCCAGCCCCAGATGTCAGCAGTGCTGAGGCTGAAACACCTTGGCCTAGCCTGTGGGACTGTATGTCTGTCTATCTATCTATCTATCTATCTATCTATCTATCTATCTATCCATGCACGCATCCATCATTTCTCTTAATCTATCTATCCATCCATCCATTATATCTATGCATCCATCCATCATCTATTCATCCATCCATCTCCATCCATCCATCCATCCATCCATCCATTCTGTCTACCCATTCATTCATCCATCCATCCATTATATCTATCCATCCATCAATCCATCCATCTGTCCATCCACCCATCATATGCACCATATCCATCATATCTATCATATCTATCCATCCATCTGTCCATCCATTCATCATCCATCATATCATCTATTTATTCATCTATCATCCATCCATCCATCCATCCATTATATCTATCTATCCATCCATCACCATCCATCCATCCGTCTGTCCATCCACCCATCATATGCACCATATCCGTCATATCTATCATATCTATCTATCCATCCATCCATTCATCATCCATCATATCATCTATCTATTTATCTGTCTATCATCCATCCATCCATCCATCCATCCATCCATCCATTCATCCATCCATCCACCAAGCTATCATCTCTGTATCTGTCTACAGCGATCTTTCAAAACTGGTGATGAATTTGCTCCTAGGGGACATTGGGCAACGTCTAGGACATTTTTGTTTGTCTGAACTGGGAACGGGATGCCTCTGACATCTGAGGGGTGGAGATCAGGGACTAGAGACGCTGCTCAACACCCTGTAGCACCCAGGATGCCCCACCTCAGAGAGTGGCCCAGCCTAGATGTCCATGGTGCTGAGGCTGAGACCTGTTCTGGGTGCTTGGTGATAGTCATTTGCCCGTCTGCCACCACAGGCTCCCTTCCCCTCCCCCATGGTCACTCAGACCCTCCCTTCCACTGTGTCCCTCCAGACAGGAAGGGGGGGTCAGTCCCCATCATTCTTCCAGAGTGGGGCAGAGGTGAGGTGGGCAGCTACTCACTCAGAAGCAGGACGTCAGCAAGCTTTCTGCGGAGGGTATAGCTCTGGCTACTTGTAACCTCTACTTTCCCAGAAATAGAAGCAGATTAGACACATGTTTCCAAATAGCCTCAGGCAGGATTTCTCAACTTCCTGACTGCCAGCAAGCAAGTGAGCAAGTGGGCCTCAGCACTTCCTGGAGAGGCATGCAGCAGCCCCGTCTCCTTGGGGCCAGGGAGCAGTGGGTTCAATGTTCTCTACGGGGGAACAAGAGTGCGGGGCTGGATTTCCACGTGCTGCTCCTGCACCTGAGAGCTTCCTCATCCCTCCTGTGAAGCTGAGGCTCCCCCTACCCTGGGAAGCCAGATGCAGGGACAAACTTGGAGGCTCCAAAAGTGTGCGGAGCAGAGCCTGCACCTTGTTGACTCTTTCCTGCTAAGGAAGATTTGCAGCCTCGCTCAGGACTTCCAGGGTGGACAGTGAGTGCTTGGACTGAATGTGTCCCCCAGAGTCACCTGTGGAGGCCTGACCCCCAAGGAGGTCACGAGACCGAGAGGGACCTCGGGGAGGAGATTAGGTGTAGATGAGCTCAGATTGGTGGGTCCCCGTGGTGCGATTCTTGTTCTGGTGGGTACAGGATTTGACTAAATATCAGAGCCACACTCTGTAGTGACCTGAATACACACATGCTGCCAAATACTTTCATGTCTCATACACATTACATTTATGAGTTATGAATATTACATATATTCATGCAATATATATAACATGTACATTATTGCCTTGTGTATTACAATATTTTCTATTTTACTTCATACATTATATATTTATAGTGTACAGAATAGATATTTTTTGTAATACATATATTTTATATATATTGCACATATATATATATTTTTAAGATTTTATTTATTTATTCATGAGAGACACAGAGAGAGGCAGAGACACAGGAAGAGGGAGAAGCAGGCTGCTTGCGGTGACCCCAACGTAGGACTCGATCCCAGGACCCCGGGATCATACACTGAGCTGAAGACAGATGCTCAACCAACCACTGAGCCACTCAGATGCTCCCATATGTATTATATAATGTATACTTTTATGTGATAGATGTATCACACTTTATATATTACACATATTTACATATATTTATAGTATATGATGCATACTTTAATGTAATAATGTATCACACTTCATATACTATATATATTTATGTTCTATAATGTATAGTTTTATGCCATAGATACATTACAATTTTACATTTATTTATATATCATATATAATAAAATACTTTAATGCAACATATAAATTACATTTTGTGTACAATACGTATATTATATACTTTTAGGTAACAGTTATATTATACTTTATATACTTTATATATATACTACATATATATACTTTATATAATATATATACTACATATATCCTTTTATGTACTATATACTACATTTTATATATTACATACACACATATACTCATGTCTATGAATATGTAATAGAAGGCATAGACTTAGTATAATATTCATTACGTAATTTATATTATATTTTATATCCAACATATATTATGTATTATATATTATGCACAAATTATAATGTACATGCTTGTATGCAATACGTGGTCTATTATAAATATATTTATTTAAAAATGTCATGTAGGGATCCCTGGGTGGCGCAGCGGTTCAGTGCCTGCCTTTGGCCCAGGGCGCGATCCTGGAGACCCGGGATCGAGTCCCACATCGGGCTCCCGGTGCATGGAGCCTGCTTCTCCCTCTGCCTATGTCTCTGCCTCTCTCTCTCTGTGTGTGTGACTATCATAAATAAATAAAAAAAATTAAAAAAAAATAAAAATGTCATGTATACTCTTGTATATTATGTTTTATAGTTTACATACATATATTTATATATTATATATGTAATACATATTACATTTTACATACATATATTCATATATATGCTTATGTAATAGAAAATACACTTTAATATTCATTATATAATACATATTATATTGCATATATCACATACATTATATATTATGTATATATTATATAAATATACACTTTTAAGAAACATAATCTATTATGTATTTATAGATTTATTTCATCAATCATATATATACTTTTATTTATTTATTTATTTATTTATTTATTTATTTTTATATACTTTTATATACTATATTTTGTATATGATATATATGTATGCATTTTATGTAATAGATGGTTGGTTATATTATATATTTTTTAACCCAAACTCAAGTGTCATTCCACTCAGATCTTTGTGACTTTGGCCGGTTTAATCCTTTAAAGAATCGCTACACACAAAGTGTCTGTTTTACACCCTCCCAGGTACACAAATGTCATTTTAGGGAGCAATTAACCACGAAGCCCATTGAATCTGCTCGGATAAAACGATTCCACGTGTCAACCGTCTTCTTTGTTATTTTTTTAGATTTTTTTTTTTTTTTGTCATGAAATTTGTCACTTTGGCTTGGGCAAGGCTTGGGTGTTTCACAAGAGTTTATCTCGAACGCCGGCGCCTCAGTTCCTGCCCTGGCTGCGGAGATTTTGACGCGCTTGTTACCCAGAAGAGGACGCTCCGGCTTCTAAGTAATCATCAGCTGCTGATGGGGCTTCTCCGGAAGCCCCCCGCGGGCAGAGGAGGATGTTGGCACCAGGGCAGGTGCACCTCGATTTCTCAGAGCGTCTCCTTGGGCTGAGCAAGGTGATGCTCCCTGCTTCTAGAGAGCAGAGAAGGAACAGACTCTAGGGGTCCCTGGTCTCCGCCTCCAGGCCCCACCTTGAGTGATTCACGCAGGAGTGAATCTTGCACAAAAAGGCACATGGCACTCTGATGTGCAGGTGAGGCCACGCTCCTGTGGCTCCAGCACATTGGGAGCATCTGCGGTATCCGGGGCCTACCAGGTGGCAGAAAGAAGAGCGCGTGCTCGGGCATCTCCAGCTGGAGAATCTAGGGAGATGGCCTCTCTCGGTCCGTCTACTGAAAAGCATCAGGTGCAAACATTATCCATGTTACGTGGTTTTAACAAGAATCTTCTGCGTAGCCGCAGATGCAGGCACCCAGCTCGTGGGCTGTTTCTTTATCAGTGACTGAACCAACGGAAGATAGTCGCTCGGGTGTCCTGGTTAAAGACACGAGGTTCTCTGGAGGGGGGTGAAGAGCACCCCGCCAAATTCATGTCAACCTGGGACCTCATCATGGGGCCTTATTTGGGGATACGTCTTTGCAGATGGAATTGAGATGAGCTTGTCCTGGATGAGGGAGGCCTGATGTCCAATGACAAGTGTCCTTGCAAGGGACAGAAGAGGAGACACAGACCCCGAGGAGGACGGAGGCGGAGACGGGAGGGACGCGGCCACCAGTTCAGGGACGTCTGGGGCCCCAAATGCTGGAAGAGGCAGGAGCGACCCTCCGCTGGATAATAATAGTAATAATAAAAAATCGGAAAAAAACGTTAAGGTCGGTGGATGTAAGTAGGATGTGTTCCGGAAAGAGCAAGACCCTTCCTTGTCGTCTTCTGCTGTATTTTAGAGAAACAACTCAAGAGTCTTACTACAAGTGAGAGGAGCACAGAAATAAATCCACAAATATGGGAAACTGGGGTTAAAGTGGTGGAGACGGTAGCCTGGTGGAGGCACAGCGCACACTCCCCGCTCAGCGCAGGGAAGAGGACGCGCCACCCCGCCGCCTGCCATCGGCAGCCAAGCAGGTTCCCTCGCTCCGGGCCCGGCGGTACCTCACCCAATAGATGGTAGCGGTCCTTCAGCTGGAGGTTAAACCATGACCCCCGTTAACGTGGAGCTGGGTGAGGGGCTTCTAGAACTGTCCATATAGGGGATCCCTGGGTGGCGCAGCGGTTTAGCGCCTGCCTTTGGCCCAGGGCGTGATCCTGGAGACCCGGGATCGAATCCCACGTCGGGCTCCCGGTGCATGGAGCCTGCTTCTCCCTCTGCCTGTGTCTCTGCCTCTCTCTCTCTCTCTGTGACTATCATAAATAAATAAAAATTAAAAAAAAAAATAGAACTGTCCATATAGTGCAAGATGGAAAAACTCATCTCAGCCTGTCCATCCCCTGGACCCTCTGTGTATCCCTCCAGGAGGGACAAGGCCCCGGGGACACAGGTCAGCCTGTCCTTCCCCTGGACCCTCCGTGTGGCCCTCCAGGAGGGACAAGGCCCCAGGGACCCAGGTCAGCCTGTCCTTCCCCTGGACCCTCCGTGTGACCCTCCAGAAGGGACAAGGCCCCGGGACCCAGCTCAACCTGTCCGTCCCCTGGACCCTGCATGTGGCCCTCCCTCCAGGAGATAGCCCTGGGAACACAGGTCAGCCTGTCCTGTCCTACTAGGGATTGTGACCCTCCTGGGGGTACAGCTGGGACCGTGCCCGGGTGCCCCTGGGGTGTCATCACCTGCTCCTCTGTCCCGTCCCCTCTGTTGCATTCACCGGGCCCAGCTCAGCCCCTGCATCTGCCCACTAGCAGGGCTCCAACCCGCCTCCCCGCGGGGTGTCCCGGAAGTGGGGGCAGGTGGGCCCCAGTCCCTGTGCCTTCCCGCCCTCACTCACTTAAGCTCCTAACTTTTGCTTTGAGCCGAACTTCCCCAGATTTTCAGAGAGAGAGAGAGAGAGAGAGAGAGAGAGAGAGCACGCGAGCGCTACTGACCCCTAGTGACCAAAACTTCCCCCCAACGGCAAAGACGGGGCTTGGTGGCGTCTGGGGATGAGGGAGCGGGCGCCTGGCACTGGGTGGGAAGGGGCTCTTCAGCCCCTGGGGACCCAGTCTCAGCAGGTGGCGGGCGCTCTAGGACCCCCTGCCGGCCGCACCCACGAGCAAAGCCTCTAGTCACCGCCGGACAGCGGGTTTAGTAACAACCCCACTAAATTTAATACTGAAACCCTGAGGCCTGGTGCCTGGGATAGTGACCCTTTTTGGAAATAGGGTTGTTTTTTTTTTTTTTTTCTTTTTCTTTTCTTTTTTTTTTTTTTTTTTTTTTGCAGATTCCTAATTTGTGAGGAGACATTGGACACTTCCAGCCGTCCCCCCTCAAATTTTTCGAGGTCAAGTTCTGGGACAGGAGAACCTCAGCCCGCCTTCCTGAGACTCTGGGTTTGAAGTGCCCGCAGGTGAAAGGCGAGCCCGCGCGTGTCCCTTTCGGTATTTCCCTTATAAATACCTGCATTTAAGGCCAAATGCCCTCAGGACAAGTGATTTTTTTTTTTTTAATTATTTCTTTTCCGGGGGACTTTGCTGCCACCTGATGGCCGTACTTTGTGTTCTGGTCACTGAGAAGTTGACTCAGCACTTTGCGGGTTTTAATAGTTTTTAGGTAAGAACAATGGACCCTGGACTGAGGGGTTTAAAGAAGCGGGAATGCATCGTCCCCCAGCTCTGGGGACCTGAGTCTGAGGTCCAGGGGGGACACGCTCCCTCCGGAGGCTCCGGGGAGGGGCCCTCCCGCCTCTTCGGGCGTCCCCGGGCTGGTGGCCGCGGCCTTCCGGCCTCCACCTCCGTCCTCCTTAAATTGTCTCCAGTGCCCGGGGCCCTTCCAGCTTGTTTTCAGGGCTTTGCCTCGATTTGGAAGTTTTGGTCACTAGGGGTCAGCAGCTCGCTCTCTCTCTGTCTCCGAAAACCCGGTGGGCCCGGGCGAGCCGAGTGCTCTGCAGACCAACGATGGATGGGGGGTGGTCACCCCGGGAGGGGCATCCTCCCTGTCACGGGTGTGACGCCCCCTCGTTACCCGAGCGCACCCGGGAGGGGCTGGGGTGTTCTCACCACCCGAGGACACGGAGTTTCCCCCCACCTGTTACACGCAGAGCTGGTTCTGCAAGTTTGTGCTTTTTGTGTTTTCAATAAGAAATTAGCATCCTTATCTCCCCGGGTGTCTCCAGCGGAAATCACCCCCGGGCCCCTCGCCTTCCCGCGTCTCTGCTCCTAGAAAAACCTTGGCAGAGCTCGGAGAAGTGGGATGCACCAGAGATGCCTGGGGCTTGGCTCCCCTTTGTCACTTATCTGAGGATCCTCAGACTCACCTCAAATGTCCATCACTCACCTTGAGGCCCCCAGAATCACCCCAGGTTTCCATCTGTACCCCAAGTCCCCCCCACTCATCCCGAATTTGCACCATTCCCCTGAGAACGCCTGCATCACCCCAAACGTGCACAACTCTCCCCAGAGACACACAGGTTCACCCCCAAATGTTCATCGTGCACCCACATTCCCGTTCCTGCCAAATTCCCACCACTCACCCTGAGACCCCGAGGGTCACCCCAGGTTTGCATCACCTACCCCCAAACCCTCAATTTGCCCCAAACTTGTGCTAGCAAAGGTTTTTGTAGCTGAAGAATCAAATAACACGTGCCTGTGGGAGAGACCCCAGAAGACCACCCTCTCCCCCCTCCCCCGGATGTGACCAAGGTCACCGTGTTAGGGACAAAAGCAGAGGGTGGACGCGATGGGGGAGCAGGGAGGTCTGGGGAAGGTCCGCAAGCGGAGCCAAATCCAGGCAGCCCTCCCGGAGGAGAGCTACCAGGCTTCAGACCCCTCCCCCGCTTCCTGTTCCCCACGGGGAGACCCTCCCCTTTCAAATGCAGATTTCCTTATCAGTGCAGACGCGCCTCTCCGCTGCCACCACGGATGCCCGCTGCTGTGTCTGCACTTTCTTCAAAATAACGGACTCCAGATAGTCAATGTGGCAAAGATGCAGATCTCAGGGAGAAAAAGTTATCTCCCCTACGTTTCCGTTACTCATTACCCCACCCTCAGCTCCCTTCAGAAGCTTCCAGACTCACCCTCAATTTCCATCCCTCACCCCAGAGACCCCAGACTCACCCCGAATTAACATCCATCAGCTCAGAGAGACCCCAGATGCACCCTGAATTCCATAGTTCACCTCAAAGACCTCAGACTCACCCCGTATCTCCATCCCCCCAGCCCAGGAAGCTCTAAGTCACCCCCAGTTTCCATTATTCACCCCACATACCCCCAGACTCACCCAAAATTTCCATACATCACCATAGAAAATTTCAACTATGAATTTCCATCACTCATCCCAGAGACACCCAGACTCACCCCAAATCTCCATCCCTCAGCCCAGAAACCCCCAGACTCACCCCAAATTTCCATCACTCCCCCCGCCAAGACCCCAGACACCCCCCTCCAGTTTCCACCCCAGAGACCCCAGACTACATGATCCCAAATCAGGGTCCGGTCCACAATTCCCTTCTTGCCGTTTCTTCCCTGATGTGCCTCTGAAAGCATTTTTTGGTTTCTACGGCTTTTGAAACCGGAGCGCAGAGGGGATTCCTGAGTCCTAGAAACTGTTGCTGTGCTGCTTCCGGACCCGCCGGCAGATTATTAACACGGGGTCATGATCCTCCGGGGCTACTCTGTGGGATTTCCAGATCCTGCCCCCGGGGGAGGGGAGGGCAGTGACGTCCCACTGAGCTGCATGACCAAAGGTTGGAGAATGTCCAACTCTGCTTCTCCAGCACGTTAAAAATAATAATAAAAGCAGACAAAAACCCAATAAAATCCACGTCTCCCTTTGCCAGACACGCTCCTATAGGGTCTTCTGATGAACACAGGTCAACAGCCTCCAAACGCTTAAAATTACTTTCCACCCAGAGTCCTTAGATTTAAGTGAAATGGATAAATGAGTGGGCCACCCTCTGAGTGAAGCCACGTCGATATTGCTCTGGGGTCTAGGCATTTGGGGTGAGAGAGGAGCAATGCACGCCCAACAATGATCAGGATCGTTGCTTCGAGGGCCCATTTCTTGTCGTCCTATAGTAGGTGCAAAATGTGCTTCCTTTTCAAGGCTGCATCATGTTCCAGTGTATGGACCGCGTCCTATTTACTCATGACCTCGTCAGAGGTCAATTCTCCCCTCCCCACGTGCTAAGAGGGGTGTGCAGATCCTGACCCAAGTGGCCCTGCATGGGTCACGTCCACCGTGTCCTGTAGATATTTTGCTGATGGCGTAGCCTCATGGTGTCCTCCATGACCCTCCTGCATGAGTAGATCCCGTTGGCCAACCCCTTTGGTTTGCTAGCTTGGGGTATTGGTGTCTCCATTCCACGAGGGCATGTTACCCGCGGGCAAGACATCCTTGGGTGGTCAACTACTTGTCACCCAGCATGGGCAAGCGCCCTTGGATTTTACGATATCATTGGATTTATTGACCCAATCTCTCCTGATTGGCGGATGCTTTTGGTTCCCCAATGGATAGACACGAAATACTTAAAAGTCCCCCAAGGAAAGAAGCCATAGGTTTCTCTTACCTTCTTCCACAATGTTTCCGCAGCAAATCCTGTGGAACGGGGCAAAATTCATTTGCTGATGAGGGTCTCCAATTTAAGAGGGTCAGGATTTTATTTATTGTCCGAAAGCTCTACCCAAGACGGCTTGCCCCTCCATGGCCTCGGAAGTTCTCTAGAAGGAGGGAGAAGAACAGGGCAGCCTGGGTGGCTCAGTGGTTTAGCATCTGCCTTCGGCCCAGAGCTTGAGCCTGGAAACCCGGGATCGAGTCCCACATCGGGCTCCTTGTATGGAGCCTGCTTCTCCCTCTGCCTGTGTCTCTGCCTCTCTCTCTCTCTCTCTATCTATCTCTGTGTCCCTCATGAATAAATAAGTAAAATCTTAAAAAAAAAAAGGAGGAAGGAGAACAAAACCAACAGCTAGCACTCATTAAGACATCTTCATGTGCTTGAAGCTAAGTGCTAACATGCCTGACATGTCAGCCCCCTGTCACTTCCACTGTTGAGTGAGAAGAAACTGGGGCAGATCCTGACAAAGTGGCTTGATCTATGTGACTCAGACACCAAGAGGAAAGCAGGCATCCAGAGAATCAACTGTGTGTACACACACATATATACATATTTATATACATTTACATAAATGTATATTTATACATACATATATAACTGTTTTAAGGAATTACTTCACGCACATGTCGACCTAGTAAGTCTGAAATCTGTAGGGTAAGCCAGCAGGCCGGAAACTCAGGCAGGATTTCTTTCTCACAGCCTTGAGGCAGCATTAGTTTCTGCATCTGGAAACCTCCATTTTTTTTTAATTGAGACCGTGCCCTGATTGGATGAGACCCACCTACCATATGGAGGGTGATGGATCGAAACTCAACTGGTACTAGATGTCAACCTCACTATGACCAATATGCTCCTCCAACCACTGGCCCCTGAGCTCTCTATGGGTGTCCTGCCCTGTGCCCATGTAGGCCAGCATCTTGCCCTCACATTATGGGACACTTTTCAATGTCTGGGGACATTTTTGTTGCCACAATTTTGGAGGGCTATTGGCAGCTGGTAGGTGGAGACCAGAAATGGTGCTCAGCACCCAACAGAGCACAGGATGCCCCACATCAGAGAGTCATCCAGCCCCAGATGTCAGCCATGCTGAGGCTAAGTCCTACCCTAGCACGAGAGACCCTATCTATCTATTTATCCATCCATCCATCCATCCATCCATCCATCCATCCATTCATATCTATATCCATCCATCCATCCATCCATCCATCTCTATATCTATCCATCCATCCATCCATCCATCCATTCATATCTATATCCATCCATCCATCCATCCATCTCTATATCTATCTATCTATCTATCTATCTATCTATCTATCTATCTATCTATCATCTATCTATAGATGTTGATAGCAGCTCTATTCATAATTGCCAAAACTTGGAAGCAACCATGGTGTCCTTCAGCAGGTGGATGGATAAACAGACTGTGGCCCATCCCGGCAATGGAATTATTCCACACTAAAGAGAAATGACCTTTCGAGCCATGAAAAGATATGGAGGATCCTTAAATGCATGTGAATAAGTGAAAGAAGCCAGTCTGATAAAGCCCCATCCTGTATGATTCCAACTCTAGGACATTCTGGAAAACTCAAAATCATGGCGACAGAAAAAAAAAAAAAGAACAGTGGTTATCAGGGGTTCAGTGTGGGGAGGAATGAGTGGCTGGAGCACAGAGGATTCTTAGGGCAGTGAAGACATCCTGTATGCTACTATGACAATGGGTCCATGTCATTGCACATTTGTCCAAACCCTTAGGATGGGCACTGCCAAGAGAGAAAGTTAATATAGACTATTATTAACTATTTAGTTAATAACAATGTATCAGTGTATTAACAACCTCACATCAAAACTTCATTGATAAAAGTCAATGTATTAATGATAATGTATCAATTACTGGCTCACCTGCTGTAACAAATGTCGCACACAAATGCAAGATCTTAACAATGGGGGAAATATGTGTGTGAGCACATGGAAACTCCCTGTACTTTCCGCTCAACTTTGCCATAAACCCAAAATCACTCTAAAAATAATTTTAAAAAAAGCCACTTCTGCAGGTTCCCTCCCCACTCCTTCCTCTTGTCTTCATGAATCTTCTGGAGTTGGCGGCTGCAGTTGTCTGCATAGTCCCCGTAGGAGTTTCTCCTGTGAGTTATAGCACCGGGAGCAGATTCTATGGGGAGAGCATGAAAGCATGTGACCAGAGAACGAGGAACATTGACTTATGATGATTCTGACTCATGTCTGTTGAGGGGTTTGCAGTTTTTTCTGGGACTTGAACTTTTGAAAAAGGTTGTGGGGTCAGCGCCCAGCCCACTGAGTGTTGGGATGAAATAGGAGATGGGGACGGGTTGCTGACCAGAGTGTGGTTCTTGACCTGGGTTCTGCCCACCATGGAAAAAGGCCATCGGGCAGCCCGGGTGGCTCAGTGGTTTAGCGCTGCCTCAGGCCCAGGGCCTTTCATGATTTCACCCAGCCACCCAACCATGCATCCATCAATTCATTTATTCATTCACGTATCCATCATCCATCTATCTATCCAGGCAGCCGTCTATCCATCCATTATCCATGTACTTATTATCCATCCATCCACTCTTTCACCCTTCCATTCATCCTTTTATTCATCCATCCACGCATCCGTCCTCTCCTCCATCCATTCATCTGTCTACTCATCCACCTATTCATTCATCCACATACTCATTCATGCATCCATCTATTCCCTCTATCAACTTTTAGGGTCATACACTTTCTGTGTGTTGGACACAGGGTGGACACCATGTTCCTGGGAGGTGTAGACCCAGACTGACAGAGCCCTACTACATCAATCATCATCACACTCTATTTATTTAGGCCTCCGCCTAGCTAGTGGAGGCCTAAATTAACAAAATTAACTTGTAAGTTTGTGTATGAGACTTTATCACAATACAAATGGAAAAGTTTTCCTTAGTCCAATTGTATTTCCTTCATCTAGGAAAAGTCTGGAGAACTGGTTTAGTTCTCCCATAGTTACCCAGGACATTGGATGGCAACTTGACCCTGTCCTGGTACTTCTGTGAGAAGCAAGACTGGCTTGGGTTGGGGGTGAGTGGGATGGAACAGGGGAAGGCAGGATACTGGGATGGAGGTCAAGAGCAACAGCTCCTGTTCAACTCTCATTGGGAAGATCCTGTTGTTTGTTTAGGGAATGTTATTCAGCACAAGCATGATATTGTAATTATGTGGCCCAGAAAAAACCATGCAGTTAAGGAGTCTCAGTTTTCTTTGATTTGTGATGTCAGCATTGTACGCAGGTCCGTGCTCCATGTGGATGGTCGGTGTTGGCCAGTCCTTGAAGAAGAAAGGGGAACAGACATAACCGTAACATAAGCACATGTGGACAAGGCTCCCTTCCCCCAGGTCAAGACACGTGTAGCCCCATGTCTCTTCATGCACCCTCCAAAGTCAACTCTCCCCCCACTCTAGAAGGTTCTGGATAGGACCTTGTGCCTCTGCCCATCTTCCAATCCCTACTAAAACAAGTGAAATACTAAGGGGACTTTTCACATGGTCCTGTAATATAAAAACCCTGCTGTCCAAATGCCTCTCTCCCAGTGCAATCCCCTCACTGGGGTGGGGCCATGTTTCACTTATGTAATATTAAGTAAACTTGGACAGGTTTCTGCTCAGAGATAAATCTGATAGCTAACCACATTGCTCACGATTTCCAGCTGCACCTATGCCTTTTCACGATTACATCTAGCGTGTTGGGCAGATTTAGAAATAAAGCCAGCCCGGGTCAAGATAAGAGATCATTTCATCGTGTACATTCTGACACAGTTAAGTACAGAAGAAGCTTGACATGAAAGGCTAGTGGAGGCTTAACCATGTCTAGAGGCAATTGTCATTGCCATAAACAGTTGTTATCTTGAGACGATGTAAGAATTAAGTATCTCTTTTGGAAATAACACTAAACCTTATTAAAAACAGATGATGACCGTAGAACAATCAAAATGAGTGTGACTGCTTTACAGCAACTCTCAGAGAGAGGTGGAATCCTGTTCCTCTCCTCTTGAGTCTGGGCTGTCTCCTTGCCTGCTTTGGCCAATGGGAAGTGCTGGAAGTGACAGGTGTGCCATCCAGAACATTCCATCCAATCAAGTCTTCCAGTTGGTTGAAGGTCCCACTCAAGCTTTTGGCTGGTAGTCAGCTGAGCTGCCAGGGGTATGAATGGGCCATCCAGAACATTCCATCTAATCAAGTCTTCCACTTCGTGAAGGTCCCACTCAAGCTCTTGGCTGATAGCTGAGGTGCCAGGGGTATGAATGGGCCATCTAGAACATTCTATCCAATCAAGTCTTCCAGTTGCCTAGAGCTTCAGCCACCACCAAGTAGAGCAGTTGAGTCCTGTTAACGCTCAGAATCCAGACACATAACAACAGCTGGGTGTTCATCTAGGCTACTACATTTTATTTATTTATTTATTTATTTATTTATTTATTTATTTATTTAAATTTTTTTTTGCTACTACATTGTAGCATGATTTCTTCCATGTAGATAACCAAAATAAATAAGCAAAATACCACTTACATCAGGATGCGTGAAAACAAATACATGAAAGAAATAAGAGAAGCTTATTCTTCAGAGAAGTGGTGACATTTTTAGCTACATGCAAATCAATGGCTTACAACCCCATCTGTTGTTTTTTTTTTTCCCTTGGTTGCTGACTCATTGCACATGTCTGGCATTGTGAAATATGAACAACACAATATCGGTTTGCGGTTTTGAGTGGAGATGAAGAACAAAGGTAGTAGGAGGCATGGTTATATGTCATCCCCATGAGAGAGGATGATAGCCCTCACAACTCACATGGAATGGCGTCCACATCCAATAGGGAGTACAGTGCTTACTGCCCATTTTCTCCCAAATTCCCCTGATTATTTTCTACCCAAGTGAAAGGGCAAGGCCAGAGAATACCAGAGATTCAGTGGCAGTTCATCAAGATGGCCCGACTCCAGTGATAACCCTTTTTCCACCCATCGACCTTCTCGGACCCGGTATTTTCACTGTGTGCAGCAGTAAAACATGGCGGGGGCTACCTCTTGGCTTACGAGGAAGTGGTGGAGAACGTCGTGTATTCCACATTGCTCCTTGTGCTTCTTCGGTGCATCCATCCAAAGGGCAAACATTGTTTTTCATGTCATAGACCTGATTAGCTGTGATAATCCGTTTTCGGTGAATCACACATGTTTCTTTCTCCATTAGATTCTAGTCTCACCAAATCATCACTCCCAAGTTACAGAAGAGCCAAACCGACACTTGGCCGTCTTCTCAAATTGGCCTGCCCTGCCATTTCTTTTTTAGCTGTCGGCCCCGCATTTCTACCTTTTGTATGTAAACATCCTAAAATGAAGTTTCCACAGGGCAAGACTCTCTCTGGGAAAGGGCTAGAGCATCTAGCTTCCTTGAGGGCAGCAGGGAGGATGGGGTGGGTGGAGGGGAGTTAAGGGGATGACACTCCCCCTCCAAGGGGACACTTGTCTGGAGACATTTGGGTGTCATGATATGGTGGGAATGCTATTAGCCCCTGGCAGGTGGAGACCAGGGATGCTACTCAACACCCTACATCATAGATTATCTATCATCTATCATCTATGTATCAATCATCTATGTATGTATGTTTGTATGTATATATCCATCTACCATGTTTCATATCCATCCATCCACCCATCCACCCATCCATCCATCCTGGTCTGTCCACCCATTCTATTATCTATCTATCTATCATCTATCTATCTATCTATCTATCTATCTATCTATCTATCTATCTATCATCTACCTACCTACCTATCTATCATCTATCAGCTATCACACCAGGATATCCACATCCTAATCCCCATGTGATAAACAGAACAATGTTCCCCAAAGACATCCACTCCCTAATCCCTAGAACCTTTGAATATGTTACCTCACAAGGCAAAAGTGCTTCTCCAGATGTGGTGAAGGATCTGGAGATGTGGAGAATTCATCTGGATTATCCGGGTGGGCACAGGCTCCTCATTTATATGGGAGAGGCAGAGGGATCAGAATTGGAGAGAGAGCTGTGACTATGGAAGCTGAGGTTGGAGGGATGTGGGTCTGCCAGCCAAGGAATGCAGGCAGCTCGAGCAGCTGGGATGGCAAGAAATCCGATTCTGCTTCAGAAACCCCAGCAGGAATGCCGGCCTGCCAACACCATGATGTTAGCACAGGGAGACCCGTGTGGGACTCCTGGTCTTCAGGATGCTCAGGGTGGAAGGATCTGAGGTCAGGGGTCAGGGAGACTTGAGTCAGCCTGCATTTAATAAGTGATTGGAAGTCACTCTGTGCAAGCTCAGCTTCCCAGAAACACAGTTTTTCACTGTAAATTGAAGTTACTGCAAATTTTTCCTGTTTTTTTTTTTGTGTGTGTGTGGGGGGGGGGGGAGGTTTTTTTTTCCCCTATGTCCTTTTGCTCATGGATTCTTTGCTAATGAAAGTGCTTTGTCACCATGGCCTATTTTTATCCATACAGTAATCACTGTGAGTATTATTTAAGAAATTAAAAAAAATGTTTTTAAATTTAAATTTAAAAAAGTTGTTTTAAGTAATCTCTAACCCCAAATGTGGGGCTTGAACTCACAGCCCTGAAACTAAGAGTCACATGCTTCCCAGACTGAGCTAGCCAGGCGCTCCCCTTCTATAATTTTACTTTATTTATTTATTTATTTATTTATTTATTAATTTACTTACTTACTTACTTACATACTTACTTACTTATTTTTTCCCTTCTATAATTTTAGTATGAGCCCTGGGCAGCCATTCCAGGGAGTGCATTTGTTTTTTTTCCTTTATTTTTTTTAAAAAGATTTTATTTGTTTGAGAGAGAGAGCATGAGCAGAGGAAAAGGCAGAGGGAAAGGGAGAAGCAGGCTCCTTGCTGAGCACGGAGCCTGACTTGGTACTTGATCCCAGGACTCCTGGATCATGACCTGAACTGAAGGGAGATGCTTAACCCATGGAGTCACCCTGGTGGGTGTCCCCCAGGAGCACCTTTGAAGGCAGAAGCTATGGACAGAAATTGGCCACTGACAGGTGGCCAGTCTCAGGTTCGTGCTCTTGAGCAGCACACACCAACCAGTCTCCCCATTAACACCCCACGAACGGTGATTCTTCGTTGGAGTTCTGAAAGTCCCTGAAGTATGAACCGTAAGAACACCAGGCTCACCTCCTTCCCTGCAGCTTGGCTGGAGCCACATGGGCGGAGGTGGGGAGTGCCAAACGTCCACACCTCTTGATGACCTGCCATGCTGGCCATCCACAGCATGGCTGCAGGACTTTACCAACCAGCCAGAACCCTTTCAAGCCGAGCTCATGGGCAGCGAGTATACAAGAGTGATCTTACATTTTTGTCGTGGTTTTTTTTTTTTTTTTTTTAAAGAGTCATCATTTTAGGTCAAGATTGAATCCGCTTCCCGTTGTCATTTCCTTGTTTCTGTTCCACTCTTTAAACAGAGGGTAGCCTCTGTAGATGAGCCATGAAGGCACACGGACCTTGTGCTCGCTCTGTTGTGGGTCTCCCCAAGAATGAGGACGGTGCTTCTGCCTTGGGCGTCTGCCGCCGTCTTCCTGCTGGCCACTGTGACGGTTTCGGGGGACGAGGCACTGGGTAAGCCCTGCTTGGAGATGCGGCTGCTTGTGTGCCTAGAGTGTCCTTTACTTTAGCATGCCTTCCTTTGGTCTTTCCTTCCCTCCTTCTGCTCTTTTTCTCTTTCTCTTTTGCAACTGTAGCATCTGTCGTCTTGTTTTTGTGTTTTTCTTTCTCTGCTTCTTAACAGTAGCAAGCAGCTCGCCCAGATTTCCCAGCCCCTGCAAACCCAAGTTTGCCTCTTTGCAAAGGGCTCATGTTGGATCAACTTCCAATGCATTCGGTTCTAATGTGCAAAAAAAAAAAAAAAAGACGCCAATACAAAGAGTCCAGGTCCATCTGTTGCACGCAGGCTCTGGGTGGCTTCCCTGTCCCCTTTGCTTTCCCAGAGAGCAAAGCCTTTATGTTTACTGAATATTGGTCTGTCCAAAATGAGCTCGTGTCACATCTGAGAAAAAGGTGAGGGCGAAAGAAGGCGGATGGAGGGATCAGCTGCCGTGGGGATTGTGGGGGCCGCTCTTGTGCCACACGGGATTTTCTAGCATGCGGGTAACAGACACAGGAACTGGGGAAGGCGCTTCAGGGACCTCTCATCTGTGAAGGGTCACGTCGCGTCACTCCACGCTCATCCCTGTGTGTCTGAGCTGCCCTCTTGCTTGCCTGGTTTGTAAGGCTCAATCCAGAGACACCCCATTGGCTACAGTCTCTTGATGGCACACTGGGGGTCCCAATGGCCCAGCACTGACTCCCAGAGAGTCTGAGTGCGGGTTTCCCCTAGACTGGGCTACAGCAGCACAAACACGATTCTCGAATTGCATGTATCAGATGCTCCACTCACATGCACCAGGCACACCCTCAAAACTCTTCTAGTAACTTCTTGGGGAACACCGGAGCTCGTTTTGTTCCTGAAAGCTATTTGTGGTTTGCTTGCTTTTCCTTCAATGGAGTTGACTTGTACCCGAGTCCTTATAGGCACAGAAGCCTTAGAAACTAAGTAGTCGAGGGAACGGGGTCTCACAGGGGTGCAGCCCTGGGAAAGCTCCCCGCACGGCTCCTGGGCTCCCTGGTGTCCCTGTCATTAATCCACCGGCACTTGCAATATGCATGGGTCATACGCACTGATGGGACCAGTCGGGATCCCACAGATGTATGGGGAGGCCACTGTCGTGCCGACCGTTTGAGACATGAGGACCCATTTTGGGCTTCACATTGCACGTGTATCAGGTGCGTCAGGACGATGTCCATTCGCCCAGAACATGCCCAGGAACAGACAGGGGGCTCGTGCAGATTTAGGGACGGAGAGCTGTGTGCAGCTGAGTGCAGATGCTCAGCTCACATGCAGCAAGACTCAGGGGTGGGTGAGGGTGGAGGTGTGTGCAGGGGAGGAAGCTGAGTGCAGACGCAGAAGGGGTCCCATGTGCACCTGCTCCCTTAGAAGACAGGAGGGACACAGCCTGGGCATCGGGCTTCCTCTGCACCACGGATGTGTGCAGCTTTCACCCCTGCTGCCATGGTGCTGATGCTGGAGGAGCCTTGCAGGGCGTGCTGAGGTCAAGTGTTCCCACACTAGAATAGGACCAGACACATCCAGCCCCGCTATGAACACCCAGTTACCCACCTTTCCTCGGCAACTGTGGAGCATCTTAGGAGCATCGAGGCCTATGATGATCGTTCCCATACCCTAGTGCGCCACGTGCCCTTGCTCCGTGGGCTCAGCTGCGACCCCTAAAATCATCAAGTCTGAGCCCCTACAACCTCCCCCTGGACTTTATTTGCAAAGAGGGTGTTTGTAGAGGTTCGGGCGGCCAGCTCTTAGCTGTGGGCGGGACCGACCTGTCAGCACAGAGCCCTGCATGCCGCATGTAGACCGCGCATCTGGGTGACAGAGCGGACCAGAAGAGGGAGGAGCGCCCAAGCGGGGTGGGCAGACGGGCTGACAGGTGTGAGCTTGGTTCCAGAAGGTGTCCACGTGGACGCGGCCCTGCAGGGCGGCTCCGCCGTGTGGCTGCCGTTGCATTTGCGTTGAGCAACCGTTGCTGGCACTTCGGCTGCCTGGTAAATAAAGTAGGTGGAGAGAAAGTAAGAGAGAGAGAGTCCAAATCACACAATTCACATTGCAGACCCTATCAGAACCATCACACGGGTTGACCGCTCGCCGCTGTGATGTCACGCGGACCCGCTCTGCCTCGGGGAGGGGTCCGTGAGGCTGCGTTTTCTGCCACCCTCCTTCCACCCGGGGAGCCCGCGAGCGCCCAGGAGGAGGGCACGGGGGCATCCCGATGTGACTTCACGGGTTCTGGAGCTCGGTGCCCTCGCTCTGGGGACACACAAGAACCATCCGGAGTTTCCTGTGTGACTAATGCTGTGAGCCCTTGTGGTCTCTGCCCGCATCTCTGCACTGGCAGCTGTGAACCCTGCTGTGAACCCAGAACTGCACCCCTGCCCACCCCCTCAATGGGGAGCGACCGAGGATTTTTACAGGACGCCGCCACCGTCCGACGGGTGCATCCGTGGTTTCCCCACTGGGCCTGCCACTGCTTTGGTGGCCCACTGGGTACTCACCCCAAAAATACCCGGCGCTGCATCCAGTGGTGGCGACACCCACACTTGTGGTAGCAGGTTCTTGTGCTGCGTCCATCATCTTCTCTGTTCCTCTGTCTGTGTGTCTTGAACTGGGACGGGGGTACCACACCCAGAAGGAGATTGTTGGTGTTCAAATGACGCACCCTCACCCACTATTGTCACTATTTGCAAATGCTCCAAAATCCGTCAGTTCCGGATTTCCCTGCAGCTTTCCGATCGGGTGTTACAGAAACAAATGCAATTTTGCTAAAGATCCACAGGGTCCTTGCAACTGGGGAGCTGGTGATCCCAGCACGTTCCTATCGCAACATGTTTGTGGAGGGGACCCTGCTCATCACAATGGAGGGGGGTTAGCTCTCCCTCAATAGAGGAGAAGGCCACAGGCAGGGCAGGGCAAGAAGGTGAAATGGGACACGTCTTTCTGTTTTATTTTATTTTTTTATTTTTATTTTTATTTTTATTTATTTTTTATTTTTTTAAACATTTTTTTTATTTATTTATGATAGGCACACAGTGAGAGAGAGAGAGGCAGAGACACAGGCAGAGGGAGAAGCAGGCTCCATGCACCGGGAGCCCGATGTGGGATTCGATCCCGGGTCTCCAGGATCGCGCCCTGGGCCAAAGGCAGGCGCCAAACCGCTGCGCCACCCAGGGATCCCCTATTTTTTAATTTTTTAATTGAATGATTTGAAAACAGCCTTATTGATATATAATTGGTCATTTAAAATGTAGATTTTAGTAGATTTTAGTAGATGCATAGAATATGTGCAACGAGTTTTAGAGCATTTCCGTCATCCCCAGAGGGAACTCTAAAACCCTGCTAATCTGTCATTCTGGGATCCCGATCCCGTACCCAGCTCCTGACAACCACTAATAGGCTCTCTGTGTCCCCGGATTTCCATATCTGGACACTTCCCATCCATGATATCACACACTCTGTGAGAATTTTTGTGGGTCCATTCACACGGCTGCTTATTTTCATATTTCAGCCACATTGTAGAAGAGTTTTTTTTTCTTAATTCCTTTTTATGAATGATGCGCCATCATATGGATGGATCGCAGTGTGTTTGTCCAAAGAAACGGTTTTCAGAATTTTGCCCAGGGGCGCCTGGGTGGCTCAGTCCATGGAGCATCCAACTCTCAGTTTTGGTTCAAGTTGTGTGACCTCAAGGTTGCGAGATTCAGTGTGAGGTTGCAGGGAGACTTCTTAAAGATTCTCCGTCCGCACACAGTCTCACTCTCACCCTTTAAAATAAGTCAATAAGTAAAATAAATAAATAAATAAATAAATAAATAAATAAATAAATAAGGGAGACAGAACGTAAAGACTGCTAACTCTGGGAAACGAACTAGGGGTGGTAGAAGGGGAGGAGGGCGGGGGGTGGGAGTGAATGGGTGACGGGCACTGGGGGTTATTCTGTATGTTAGTAAATTGTACACCAATAAAAAATAAATTAAAAAAAATAAATAAATAAATTTAAAAAAAGAAATAAAAAAGATTAAAAAAGAAATAAAAAAAGAAAAAAGAAATTAAAAAAAGAAATAAAAAAGAAATTAAAAAAAGAAATAAAAAAGAAATTAAAAAAGAAATTAAAAAAGAAAAGAAAAAAGAAATTAAAAAAAAGAAAAGAAAAAAGGAAATTAAAAAAAGAAATTAAAAAAAAGATAAAAAAAAATGGTTTAGCCCCGAATGAAACAGGGTGGAATACCTGTCTCATTGGTATCAAAACAAGGCAGCAAAATTCATTTCAACCATTTCTTGGAGGCACACGCTCCCAAATCTAGAGCATGAGCGATTACTTCAAGAAGTATCATAAAATTATGTTGCCAAATGCAATTTTTGTACAAAATTAAGTTGCTTATTGGTTTTTTAAAAATGATGGTTAGCTATATATAGAATGTTCTGTCTATAAAGTGTACATTAAGTACATTCACATGGTTGTGTAACCACCTTCACCATTCATTTCTAGAACTTTCTCATCTTCCCAAACTGAAACTCTGTCTCCATTAAACACCGAGTCCCGTCTCCTCCCCATCCCATGGCGTCCACCATCTAGTGCATGTGGGGCTCTCCTGAAAAGTGGGGATTTTTGAATACAAGTGAACTATTGATGAAGTCTGGACATTGGTGTCCGAAGCATCGTTCTCTGCCTCTTCCTTTCTCTGTACAGACAACTTCTATCGCTAGGACTGCCTGCATTAAAGGGCGTCGGCTACCATGTGCAATTTTACGCCTTTGCGTCTTGACGCGGCCTAATAAGTTCACCACATCTCCTAAAGCCGACGCGTGCTTTCCGAGCAACAACTGGAGGGGGAAAGCACATTTCTGACATCCGTGCATTCTTTTTTGTTGAGGAAAATCACTTTATTATGAAATAGGCATTGAAGCAGAATGCGACACACGTCTACCGCACACAGTGCACCGAGATCTACAAAGATGAGACATCTACAAACACAGAAACCCTTTACTAGAGCTCGTGGACACAACTCATGACACACGTAATCTGTGAATAAATAATGATTAGTCCTCGACCTGGTGACCCCTCAGCACCTTTTGTCAGACAAGGTTTTCCCTAACTTCACCTGGTAATTGGAGACACTGTCTGTGTTAGCTCATTGGATTTATCCCATGGGGGAAAAAAAACTCCTATCTTTACGACAAGATGTGTTCCAATGTGGAGCCAGACTTTCCCTCACAATACAAGTGGGAGGTGGAGCATCACATTCCCTGGTATTTGCATTTCAAAGAGTTGGTTTCCTTGAGAAAGATACCCCTGGGTCCTGAGTCTGGTAAAGATCTTATTAAGTTTTAAAAGGATTTTCATGGATGTCAAAGACATGGAGAAAGATCTGACAAGTTTCCTAAGTAAATTCTCAAGAAAATGGAGGGGGGAGGTCTCTCTTCCTTTATTTCATTTTATTTTATTTTATTTTATTTTATTTTATTTTATTTTATTTTATTTTATTTATTTTATTTTATTTTGTTTTGTTTAATTTAATTTTACTTTTTTAAAAAATTTTACTTTTAATTCAATTTCATTTTCATTTTATTTTATTCTATTTTTCCTAAGATTTTACTTATTTGGGCAGCCTGGATGCCTCAGGGGTTTAGCACCAACTTCAGCCCAGGGTATGATCCTGGAGACCCGGGATCAAGTCCCACGTCTGACTCCCTGCATGGAGCCTGCCTCTCCCTCTGCCTGTGTCTCTGCCTCTCTCTTTCCTTGTGTCTCTCATGAATAAATAAATAAAATATTTTTAAAAATAGATTTTATTTATTTATTTGACTGAGAGTGAGCACAAGCAAGGGGAGGGGCAGAGGGAGAAGCAGACTCCCCACTGAGCAGGGAGCCCAACTGGGAGCTCAATCCCAGGACCCTGAGATCCTGACCTGAGCTGAAGGCAGATGCTTAACCAACTGAGCAACACGGGTGCCCCAAGTCTTTTGTTTTTAAATTTTGATTTGCCCTTTCAAGGCACAGGCAGGGCAGGGGTAAAGACCAAACATGCAAAGCAAAAGTTCTCTTTCTATTTTGCAAACTGCACACAAGACCTCACAAATATCTTCCTAATCTTGAACCGGCTTTTATGTCCAGTGCTACCTGAAAGAGCAACCCTGTGCTACATGAAAACATTTTGTAGGATCAGCGGGAGACCTTCTGTGCTTTCCTTTCCCTTCTCAGAGAAGTCTCGCCCACACCCCAGTCAGGAGAACCCCAATCACGTCCCTCACCTACACTGGTTGGGAACATCTGAATCCGTTCTGGGAAGTTGACAAAGAAGTAACAGAGACAGGGTGACTTGCTTTTCTCCCCTTTCCAAGTCTGATCTCGCTCCCTCCTGTCCCCGCAGCTGACTCATCCTGTGGGGGTGGCAGTGAAGTGCAGGACAGTTCTGCTTTCCTGCTGGTGCACGGGGCATCAGGCTTTATCCATTAGATGTGTTCCACAGACAGAGGTCCCAAGATCTGAAATAACGTTGACACCTCAGCTGTAAACTTCCCTCCCTTTCAGACCCAGGAGGTGTTCACTGTGAGGGATGGATACTGGTTCCTTTCCTGAAAGTCAGAGATTTCCAGAAGCCATGACGTCCTTCCTGACATCTCCTCTCTCTTTCTGGAACCAATGGATCAATAGGTCTGAGGTTACCTGTCTTGTGATCAGTCACATCAGGAACAATGGTCAGCACAGAACAGAAGTATTCCATACACCTCGGGCATCTGAAAGGCTTTCTTAAAAATTCAAAGAACATTTTCATCTCTCCTTCTACCTTTAATTGGACCCCAAATGCACTTGATGGTGGTCCACTCCCTGGTACGGCAAGCTTTGAATAAACGTACTCTCCTTGTTCTTATTTGGGTGTCTTTTGTTCATTTCTACAATGTAGATGGTCACTGGCCGATCACACAAAAATATTGTTTTGGGAGGTCTTGAAAAACATCAGTGAAATAGCAGATTGAATTTGGATTGGTGAGAAGGTGTGATGGGAAAGCATGGCTAATTCTGGACCATGAAGTAGGATGCGACCCCATGAATGTTCAGCAGGCCAAGTCTTCCAGCCCAGAGACCTTATGGGGTGTTGAGCAAACAGGTCCAAGGTCATGATGTATATTTGCCTCCTGCTTTAGGGGTGGGGTTGCTGAACCCAGGACTGAATGTGAAATGTGAGTCCCTGACCTGGAGACTTTGAGACCCTCTTTCTCAGCATTTGTGAACATGTATCTCTTCAGCTCATCATGTATCTCATCATACTCATGACCTGCTGGGTGCTAGAAATGTGTCCATTGACCATCAATCCATCCATCCATCCATCCATCCATCCATCCATTATCTATCTATCTATCTATCTATCTATCTATCTATCTATCTATCCATCCTATTGTCTACATACATAACCTGATACTTCCACTTCTAACTCAACACCACCGGGTTGATTCTAGCCTTCCATATTCCCGAAATTGTCACTCCCTTCCCTGGCAGTTGGAAACTTGCCCTTTCTTATCCGCAGCATCACAGCATATTTACTTAATCCTAGAATACACCCATTAACTACTTTCACAATGACTAACCCAGGCATGTGTGAAAATAAAAACTGCCCAAGCCTAAGTCACTTTAAAAGCAAAGACAGAGGGTTCATTTGTCTGTGAACCTTTCCTCAAGTTGTCATGTGTGAGTTGTAAGTTTTCTGAGTGAGACCACGAGTTTGGTGGATGGGGCACAGTGTCTAATGCCCCCTGTGTGCCCACAAAAGAGGAGGTCATCAGACACAGAGTCAATACTCAATAGCTGCTCTTCATACTAATTAATGGTCATTACGTCTTGCAAACATATGAAGAAAAGCAGCCGTAATCTTGCTCCTGACTTATTCCTCTGTCCCCAGTAACCCTTTGTATATCCTGCAGCTCTTAACTGACATAATTAATGCCGGCTTGTTTGAGAAAAATCTTGATTTTATCCATCCCTATAAAGCATTCTATTATTCTTATGACTCAAGTGCTAATGTCCTTTTATAAATTTCCAACCAGTTTCAGCATTGCCTCAATGGATCCTCTATTTGTCTCTTTTTACCCAGAAGGAGTATTGCAGCTTCAGATGATCAACTTTAATTTTGAAGCTGTGCAGGTTACATGGAATGCAAGCCAATACTCGGGGACAAATTTGACTTTCCTCTACAAGTAAGTGCCCCTCAGGAAGGGAACACCATGCCTTGTGCTCAAATAGTTCTTCTCCTGAGACATCAGCAATTGCGTGTGAAGGGCCAGCTAGTGAAGGTGTGAAGAATCAAGAATGTGCAAGTGTCAATGTGTGTGCTCTGTTTTGCCCTGACCCCTCACCACAACCGCAACCACACCTCTTAACCAAGTGATGACTAAGTCACACTCAAAACCACCTAGATTCATACGAGGACATCCACAAGGTGCTTATTCATCCAGGACCATTCACAACATCTCGACAGATACCTTTGACGGGAACCCTGTTCCCTTGAAACAAGGTATGCAGCCGTGGCAAAGGTTGACCTTCTGAGACGTTTCATGCCAGCTTTCCAGCAGCCACCTTCCAAAAGTGTGTCTCCCTATCATGGGCTTTTTTTTTTTTTTTTTGGTCTCAGTATAAATGTAGGAGAGAAGCATTCTCCAATTAACTTAGCCTCAATTCTGTGAATGGGAGAGATGTGTGATTGATTCTTCACAGTTTGATAGCATAGGAGATGAATGGGAAAGTGTACACAGGAGGGACATTTTAAGGTGAATTGGTTGGGAAATAAACATTTAAAAAAATCTGCTGGGTCTCCTAGATGGTCACATAGGTAAGTCACTTGAGCGTCAGTTTCTTTATTATAAAGGACATAATTCTCGATCAAGTCACTGCTTGGATTTGAGGACCTCAGGACAGAGCCTAAACTGGTCCCAACTGGGCACCATATTTTTTTTCTTAATATTGTAGGAAGCCTCAGGGAGATCTCCAGTGTTGGTTCATCCTTATTAAAGTGCCTCCTCAAATCAAGGGCATGGTGACTCTGCAAGTCAAACTGTACTTTTATTAGTTTTCTGGGGCAGTCATAACACAGTACCACAAACTGAGCAGCTTAGAACAACACAAATTCATTGTCTCCCAGTTCTGGAGACCAGAAGTTTGAGATCCAGGGGAGGCAGGTGCTTCCAAGGAGGGTCCGTCCTGCCTCTTCCAGCATCTGGGGCTGCAGGCATCTCTGGGCTGGTGGCTGCATCCCTCCCGTGTCTGCCTCCATCTTCACCTGGCTTCTCCTTTGTGTCTGTGTCTCGTCTTGTGTCTCTTATAGGGACAGTGTCACTGGATTTAGGACCCACTGTAATGCAAGATGACCTTATCTTGATATCTTTCCTTTAATCACACCTGTCAAGACCGTATTTCCAAATGAGGCCCCATTCACAGATTCCAAGGATTAATGCATGAACAGACCTTTTGGAGAACCACCATCCAACCCACTACAGGGGGCCTTCAGGGAGCATACTGTGTTGAGAGAGGGGGTATTTTTCTATTTGGACAGTTCTTGCTGTGCTTTAAGAAAGGGTCCTTGAAGCGAGTGAAGGGGGTTCCCAATCTGTGGCAGAGATATGGGGCAGAGGAGTGAGCCAGGAGATGTGTGAAGATGCTATTTTCAAAGACTCTCTATGGCTGAATGGTTCTATGTTTTAACCACAGGTTAACCAGTGACGAGACTGATAGCCAATGCTCCAACTATATTCTTCAACAAAGTCGCACTGCTGGATGCCTCCTGGAGGCAAAAGAAGATGAAATTCTGTGCTTTTCCATCTGGAATGGAACACGTCTCCTTCTCAACAAATGTCAGTGGATCAGTGCTTACTGTAAGTACCAAAAATGAACTCGTTGCCAAGTGCCCCTTTCCTACTCCAACTTCGAAGAGACTGGCCTTCTAGAAAATTCGTCTTGATACACACATTGGACAAAGATGTGTCATGGCACTCTGTCCTCCAACAGAGAGAGAGAGAGAGAGAGAGAGAGAAAAGCCCCCCTTTCCCCTCGATACCACCCCCTTTGGTTTTCTTAGGTGCATTCAGGGTTGGCTGTCAATCTAGGGTTATAAAACACTGCAAATAAAAAGACCACAAATCAGGCAGCTTAAAACAACAGAAATTAATCATCACTAAGCTCTGGAGACCAGACTCTGAGCTCCAGGTTGGGGAGAGTTGTGCGTCCTCCAGAGGCTCCAGAGGAGGGTCCTTCCTGTCCTTTCCAGCGTTGGGGGCTTTAGGTGTCCCTGAGCTGGTGTCCGCATCCCTCCTGTCTCTGTCTCCATCCTCATGTGGCTCCTCCTGTGTCTGTGTCTCTCCTCTTCCATCTAGGGACACTTGTTCTTGGATTTAGGACCATCCTGCTCCAGGATGAACTCATCCTATCTTGATTAGATCTGCAAGGACCTTATTTCCTAATAAAGCCACATTCACGGTACCAGAGATCAGCTCATGAACGTACTTGTCGGGGGACACCGTTTAACTCATGAAAGCGTTCATTTCCCAAAGGACTGGCTGGTGGGGAAGGAGTCTCATGTGATGTTTTCCATGTTCTGTCTTCACTTTAGTTTGCTGAGGCTACTGCAACAAACTGCTACAAAGCAGGTGGCTTAAAACAACAGAAATTTGCCCTCCCACAGTTAAGAAGACCCCGGGCATCTGAAATCAAGGTGTGGGCAGAGCTGGTTCCTTCTGGAGGCTCTAGAGGATGACCTGTTCCATGTCTCTCTCTCTTGCCTTCTGGTGGCTGCTGTTCCTTAGCTTGTAGATGCATCAGCTCCATCTATACCTCTATCTTCACATGCCCGTTTCCCTCTGTGTGTCTGTGTCTCCTCTTATGAGGACACTAATTATATAGGACCAGAGCCCACTCTACTCCAGTAAACCCCATTTTATCTTTAATTATCATGCCTGCAATGATCCCAAATGCACATATTCTGAGATATGGGGGCTAGGACTCCAATGTATCTTTCTTAGGGGGACACTATTTATCCCATAACAGACATTTTCACACAATTTCAAAGAGTTCATTTGACGACACACATTCAGGTCCTTGGAGCTCTGCTATAGATGTAATGAGGATGAATAACACCCTCATCCTCAGTCTAATAAAGTATTTTTTAAGATTATTTATTTATTCATGAGAGAGAGAGAAGCAGAGACATAGGCAGAAGGAGAAACAGGGAGCCCGATGTGGGACTTGAACCTGGGATGGCAGGATCACACCCTGAGCCAAAGGCAGATGCTCAACTGCTGAGCCACTCAGGCGTCCCAATCCAATAAAGTATTAAGGAAAAGATTAAGGCAGGCCAGAGAACGTGAGTCTAAGCAAACTTACCACTATAATTTTAGAGATGTGGAATCTTTATCTTTGTAGAGGTGGTGATCATTTTTTTGTCTCTCCTTCTCAGTGAAACCCAGCTCCCCAAAAGACTTGAACTTCCAGTGGCATCAGGAAGCCATTACAGTGACCTGTTCTGATCTGCCCTACAAGCGTCTCCTCTATGAAATCCAGTACAAGAGTATGTTCGACACTGAGTGGCAGGTGAGCATCGTAGCATCTTTTTCTCAGCCCAAGGGTGAGCGAGGATCCCCAAGTGGTAATCAAGAGAGACGTGGAGAGACACAGAGACAGATGTTGGCATTTGTTTTAAGGAATTGCTTATGGGATTATAGGGGCAGACACATCTCAGGCCAGAAGGCTGGAAACACAGACAGGTTTCCATTATGGTCTTTAGACTTCTCTGGGAAACTCCAGTCTATGTCCTCTCAGGGCCTTCAATGGATTGAGTAAGGCTCACCCACATTATAGAGTGACCTAAAGATGGCTGATTAAAAACATCAATCATTTCTATAAAATACCTTCACAGTAACACCTAGGGTATCATCTAAGTAAAAAACTAGACACCAACCTTGGCCAAGTTGACAAATAGAATTAACCATCACCATACCCTGTACCACCCACCCCTCTTTGCATGCCTTTTGAACATGTGAGAACCCTTTCTGGTACTGACTATTTGGGCGTAATCAATGGAATAAATTAAAATGATGTAAATATCAATGACTCAAGGGCTCACAGTTGTCTTCCAATAATCACATGACCACCATATAAACAAAGGATTAACATCTTTGCAAAAGCAGAACTGGAGCCAATGGGCAAAATCATCTGTAGAAGGCAGATGGAATCACCTGGATCAGGTATAGTGAGGTGCCCACCCCCGGAGGTGCCCAAGGAGAGTCTTGAAGTTGGCTTGGACGGGATCTCGGAAAGACTGCCCTGGAAAAGTAGTTAAGCTACCTGGGCTATGAGCCGCCTGCCTATCCCAGAAGTCAATGATTCCACAAGTCTGCAAGGACACCTGTGTCCATCAAGGTTTGCAGACTTGGATGATGGGATCAACCAGAAGCATCATATCTCATGGGACCATCTAGGGAGGAGGGGGAGCTAAGGCAAGGTGAGTATAACTGAACATCTCAGACTAGGATAGTCGATGTCTGCTGTGTCTACAGGTGTTGGGAGGGGATCCTTTCCACATTCACTCAAGATTTACTTACTGAGGATCTACTATGTCCCAAGCACTGAGGACATAATAATAGCACCTAGCCACAGCAACTTGGGGATGGATGTGATAACACGTGAAAAACATTGAGTAAGTTCACCCTTACTATGGTTACTCTAATTATTTTCAGTACTAGGCTCACATCTACTACTCACTCCTACTACTCTTACTCACCCTTATTATATTTGCTGGTGTCTGCACCAGCAAGGAGACAGCGAGGAGATCTGTCAACAGATGGAAATCCCTATTCTTATGAAGAGGCAAATCCTAAGTGCCCATATAATACATCCCTAAATCTGGAAATGGTGCAATAAAACGCAGCAATAAGAATAAAAATGAGAATACCGTTGAAGGCCGTTGTATGTAACCCAAGCAGGAGGGGACCTATCAGAAAAGAGAAAAGCTGACCTAATGCTGGGTCTAGTAGAATACCGTCACTGAAATGAAATTTGATGAAACTCGTCAAAGAAATGCAAAGTAAAGCAATCGATGGGTACTGGAGAGCACCTAAAGAGTGTGGTAATAATAAGATGTGATACTGGTCAAGGATGTTGAGCATTAACAAACTTTAAGAGCTTATCAGTTGTCCTATTTCTGACCTATTGAGCCCCTTTTTAGAAATTGATCTGGGCACCTGGGGGGCTCAGTGGTCGACTGTCTGCCTTTGGATCAGGTCATGACCCTGGGGTTCTGGGATCGAGTCCCACATTGGGGTCCCTGCATGGAGCCTGCTTCTCCCTCTGCCTGTGTCTCTGCCTCGCTCTCTGTGTCTCATGAATAAATAAATAAAATCCTGAAAAAAAAATAGAAATTGATCCTAAGGAAAGAATTAAAAATGCGGATGTGGTTTTATACACAGAGACATCTGTTGAGGCATTATCTAAAATAAATACAAAGCATTGGAGGCCACCTCTATGCCATACAATAGGGAGATGGTCAAATAAATAATGGTACATCTGTATGATAAAATATGTAAGTCACCAAAGACACTATAGTGATAAATGATATTTAGTGATGAAAGCAATGTGTACAGTAAAACATCGCATTATATGAATACAATATCAATTGTTAATGGTGATTATATGATGGAACTGGAATAAAGGTTCCAAGGAAAGAAACAAGGAAAGAAACAATATCAATTTGTTAATGGTGATTATATGATGGAACTGGAATAAAGGTTTTTACCGTTTTTAATTGTGTGTTTGTATGTGCATATGTTTTCTAAAGTCTCCAAAGTAAGCATGAGTTACTGTTGTATTCATACAAAAAAAATTACTTTTTCTTTTTAAGGAGTAACTTTTCACTAAGTAATTCTTAAAAGCATCTGTAGTACTATCTGTTACGAAGGATTGTTTCTTCTTGGAGGGGAGCATAGAGATTGTTGGCTGCGTTTGTTTTCCTTAGGCAGACAGATGAAGTGCAACCGGAATGTGAATGCTGAAAAGTAGGTGCCTTATGTGACTCCCTAGTACAAAGACAAAGAGCTTAGGTCAAACCACTGATCCCGTGCTTGCTTTTTTTCCCTTCAGTCCAAGGAGGGAGAAACCTGCAATGTTACGACAGATGGCTTGGATGCTGAGAAATGTTATTTCTTCCGGGCCAGAGTGAAAACAATGGAGTCCAGCTATGGCCCCGACACATACCCAAGTGACTGGTCAGAGGTGATACACCAGCAAAAGGGGGAGCTGAGAGGTAATGCTTGCTACACAGCAGCGCTGCACCTGTACATGGGCCAGCGCCTCGTCTTTTGGGGGAGAGAGGATTGGAGGTTCCTAAAAATGAATGACCTCACCTCCTACTTCAGAGATCAATTTGAAAGCATTTGTTTTGTTTTCCAGACCCCCTACGTTATTGGGCTAGTTTTCACTTTTATTTCTATTAACAGCAACAATGATAATAAGTACTATTTATGAATGCTGATTCATTGATATAGGCATAGATCATAGATATATAAAATAGATGATAGATGACATCGACATATAGATATGATAGATATGTAAGTGAATGATAGTTCATAGATAAGTAGATGGATAGATGAATATAAGTGGATGGACGGATATATAGGTAGATGATAGATATGATGGATGGTTAGGCAGACAGACAGATACAGATGGACAGATGGATGGATAGATAATAGATATGATGGATGGATGGGTGGATGGATGGATAGATATAGATGGACAGATGGATGGATATAGTATGAAAGATGGATGGATGGATGGATGGATGGTTAGATAGATAATAGATAATATATAGATAGATAATAGATAGATAGATAGATAGATAGATAGATAGATAGATAGATAGATAGACAGACAGTAGCCTAAAGCAAGCCTCAGTTTCCTCAAACACCCCTGGCAACACAGGTACTTGAGAGCAGTGTGTTGAGTCTACACCACTTGTGCGGTGGCTACCCTGATGGGTGCCTGTCCAGAGACACCATCTCTCTTTCCAGGATATGTCCCACCGCAATCAAGATTTACTGTCATTGCCGTTTATAAAGGAAAGAAAGTGGGGGATTGGAGCCTGACCTACTATCATCTTGAAAACTGACAGCAACTCATTCTTTTTTGCTTTAGATTCGTGCCAGGAGAAAAAACTTTTCCCCAAATTTATTTTAGTTTCTGGCATGGTTGCGTTGCTGACGGTGTCCCTTCTTCTTCTGTCTTTATGGAAAGTACGGAGGTAAGGATGACTCTTGACAGCCTTGTCATACACACAGGACGGGAGGCTTTGTTTGCAATATGTCCACTAAGTAGAAAGGGAAAAAGAATCATCTGATAGGGTTATTCGTCCGATAGGTGAGCATCCCATTCCCCACAGTGCACGCTTCGCCAACAGCGTCTTTTAAGAAAATTGAGGGAAACAGTGCCGAAAATGCAGGGATACCTGGGGTATTTGTCTTGTAGAAACAGTAGAATATATGAATGTTAACTCCTACCAGAGGATTAGCTGGCTTCACACACACACCCCGCTGAGCCATTGTCCGCCTACCATATTGGAGCAACAGGTGCTTAAAACACCTCTCAATTATTATTGAGACTTATCAAACGGAACTGTTGGGTGAAGGGAGAAGAATCGCATGTAGAAGCTCGTCTCGTTTTCGAATCAAGTGACAGATGTAGCGAAACAGAGCCCGTAGACAGTTTTTCATGAATATCATATTAAATAGTTTTCTTTGCTCAGCTTTCTTACAACCACTTAACCACCGCCATGTCCATCCCTATGTAAACTGAGTCACGCTGCCCAGGCGTCTTGGCTGTGAATGATGCATGAAGGTACCGATGCCCAGGGTCATGGGCACCATCTTGGGATGGTGGTTTCTTGGGATGAGGTTTTCATAGCAACTGCAGGGGGCCCGGGTAGAGAAAGATGGAGCAGCACTCGGGAACATTGAGCCTGGGTCTGCACCAGGGTGAGTTGGACAACTCCACAGGGTCCCCCACTGAGAGCCAGATTCAGCACCGAAGTGCCTCGTTTAATTCTTGCCCACGACCTTTCCAGCCTCGTCACCTCTCCTTTACTGACTCACATGCATGCCACCCAAACGGAGCTCTGCTAGGGTGGAGATGAAGCAATCAGATAAGGGTGCCTACCGGTGACAGGCCCGGTGTTTTCAATAGAGAGTTGAAAGCACCCCTAGGGGAAACTGAGCCCCATGATTCTTGGAAAACAGTAACGCTTGCCCTGCTTCAAGGGAATCCCCTTTGCAATGACGGGTGAAAAGTCAACTATATTGGTTGGTGTCCTAGGGCGGCCGTCACAAAGGACCAGACACACGGAGGCTCAAACCAGAGGCATTTATGAGATGTAGGTGTGGGCAGGTTGATTACCCGAGGCCTGTCTTCTTGGAGTGTAGACGCCATCTTGTCCCTGTGTGCCATCCCTCTGTGAGCACACACATCCCCGTAATCACTGTCTTTTTATAAAGACACCGGTCATGTTGAATTAGGACCATACTAGATCACAACCCTTTAAGTCCAAGACCCGGGGGCCTATGAACTAAAGTGGCCAAAGGCAGACCAACAGGAGAAAAGCCAACTGTTTCTCTATTGATGTTATCATATTACGAGCGGGGAGGACCCAAAGATAGGAACTGAAAACCCAAAGAGGTAGTTAGTCTGGGGAGCCTCGCATACCACTTGAACAAAGGGCAATGGTTGTGGAGACGTGAGTAGGTGGAGGAGAAAGGGTTCTGAAGCTGTGGTGGAGATAAATTCTGGGAAGGTGACTACAAAATGGAGACACAAAACAAATGACACAGAAAAGTTGTGTATGTGGAAAGATCTCAGCGAAAGAGAGATCTCAGCTGGGGCGGGGGTTGGCAGGGGGCGGGGAACCTTTACAAATGGAAATTTCTATTGCAAAATGGTAAAGTGACGCCTTGTGTTTAGGCAGCTGGAGAAGAACACAGAGCTCCTCCTATGTGTCCTGGATCGTAATAGGCTTCAGCCTCAAATAATCAATCTTCGGGGGGGGGAGCGTATTTTAGGGGGCAACCCCATGAGGCGCGTCCCTTATGACTCGTTTACGCTCCATTGTTACCGCTTGAAAAGCACAATCTCCCCACACGAGTCCCAGAGAGGGTTACGGCTTTTGACCTATGATGTCAACCTCTATGACTGACACAGTTCGGCCCATTGCATCAAGCAAAGAGACGGGATGGTCCGTGGGTGGTGGGAATCGATATTGCGCATTAAGGTGCTCTGTGCCCCGGACATCACAGTGTCGGTGGGAGGTGTCAAGTGGGTGCTGGGAGACGAGTGTCTGCGGAGTTGAGGTGGGGGGAGCACATGCCTTGACACGACAGGTACAGTTCCCTGCAGGCACCACATCTCTGCGGTGCAGCTGTGTCCCCATCCTCGGCCCCTTGGAGGTCCCCAGCCCTGCTCGGGCATGCTCGCCTGCCTGACCAGACTCTCCGTGTCCATTTCAGAGTCAAGAAGCTCCTCATGCCCAGCGTGCCCGATCCCAAATTCACCTTCCCTGGGCTCTTTGAATCCCACCAGGGTAACTTCCAGGTAACTACCACCCCCCCAACCCCATGCATGTTCAACACGATTCCTTTATGTCTAATCCCTCCCCCTGCACCTTCGTTAGAACTGACATTTCTTCCAGCTATCTCCTTTACGTGCCCACGAGCCTTTTCTGAAATGAGAGCCGTGGCTTCATCATTTTCTCCTGGTCGGAGAGATACCAGATCCAGAGAGGGGCTCAAGGGGCAGCTCGTCTTTAAACCAGCCCCACAGAGTTCTGCCCTCCCGGGATTTTCCAGCCCAATCGCCCTCTCATCTCAGCAGGAAGTTGTGTTCTTCGTGGGCTCACCCTGCACGGCTGAAAACAAACCCAAGACTTCCGCTTTTAAACGGTTTACAGGCATTGTTTCATTCACTTGATAAAGGCTTGCTTGTGGAGGGCTGGGCATGAGCAGCTAGGAACCGGGGAGAAGGGACCAGCCCCCCCTCCCCAGGAGCTCGCCAGGTGGGGTGTGCATTTTCCAGGATAATGCATTAGAAGTTTCTCCGGAGATGTCACCAATCAGAGGCTTGAAACAACAGAAATTAATCATCTCCAAGCTCTGGAGACCATAGTCTGAGCTCCAGGGGGGGCAGGACCCCTGAGGTCCAGGGCGGGGCCTCCGGGGAGGGTCCCTCCTGCCTCTTCCAGCGTCTGGGGCCCCAGGCATCCCCGGGCTGGTGGCCACATCCCTCCCATCTCTGTCTCCGTCCTCACGTGGCTCCTCCTCTGCGCCTGCATCTCCTCTTCTGTCTCTTCCGAGGACCCCTGTCGTTGGATGTAGGGCCACCCTCGTCCAGGACGAGCTCTTCTCAGACTCTTCACTTATATTTGCAAACACCCTATTTCCAAATAAGTTTACATTTATAGGTTCTGGAGGTTAGGATGGACAAATCTTTATTTTGGGAAGGGTGTGCACCATCCGACCTCCCACAGGGGCAAGTTTAATTTCCAACCTCCTTAGACATCAGGGACAAAACAAACAAACAAAAAAAAACGGGGGAAAATTTTTTCCTACACCCTCTTAGTTTCTCTGTTCAGGGCCTGCAAATTAAGCAGATGAGGACAGATTGGCATAAGAAAAGGTTGACTTAAAAAAAAAAAAAAGAAAAGGTTGATTTCATAGGCACCTGAGGGTGGAGGGGTGTTCACAGAAAAGAAGTGAAAACCCCAAAGAGGTAGTTAGAAGCCCGGGCTCCGGCGCCATTTTCACACAGCGTGACAAAACGGGGAGAAGTGACAGGACAGTTATAGGGCAGGGGAGGGTGGGACCTGTGGGTGGCAGGTGTCATGTGGGAAGGTGACTGGGGTGAAAGTGAGGTTTGTTATGCAGACTGCAACCCTCTGGGGTGACGGGGGCTCTCCCTGCCCCTGTAGTGACACCTTTACACATGGAAATCTTTACTAAATGGAAATTCTTGCCCAGACTTTTGTGCAGAAAAGGGGAAGGCAGACAGCTCCACCCGAGCTTGTTCTTTCTTAATCACCTTCAGCTCAAAATAATCTTTTGTCCAAAGTGCCTTCTATGGGGTGGGGGTTTCCGGAGGGAGGGGCACGTCCTGATCCTCTTCTGGGGGAGATCCTAGGGAGAGAGGAGGGGGTTAGAAGAGCATTTTCAGGACAAAAGACATGAAGGAGAGGAGGGAGGCTGGGCAGGGGAGAGCAGACATAGGGCCGGAGCAAGGACACCCCCACCCGGTTGGCATAGCGTCCCGTGGAGACCCCTCCCCCGCCAGTATCAAGAACGTCCCCCCACCTAGGTGTGCGTTAGAATGGCAGCGTCCAGAACCCGCCTGGACCCGCTGGGGGATAATCCCGCTCACGAGAGTCCGGGCAACTCACAAACACAATTCAGTCGTGTTCCTTGTCGTTGCCCTCGTTCAAAGGGCCGCGGAGGTATTTGCAGATACAGCGTTTTGAGGGTGACGGTAAATGCAGGTGTAAGAAGAACCACGGGGCGGGCTCAGGGATGCTGGAGCTTTCTGTTCCCAGGGGATTGCTGTTCCTGCCCAGGGATGCTGGCTCGGGGGCCTGGCACCTGCCAAAGGGCGTCTCCCTGAGTCCGAAATGCTCTGTGTCATCCCCGCAGGAGTGGATCAAGGACACCCAGAACGTGGTCCCCTTGAATAAGATGGAGGGTGCGGAGCACGATTGCGGCCCGGAAGAGGCTCTCATCGTCCACCTGGCCACGGCTGAGGCCGAGATGCCCATCCTGACGACCGGCCCGTCGTGTCCGCAGACCGAGGAGGAAGAGGCCTCCGGGGACCCCAGCCAGCTTCCTGGCCGGCCCCTGCAAGGCGGCGGTGGCGGTGAGAGGGTCTCTCTTGGTGGCTTCACGTTCGTGATGAGTGACAACTCATACGTCATGTTATGAGGGCTCAGAAGCCAACATTGGGGTTTACGTTGACGTTACAGCATCTCGGGGGCTCAGCACCACAGACAATGCCGTGTTCAGGGTGGGGGGTCAGGGTCACGGAAGACCCCCAACGCCCAACCGGTGCGCTCCTTGTGTCCGCTTCCATCCCACGCATGTCTACTCACGGGCTGCAAGGCAGACTCCCCGGAGATGGGGCCCGCGGCGTGTTGGAGCGTTTCTTGCTTTCAGCTCACGTCTCCTCGTGGCTGATGTTTTCATGTAAATTGTATGGCAAGATGGCCCGGGTGCCCGGAGGCCTTCTTCCTCTTGCGTGTCACCCACGCCCCGCCCTTACAACGTCTTCACTCGCGAGCACTTTCTCCGCGCTTTCGAGATGCGGCCCACGGACCCAGCAAGAGGAGCACTGGGCCGGAAACGAATCCTGCCTTACAGACGCCAACCAGACACCCAGCTCTTAACTGCGCGCGCCGGAAAAACACCCACTTTTCAACAACGGCGGGGAGGGGAGCGCTTATCTTCCGGAGACTCTGTTTTTGTTGGCCTCTTTGCTCACGACATTCATCGATGAGGCAGGTGAATGCAAACGTGCCAAGTGCGGTCGCCCGGAGCGTCTTCCCCTTGGGTGGGGCCTATCACACTGTATTTTGCAAAATGGAAATAACGAGACAAAAGAATTAGGCGTTTGTAGGTTTTCAAGGTCGTGGTTCTTCGCTCCAGCAGGGAGGGTACCTGCTGCTTCTCTGTGGGCTGCAAATAGGATAAATTGGGAGCCCTTGTGGGGGAGTTTGTGTGTCGTCACGTGGTCGTCCCTCTGTGAGTGTCTGCGTCCCCATTCTCTCTTCTTATAAGCACCCCAGTCCTATGCAATCAAGGCTCATCCTACTGACCTCATTGTACCTTAATTACCTGTTTAATGACCCAATTCTCTATTATAGCCACATTCTGAGTTCCTGGGTTAGGGTCTCAATTTACGGGTTTTGGGGGATGCAATTCAGCACCCCCATTTAATCAGAAAGAAGAGGTGAAATTAAGAAATGCAAGCCGTGCACCATGAGGGCAACCCGCCCACAGGTGAGGTGCCAGGGAGCCCTTGCACGTGCATCCCCACACCCCCCCCCCATTTCCCGATCCTGTAAACATCACCATTTTGTGATGGAGAGAAGCTCACAAGAGCTGCACCGGCCAAAGCAAGAAACGCGAGGGATGCGTCTCTGTCACCCGCGGGACAGTCTTGGAGAAGCAAGTGTGTTCTTCGCTTATGCGTTCAGTGCTCATCCTCAGCAGGAGGATGGATTCCTCAGACGCCACTGTCAGCACCTGCTCAGGTGGGAAGGGAAATAGGCGGAAACACAGCCCAGACGAGGGGAACCGTGCGTTCTCCAGCGATGCCGAACGCCTGTTTATGTCACACAGAAAGCAGGTTTTGCACCTGCCCAGGAACATCCCCCTGTTTCACGGGCTGGCGATGCCCTAGCGCACGTTGGCCTGGGGCTCGGGGGCTCACACCGTCCTGTGTGAAGCATCACTCTGGCGTGTGTGTTTTACTGCTGGTCCCAGGCAGGTGGGCAAGTGGGCGGAGCTGGGGGCAAACACCACCTCCAGGCGGACGTGAATCAGCACTATTAGGGAAAATGAGCTTTGTGCAACTGATTATGAACCGTGCGGGGCTGGGCAGGGGGTGCGGGTGGTGGCGTCCACAGAGCAGGACAAGCCTGGCTCCTGGGTTAGGAGAGGCCCCCCTCCTTGGAACATGAATGCCAAAGAGGGCATGGGCTTCCTGCACGTGAGTGCTGGGTCTGCACACACGCACACACACACACATGCTCACATCCCTGCACAGAGGCACGGTCAAGCGCTTGCCGTGTGGTCAATATCAATAGCCTCCAGCGGCAGGAGGAAGACCCCAGCTCAGCCCTGCTCCCACCGGCTCCTCCACAGTAAAGCCCGCGTCCAGTTCTCAAACCCCATTCGGCCCCATTTGCAGGCGTGCATGGTGCCAGGCACCCCCGCACGATGAGTTGTGTGCTTTCAGTGACATGCGTTAAAAAAGAAAAAAAAAAGGAGAGGAAGAGAGAGAATAGGACGGTAGTTACAGAGGGAAGAACAGATTTCATTCAGGGACGTTGCAACAGAGGAAAGGAGACCCCGGTGGAGAGCTGGCTTGGCTCTGAATACACTGTGAGAAAGTGGGGTTTACAGCCAAGGAGCAGGTGCGTTCATGGATGGACAATTACCAGTGAGCAGATCTGCAGTTGATCAGGTATCCAGGTGACCAGGTATCCAGGTGAACAGATATTGAGGGTGGTGGAAGATGAGGAACCCAATCAGACATCCAGGTGACCAGATATCCAGGTGAGCAGATATTGAGGGTGACCAGATATAGGGGATGGTAGGCAGTGAGGAAACCTATCACATCTGTAGGTGAGCACATCTCCAGGTGGCCAGGTAGCCACGTGAGCAGATAACCAGGTGAGCAAGTACCCATGGGAACAGATATCCAGGTGACCAAGTATCCAGGTGAGCAGATAGCCAAGTGACCCAGTATCCATGTGAGCAGATATTCAGGTGACCAAGTTCCAGGTGAGCAGATCACCAGGTGACCAAGTATCCAGGTGAGCATTGACATGACCAGAAATCCATGTAAGCAGATATCCAGGAGACTGGGTATGCAGGTGACCAGGAATCCAGGTGACCAGTTATTGAGGGTGGTGGGAGATGAGGAACCCAATCAGACATCCAGGTGACCAGATCTCCAGGTGGCCAGGCATCCAGGTGGCCAGGCCACCTGGTCCATTGACCAGATATTGAGAGTCAAGGGTTCCCATGAAATGGAGTGAGTTGCATT